>NC_133666.1:104259513-105471767 GCF_037893015.1 Macrotis lagotis | reverse complement strand
GGATAAATCTTCACATCCTTGGGGTAGAAATTCTCCTAACTCATCTATGGGTTTGTGGCTTATTAGTTCCAGTCAACCTAGTTTAGCATGTCTGCCAAGATGATTTATTGGGTTGTAGCCACTATACATACTATAGCTTCTTGGAATCACAAGTGAGAGAGTTGACCCTGAATACCCCATACACCTCTATCATCTACATGAAGATGATACCTAAACCCATGGAATCTAATATGAGAAAAAGAGGGAGGGAGGGAGGGAGGGAGAGAAAGAGAGAGAGAGAGAGAGAGAGAGAGAGAGAGAGAGAGAGAGAGAGAGAGAGAGAGAGAGAAGAAATAAGATTTTATGATAACACTGTTTTAGGTAAAGAGCATAGTTTGAGGGTGAGATATAGTTAAAGAGACAGCAAAGGAGATAGAAAAATAATTAGAAGCCACTTAACCCCATTTGCCTTGCAAAAACCTAAAAAAAAGCAAAATAATTAGAAAGGTAAGAGGAAAACTAGGAAAGAATAAAATTATGAAAACCCAGAGAGGAGAGAGTAATCAAAGGATATGGTAATTAAAGTATCAAATATAGCAGATAGGTTGAGAAGGATGGGGACTGAAAAAAGAAAATCAGATTTGGCAGAGGTCATTGATGAGCCCTTAAGTTTAGACTACTGCTCTGTCCAAGGGAGAAGGTACCCGGACAACATGAATGCTACTTGAACTTTTCTTCTGAGCCCCAAATCCAGTGATCTCTGTTCTCAGATTCCATCTCCCAATTCTGTTTTTTGGACTCTCATATATCAGGAACTCATGGATGTTGTATAATACTCTATCAACAAACATATAGGAGGGGAAGGTGAAAGGAAAAACCAGTCATAGCCTATATCAGGTTCTGCCAGCTTCCAATTCTTGGTGTCTTAACCAGCAGTGAGGGATAGTATATTTCTAGGGGGAGCTAACAAATTTTTGTTGAAGATCGCGTCTTAATGGAAATGTGTGCCTGGATAATGACTGCTGAAACTGAGGAAATAGGTAGAGGGGGAGGGAATAGATCCTTGCCAGTTTTAGACACAGACTTAACCATAAACTATTTCCTTCTATATTTTTAATATTTTGGTTTGATGCCTGATAAGTATTATTGTCTACAAATTTTTTTTTGTGCAGAAGACAGAATAAAGAAGAGTGAGAACACATGACTACCATCCTGTTGCAGAGTTCAAAAGGAACACAGAATCCCATGAATTCTCTCTCTCCTAACCCCATGGGGATGTGAACTAATAGCCTCTTTCTCAGTACAAATCCTCTTGGTGTATAGGTATGCAATTTAGCTAACCATGCAGCTTCCTGGCAACTCCACACATAGCTTCCTGGAGTCCTATAGCTTTTGTTTGTCTGATTCTTTCTGCCAAGGCAACAAACCATTGTGTATCCTGACTGTGATTCCTCACATTTTTCAAGAGGCCATGACTTTGGGAGAGGAATTAAAATAATCTCTGGGAAGTTGCAAACCTGCTGATGGAATCCAAGGTAAAAGGCTGAAAAGCTGTAACAAAAGGTCCCTTGAGAGGGCCCACAGAGTACTAAATCAGTAATTAAAATTAGTTCAGGAATATTTGTATTTAGAAAAACAGAATAAAATCACAAACTATGATGTTGAATTTGCTTTTTTTTATTCCTCTGTGTCCCCTTTTAAAAACTATACCCCAAAACTGATTTGGGGTTCAGTAATTTAGAAAATGTGGGTCAAAGCCATGAAGCTGTGGGGAAAGAGATCCAGGAGATCTAGGAAGTAATCATGGCTCTGACAACTAAATTATATGATTTGGGGCCAGCCATTTGACTTTTCCAGTCCCAGTTTTTCCATTTGTAAAACAGGGGGAGATCTGGCTCTTTAATACCAAAAGCAGCACTAAAATAGTCCATGTGTCTGCCTCCCCAAGTGTTAGGCTGACTGCCAGGGAAGAACTTATTCCTCTGTTCACTAGAAATATTTTTTGAGGAGAGAATTTGATTCTGTTGTTCCTCATTTCCACTCTTTGTCTCCTATGTTTGAAATGCATTCTTTCTCTTACTACCATTTTGTAGAATTCTAACATGCAAGGCACAACTCTTCTGCTATACTTGACTTTTTCTGATCCCTTCAGATTCAGCATTATTTATCTTTTATAATTGCTTTGTCTGATATTTGTATGGTATTTATTATTATTCATATATAATTATGTTTACATATTATATCTAATTATATTTATCAGACCCATGATTTTATCATGATAATAGTTAGAATGGATGTAGTGCTTCTAGGCTTTATAAGTACTTTACCAATACTATCTTAGTTGGTCTTCACAGCAATTTGGAGAGATAGATGCTTTCATCCCTGTTTTCAAATGAAAAAATAGAGATAGATAGATAGATAGGGTTTTAATGACTTGCCCAGGGTCACACAGCTAGTAAGTGTCTGGGATCTTTCTGACTACTGTCTAGGAAACAGCTGAAAAGTAATCTGTCTCTTACAGCTTTAGAGAGTTACCTGGGAGTATTGAGAAGTTAAGTGACTTGTCCTAGTCCACACATCAGTATGTGTCAGAGCTGGAATTTGTAGCTAGCTCTTTATCCACTACACCATTACTGACTCTTACATTATACTACATGATATATACCTAATATTTAATTACTTCTAGTAAAATGTAAGGTCCCAAAGAACTAGACATAGAATTAGAAAATTAAATTTAATATAAAACCTTTGGACTTCTCTATTAGTTGTTATACTCCAGGAAACTCATCATTGAGAAATCTCATCATTGAATCAGCCTTGGTATTCCCATCTCATCAGTACCCTTTTTTAAAGGTTTTTTTTGCAAGGCAATGGGGTTAAGTGGCTTGCCCAAGGCCACATGGCTAGGTAATTATTAAGTGTCTGAGACCGGATTTGAACAGGTACTCCTGACTCCAGGGTCGGTGCTTTATCCAATGTGCCACCTAGCTGCCCCATCAGTACCCTTTTGTTCCTCTAGAGTAGAACCTCTGATTCCATTGAGGCACAAATCTCTACTTAGTGATAGGACCCAGGACATTCATTCCTTATTTCCAATTAGGTGCACTGCTTTTGAACTCCTCCATTATTTCTCCTTCCCCTTCCAAGGGGCCCCTGTACCCCTCCCTGTCATTTTTTTTTTTACTTTCTTTTGTATGATGTCTTCCTCCATTAGACAGTAAACTCCGGAGAGAAGCGATTGACTCCCTCTCTTCTTTCCTCTCTCCCTCCCTCCCTCCTCCTTCCCTCCTTTCCTCCCTCCCTCTCTTCCTTCCTTCCTTTCTTCTTTCCTCTTCTTTTTCTTTCGTATCCCTAATAGTTATATCAATGTTGAGCACAGTACCTAGCACAAAGTAGGCACTAACTGACAGACTGATTGTAATTTGAGGGGAAGAAATAGTCTGCAGATTCCTGGAATCATTCTGATTCTACTCTTCTGGATGTACAGGACTAAGAAAGCTACCTTTGGAGCTGAAAAGGGGCAAAAAACATTCTTTCTATTGCTGACCCATGGTCTCTAAAGTCAAAGGAGTTCCTTCTAATGAGTAAAAGAGTAGTTTGAAAGTAGAATGAGCTGCTAAAGGAGGTTTACTACCTCATAGTTCTCCAATGCTATAGGGCTTCAAGTGGGGTCTGAATAAGAACAACCTGTTAGGGATTCTGTAGAGGGGATTTTTGTAGAGGCACAGAACCCCAATCAAGTAACTGAGAATAGAAATATAAATACATGAAAAAAAATTCCAACAAAATGAAAAATAAGCCAAGAAGAAAGTCCAGCCTATATGGCCACAAGATCTATAAGAGTACTAAGTTACAATTTTTTAAAAAGGGATAAAAATATAATATTAAGGGAAACAACTACTAAGAAGGGAAAAAATAGAAAGGAAAATCAATACCCAGGAACAGATTGTGGTAAAAATGAACTCCCTGAAAATTAGAATGGGACAAACATAAAGCAATAACTACATTAGAAAAAATAATATTAAACAACATCAGAAGAAAATGTCTTGCTTCATTCCAGCTTATCAGGAACAATGGAAAGTTCCTAAAAAAATTAAAAACAAAGTGGAAGAACTCCAAAGGGAAGAAAAAGAACATAAAGTGGAAAGGAAGAAGAAAAAAAACTATTCCATGTCAAGGTTCGAGAAAAAATGTCAAATGGAAAAAAGGTAACAAAGGCCCAACTATATACTTGGAACTAGTCAACACATTTGAAAATCTCTCTGACGACTAGCTACTCTTAGGAGAAAGCAGTTTCTTGTCCTCTAAGGAAAGATAAAGTAGAGCCGCAGAAGCATCCAAGCAAATCATCTAATAAGGGCCAGAGATGAACCATAAGAATTTCAGTAAAGACTCCCTGCTTTGGGGTACTGGTGTAGCTCTTTGTCAATTGGAATACAATCAGTAGATATATTGTCTTCTCAGGGTATGAATTTAATGTATGTCAAAGAACTTCCAAAGACTTGTTAAAATAGAAGGTTATCCACTTCTCAATAATTCCTATTGGATACTATCAGAAGGAACTCAGAAAATAATGCCAAAGTTTATAAAGTTTTGGACAAGAAACTAAAAATCATAGAGGCAAACTTTTCCTTTTCACTGAAGCTATTCATTAAAAGCAAGTGTAAAGAAGAGAAAACATTTTAGGATGTGAGAAGTCTGTGAAGGTGTTGTCTGTTATTTATCTTCAGATTTCTGAACCAAGGTCACTAGGGATGGAGTGAAGCTATTTAAAGGAATGTGTAGTCCCTGGTGTCTAATAGAAAAAAAGTTTTAAAATAAAGGGATGAAGGAGAGAGAAAACTGCTTATATGTCTAGATATGTGTGTATGCATGTATTTATGTACATATATATATATATACATATACATATATATATATTCAGCTAAACAATCTAGGAAGAAGAACAGCAGGTGGACAAAATCCCAAAAAATGAGGAATTGGTAAAAACCATGACTTCAAGTGGCTGCACATAAATATTCAAAGTTTATTTGACAAGCAAGAGGAATAAAAGGTTCTGGTTTGTGTAAGATAGCAAATTTGTCCTCATAGGAATCATGGAGAATTGGTGGAATAAAATCCATAGCTGAAATATGACTTGGAAATATTCCTTATTCAAAAAAAACAGAGTAGGTAAAAGGGACATGGGGTAACATTACTTATTAAGACGATACACTTGATTCAGAGAAAACCTAGAACATTCATATGAAGTGATGTGGAGTAAAGTGAGTAGAACTAGGAAAACAACTTTTAGAATGGCCACAATAATGAAAAGAGGGTAGGAAAAGCAACTTGGAAAGGCTTCAGAACTCTGATCAATGCAAGTACTTATGACTTCAAAATACTGATGATGAAGCTTTCTTTCTATTCCTTGGAAGAAGGAGGGATTAGAAGAGAGGAATAATACATACTTCCTTAAAGTCTTTCTTCCAGATAAAAGATTATGAGAGGAGCTAAGTCATTGCCATGTACACAATGTTTTCCTTTTCCTGCTCATTTCTCTTTGTATCAATTCATATGTCTTTCCAGGTTTTTCTGAAATCATTCTGCTTGTTATTTCTTATAGCTCAGTAATATTCCATCACAATCATATATCACAGCTTGTTTAGCCATTCCCCAATTGAAAGAAATCCCTCCAATTTCCAATTCTTAGACACAAAAAGAACTGCTATACCACTTTTTTTAAATATCTTAAGATACAGATCTAATAGTGGTATTGTTTGATCAAACAGCATGAATAGTTTTCTAGCCTTTTGAGCACAGTTCCAAACTGTTCTCCAGAATGATTGAATCAATTCACAACTCTACTATCAGTGCATTAGTGTTCCCATTTTTTCACATTGTTCTTTTGTTCACATTACATTTTCCTTTTTTGTCAAATAAAACAATCTGATAAGTATGAACTGGTTCTTCAGCTATATTCTTTATCTTTATTTTTCCAAAGTATATATATATATATATATATATATATATATATATATATATATGTACATATATATATATTCATTTAATTTGGAGGCTCATAAAATTCTTTATAGAATTTCTCTACCTTTTTGTTTATCTATAGCATGGTGATGAATTAACTGAAACCTTATGGTACCTTTCATCAACACTGCAATAAAAAATGAGTAAATATCTCATTAAATGATGTTTCTTGTTATCTTTTGTCATACTTTTAAAACTATTAACTCCTTTATTTGCTTCTCCAGCATGAACCTCTGAACCTTCCTTCCATCCAGTTTCATTTTCATTTTAGTAAGAATGTCAAGATGAATACAATCCAATTCCTTTAGTAGCATGCTCACAAGGATACATTTAGAGTACCATTAGATTAGTTAATATCTAAAACCAGTATACACGATGTGATACTTAGCACAACAACTCTGTCAGTGCTGTTCAAGAAATGAGAATTTTTTTTTTCAAATTTTTTGATAGGTAATTTCATTAGTAACCATAGTCAAAGTCTTTATACCAGTCTATTTTTATCCAGAAATAGACTGGTCCTCAGAAAGCAGAATCAATGTGTTGCTAGAACTAACTTGCACCATTTCCATTAGCATAACCTCTGAGAACCCATTTCTCTTTTGCTTAGGTGAGTTAGTCTTTCTGAGAATTGTTTCAAATGATAAATTTTTTTTGGTTTAAAATGTTGAGATCATTGTTTTTAAGTGGACTACTTTATTTTGTTTTTGTAAATGTCATTATAATTTTACTGGAATCATGAAACTATTTTTATTTTCTTACATTGGGCAACATATCCTACTATATTGAATGCCTTTTTTTGTCATGAAGGTGATTCAGAATTTTTACAGTTTTTCTAGGGAAGCATAAGCTTCGCTTGAATATGAGCTTGGTGTCAGCTGAATCTCCTGTCTAAGGGCAGACTAATTTAGCATTAAAAAATGATTGGCTAGCTGGGTGACTTTAGGCAAGTCTATTAACATAATTGCCTAGCAAATCCCCCTCCTCCCCCCCCAAAACAAAAACAAACAAAAAAGATTGGTCACCTAATGATGAATTCCCCCCACCATGTTAAACTAGGAAATATACAAATACAAAATTGGTTTCAAATTTTCCAATTTCCATAGTGATAGGAGTAGACTAGCAGAAAGGGGAACAGAAGGAGCTAAAAATCATACAATTCTTAGATTGTCTACTATTAGACTGTTAAGGTACTCTCTCTAAAACCAAATAAGTTGATGTACTATTTCAAGAATTAAAGGATATACATATACATTATAATGAAAACAGAAGACAAAGTTGTTGAAATTAAATTGAAAGATGACTCACTTTTGAATTGAAGAGAGGATAAAGTTGACTAATGTATCACCCCAATCAATAAAAAGCATTATTTTCATGCCTTCTTGATGATTTCTTGGTCACTTTAGTCTAAGTCCTCTCCAACTTGTTATTGAGCTGTTTCCCCTCTTCCATCCATCCCATACAGAGCTTAGTATTCCTGAAGCTCAAATTGAATTGTATTTTCCCCCCTTTCTCAAGGAACATCAGTGGCACACAGTTGAATTTAGGATGAAGCAAAAAAAATCACCTTTAGGCACTTAAAGACCTTTACAATCTAGCTTGAATTGACCTTCCCTGGCTGATAATATATCCTTCCCCACCTCACACCTTGTCATCCAACCTAACCAATCTGTCTACTGTTCTCAGTACACAATATTCCATCTTCTCTATACTGTTATATAGGCTGCTTCTACATCTGGTATTCTTTCTCTCCTTACCTCCACCTTTTGAAATCCTTATCTCCTTTTGAAGCTCATTTCAAAGTTCTCCTTTAATTCAGAAGTTTTTCCTGATTCCTTGCTGTTAGCTCCCTCCTCTAGCACTATATATTTCTTTCATAACATGCTATATTTACTTATCTATGTATCTGGTAGATTTCTACCAGAAGAAAGTTAACTCCATGAGGACAAGATTTCATACTTGTGTATTTGTCCCTAACTCTTAGAATAGTATCTGTATTTCTCCTTATAGAATTTACAGTAAACAAAAACAAGTAGACCATCAGGAGATTACCTGATATTATCATTTGTTGCAGAGGATAAAGTAGGAGAGAAATTCTGTGAAGAACTTTACAAGAAATATCACTCATCATCAAGAAATGAGAGAAACCAAAGGCTTGTAGAACCTTTATATCATCAACAGAAGAAAAATGGAAGCATTAGGTGAGACTAGAACTTAAAAAACATCACAAAAAGTGACATTATAAATGAATTTTCTGGGTCTGTGAGGAGTTGGATCATTGATTGATTAGAGGAAAAGACAAATTAAGAAGGAATAGGAAACAGGACAACAAGACAATGCTTGTTGCAATTCAATTTGACTAAGAAACTATGGGCCAAAGCATACAGTAGAAAATTGACAAAAGTCTATTTACTCTAACATTTCTTAAAAACATTTGCCCAATGCAAAACATCGCTATCTTATTATAAAGAGAACAAAAGAGTTTAAAAACTGCCACTACCAGAAAACATTTAATATCTTTGGCAAATGGAACAACATAGCAACCAAAGGCAATACTGGTTTACAGTATAAGCTCATTCACAAGAGAAAGATGACAGAAGTGTATAAGTAAAATTGCCCTACAAAACAGGGAAAAAAAATGTTCAAATTAGATTTGAGAGGGTTTGACAGAAATTCCAGAAAAGCTAGATCATGCTGAAGATATTTTTAGATGAAGCTAGAGGCAGAACAAAGAGAATAAGATCTTTTTAGGTTTCTATAGATATTTACTCTTATTGCAATAATAATGAAATCATCATGTTAACCACTTCAGTACTGAAATACTAGATGGGAAAGTGGCATTCATGCTTTATAAAGATGATCTTGAGAAGAGTGGCTGGACCTGACTTAATGAATACTTATGGACAAAATCTATGTCATAGGTGTCCTAATTTTAAAGGCCATTGGGCTCAGTTTTAGTTCTAAGAAAAACAAATTCCAAAAGAATGGGGGAAAACACTTGCTGTACTATTACCAGAAAAAGAAAAGAATACAACATTGACTCATATTTATATTTTCTCATCTTTACAATATTTCTTGAGATTTGTCTGTATGTGCATTTGGAGTGATTTTTTTTAGGGTTTTTTTTTTTTTGGCAAGGCAAGTGGGGTTAAGTGGCTTGCCCAAGGCCACATAGCTGGGTAATTATTACTAAGTGTCTAAGGCGGGATTTGAACTCAGGTACTCCTGACTCCAGATTCTTAATGAAATAAGAAGCACAGACAATTTCCACAGCAGACTACACAAAGGACTGAAAGGTGTTTAAAATATGAAGCCCCACTATCTGTTGTTTGTTGATTTCAAAAAAACACATTTGACTTGTTAGAACAAAATGCAAATATAAAATTTTCCTCGAGCTGTCTTCCAGGAAAATAGAACTCATGTGATAGAGGTTGTCTCATGAAGAGCCTAGGTATTTGAAAGGATGGAGGGAGTGGATTCTTTACCTCTCTGATTTGTTTTCCCTATAAAATCTGTCATTTTTATATGCCAACAAACCAGTTTTGTTGTTGCTAAGTTATTTCAGTTGTGCCCAATTCTTGGCAGTCCTCATTTAGAGTTTTCATGGCAGAGATATTGGACTGGTTTGCCATTTCCTTATCCAGCTCATTTTATAGATGAGGAAACAGAGCAAACAGGGTTATGTGACTTGCCCAGAGTCAAATAACTAATAAGTGTCTGGGGCTGGATTTTAACTCAGGTCTTCCTAACTCCAGGTCTAGCATTCTATCCATTGTGCAACCCAGGTGATACACACACACACACACACACACACACACACACACACGTGTGTGTGTATGTGTACATACATCAAGTGTGTTTTCCACTATATCCGATACCTTCTTTCAACAAAAGAAATATTTCCTGTTAATGGTGAAGTTCTTCAAATCTTTCTATTTGCAGGAAATATTGTATTAATTCATTGAACCCAATACCAAAGCACTGGTAAGATATAAAAATTCAAAAGAGATTCATTTAACCATATAACATTAAAATAAAGAGGATAAAAAACAGATGTCACCAAAATGAGATATAATTCCGATGAATAAGTTACTTCATCTCTCTACATTGGTGAAAGCTATTGTGACCAGAAGCACCTGCCTTCTAGTTCATAATCAAATTAACTCTTCCATTGCTCTTGGAAAGTGTGTCAATTTTTTTATGGTTTCATTCAGTGTCCCTATAACTTTCTGAATTAAAATATCCATCTTTGGTCACAAATTCCCTTATTGTCTTCTTTTATTACAATAGAAGGTCCTTGAAGTCAGTCTTTTCTTTCATATTTATATTCCCAGTTTCCAGTGTTTAGTATAGTGCTTGTCTTCAAAAGAAAGTTAATAGTGCTTTGGGGGGCATCTCTAGTCATCTTGAGCTATGCCTTGTCACTAGACTTCAGTGGAGTCTCTGGAGGACAAAGTGAGCCTAATGACTTTATGCTGCTACCTTACTTAAATCCAAATCAATTGTGTGTCAAGATGTCACCCTCCAGATGTCACTGACCCTCTTCAAGAATGGACAAACTGGGGCAGCTAGGTGGTGCAGTGGATAAAGCACCGGCCCTGGAGTCAGGAGTACCTGGGTTCAAATCCTGTCTCAGACACTTAATAATTAAAACCTAAAAAAAAAAAGAATGGACAAACTACAATGGTGATGATGCTACATATTCACTAGGCCATTTCATGTAAAGTACTTCATAAATTTTCAAGTACTATTTAAATGTGAGCTATCATCATATTGGTATTTCCTGTATGTCAGATTTTGTATTTTAACTGTATTTCATCAAACTGGTTATTATTTTTTTTTACGTTTTTTTGCAAGGCAAATGGGGTTAAGTGGCTTGCCCAAGGCCACGCGGCTAGGTAATTATTAAGTGTCTGAGACAGGATTTGAACCCAGGTACTCCTGACTCCAGGGCCGGTGCTCTATCCACTGAGCCACTTAGCTGCCCCTAATAATTTTAAATAGTTAAATAGTTAAACTTCTTGATAATACACAAGTATTCTTAACACCACTGATACAAAAAATAATTAGGAAAAAGTATTTGCTTTCATTAATGCAGTAAATGCATTTAGTGCAAAAAGATCAGGTGATTCCTTCATAATACACAGTCTTGGAATGTTGGCTAGGGTATACACAGTGTTCCAAAAGTCTTAATGTAGTTTTAAGCTTTAAAGATGTTAAGTCCACAAGCATTTATTAAGTACCTACTATGTGCCTGGCACTATACTAAGTGTCAGGAGACTCAACAAGGTTATACAGTCACTACATCTCAGATAAGGTTTCCAATTAGGCTTTACCCTTTTGAACTTCTCCATCATGCCCCCATGTGCCCAGCATTCTCCCTCCCCCTTTTTTGATTGATTTTCTGATTAGAATGTATATTTCCTGAGGGCAGGACCTATCTTCTTGCTTGCTTTTATTGTATTCGCAGCACTTAGCATAATCCCTAGCACAAGTTGTTGTTCAGTGTTTTTTTTTCCATTCACATTTGATAATTGGTGACCACATTTGGGGTTTTCTTGGCAAGAATGCTGGCATGGTTTGCCATTTTCTTCTCTAGCTCATTTTACAGTTAAGGAAACAGAGGTAACAGGTTTAAGTGACTTGCCCAGAACACAGCTAGTATTAAATGTCTGAGGGAAGATTTGAACTCAGATTCAAGTTCTCTATCCACTGCATCACCTAGCTGCCCTCCTAGCACTTAGTAAGTATTTAATAAAAGTTCTTTGCTTGGGCTTGAACTCAGATCTTCTGACTCCAAGGTCAGTAAAAAAATTTTTTTTAATACTTATTATTTTACATGCATTCTGACAAAATAAACTGACAATCGGGTTATTGCACTTCACCCACAATTGGAATGTTCATTGGTTTTAGAACAATAATAAATTAACTTTTGGGGAAATTAATAAATCACAATTTGTAACTGTGCTTTTCAATAAAAAAAGGCCATTCTATATGCTAGACAAAGAAGAAAGAGAATGGATTTGCTGCATGGGATTGTCAATGGTTCCAGTATCTGTTCTTTGAAGAATCTCCTGAATTTCTTTTGGAGGCTCAGTGTCTGTGGTATACAATTTGAGAACTATTGCCCTAACCAAAAAAAGCTGTGTGCTAGCATTTTGCATGAACATAATGAAAGATAGGGATTTTTTTCTCTATTGAATTGTGTAGTCTGATTTCAGACCACTCATCTGAGAATGAGATCATTGTTAATTAATTCCAACAGTTAATCTAGAGAAAACAAGTAATAAAGTTTTGGTGACTCCCCATTGTTTATGGTATAAAGCACAAATGCCACACTGCCATGATTTGTTCCTCAATTTAGCTTTTTTTAATCTCCCAAGATTTCCTTATATCAGTTCTTGGGTCCAAGCCAGATTGTTCTGTGTATTGACCTCCAATATGCCATACATGTTTTGTCCTTTTGACATTTTCTCCTATCTTGCTACCTTGCTGAAATGATATGTTCTATCCTTTCCACCTAGGTAAATTCTGTCCATTCCTCTATATTCGATCCAAATTTTCTCTTCTGTACAGTTTCCCCCTCACCACTCAAGTCCATTAGCCTCTGAACTAGTTGCCATCTATTTGACTTTCTGGCATTTAATCATATGTTGATTACATTTTTCTTTAACTTTTTTAGTGAATTTTTGAATTTTTAAGAATTTTTTGAATTATTCATACCTGCCTCATTTCTTTAATAGATAATTAACACAGGCCCAACTTCTTTGTATCCGCTAAAGAATGTATTAGAGGGATCTAAGACAGACAGTGAAGCAGGGCACAAGAAATGGCCATATTGGATTTGAAAGTCATGCCCTTTTGGACAGGAAAGACTAATCCATAGAATGCCACCCATGTACAATGAGTACTGTCTTAGCCACCCCTTGAAGGGCTACAGCTGTGGCATACATATTGGAGAATACCTGGAGCCGGGTGCTAAACCATTTAAAATGCATTTAAGCAAGGTCTTCCAGAATGGAGCTCTTTCTCTTTCTTTTTCTTTCCTCTCTTCTTTGTAGGATGGACACTTTTTCTTTCTAAACTAGGGCCATGTGCTCCCTGCCTATGTCTCTGAATTGGCTCTGCTCCATGTCAGTGGACTCACTGTAGTCTAAGCCAGTCAGCTCTTCTGGCTGCATTCTCTTCTCCCTTTCCCTCAGACACTGTTGCCTAAAATTTTGTTATTCAGTCTGTCCTCAAGCAGTTTACTGTCTCTCCAGGGAAAAAAGTTTAATCTGTGAATTTTGCAGGCTTGTGAAAGAAAAAAATAAAATCCTGAGTTTTGCTAACTCCAGGACTGGTGTGAGTTTTTCACATTCAAGAACTCATTTTTATGCTGACATCACCAATTTCTCCCACATAAATACCATTCTACTCCAAACCCTTGATAAACAACTAGTATATCTATTTTTTTCTTTTTGGACCAGAGCTTTCAAAGTGTGGTCTGAAGCCCCCTTGGCCTCCTGGAGACCATTGAAGGAGTGGGGCAGTGTTTCAAGGCCAAACCATCTCTTACTTTCTACTCACATTTCTGCCATCTTGGTTCAAGTCCTCATCACCTCTCACTCAGACTTCACTTAGTCCCCCTTCCTCTAGATTCTCCTCTATCTAAATACATTGTCCACATGGTTTCCAAATTGATATTTTAAAAATATAGATCTAAATGCATCATACTTGCCCTCTTCCCAACCAATTTAAAGAATAAACTAAAAAAATGTTCTACTTGATATTTTAAGCCCTCCACAACTTTGTCTCCAACTACCTTTACAATTTTATTTCATATTGTTTTCCTTCATGTGCTTGTTTTTTCATTGTACCAAGACCCTTAATTGAGATATAAAGAGTGGTAGTTTTTTGGTACAGATTATAGAAAAGACTATAGGGAATCATATTCACAGTTCATAGTTGTGGAGTAACCCAGGTTAAAGCTTAGCTCTTGCTGTTATTGTTAGTAGGGGGTGTGTTTCAAAAAGATATTTCTGCATTCAAGAATTAGAGTGAATAAGATAATCTTGACTGTGATGACAGATGAGGAGGCTGCCTATCTTGTGGCCAAGGAGCTGGTGCCATTGCTGCTACCACAGCTGTAGAGAGGAGAGCTACCTCACAGGGTTGTTGTGAGGATCAAATGGGATGATAATTGTAATGTACTTATAGTAAGTATTATATAAAAATACTATTATTAATATTTTTATTACTTATTGATTTCAAAGTGTAAATAAGAATGGGAAAGGCTAGTACAAAACATACTGGAAAATATTATTTGATATTAAATAGTGAAAGACAAAAGTGGCTTATAGACTTTACCAGAATATACTTATCTCACATCAGTATATTATGACTACTTTCTTCAAGGAGAGCTGATAGGGGCTACAGATGGTTAGCAGAGAACTGGATCACCAGAAATAAAATTAATTACAACAACAGACAAGAAATCACTGTTTATCAGTGTGGGCATAAATTTGGAAAATTATATGTAATATCAAAGTAAGTTAGAAGCTGAGAAAGTGACATAAAACTATAAGGATTTCTGTCTCTCTCATCCCTATCACAATCTTCCTAACTTTTAGTATAGTCCTTGTTTTCTTGAAATTTATATCCCCCAAATTAGTTTTGTGATCATCAAAAACCAAAACAAACCTATTTTACTATGGTGATTCATGATGTAGAAAGAACCTGGGTATAGTCTGAGATCTGAATCGGGTCTCAACAATTCCTGCTTGTGAGACCATGAGCAAGTCATGTAAAGTCTTAGCATTCTAGGCAACTTTATAAGGCAGGGAATTGCAGAAAAGTTCCAGTGAGCATTGGGAGAAAGAATTCCTTTACTGGGGAGTTCCCAGTGACACTGAAGCTTTAGGCTCTCTCCCCCATTATTTTGTAAAATTTGAAAGATTAGGAAATCTAGTTAGTGGCAAAGCCAACAATTTAACTCAGGGCTCATACCCCCAATCCAGTACTATTTCCATCAGACCAAAATACCTATCAATCATAATTTATATACACTCAAATAGGGCAGAAGTTTTAGGATTAATGTTCCTACCAGAATAGAGATAGTATGTGTAGAGAGCTCTAGAATCCAAAGGAAACTGGATTGAAATCCTTAGACAATTAGTGGGTTGCATGACTATGAGTAAATCACTTAACCTTTCTGAATCTCAATTTATTCTTTTATAAAATTGGGATATGACATTTAGGTGATCCAGTGGATAGAGCTCTGGGCCTGAAGTTTGAAAGACATGAGTTCAAATCCAGTCTCAGTCACTTGGTAGCTGTGTGACCCTGGGCAAGTCATTTAACCCCTATTTGCCTTTGTTTCCTCACCTGGAAAATGAACTGGAAAAGGAAACAGAAACTGCTCCAGTATCTTGGCCAAAAAGATCTCAAAAGGGATCCCAAAGACTGGGACATGCCTGAAAAAGGACTAAACAACAATAAATGTGGTTAAGTATAATTATAATATTTACTGTATAGTTATTTGTGGGGGTTCAGGCTCTGTGGGGTCCTTGGAACCTGACAGGAGGGATAGAGTCGGTGAAATGAGTTGAGTCAACAAGTGGGTATAGGCAGGAGCAGGTTGACTGACTGTCAGCTGCTTAGATTTATTTTTATAGTCTTAGAATCATATGAAACAAACAAACTAAAATGATTTCCTTGGTTACAAAAGTGTACAATTTTCATCATTAATCTTATAGTTCATATGGTTACAAGTTTGATCATGTAGTGGTTACAAGTGTGATTATCAATCATGTAGTTAATTTTCTTGTCCCTGCTCAGACCGTGATGACCTCAACCTGCCTGTTGCCTAGTTTGTTGCTGTATAGTAAAGTTATTAATTAAACAGAACTTTCCTTATTAATAATCTTTGATATAATTTGTTTAATGGAATGCTTTTATGTTTTTGTGCTGCATATGTAAAGTTTTTCGATTTGCTCCCTTGACAACCTATAGTGAGGGTAGTTATGTTTGTCCACCCATCTGTTGATTCCTTCAATAACTAATTTTCCTTTCTGGCCTTGTTGGTAGATGCTGCGGTTTCTATGACTTTTTATTCTTTCCCAATAAACTAAGGCTGTTAGAGTTCACATATTGGTTACCTATACTAACTATTCTCTCACCATCTTTATCATATATTCCTGTGTATGATAAGGGGGGCAAAACTGTTAATTTCCCTGGAATTCTATCTGACCCATCTTGTATCTGGTTTCTCTGTATATATTCTGACATCTCCCTGGAACTCCCAGTGCTGTGTCTTCCAAAGATTTCATAATGCTGAAGCCTTGTGTATGTCTCAGGGAGAGGCAGTCCTGTTAAATTTGGACAGAGTTCACAATCCGTTTTATTCAAGGAATTTCTCTGAAATCCTTCCTTTATAGTCATTCCACTATTAGGATGAGTAAGTTTTGTAATCAATAATAGACCTATAAATATGGGTATACATGGAATCCCTATATATATTGAAGAAGGAAATGTTGTTCCATCAGGCAGTGTGACTGCCTTGAGTCTTCTTGCTGCGACTGTGTCAAACAGCTTAGAGACCCTGGCTCCCAACAGTTATTAAAAACATAGGGGACAAATGTATATATCATATATTTTATATATAGTAAAGCTTGAAAACATATGATTAAAATAAGCTGACAGAAAATATAGGTTAGACATGAAGTTCAGTCTCTAGCATTTACCAAGAAACCTATAGTTGGAAGCCATCTATACAAGATGACTACTTGAAGCAAGAGCAAGAATAAACAAAACATTACACCTTCCTAAAAGTTATTTTATTAAGCTGTATAAAATCTCATCAAAACATATTATCTAATGCTTTCTTTTCTAAGGAAGGACACATTCTTTCCTGAATTAAAGTACAAGGACAAGTTTTCCTTTTTTAACATTCCAAACATTCCATTGTTTTCAATAGCTAAGAAATCCAGCTGTTAAAGAACTTATTATACTTTGATTATATAAAGGGATATATAAAACTTAAAATCATTAAATAAATGTTTCCATGAAGTTCCTTATCTGTAAATGGGGATAATAGATAATAGAGGAAATATTAGATAGAGAAATGTTTTATAATTAATCTGTTTCCCTCTGCACTGACCATGTATCTTACATTCACATTGATCTCCTACCCTCACCCATTGTTCAAGGTATTTAGATCAGGTCAATGAACTTTTAATAAAGTACTCTAGCAATATACCCTGGCAAGGCTTCCAGAGAAACCTTGCCCTCAGGCACAAGACAAGCTCCTTAAAAATAAAACAATGGATCTCTGCCCTAGCCTAAAAAGATTGACTTTGAGCTACTGTCCATTATCAATATACCATCTCAGCTCTCTGAGTTACCTGCACTCCCAGCTGCCCATCCCTACAAATCCCTATGTATGTTCCTTTTAAAGACATACCCTCAGAATCTTCCACACCAGAAGAAATCAAGAAAACAAAGAAAGCAGTTTCCTTTTGTCTCAGTGCTGACAAGAAATGCATTATTGTAGAGGAAGGCAGAGATTTTGGTTGGAGATGTTGGGGTAACCATTGCTGATCCTCTCAAGTATTTTCTGGGAATGATTCTTGAAAACGACTGTGGCTGTGCTTTATATGATGTAAGCTTTGAACAAAGTGATGTTATGGACATAGGAGATTTATAATTGAAAATAGATTTTGTGATCCCTTATATACTATTAAATTTTGTAAAAATGTTATCTGCTCCTATGATGTAAATTGACACCTGCTGTTCCATTGTAAATTCATAATGTCTCCTCATTCCCACTCCCCAACTTCCATTCTTTTACCTGGTTTCAGTCACATAGAGGAGGGATTTCCCCTTTGCCCAGTCTGCTGACCCTTCTGTACCCAGAAAGTGGGCAAGAGTATAAAAAGCCTGGCCTGAACTCCCCTCAGGGGCTGTAGTCTCAGTTTAGAAAGCTCTCCCTGGCTCTCATGTACTCTCTGTCTGTCTTTATTGCTGTCTGTCTGTCTGTCTGTCTCTGTCTCCCTGTCTGTCTCTCTTTGATGTAGGGGAAAGATGAAGAGAATTGTGAAGGTAGAAATTGGGTGGGGTTGGTTGACTACCACCTACTCTTGAGATGTAAATCGACTTGAAATAGAGAATTATGATTGCAACAGAAACAATTTGTAATCTTAAAGACTGCTCAAATTAGGTGGAGATCCCCATTACCATTGATTCATTGTTTAATGCAAAATTTGTAGGCTTTACCTAATTCTTGGTCTAGTAAGAGAAAGGGAGTTCACCTTTTGCCCTCTGGATGAGAGGTAAGACATAAAAACCTGAGCTTGATTCCATCTATCCATCCATCTATCTATCTATCTATCTATCTATCTATCTATCTATCTATCTATCTATCTATCACCATTCCTATGTCTTGTAACCTTTTTTTAAAATAAATTTTTCTTTTTTTTCTACTCTTGCTTTCCTGAGTCTGAATAATGATTCCTCATACCTAGAACTGAACTCAAGTAGCCAGTGGCTACATCTCTGTCTGTCTCTATTTCTGTCTGTCTGTCTGTCTGTCTCTCTCTCTGTCTCTATCTGTGTCTGTGTCTTTCTCTCTCTGTCTCCTTCTCTTTCTCTCTGGCCCAGTCTCTCTCTGTCTCTCACAAATCTCACTTTTTTTTTTATTCTCCAGCTCTCTAGCAGTTTACAAACTGCTTGCTACTTCTCCCTTTGTTGGTTACAGAAGAGCTAATTTACATCTCAATTAGGGGTGTAGTTAAGTGATTTGCCTCACCCTGCTCTCTCCTCTCCTCTATATTTATGCTGTATATACTTAAATGTGTACATGTCTCTCCATTGAATGTGAGCTCCTCAAGAGAAAGGATTTTTTATTCTTTGTATTTATATACCCCAAAATAACATTTCTAGGACATAATCATAGTTAATCCTTAATATATGCAGGTTGATTGATTGAAAAAACTGCCCCATATTAGTTAGGTTTAAGTGGAGCAGTTTCCTTACCTAGAGTTTCTTTCCAGTAAAATCACTGGAAAGTTCAGATTAAAAATACAGAGAGAGAATAATTAAGGCTAGATAAGAGAGACTTGAGGCAAAGAGACCAAGAAGGGTCACTTTTGCTTAGTCAAAAAAAAAATAATTAAACTGAAAGATCAAGACCCTCAGTGTTTCTCAGTAATTAAGGCACTTTAAGTAAGAAATGAAACAAAGAATAGTCTCTTTTTCAAAGTCAACTCCCCCCCCACCCCCCAAATCAGTCTGGGAGGGGAGACCTTTGAGTTTTCAAGACCGAAACCAAAGTAATTGCTATTTACATTCACTCTGAACCAATCAAAGTCCAAACTCTGAGCAGGTGGGCTTAGCCTGGGGTCCTGCACAGTTCTTGAGCTACCTGAGACTGATATTGAGACTTTTTCCCTTCTAGAGATGAGGTGGAATGATGAGCAAGGGACAACTGATAAAGCATTTCCTTTTTTGAGGTGGCATCCTGATTCCCACAAGTTTTAGCAAATGAGACAAGTCTTGAGCAAGAGGAGTGCTGAAGTACTTTTTTCTTGCCAAAATGTGATGAGTAATGGGTTTGATAAACTATGAAGCTGAGAAGTATAGGAGGTACCACTGTGTACATTCAGGGTAGTTAGGGGAAAGTGGCTTTAGTATTTGGAGGGATCAGGAAAAGCTTCCTTGGAGATGGCACTTGAACCCATGCCTCATGGGAAGAGAGGGATTCTACAAGGCAGAGGTAAGGAGGGAATCTGCTCAGCCTGGGGCGGGGGTGGGGGTGGGGGTGTGGGGGGTGACCAGGATGGCCAATGCAAAGACAGATAGAAGGAACTGAATGAGACTGGTTGGTTGGATCTCAGAGAGCCAAAGAGATTTAATGTATGAGACTGGAAAGATAGGTTGGGGCCATGTTAGGACGGACTTTTAAAAACTAAAGCTAAATATACATATGTATACATAGATATATACACAATATTTTTTTTTCCTGGAGGTAATAGAGAACCACTGAAGTTTACTAAGTAAGGTAATCATGTACTCAGATCTACATTTTAAGGAAAATTGCTTTGGCCATAATACATAGAATGAACTGGATCTGGGAGAGATAAAGCCAAGAGACCAATTAAAAGCCAATTGCAATTGTCTAGGCAAGAGGAGTTGAACACTTAAACTTCTATGAAATTAATATAGATGTGGAAATAAAAAAAAATCAAGATTTTGCAAATTTTTGGACAAGTGGAATGAAGGAGTATAAGAATGTGAGGTTAACTTCAAAGCTACAAATTTCAGAGACTGGAAGAATGGTGGTGTCCTTAAAGGATATAGGGAGATTTGGAAGAGGAGAGGGTTTTGGAAAAATACACACATACACAAACTCACTTAACATTTTGAGTTTGAGATTACTTTGGGATATCAAGTCCAAAAGGTCTGGTAGACAATTGATGATGCAGAACTGAACCTCAGGAGAGAAATGTCTAGTTTATGGTTGTGTATATAGATCTATGTGTCATATGCAGAGCAGTAATATTTAAATCCATGGGGACTGATGGGGTTACCAACAGAGAAAATTGAGAGAAGAAAAGGGCAACACCTGTAGTTACAGGTAGTATATGGATGGATAAGGAGTCATAAAAAAAAGACAGGCACTATCATACAAGCAAGAGAAGAAGTAGGAGAGAGAGTTTAAAGAGGAGGGTATATCCAGGAGGGGAAAGGGTGTTCAACAGTGTCAAATGTTGTAGAGTGGTTAAGAAAGATGAGGATTATTATAAATGAATGAAAAGAAAAACCTGCTAGGGTGAGAGAAAATTGTACATTTTATTCACAAACCTTGCAAGAACTCACTCCTAGGCATGGGGCACACCTTAGTCTCAGGAGTCAAGTAATTTATTGTCCTCAGAAACTCTTTTTCCTCCCTCCTGGATGTTCATAGGCTCTCAGAGTTTGAGTTACAATCTAAAAGGTCCACCCAATCCATGATATGCCCCCAATATGATCCCTCCATCATCCAAGTATGATATGCTAAAGAACCCCAATCACAGGGGGGGGGTGTGGGTTAATATTCAATTACCTAATTGAGCAAACTCAGTAGCATTAGGTCAAGATCTCTAGGTCACTCTTGACCTAGGGTTTGGTATCCCTGGAATGGGATTAGGAAGACTCTTCCAGTCTTGTGATTGGCTGGGCCATTCCCCCTTTGTAATGAATTCCCTAAGGCTCCCTTCCACACCCTGTGAAGACCTACACCCTACATTTCTCACCAGACTTTGAAAAGATTCAGGTGTGGCAATTAAGAGATACCTTTAGAGAGAATAGTTTCAGTTGAGTGATAATAGTCAGATAACCAAATATAAAAGCATTTACTGGGGGATGCAAAGACAGGAAATAAAATCTATGAGTATATACAGCTTATTGTACCGGCAGCTTGGTGGCACCCAGATAGACCCAGATAGTCAGGAAGATCTAAGACTTCAAACAGTTAACCTGGGCAAGTCACTTAACCTGTCTCAGTTTTTTCAACTGTAAAATGAGGATCATAATGGAAATGACTTCATAGAGTTGTTGAGAAGATGAAATAATTGTAAAACACTTAGCACTATGTCAGTCACATTTTAGGCACTTCAGGGAGGGAAAGACCCTTAGGGCTCCTGGCCAAAACAGAAACAATAGCTATTTACATTCCCTCTGAGCCAGCAGGGCCCAAACAATGACTAGGTGAGGACTGGCCTAATCAATGAGAGCCAGTATGAAGTATAGTATAGCATAGCATAGTATAGCATAGTATAGTATAGTATAGTATAGTATAGTATAGTATAGTATAGTATAGTATAGTATAGTATAGAGAAACTAAAAGTTAGATGATTGAAACTATAATCTTGTGTTCAAGAGAGAGGTCACATATGGTGGGGTTTGACAAAGACCAAAGATGGATAAAATGAGAGAAATTTAAGAGTAGAGGACTAGGAGGAGTTGAATTGTTTGATTCTAAGGTTGTGATTAGGGTGGAGCCAAGATGGCAGGGTAGAGGCTGGCCCTTGCTTGAGTTCTCCCCAAGACCGTCCAAATGTCTTTTAATAGGGACTCTGAACAAATTCTAGAATAGTAGAATTCACAAAAAGGGTTTGGCAGGAAAGGTCTCAGAGGAAGCAGCACAACCAGGCCAGAAAACCAGAAGCAGGCCTTGGGGTGACTGCAAGAGTGGCACAGTGGTAGTTTCCAGATCTTTCAGCCCACAGATACCAAAGATAACTAAGAAATTCGGCAGGAAAGGTCTGTGGAACCTGGGGGGAGAGTGGAGCCTGGCCCAGGACCCAGAAAACCAGAAGCTGGCCTTCAGAGCCATTGATTCTATAATGGCAACAGCTGCTTCCAGGGCTCTGACCCATGGAAGGTAAGGTGGTCAAACAGCTGATCAGAGTGAGAATCCAAGGAAGAAATAAATTGAGGGCAAAATGACTTAAAACTAAGAATAGCCTGGGTACAGGAAGAAAGAATGATATTTTAATCAAATTGGTGACATTTAAGTATTCTGTTTTTTTTTTTTTGAATTTCAGAGTTGTCTTTGAAATGCATCAGGGACAAGAAAATTAAGAATAAGTTTGAATGAATCAAAAGTTATAGATGATTATCTTATAGATTTTGATAGAAGGATGAAAGATTTTTGTTCCCTAAGAGTTCTATATATCTAAGAGATAGTGAGACCAGCTCTGTGCTTATTTGAATGTTTATAAACTTGAAGAGAGGGGAGGGAAGAATTAATATTATAACTCCACTGCTACAGTCAAAGTCATTCAAACACTTAAGCATGGGGAGACCAGGAAAAGGACATTGTATGAACCTCAGTCTTATCCGGGCTAAGTAAAGGTATGTGTGTGTGTGTATGTGTGTTTGTTTGTGTGTGTTTGTGTGTGTATGTAGAAAGTACTGTCCCCATGTATAAGATGCGCCCAGAAATGGCTCAGAAAAGATTTTCCTACAGTGCTGAATTCAAGTTTAAAGTGATCCAATTTGCAATGAACATCACTTTGATCCTCCTTCAACTGAGAAAACAATCCAAGACTGAAAATGAAAAGAAGAAACCCTACTGAAAACACCTTGGCAGAAGTCCATGAGAGGCAAGTCAGCCAAATGACCTGAGTTAGAGAGGGAATTGAAGAGATGAATTGAAGAGCAAAGGGCCATTGGAATTCCTGTGTCCACAAAGATGGTTCAGCAGGAGGTCAGAAGAATTGCTGATGAAAAAGAAGTGATTTCAAAGGAGAACACAATGGGTGCTTCAGGTTCATGAAACAGAATGAACTAAGCATGCATCCACGCACCAGACTTGCCCAAAAGATGCCTCAAAGTTATGAAGAGAAGGTCTTTGAATTCATGATGAATAAAACTTGAGTTCAATAACTTTATGTAATACATTTTTTTCCTAATTTCAGGTCCCAAAATTAAGGTGCATCTTATCCTTGGGAATGTCTTATATGTGAGGAAATATGGTATGTGTATAACTGTACCTTTCACTATATCCATATATATATTATATATCATATATAATATATACAAATATAACATTGCATACATATATGTGTGTGTATACTAGATATTTATGAGTAGAAAGAAAGTAATCGGGGTGGAGTAGCATAGAATTCAAAGGTAGAATTGAAGGAGAACAGAGAACTCGTAAATTTAAAAAATTTAAGCTGATTTAAATTGTTTTTTGGGGGGGGGATATGGTGAGCTGTGGAGTGGAAATCAATGTTTTTTTCCTATTCTGGGAGAGGAAAAAAAGGAATGCAAAAGAAAGTTAATATGTTGAATTTAAAACAAATAAATTTTTAGCAAGATTTTTTGACTGGGGGAAAATTTCACTAATATAATCTTAAATGTGAATAGGACAAACTTATCTGCAAAGGAGAGGAGTAAGGAGATTGTGGACTGTATTATAAAACAATTAACAATTTACTGTATACAAAAATAGCATAAAAAAGTTTCATACAGCAAACTAATACTGAAGCAGAGCCTAAAAAGCAGGAGTGTCAGGAACAATCTTAGCTAAGGCAACAGGGAAAAATGTAATCAAGAGAGATAAGTAGGAAAAGAAGAACATTATTTTTAAAGGCAACATAGATAATAAAACATCTTTACAATTAAACTCAAGTAGGTGAACATATGAGACAGAATGACTGGATCTTACTAAGAGATTAGTGCCTTCCCAAGTTCAGATTTTGTGATTCTGTGTGATAAATACACCAAATGGTATAATATTTAAGAACCTAAAGAAAAAAATAACTTAATTTCAAAAATACCTAGATAGTAAGATAATAATTATAGAAGACTTCAGACTTAGTCAAATCTAGCTGACATGGAAATAAAAAAGAAACACCTGGACAAAATGTAAGAAAAATTATATATGTTGAAACTTTGATAATAGGATCTTAAGGAGTTCACCTATTTTTTAAAATAGCATGTGCCAGGACTCATGCAAAAAGTCTACAAATGCAATAAAATCATAATAATGGAAACAGGAAAAATAGATGCAAAAATGGACAGTAACAAATGTTATGTTGAATTTAGAATCAAAGAACAACTTATAAAAACAAAAAATACTTTTATTAGAGACAATTATAACAAAGAAACAAAAGGGCAAAATTTAAGGAATGCAGCTAAGTCTTTTGACTTCATGAAGTCAAATAGATATTTTATTGTTGTTGTTCTTTAGTTTCAGTCTTATTTAACTCTTCTTGATACTTTTTGGGGCAAAGATATTGGAGTGGCTTGCCATTTCCCTCTCCAGCTCATTTTACATATAAAGAAACTGAGGCAAATAGGGTTGTCCAGGGTCACAGAGCTAGGAAATTTCTGAGACCATATTTGAATTCATAATGATGAATCTTCCTGACTCCAAGCCAGGCATTTTATCAATTGTGCCACCTAGCTGCCACCCCCAAAATTAGGGACCATTAAATTGTAGATAAGTATTCCTACTGGATACACACTAACTTAGAAAACGACATGTTTTTTTTTTAGATTTTTCAAGGCAATGGGGTTAAGTGGATTGCCCAAGGCCACACAGCTAGGTAATTAATTATTAAGTGTCTGAGGTCGGATTTGAACCCGGGTACTCCTGACTCCAGGGCCAGTTCTCTATTCACTGCGCCACCTAGCTGCCCCAGAAAAACGACCTGTTGACATTTTGTTCTATTTTATTTTATTTCTCATATTTTTATTTATTCCCATTATATTTTAATCTGATTTGGGATTCGGTTTGACATCTCAGGACTTAACAGCCTCTAAGGTCTCTTCTAGTTCTAAATCTGTGATCCTGTGATCCATTTTAAGAACAGATGGGGATTTGAGGTTACAGTTAATTACATTTTACCTAAGGAAAAAGGAAATCATGACAAAACATTAAGAACCTTTGTTCTAGGGGCATCTAGGTGGTGCAGTGGATAAAGTACTGGCCCTTAGCTGTGGGGCCTTGGGCAAGTCACTTAACCCTATTTACCTTGCAAAAAAAAAAAGAACCTTTGTTCTCAAAACATAAATTGTGTCCTCTAAATGTGACATCCTTATCCTAAAATCAACAAATTTATATAATACTAGAGAAACTGAACTAATATAATATTAGCATTCTTATTTTTAATTAAAGTAGAAATTGTAAAGTAGTTTTAGTTCAATGTAAGGATGTCTCACAGATTATCTTTGGAGAGATAAATTTGTTCCAATGCAGCAAGAAGAATCAGCTGTTGGGATATTTGGTCATCTTGTTTTGTAGTATATGAGCATAACTCAGTAGAATATTTGAGATAATCCCTTCTTTTTCACTGACATTTGTTGTAGTAGATAAAGAAGTACATAAATCCTCCAAAGTATCCAGCAGGATACCCCTAAAGCAAGTTTATATGCATATTAATATTTCATTATTTCTATGCAAAAGTAGGCATAGAAGAGGGCAATGAAAAATATAGAGGGAAATTGTTTGATATTAAAATATAACAGACAGTTAATCAGAAGACTAATTTTTATATTCATGGATATTTTTTCTCAAAAAGATGATCAGAAGAAGCTTGATGCAGTAGCAAGTACATCTCAGAAAATGAAATTGACTAGAGGTGGCTAGGTGGTGTAGCGGATAAAGCACCGGCCCTGGAGTCAGGAGTACCCGGTTCAAATCCAACCTCAGACACTTAATAATTACCTAGCTGTGTGGCCTTGGGCAAGCCACTTAACCCCATTGCCTTGCAAAAAAAAACCCTAAAAAAAATGAAATAGACTACATCTTTATAAAAAGGAAATAACCTATTGCCAGTGTAGGAGTCATTTTTGGAATCAACTAACTGTCTGCATATAGTTAAGAGGAAAATAAGAGAGAAATTTATGTTATAACATGAGATCATAAAATTCTTATAAATGACTCTAAGTCATTAAATAAGGAGGGAAAATATAAGGAGAAAATACTATATGGACTTAATATTACTCCAACTTGAGTTATTTGAAGAAGGCAAGTAATGTAGGGAAAAAACGGGGGGGGGGGTATTGGAGAGAAAGCATTAACATTAACCAGTTACTATGAAATTTCTAAAAATGTAAAATATTTGGCCCTACAAGGAAGGAAAATAGCCTAGAAACTGTCCCAGACAGCAACTTTTGAGGCAGAAAGAAATGGCAGAACATTATGGAAGAGGGAAATGAAAGATTATGAGCCCTACTGGTTTCTAAAGTGAAGTTGTTTTGTTGGGGGAAATAGATATACAAAAAGCTTAGTGTGAAGCTCAACTTTAGTACATTTCTGGAGCATTTACATATAAAACTTGAGGAAGGACAACAAACAGGAAAAAAAGATCAGATCTATCTAGGTTTCTTTAACAAACTGATTTAATTTATCCTTGACAAGAGAACTTCAACCATCTCAATGCACTATCCAAAGAAATGTAAATAGCACTTAAAATAAAGATAGGAAAAGGAGTTGAACCATCCCACATTAATCAGTCAATTAATAAAGAAATACTTATACACAGAGGTAAAACAATTTTGGAAGTCTTGAGAAATTAATATTCAAGCTATCTGAAAGATATTGAATGAACAGCAAAAATCATAGTCTTCTCAATGGGAGAAAAAAGCTATAGAGGCACATATTTGGTCAATATTCACTGACTGATTAACTTATCAGTATGCCATTTTCTTAGGCTAGGGGACAAAAAAATCACTGATGAGGAAACTTCTTTTACCAGAATAGTTAATATCTTCATTGCAGTTTAAAGCTTTAGAGTTGTGTTGAACACCGAGATAAGTGACTTGCCCTGGATACTTAAGTGAAAGAGGTTTGAATGTATGTCTTCCTGGATCTGAAACTGGTACTCATAGTGTCTATCTCCCACTTTCTTTTTCTGCTTTCTTATCTCTATAAAAATCTTCATAAGAATGATCTATGCACATTTTGAAGGCATGCTTGATTAAAATATAAGGAATTAATCAGGTTTTGAAAAACAGTTTTCTCTGGCAACTAACATTTCAAAGTTTTGTAATTTACTAAAAAAAAAGTACAGAAAATATAAGATTTTGCTAGGTTTAGGTGTTTCTTTTCACTATTAATAGTCTTAAGACAAATAGAATACACATTTTAAAATCACCAGTTGGCTTATTTTATAGGACAAAGTAGAGCCTTGAATGCTCTCTTCCCACAAAGTTATTCACATTCATATTAAGATATGATTACTTGATGATTATATGCATACATATAATTCCATTTGATCATCCTGAATCTTGATATCAAGTACAGCATAAAACAAAGAGATAGTCTTTGTCAATGCTCTCCATTGTCACTGAGGATGTTTAGTGCAGAGTCAAAAAGGAAGAGAAATTTCCTTATGATGGGGAGGTCAAGTATTCTAGTTTGCAGATTATAATGTACAGATTGCATTGGACCCTAGTTTATTACACAGCCTTTTCAATAAGAAACATGGTCATTTAAAAATAGATCGACCATACTATCTACAAAGTAAAAACTAAATGGATAAAAATTACCTATTGTTCATGCTATGATATGCAGTTCAATGCCTGTTGATTTAGCTCATTAGCTCATACATCCAGGATGGAAATTGTTGGACCCAGAATTGACTAGGAAGAGATCAGGCTAGATTGCATTTGAAAAAGCTTATAATGCTTTTGATTATCCCAAGTTAATCCTGCAACAAAAACCTATCCTTTTAACACAATATTTTTTTCCAGTGATGCTATATTGCCAATAATGAAGCATCAAAATCTCTAAAAACTTAAAATTGTGTCTCAATAGACAGTGGTGAGTAAAAGCAGGGTACACTGTATTGACAATGTTGATTTGCATTGTAAGAGCAGGCATGAAAATGTAAAGAGAATCTATGATAGCAAAAGGCTAGTTTGTTTTCATAAAAGAAATTAACTGTTTTTTTTAAGGAGCAGGAATTACTCTTTGAAAATAATTAAAAGCTCATCATATTCCTAAAGCATTCATTTTTGCATTTAATCATCTACTTCCTTACATTGTTATATATATCTTTCACACAAATGAAGAGGTCTTCCGTAATAAGTCAAAGGCTTTGTCTTAAATTTCCCTCATTAGGGGCAAATGGGGTTAAGTGGCTTGCCCAAGGCCACACAGCTAGGTAATTATTAAGTGTCTGAAATTGGATTTGAACTCAGGTCTTCCTGATTCCAGGACCAGTGCTCTATCTACTTCGCCACCTAGCTGCCCCTAGGAGCAGTATATTTTAAACCTTTGAGACTTTATTTTTATTAAAAGAGGTTTGAAGACTAGAAATCATTGAAAAACTACTGGTGTAGGAAGATAAAGTGATGGATTGGGGCCAGGATGCCCTTGGTCAGAGTCTTCCAGATATTTACTAGTTGTGTGACCTTCAGTTAGTCACTTAGCTTCTTGGGGCCTCAATTTCTTCATGTAAAACAATGAGGTTGGACTAGATGATCTTTAAAGTCCCTTTCAGCTCTAAATCTATGCTCCAGTAATCTGTATGGAAAATTGCTACATAAAAAACGAAGGAAGTCAAAGTGTATTAATCTCTAGAAAACAAAGTAAAATAAGGGGAAAAAAAGCCTGTAAATCTTTATCTTGTCCATCTTAATTTCCTTTGACACATAAAATTCTATCAGATTGCTCTAATATTTCTTGATAGCATGATGATAGCATAATAGCACTTCGATCTTTTTTCATAGGAAGATACAATTGATGTAATACTTGCTAATATTAATAAAGCCTTTGATGTAGCTCAATTATAAAAAGAAACTGGAGAATCATAAAGTATTAGAGCAGAAATGTACTTTAGAAATCACAATGCATGTTTTTTAGGTGAAGAAGGTGATTTGATTAAGGTCAAAGAATTAGGGGATTTAGGATTTTAATTCAGGTCTTTTAAATTCTGAATCCATTGCACAGTGAGAATGTCAAATTAGGTTTTAGATAAATGGTTGTTCTTAAAGGGGAATTATTGATAATTTGATGTGTGTCTAGTATTACCTTTCACAGAAACTTATTTAGATAACTTCTAAAGTCTTTTCAAACACTAAACCTGTTAGTTTATTAATCTGAAGTTTTATTACTAATATACTGTAATTGTATATTTAATAATTTTGCAGATTACTATTGTATCCAAAAGAAAACAAACATACTCTGAGGAAAATAAGAGAGAAATTTATGATATAACATGAGATCATAAAATTCTTATAAAGTGTAATTTTTTTTTATTTACTGAAACTGGAAGAACTTTAGAAATCAGCCTAATGAATTCTTTGCAAATTATAGTACCAAAAGTCCAGGGAGCCAAATGACTTCACCAAGATTTTAATTATATTTAATCTTCTTTTAGCTTTTTTATATTAATTGCTTTCAAGTATTTCAGGTAATCAAAAATGTGATCATGAAATTAGATTATTTTGAAGGGTTTTTTCCCCAATCAAACTAGATATAAGTTTATTTCCTATATCACTAGACTATCACTAGCCTGGTTCCTATGTGCTTGCACTCTATTCCTGTGATATTTTGTAATTGTCCACCTTGTTAGGCAGACATAGTTAATTCATGTTTTTGCTAGAAAGGAAAACTAGTCTGGTGTGTTTGCTATGGCATGAATTACTTGCATCTTTTCTCAAAGCTATAGTTATCATGGATGAGAGAATATTTTCAAAGGAAAAAATAAGGCTACCTAAAATTCCTCATGCTTCATTTTGTGTGTGTGTGTGTGTGTGTACAAGGAATATCACCTGAAAGTCTTCCATTGCCAGGGGCCAAGAAGCCCCCATAAAAAGAGCAAATAAATTCCAGACATACCAGGAGCCAAGAAGCCCCCTGTCAGATAAGATAAAAGGAGCAAACAAAATTCCAGGCATACTAAGGGCCAAGATAAAGGAAGGTCACCCTCCATTATCAAGAACAAACTGACCACAGACTATCCCTTCTCTCAGGCCAAGGCATACCAACTCCACCCCTAAGCTAATCCCCTTGTTCCTTCTCTACAAAATATAAGCAGGTATTTTTCTCAAATAAACTCAGACCTTATCCACCATCCTTGGGTCTCACTCTCCTTATTCTCACCCATTCCATTTCAGGCTGGGTCCTCCTCGACACCCCACTTTTCTGCCCCGCGGGTCGGGGCACGTGGCGCCCAACGTGGGGCTCGAGGCACGGACTCTTGCCAGGCAGACCCCGTAAAGAAGAATCGTCGCGACCCCCTCTGATCGCTCCGGAGAGCCCCACGAACAGGTAAGTGACGTCTGCCTCATTCTTTTCTCATGGGTTCCAAGCTGTCTAAAGAACAGGTCTTTATACGGGACCTTAAACTGGCACTTAAAGACAGGGGAGTTAAAGTAAAGAAAAAGGATCTTGTTAGATTCTTCCTTTTTATAGATGAAGTATGCCCGTGGTTTCTGGTAACAGGACCTGAGATCCACCCAGACAAATGGCAGAAAGTAGGAAGAGATCTTAATCAGAAATTGAAAATAGAAGGACCCGATGCCGTCCCTGTTTCAGCCCTTTCTTACTGGGGTCTTATAAGAGACATAGTGGAAAGCGCAACCAGGGACCCCACAAAAAAACAGCTTCTTTTAGTTGCAGAGTCCTGCCTTCGCCCTCTTTCGCGTACAGCCTCTATAAAGTCTTTGAAAGAAGAGGAAGCGAAACCCCCTAAAACTCCAGCTAGATCTCCCTCAGCAGCTATTGAAATCCCCCCAAGCAAATCCCTCTATCCTCCTCTCCCTTCTGAGATAACACCAGCAGAGGAGCCCATAACCTGCCCAGTGTTTACAAGAAATAAGAATCTCCAGTCCAGTCCAGAGATGGACCCAGACTCAGAGCCTCTAGACCCAGGCAATGAGGCAGAACTTGAGGAAGAAGCTGCTAGATATAATAACCCAGACTGGCCCCTAGCCTCCGCTCCCCCTCCATACCTAACTGCCCCTGCCCTCCTGCCCCTGGGACCTAATATGACCAAACTCAATAAGGCACGGGAGCAACTATCCGTGCAAGTAAAAGAACTCCGTGAGGTTTTAGATCTCCAAACACAATATGCGCAGCTCTCCAGTGAGTTGTCTGCCCTACAGGATTCATTACAAAGGTCCCTTAAAATCCCCCTCTTAAAAAACCAGTTTAATTCAAAAACCAGAAGTGTAAGCAAAACAAAACAGAGACACTCTAAGGCAGAAGCTGCCATGAATTATAAAAAACAAATGGCATTCCCTGTCATGACAAGATCCCGCCAAGATGATAGTGACCCTGATGCAGGAGAGGCTGAGCCCCCCGAGTCTTCCCATAGCGAAGAAGAGGAAGAGGAGAATAGGAGCAGGGAAGATGAAAGGGAAGTGGCAGATCGTCAAGGGGAACAAAAATCACTAAATTATAGAAAAATCCACTTCAAAAACTTGAAAGACTTACATACAGCTGTTAAGACCTATGGGCCTAATGCCCCCTTTACTCTCTCAGCACTAGAAGCCATCCCCCGTGGGGGACATCTTCTCCCCTCCGAGTGGCTCAGGGTTGTCCAGGCAGTACTTACACGAGGACAGTTCCTCACCTGGAAGGCTGATTTTTTTGATCGTTGTCAAACCATTGCTTCAACTACCTATAAAACTTCTAAGGGAGCTTATGAAAAACTCACAGGGCAGGGCAAGTATGCTAGTGAAACCCGGCAGTCACGTCTCCCAGTTGGATTGCTTGCTCAGGCAGCTAGTGCTGCCATTTCTGCCTGGCGGGCCCTTCCCAACACTAGCTCCCCTTTTGCACCCCTCAATAAAATCGTCCAAGGAAACCAGGAGGAATTCTCAGAATATGTAAGCAGGCTCCTGGAAGCTACAGAGAGGACCCTAGGGCAGGAAGCGGCTGATGACCAGCTTGTTAGACGCTTAGCCTATGAGAATGCCAATGCCACTTGCCGCTCCATTTTACGGGGAAAATGGAGAAACAAAACCTTAGATGAAATGATAAGGCTCTGTAGAGACATAGACCCCCTTACGCAGGCAGTTCATTTAGCTGTTGGGGCAGCCCTTCAGCACTCTGACCAATCTAAGACCTGTTTTAGGTGTAGCCAGGAAGGCCACTTTGCCCGCCAATGCCCAATTACCAACAACAACACAGGAGGTTTTTTCCAAAGACCTAATCAACCACAGACCCTCTGCCCCAGATGTAGGAAAGGAAAGCACTGGGCCAACACCTGTCGATCCACCACCAACGCTGAAGGCCAACCTATTGTCCCGTTTCCGGGAAACGGCAAGAGGGGCCAGCCCCGGGCCCCTCAAACAACCCCCAACCCGCAAGCCTCGGGGAACAGCTTGCCCACCTACCATTACGCAGAGCCACCACAGGGAGTGCAGGGGTGGACTTGTGTTCCTCCTCCTGTACAATATTAAACCCTGAGGATGGTCCCAGTATGATCCCCACTGGCGTCTATGGACCCCCCCCTCAGGGATTCCTTTTTCTTATAATTGGCCGTGCCTCCTCCACCTTGGGTGACCTTATTGTCCACCCCTCTCTTGTAGACAATGATTATACAGGAGAAATTAGAATAATGGTGTCCGCTCTTAATAACTTCATCACTATTCAGAAAGGACAACGCCTTGCCCAAGCACTCCCGCTCCCCCTGCAAACCCAATATTCAACAGTAACACAAAGGAGGGGAGCTTCCAACCCAGGGTCTTCAGATGTTTTTTGGGCTCAAACCATTTCACAGGAACGCCCTACACTTAAATTAACCATTCAGGGCTGGATCTTTTCTGGCATACTAGATTCTGGGGCGGACTCCACAGTCCTCTCCAAAGAAAGTTGGCCGCCCTCCTGGCCTCTTCAGCCCTCTATGACCCACCTACAAGGAATAGGACAATCTCAAAATGCCCTACAAAGTTCTCAATGGCTCCCCTGGAAAGATGAGGAAGGAAATGTAGGTACTGTTCGACCCTATGTAGTCCCTGGCCTCCCTGTTAACCTCTGGGGAAGAGACATTCTCTCCCAAATGGGAGTCATTATGTTCAGCCCTAATTTTACAGTAACCAGCCAGATGCTTGCTCAAGGATTTCTCCCTGGACAAGGTCTTGGAAAAGAAAAGCAAGGTCAACCGTTCCCTTTGCAAATTACAGGAAAAACAGGGCGCTTAGGATTAGGGTTTGAAAACCATTTTTTATAAGGGCCACTGGTCCCCCTGCACTACAGGCGGAAAAAATATCATGGAAAGATGACCATCCCGTCTGGATTGACCAGTGGCCCCTTCCTAAGGCTAAATTGGATGCAGCCTTTAAATTAGTGCAGGAACAATTAGATGCAGGACACATCGAACCTTCTGTGTCCCCCTGGAACACCCCCATTTTTGTCATCCGAAAACGCTCAGGTAAATGGCGACTTTTACATGACCTCAGAGCAGTTAATAAAACTATGATCCCCATGGGGGCAATGCAACCTGGTCTTCCCTCGCCTGTAGCCATCCCTGAAGGTTTTACCAAGGTAGTTATTGACCTCAAAGATTGTTTTTTCTCAATCCCTCTCCATCCCGCTGACTGTAAACGCTTTGCCTTTAACCTGCCCATCACCAATTGCCGTGGCCCATTCCCACGCTTTCAATGGAAAGTCTTACCCCAGGGCATGACCAATAGCCCTACACTCTGCCAAAAGTACGTAGCCCAGACTATTGACCCCTTTAGGATACAATATCCCTCACTCTATATCATCCATTATATGGATGATATCCTCCTTGCAGGACCTACAGAAAAAGAATTGGTAACTATCTCTCAGAAACTTATAGAGGCACTAGAAAAAAGAGGACTCCGGATCTCCCCGGAAAAAGTTCAGACCCAACCCCCCCAGTTATTTCTTGGATTTGAACTTTTTACTAACAAAATCTTGACCCAGAAAGCCCATATTCGTATTGATCATTTGAATTCCCTCAATGATTTTCAGAAATTACTAGGAGACATCAATTGGCTCCGACCCTATTTAAAACTAACAACAGGGGAATTAAAGCCATTATTTGACATCTTAAAGGGAGACCCAGAGCCCACCTCCCCACGCTCCTTGACACCAGAAGCCCGCTCAGCCCTGATGCTAGTCGAGCAAGCCATAAAAAACCAACACATAGGATATTATAGCCCTGAAAAGCCTCTCTGGCTTTTGCTCTTTCCCACAAATCTCTCTCCCACTGGCCTGCTTTGGCAAAATCATCCACTTTTTTGGATACACATGCCAGCCACCCCCACCAAAATTCTCCCATCATACCCACACCTCACTGCTGACCTCCTTAAAGGAGGAAGAGAAGCTGCAGTAAGACTCTTTGGCAAAGAACCTGATCGCATCATTTGCCCATACACAGCATCACAAATAAATTGGCTCCTATTGAACGATGATGACTGGGCTGTGAGCTGTATCTCATTCCCGGGAGTCATAGACAATCACTACCCCCCTGACAAACTTATTCAGTTCCTGCAAATAACACCTGTAGTCTTCCCCAAAATAACTAAAAGGACACCCCTCAAGAAGGCCCATCTCATCTTCACAGATGGCTCAGCATCTGGGAAAGCCGCAGTGAGCGTAAATGGGAAGATCACCTCCCTCACCTTCCCATACACCTCAGCACAACTTGTAGAGCTTGCTGCGATCATCTGGGCTTTTGAGGCAGTCCCTGATCCTTTAAATCTGTACACAGATAGTGCCTACGTTGCCCACTCGGTACCCCTTTTAGAAACTGTCCCTTATATACGACCATCTACCAATGCCTCCCCTCTCTTTGCCAAGTTACAGTTGCTCATACTTTCCAGAAGTCAACCCTTTTTCATTGGTCATATTCGTGCCCATTCTGACCTCCCAGGCCCCCTGACAGAAGGGAACGCACAAGTGGACCGGGCAACTCAAGACCCATTTTTAGGAAAAGGAACAGGTTTCTGTGGGGTAGCTTATGAGCCTGTGTTGCTGTGTCCCCTAGAGGCTGCCACGCGGGCCCACAAGCTGCACCACCTAAACTCACAGACACTCAGGCTTAAATTTGGCATAACCAGGGAACAAGCAAGACAAATTGTCAAACAGTGCCCAGGGTGTCTTGTCCTGCTCCCAGAGCCACACCTTGGCATCAATCCCCGGGGGTTGGTTCCTGGTGAAGTCTGGCAGATGGATGTCACCCACTATGCACCTTTTGGAAAGCTTAAGTACATCCATGTTTCTATCGACACCTTCAGTGGGTTTATTTTTGCCACCCCCCAGAGCGGTGAAGCTACCCGCCATGTTATTAACCATGTTCTGGCCGCCTTGGCTACACTCCCCAACCCTAAGATCATTAAAACAGACAATGGCCCCGGATATGCAAGCATCTCCTTCCGTAACTTCTGTCAGAGTTTAGGTATCAAACATATTACAGGAATTCCTTATAACCCTCAAGGACAGGGCATTGTAGAAAGAGCCCACCAAACGCTCAAAAACATGATTACTAAATTACAGAAAGGGTCAGAAACACTCTACCCCAAGATTAATAATGCTAAAACCATTCTTAACCATGCCCTCTTTGTCCTCAATTTCCTCTCCCTTGATGCTAATGCCAAATCTGCAGCAGATCGCCTTTGGCACCCCACTACTAAACACAACTATGCACAGGCTATGTGGAGAGATCCCATCTCCAACAAATGGCAAGGACCTGACCCAGTCCTTATCTGGGGTAAAGGACATGCCTGTATTTATGATTCATCAGCTCAAAATGCTAGATGGCTACCCAAGCGTCTAGTAAAATTACATAATCCACCCAGGGAACCCCCTGAGGAATCTCCCTCTGTGCTCTCTTGTAGATAAAAGATCCAGCATGAAGGCACTTGTCCTGTGCCTGCTCCTTCCGCTGTCCTGCTCATACCAACTGCTTAATTACACCTGGTCAGTCGAAGATGCTCAAGGATTCCACATCTGGAGTACCTCCAAAATTGACTCCGCGACACCCTGGCCTCCTCTGTATCCAGACCTCTGCCGATTAGCAGGACCATACGCAGGATGGGACACTCTATGCCTTACCCCGGACCAGAGAGGAAGGCTTGGGTTCCTCACCTTTTATGTTTGTCCCGGACCCCATGCCTCAAAGCCTCAATGTGGCAGAGCCGTAGACTTTTTCTGTAAACAATGGGGCTGTGAAACAACAGGAACTGGGGACTGGATCAGAAACTCAGGCTCGGATTTCATTACCATCTCTACCAATTATTCCACCAAGGAATGTATAAGGAAAACCCTGGGGAGCCCTGTGGTTAACCATGCCCCCCTTTCCCTTAACCATGCCCCCTCCTTCTCCTGTCCTTTCATCTCCTCCTGTAAAGATCATCCTTGGTGTAACCCCCTAAAAATCCAGTTCACGACAGAAGGTAAAAGGGCATCTGGATGGGGAAAAGCATACACCTGGGGACTCAGATTGTACAAGGATGGGATCGATGAGGGTTTAATATTTACCATAAGACTTACCCAAACCATCCCTACACCCCCCCAACTGGTAGATGTCGGGCCACTTGTCAACCTCCCCAATATAAGACCCCTGAACCTACCCACTCCTGACACTAACCCTAACCCTAACCTACCCACTCCTGACACCCCCTCCTACAGACCCACCCTCCCTGTTAGCATTCCCTCTACTACCCATATTATACTTACTCTCATTAATGCCTCTGTACAAGCTTTGACCCAGATACAGAATTCTTCATTGGAAGAATGCTGGATCTGCTATTCCTCTTCCCCACCCTTCTATGAAGGTATTGCTCAATTCGGGAACATCACACACTCCAACAGAACGGATGATCTCAGATGGGGCACTGGGGAATCCCAAGGCCTCACTCTTACAAAAATCTCCGGTCAGGGACGTTGTCTCCTTGGCCCACATATGCTCCCCCCTCTTCAGCTAGACACAGTATGTAACCAAAATACCCTTATTAATACTTCCTATAGATATGCTGTAGCCCCTCCTAATACCTATCTTGCCTGCTCATCAGGACTAACCACCTTTGTGGACACCAAACAATTCCTTGATAAAAAGGACTATTGTGTCCTTGTCTCCCTTTTTCCTCACCTAACTGTCCACTACCCGGAGGAATTCCTCCAATTTTGGGAACATGGAAGGGGTACCCTTATCAGAGACAAAAGAGAACCCCTGACAGCAGTTACACTCGCAGTCCTGATTGGACTTGGGTTTGTTGGCTCTGGTACAGGTATTGCCTCCTTAGTTTCCTCCAATGCACAGTACACCCAGCTTAGCTCTGCTATTGATAAGGATCTCTCAGAACTTCAAGCAGGGTTAGAACACCTAAAAGATTCTGTTGCCTCTCTAGCTGAAGTAGCATTACAAAATAGACGCGGTCTTGATTTGTTATTTTTACAACAGGGGGGACTCTGCGCGGCACTAAAGGAAGAATGCTGTTTTTTTAAGGATAAACTTGGCCTGGTAGAAGACAGTCTGCAAAGGGTTAAGGATAGCCTGGAAAAAAGAAAAAGGGAGAGAGAGAAAGGTGAAGGATGGTATAAAAATTGGTTTTCCACATCCCCCTGGCTCTCTACTCTGCTCCCAAGCCTTCTAGGCCCATTAATTGGCTTCCTAATTCTAATTTCTTTTGGACCATGGGCCTTCAGGAGACTGACCAACTTTATCAAATCCCAAATTGACTCAGCCCTTGGAAAACCAGTTTCGGTCTTATATCACCAATTGAAAAGCCAAGGGTCCTGTGAGGACCCCCAAATGGAACCCTTGAGGTTCGCTGCTCTTACACCTCGCCCACCTTGGTATGCACGCATCTGCTCAAGGAAAGGCACCCCCTAAGGGCTGCAGTGATACCCAATGACGGGATTTAGTGCAACTCCATGACTTGGGAACATCAGATCCTACAGGAGATAACAAGGACCTTGCTAAGGTCCCCTCCTGGTCACGGATACCAAGCATGAAAACCAAGTTGCACAGCCTAAGACAGGGATCCTGCCCATAAATTTAAAATAAAAAAGGGGGACATGCCAGGGGCCAAGAAGCCCCCATAAAAAGAGCAAATAAATTCCAGACATACCAGGAGCCAAGAAGCCCCCTGTCAGATAAGATAAAAGGAGCAAACAAAATTCCAGGCATACTAAGGGCCAAGATAAAGGAAGGTCACCCTCCATTATCAAGAACAAACTGACCACAGACTATCCCTTCTCTCAGGCCAAGGCATACCAACTCCACCCCTAAGCTAATCCCCTTGTTCCTTCTCTACAAAATATAAGCAGGTATTTTTCTCAAATAAACTCAGACCTTATCCACCATCCTTGGGTCTCACTCTCCTTATTCTCACCCATTCCATTTCAGGCTGGGTCCTCCTCGACACCCCACTTTTCTGCCCCGCGGGTCGGGGCATTCCATGATACAAAAGCTATAGGATAATGCAAATCTTGACACAAAGATGATAACTATTATTATTGCAACTTCTGAGTTTAATAAGAAGTGGCTTAGATACCATCCATTGTGCAATGGAAAGGATTTTGGGTTTGGAAACAGATGATCTGAGTTCAAATTCCAGTTCCGTTGCTTATTATCTGTATGATTTTGGACAAATCATCTTGGAGTTCACTCTGGGCCTCAATTCTACAGCTGAAAAATGAAAGATTTGAACAAGATGAACATTTCAACTTCTCCATTTGATTTGTCATATCCCTACTCTTGAGCTACCGTGTTTTCGAAGTGATCTTTCTGCTTTGATGTTCAATTGTTTTTGAGTCATGTCCAACTCATCTTGACCCTGGTTGGGTTTTCCTTGACAAAGATACTGGAGTAGTTAGAAATTTTCTTCTCCAGTTCATTTTATAGATGAAGAAATTGAGAGAAATGGGATAAATGCCTTTCCCAGGGTCATACAGTTAGACCTCATATAATGAGTCAATCTGACTATAAGCCTGGCACTCTTATCTACTATACCACCTAGCTGCCCCAGGTTTCTCTATCTCCAAGACATCTCACATACTCTGGCAGATCTGTTTTTCTAAAAAAGTTACTTTTATCATATCCCTTTCTTGCTCAGAAATCTTTTGTAGTTTTTCAGTTTACAATTCAAGATTTTTCATAATATAGCCTCTCCCATGCCTTTTCAACATGGGATTTCCTCTCTAATCTATCCAAACTCCTCAGTTTCCCCTTAATGTAAAGTATGCTCAAGTCCAAGACTTTGTTCATGTTATCTCATTTAGAATGCCCTTCTGTCTTTGTCACATGTATTTAAAACCTACCCATTATTTTTTTAAGAAATATATATATATATATATATAATATATAAATAAATGTATTTCCCCACTATTTCCCACTGATTCTCTTCTGCCTCCCAAAGAACCAGCCCTTATAACAAATAATAAAAAGAAAATACGAGTTCTGAGAAAAAAGCAACAACAATATCCAAAAAGTCTCATGTTATATGAAATGTTCTACAGCTATTGTCCCTTAGTTCTTCAAAAAATAGAAAGAAGTCTTCTCCAGAGCCAAGGCTGGTCAATATGATTTTTTATAGCATTCAGTTTTGATTGTTTTGCTTTTGTTATTTCTTCCATTTTCATCTCTGTAATCACTATACTCACATGCACAATTCTGTATTTATGTGACTCAGCTAATTCCACTTAGCAAAAGCTTATATTAAATGTTTCAAACTCATTATTTATCATAGTTATTGTTTTTTATAGCACAGTAATAATCACATATTCATATGCCGTAACTGGTTTATCTGTTTTCAGTCAGTGAACTTCTCCTTTATTTCTAGTTCTTTGCTATCACTAAGAGTGCTGCTATTGTTTGTGTGTCTATAGGGCTATTCTTTTTGCAAGTAATCTTCTTGTGGCTTATACCCACCAGTGGAATCTCCAGGTTAAAGAATATGAAAACTTGTCACTTGTTGTATATGAAAACCTCCTCATTTTCAAGGTGTGATTTAAGTCCCACCAGCCTTTCTAGACTACTCCAGTCAGGTCAGTTTCCTCATTCTGGTAATTCCTAGAGGACTCTGGATCAGAATGATTAAAATTGGCCCAAGATGCAGTGGGAGTCTTTGGTCTTTTAAAGTTAGTACTTTCCCAGGTCACAGTTTGACTGAGGCAAAGCCCAGTTAGATGAGAGAAATGTTACTTAAAAGAGAAGTGAGGCAAAGAGTCCAAGAATGACCACTTCCAAAACAAAATTGTTGGGAGGGTAAAATCCCCAGGGTATCTCAGTGATTTAGGAAGGAAGGAAGGAAAGAAAAGAAGCAAGAAGAGACTCTGTAGCCCAAAAATCAATTGGAGGTCTCTGAAAAGATTTCAGGGAGTATGTGAATTTGAATTGAAACAAAATTTTATTTTTATTTTTGCTAATATTTAGCTGAAATTTAGCTTCTTCAATTTTGAATGTAGGAAACAATAATTATTCTGATTCCTCAGATTGTCAAAGGGATTTGGACACAAAAATCCCTGGATTAAATGCTCACTAGTGTCCTTTTCTGCTCTAAATATAAACCTAAGATTATGAAAATTTCCAAAATTGGCAGAATTATCCAGTAATTTGTATTTCAAAACAGATTCCCTATTCAGGGCTGTAACTAGCAGAAGGCAAATGGGAGGACCATCCTTTTGTTTTTACCTCCACTTGGTATACCCAAGAATATATCCCTAGATTCATATCAATAGGGTGCCTCCTTATCTGGCCTTTTCCTTTCTCTTTCCCTTCCATTCACTAGGGCTTTTACCATCCCTTCTTCTGTTACAATTGCACCATCCCTACTCAACAACTGTTTATACAAGTGAAAAAAATTATCATTCAAAAGGAAAAAATCCTCAAGTTCTGCTTTGTGAATTTATTATGTTGGAAGAGAATATAAGGAAAAATATTATTTAAATTTATAAAATTAATATTAGCTGACATTTAAATTAAAGAATCAAAGTGATAATGTGAAATTAGCGGGGTCAAAAAACTCACAGACTAGCCCTGGGGGTAGAAAAGCTCAGGATCTTTGTTTTACAATCCTGCAAAGTTCACAGATTAAACCTTTTTTTTTCCCCCAGAGGGACAATAATAAACTGAAGACAAGCTGAATAGGAAAGTCTCTGGATGAGAATGCCAGAGGGAAAGAAAGAAAGGAAAACAGCTATAAGAGCTGGCTGGCTTAGACTCAAGTGAGTCCAGCCTCAAAAGAGCAGAGGCCATATAGGCAGGGAAGCCCTGTGGCTCTAGCTTAGAGAGAGAGAAAGTGCCCATCCTACAAAGAAGAGAGGAAAGAAAAGAGAACTCCATGCAGAAGACCTTGCTTAAATGCATTCCATAGTGGGTTGGAAAAGGGGGATGCTAGGGGAGTTGTTTAGCACCTGGCTTCAGGTATTCTCCAATATTTTTTGCCACAAGGGTGGCCCTTCAAGGGCTAAGACAGTGCTTATTGGTGACATTCTATGCATTAGTCTTTTCTGTTCCAAATCTGTCCTCTTTTCTGTCTTCAAATCCAACACGGCCATTTCCTGTGCTCTGCTTCAAAAGCAAGCTGAAAAAAGGATAAATACTTTTGTTTATTCTAAATTTAGGAAAACAAATCAAACTCAACCCTGATAGCAGGTGATTTTTAACATATTGTCTTTAAAATCAATTTACTTCTGTTGTTCTGGCTCTTAAGACTAAATTCTCTTTGCTCTTTGTATCTTTACCCATGGGGGGAAAAAAACAAGGTCAACAGATCTGAATGCTACATATTTCTCTTTGAGAGGCAGCATGGTACAGTGGAAAGAACCTTCGCTCTGATGTCAGAGAATTTTTGTTCAAGTCTTGTATCTCTCATTTACCAATTGTGTGACCTTGGTCAAGTCATTCAGTTTCATATCCAAAATGAATAGACTATTTGAGTCCAAACCACTCTAGAGTGTTTTTCAGGGCTAAATTTATCATCTTATTCATTTTGTAAGAGGCAGAGACAAAGGTCTCTCAGAAAAAAAATGATTACAGAATGATTGCATTTTATTCTCACTCCAGGATATGTGTAGTATTTCTTAAATTCTTTTTTTTTTAGGTTTTTTTTGCAAGGCAAATGGGGTTAAGTGGCTTGCCCAAGGCCACACAGCTAGGTAATTATTAAGTGTCTGAGACCAGATTTGAACCCAGATAACTCCTGACTCCAGGGCCAGTGCTTTATCCACTATGCCACCTAGCCGCCCCTTCTTAAATTCTTAAAATGCAATATTATGGATTAGAAAAATATTAGTAATCCATTATCTCTTCCTTTTTTAACCATCCTAGATAGAATTAAATTTTCTGATGTTTTCCTCACCATTCAAAATGATTCTTGGTCACACAGTGAATTCTCAAATCATTACCATTGAATAAGCACCTGTTTGAATTTGGTGTGGTGTGATGACCACTATAAGTTAGGCTATTAAACTTTGAACTTCAAGAAATATGAATTCCAAAACCAATAGTAGTATTGGGTAACCCTCCCTCCTGATGGTACACTTAAGAAAATTAAGAATCTATAATACTTCTTTATAAGAGTCATGGGAGAAGATCAGTGATTCCAATATGTTCAACATAAACTGGTTGAGAACTTTAATAAACACATTAGATTTCCAGTGAGTCATTTGTCTGTAATCTTGGCATGTTTTCTTCTTTTTTTTTTTTAAAGGAAGTGGGGGTGGCAGAGAAGGCGTTTTTGTTGAGAGTAGGAATAGGTGAATAAGGTTCATCTGCACATTAATTGAGCAATTCTTGAATTCCTGGCTTAAGTCTTTAGTGCCTTAGGGCTCCAATGTAAGTGCCAGTGAGCTTGAAGGAGGTTTTTAAGTACTAAATGAAAGAGCTCATAAGGACCAATTATTTTAATAAGTGAAATTCAGGTTGAATTCACTGAGTCTCCATTGCCCAGGTGGCTTTAAAATTTTAAAAAGTCAGTGTTTTCCAATTAGGAAATATATCCCTGAACTTACTAAATTGTGCATGCCCTTTGTCCCAGCTACACCAATACCAGGTGTCTACCTTAAAGAGCTCAAAGAAAGAGGAAAAAGACATAGATGCCCCAAAATATGTATAGTAGCTGTTCAGAGCAGTTAAAAATTGGAAACTAAGGTGGTGTCCTTCTTTTGGGGAATGACAAAACAATTGTGGTAAATATAATAGAATATCATTGTGCCATATAAAATGGTGAAATGAATAGTTTCAGAGGAACTGATAATAGAGCAAAGTGAGCAGAACCATGAGAACAATTTACACATTATAGAGAAAATGACTTTGAAAAACTTTAGAATTCTGATCAATACAATATGAAATCATGACTCCAGAAGACTAAAAATTAAAAATTCCACTCATCTCTTTCCAGAGAAGTCATAGACTTCTGGATGGATTTCAGGGCATGATAAAAGAAGAAATTTTGCTAGAGTGTGCCTTATTATAAATATTAAAAAGTGGGTTTTGGGGGTATGTATACATAAATACATAAATATTTTTTAGAAAATTTTGCTTTCTTTAGAGAGGGAGTATGGTATAGAATATTGATGTTGGAGTCAGGAAGACCTGGGTTCAAATCCCACTCCAGATACTTGCTAGTATGTGATTCTGGATGAAATCATTCTCGATTTCTTCAGTAAAGTAAAAGGGGTTGGACTCACTGACCTGTAAGATACCCTTCCAACTCTAAATTTATAATACTATTTTTATTGGTGGGTAAAATAGATAATATTTGTAAAAAATACCTACTATCAGATTAAATACTTACTATGAATAGAAACACAACCTTTGAAAATCTCTGTGGCCAAAAAATTAGTCATCTTATGATTGATGATGAGACTCTCCAAACTTTGATCATCTAGTCTTCAGACAACAGACATAAAGTCAGTCTGTATTTCTATATCCAAAGTTAGCTTGGTAGAATCTACCATGTTTGTGGCCTTTGGTAATATTTGACCTCCATAGCACAGTAATTATTACTGATTTTGTTGAAATGGGAGGGGTCTAGGTCAAACAATGGGATAAAACTTTAAGGTTGAGAACAACATTAATAATAATGTTTCAAGGATACATGAATTCATTGGTGTACACTCCATCAGCACTGATCAAAAGCACCTTACTCCTTAGTGGATTGTTTCTGGGGGTGCTATACCATGCCTAACCTTCCTCCACCTACTCCCTCAAATTCAACACCTCTCTTTGTGCCCAAATTCTATCCTTGATGCTGTATAAATTTGGGTGGACCCTGGTTTGTAGACATAGGAAATAGGGGGAAATGGAGAAAACCTGTGTGTTAGTGTTGCTGGGGAATGGTATCACCAATTTAAGATTGAGAAGTCTTGAAAGCAAAAGAATTCACATAGAGCTCTGTAATTTTAAAATGTTCAGGATTTATTCAAAAAGCCTGAAAGGTATGTAGATTAAAGGCTTTTCTCCTCATGGAGAGTCAGTAAGCAACTTGAGGACAGGTTAAGTAGCAAAGAACCAGGCCATGGTGCTTGAGGAAAAAAGAAAGTGAAGAGGAAAATAGCCAGGAGATCTGACTGAGTTGAATGTGAGGAGAAAAGAGAACCAGCCATAAGGACTGGCTTAGTTCAGCCACATGGCTTAGAGACCAATAGTTCTTCAGCAGGCTTTGGCTGGGAGCATGTGGCACTACCTTAGGAGAGAAGTAGATCTACATCCCTGCAGGGCAAAGAAAGCTAGCTTCTCTTCCACGCAACTTAAATACACTTCTGTAGTGGGTTGGACAAGGATGGTGCTTGGAAATGGTCCAGCACCTGGTTCAAGGTATTCTGCAATAGGCAATCTACCTGCTGGTCTTTCCTGTCCCAAGGTTTGGGACCTCTAAGTCCAACATGTCATTTCCTGTTATGCCAATGCAAACTTGACCCATCAATGGGTCAAGGTAGATTGGAAACAGGAAGCTGAAGGGGACTGAACCAAGGCCACTCCATCTTGAAGAATTTACATTCAACAAGGGAGTCACTTTGAACAATGAGGACTTCCCCAGACAATATTTTTCCTTCTACAAAATTTGTTTCCAATCACAACATCCCCCATGTTGTGATGTCCATGTCCACAATTCCCTGCATCATTGGAAGTTTGGGGGAAATATTACCCTAGAATAGATAAGTTTAGAGGTGAAAGAAAGTGAACTACAGGGTTGTTTAAAAATAAAGATAGACTCTCAGGTTATATTTTACTCTGAATTTTTCTCAAAGGGAGGCCTCTACTGTCTTAAACCTGTCTTACCTAGACTTCTGATGAGTTTTTTAGGGAAAACCACTACTGGAAGAGAGACTATCTTAGGCTATACCAAGGTTAACAAGTTACAAACACAAGGTTAAGATTTTCTTTCCCTAAATCACCTCTGTCTTGACCTTGTTGTTCAGCCTCTCAAATAAGGAGAGTATCTGAGCAGACTCACCTGATAGGCTCCTATTGCCACCTGTTCTAAGGCTATGTAAAGCCACACACACACTCTCACACATATACCCCATATCTATGTATGTATGTATGTATTTATCCATTTATCTTTATTTATGATATTACTCTGACTACTAGAGAACCTGGCATTTCCTCCTTACCAAGATAAGATGATAAGTTCACATAGACTCTTAGAAAACCCCAGGCCAATCTTAACATACTTTTTACAGATGAGGAAACTGACACCCTGAGAAATGAAGTGATTTGTCCCAGTATCTGCCAATAGTAGAGTTCAAATTTTCCTAATCATATTTTACTTAAGTGGAAGAATAATGATACTGATGCCAATGACTCATTTTGATGTTTTAAAACTTCAGTTAAAAAATCTTTTAAAATTATTTATACCAGCATTTATTATCTGCCCCTCCCACTGTGCCCTGCTTCCACCTTTGAACAATTTTTAAAAAACCTCTCAAAGCATAGTCTAACCAAAAAAAATTCTCACATTGACTATGTTCCAAAATGTTTGTTTCATTCTGCATTTTTAAGTCCAACACCTCTTTGACCAAAAATAGTTGATATAGTTCATCTTCAGTTCTCTAAACTCATGGACTATCATTGCATTGATTGGATGCTTTTCTTTATATTGTTGCTGGCTTTGTATAAAATGTTCTTGTACTTCCACTCAGTTCATTCTGCATCTATTCATAGAGGTCTGCCCAATTTCCACTGATACAAAATCCCAAAATCCAAAGTTTTTTCATAATATTTTAAAACAACAGAGTTTAAATGTAATTAAAAATATACAATCTCCACAAAATTAAGATTTCTATTTAAGCTATAAGAAAATCTGGGGGATTCATAAAGTTGTACAGCAGTACAAATACTGGATTCAGATGGATAAATATGCTGATGTGAGTTCTTAAACTGGCAGAGTAACTTATCCCATACTCCATTTGCCTACCCTCAACTTCCATCATTAACTAAACTATGAAATGAGAGATAATGGCAATAAAAACTAGCAAATATCCTTTAGATGCAGCTGGTGGTGCATAACAGTAGGTCCAGATTTTGGAAGATCTAGTTTCAAATGTGGTCTCTGATACTTACTAGTGATTTGATTCTGGGGCAAGTTACTCTGGTTATCTGTTTCCTCAACTGTAAAATGGAAATGATAATAGCACCTACCTCAAAAGGTTGTGGTGAGGATTAAATAGATAATATTTGTAAAAAAGCATTTAGCACAGTGATTGGCATACAGTTGTTGCTGTTTGTTGAATCATATCTTATTCTTAATGTCCCATCTAGTATTTTCCTGCCAAAGACTGGTTTGCCATTTCCTTTTCCAGTTTCATTTTACAGATGGGAAAACTGTGTGACTTGCCCAGGGTCCTATGGTTAATAACTGTCTGAGGTTAAATTTGAACTTAGATCTTCCTGACTCCACCAAGCTGCACATAGTAGGTATTACATAAATACTTATTCCCTTCCCTTCTCGTCCTCCTCTCAACTCTAGTCACCACCTTAATTAGATCCTAGAATGAGAGATAATTGGAATGATCATTTCTGTTGTGGAAGGTTGTTAATCAACCCAAATAAAAATTGGGACAAAAGCAACTATACTGTTAGCGTGTAAAAATAGCTCTTTATCAGACTTTGTGACATTCTATTGATTCTATTATTTGAGACCCATCTCAAATGCAGCCTTCTATGTAAGACTCCCTTAAGCATTCCCAATTGGCAGTAAACTCTTTTTCTTTAGTCATCTGGGAATTTGGTTAAATGGCACTGATTTTGTATTGTTTGGCATTGTCATATTTTGTGTGTATGTGTTTTCTATTTTTTTTCCTATTTTGTAAGCCCTTTAAAGGCATATCCTAATTAACTTCGTACACTCAATAATACTTAGATTGCTTGAGAAATGGAAGAGTCTGACTTGAGAGGTCACTTAATTCAGCTCACTCATTGGATTGACTTGCTCCATATGCAGTTAGGATTCAAACTCAGTCCCAAGTTCAATGGTTTTATCAGTGTACAGGTGTGCAATAACTAGTGAAGGAAATGAGTACAATATGAGGCTAGGGTCTAAGCAATGAATGGGGGAAAAGGCTCTTTGGTTAGGCTGCTCTGATTCATGGTTCAGATAAATTTGTAATGTGGCAAAATAATTGTATATGGGCAATGTGTTTGTATGTTGCATGTACATATACATACATGTGTGTGTATGTATAGAGGAAGAGGTAGGGAAAGGGTAAGATCTGATAATATTTACCTCTCCTAGAACATTTGAAAAGTCAAAAATATATTGCTGTCCATTTATGTGAATTGGTTAGCAAAAATCTTAACTTTAAGGTAGATAGATGGGCTCAAACCTCTGGAGGAGACCTGATAGTCCTATGATTTGGTGATTACTAAAAACATCATTTGGTTTATCCATTGTATCTCTAATTTTGATCCAGAGTTATTTTTAACTTTTCTCCTCTATCATTTTACTGGGTGTTATTTGAGAAGTATACTTTTATTTGAGAGCTCATAAGCAGTTGGGGGAACCTATAATTAGGGACAGTTCAGTTTTCTATGGGTAGGTTTGAAATAGGCTGGAGCCTTCCTTTGATGATTAGGAGAATAAATAATAAGTCTGATACAATGACACATCATTTCCAATTTCCTCTTTGGTCTTTGTGCCTAAGAGCACTTTTGAAAACATTATTGACCCAGTCACCCTTATGAGATAGGTATTACTGTTTATGCAGTTGGGACATTCTGATGATTGAATACAGTCATGTAGTTAGTCATTAACTTACTATTGTTTACTTCCTGAGAGACCAGTACCACTGGCAGCAATACCTGGGTGTTGTCTCACTGGTTTCAGTTCTTCCTGGTTCCAGTTGACCTTAATTTAAATTGTGCCAAGGAAGTATCAGAGTTAAGGAAGACAATATTTCTCTAGTGCCGTGACATGCCCTGTGGGTTGGGCTTCTGTCACTGAACTTTTTTGTTTTGGGTGCTGGCAGCCTATCTTACTCTCAGATTTTGACAGTCTTGATGCAAGAGTGTCTCCTAGTGACTCATTCCCCTTCTGCTTCCCTAGATGGACTACTTCATGCTTCTCCAGAAACTCTTAAGTTTAACCCTCCCCAAACCACTTTTCCAAATCATATAAATGTTTACCTTTGGTTAATACCACAAGGTGTACTGTCTCAGAATCAGAACTGGTTGGTCTAACACCTAGCCATACTAGCTTCTCTATAAGATAGTGGGTTATGGAGACTATGTGGATTGCATTGGTAGAAGAGTTCCCCTTTATTAATGAAATATGTTGGGTGGTACGATGATTCAAGCATAGGACCTGGGTCAGGAAAACCTGAATTCAAATCCCCTCAGAATACTTAAAAACTATGTAACCCTGAGCAAGACAATTAACTTTTTGTCTGCTTCAGTTTCTTTAAATGTAAAATGAGAATACTAATGACACCTATGTCCTAGTGCTTCATTGGATAGAGCACTGGGTTTGGAATCAGGAAGACTCATCTTTGAGTTCAAAGCTGGCCTCAGTCTTTTACTACCCATGTAAGCCAGGGCAAGTCAGTTGATCTCTTTGCCTCAGTTTCTCATCTGTAAAATGGGCTCAGGTTGAAAAATGAAACACCATTCTCGTATCTTTGTCAAGAAAACCTTAAATGGAATTACAGAGTCAGACTCAAAAGTTATAAACAACAAAAATATTTTCCTAGAGTTATTGTAAATGAATATTGAGATAGGACAAAATGAGTGAATGTTTGTAAAGTACTTTTTAAATCTCAAAGCAATATATAAATGCTAATTATTATTACTATTATCCCTTTCCCTATCTTTGACTCAATCCTGATTTCTTTAATTTTCCAATTGATATTTTATTTTATCTTTCCAATTACATGTTTTGAAAGTTTTTCAACATTCATACACATATTTATGTTACATAATTTTTTTCCCATCCCCTCCCCTAAATGGTGAACAGTCTGGTGAACATCATACATACACATTTATTTTAAACATGTTTTGGGTTAATCATTTCCTGTATGAAGAGTTAAGACTAGGGGAAAAGAAAGAAAACCATGAAATAGGAAGGAAAACTATAAGAGAAATTTTTTAAAAGTCAACTTGGTGTTCATTCAGATTTTATTGTTTTTTTGTTTTGTTTTGTTTTTCTTCTTCTGGATGTGGATAATATTGTTCATAACCAGTCTCCCAGGTTGAAAGGAGCTGCACCCATCAAAGTTGATCAACTCACAATGTTGTTGTTAACATGTACAATGTTCTCTTGATTCTCCTCCCTTTACTCAGCATGAATTCCTGTCATTCTTTCCAAGTTTCTCTAGAGTTCAACCATTCCTGGTTTCTTATAGAACAATAGTGCTCCATAAATTCATATAGCATAATTTGTACAGTCTTCCCCAATTGATGGACATCCTCTCAATTTCCAATTCTTTAACTTAAAAAAAAGGACTGCTATGAATATTTTTGAACATGTGAGACTTATTCCCATTTTTTATGATTTCTTCTGGATATAGGCCTAGTATTGGTATTGCTGGGTCAGTTTTACTACTATTTGAGCATAGTTCCATATTGTTCTCCAGAAAGGTTAGATTATAGCACAACTCCACCAATAGTGCATTAATGTCCAATTCTCCCACAACCTCTCCAACATTGATAATTTCCCCTTTTTGTCATTTTAGTCTGATAGGAATCATCTGACTTCTTTAGGAAGAGGTGCCCAAGTTTGTTTCCTCCTATTCCTTCTGTACCTTTAAATTAGTATAGCTAGCACTTGTCTCTATAATTCCTTCAGAGAAAGAAGAGCTGCTTCTTTGAATTAATTAGCTCAGTTTTGTCCATGTACCTTTTTTTTCCTTCTGGATTTCACAGGATGAATTTATGTGGGAGCTAAAAGCTGAAGAATAAATGATGATAAACATGAGGTGGTGTTTTGAAAGGTCACAGCAAGGGTGAAAAGATATGCTAAAATGCGATTAACTTTTCAGTTCCATTTTAGGCCCTGATGGCTACAATTTTAGATTCATTATCACTAATGGTCCAGGTCTGTGATTTAGTTTTAGGGTTAGGGAACTCCAGGTGAAGAAGCCCCATCCTCCAAGGCAGGTCTGCAAAATTGGTCAGATACTTATAGTCTTAAGAATTGCCTGAATGAATGAATGAAGTATTTATTTATTGTCTCATTCTGTGCAAAACTCAAGGGGTTTAAAAAAGGCTGACCCTGCTCTCAAGGGAGTTCACATTCTAAAAGAGGAGATAGAACATATGGAACTTATCACTTGCAAGTCAGATGGAAAAGTCCCATGGATCTTAGGGTACATTAGCAAAACATCTTTTTCAATATCATTTCCACTGATAAAGTCAAATCAGTTTCTACTATTGAACCCTTTAATAGTTCCAAAGATTTTAGTTTTCTCTTCTGGATCTTTAGTAACTTCACTAGATGAAGCACCAGCAGCAGCAGTTGCCAGGCTGTATCTCCATAGGAGTTGCTCCCACCATGATGGCTGGGGGCACTAGGTTGGAATCCCATCACTGTTTCCAAATACTAGAGGTGAGACTTCTTGAAGACAGTTTGCTGTCCACTGTAACATAATGCTTTCCTTTATTCATTAATAATAAGTTAGGTGGTACAGTGGATAGAGCACTGGCCTTGGAGTCAAGAGGATAGGGGTTCGAATCCAGCCTCAGATACTTGACTGTAAGTAGCTGTGTGATCTTGGGCAAATGATTTAATCCTGATTATCTCTCATCCAGGTCCATCTCTAGGCATCCTGATCCATATCTGGCCACTGGCTCAGATAGCTCTGGAGGAGAAAGTGAGACTGCTCAAATCTAATTCATGTGCTTGTCCTGGCATCACTTCCCTGATATCATGATTTTCTTCTAGAATGAAGGACATACAAAAACAAACAACAACAGACGTTCATAGAGTGGTTCTAGCTTCTTTCCCCCTGTCCCCACAATGAACTAATTATATGACCATGATCCAGTGGTGAGATTCAGCTGATTTGCATCAGTTCAGCAGGACCAATACCTAATTTTATGTTGAAATCATCAAACTGATTGTTAAAATGGTACTTATAATCAAGGTTCTCACAAAGATGGACACCCAAGCAGTTACCCAATGTAAAAATCACAAATTTATATTCCATACTCTTTTTTAATGTTTATCTCTGCAACAACATTTTCTAAGTGCCTGTAGTAATGTTCATTCCATCCATAGGTGAAAAAAAGTGATGGAACTATGCTTGTAATATTTATTCATTTCTTAAAATTCCTTATACCTTTGATGAAATACTACATTTTAATTTTTTTGTTACTTCAGTAAAGAAACATAACATAAAGAGAAAAAGTGTCAAACAACCAGGGGGGGTGACTAGCTGTCATTTGTTTTTTGCTTTGTGTTATGCCTAAAATTCTCCTGAGATATGAGTGAGCTGGTGTTCTCTAAATGGTAAAACCAAAAGGAAGCTGGGACACAATAAACCAACAGAAACATAGATTTCAAGGCTTATGTTATCACCTGTCTCAGAAGCCATGAAAGTAGAAGGGGGAAAAAGAATTAGAATAGGCAAGAATGAGTTTTAGTTCCAATATTGACTGCTGTAGTCATGTGACCACTTTTGCTCCATAAGGATCCAAAAATTTGCTTATTGTAAGTAATATAACATAATCTAGTTTTGCATACCTCTTTTATTCTTATTTGAATATTAAATGCATGAAATATTGAACTACCTTTCGGTGTATTTTTTTGTGTACTAAGAAAAGTTATTAGTACAGAGAATTGGTTTTTTAATTTATTTGAATCCTTTTACTGGTGATCTAATCATTTAATAACTTCAGAGTCTTCATATATATAAAGGAGGGAGAAATAGTACCTTATTCTTCTAAAAGCAGAGGACAGGATTAGATGATCTTTTGAAGTTTCTTTCATCTATTTCTAAGATGTATGAATCAGAAAGGATAGAAGACCATACGATTTGTATCATCACTCATTTGCTGGATAAAGAATAAACTATACAGGTTCTAAATTCCAATACTTTTCTCTGTCTCCTAACAGTATTACATTATGACAAATGCCATTTTGTTCATCATTCTTTGTTGGGAACAGCTTTGAAATTCTTATTTTCACAGTAGAATGCTTTGATAAAAGTATTGAGTTGTTTTGATAAAATGTTTGGCACAATTTGGCTGTAATGATAACAGCTCTTAAGTATAATGCAGAAATTTCAGTTAGAGAAAAAAAGGGTTTGTATTGATCATTTGTTTTCTTTGGCCTTTTTTTTTTTTAAAGTTTTTGCAAGGCAATGGGGTTAAGTGGCTTGCCCAAGACCATACAGCTAGGTAATTAAGTGTCTGAGTTTAGATTTGAACTCAGGTATTCCTGACTCCAGGGCCAGCCACCCCCCTTTGGCCTTTTTCATTTGGTGTTGAATTTAAATTATTTATCCACTTAGAGGGCAGTGAATTTTGCCAACTGTTTTAAAAAGGTTTTCTGTTTTTGGAGGAAAGGCAGTCTACCTCCCTTAGTTTGACAGTGGGGTGATGAGATTTTAATCATCAAATATACACACATTTACTGCATGCACGCACTGTAAGTTATATTTTCATCATTTAAAATGTTTGATGTACTTGACAAATGATACCTTCAAAACAAGATACGAGGATAGGTGGTGTTGGAAAATAACTTTTCTATCCAAGCTAAAACTGTAATTGGACAAAATGAAGACATGGTCATGAGGTAACTAGATTTCATCATGAAAGACTTCTGCCTCTGTCTCCACAAAGACACACACACACACAATCCACTATATGTTGCACAATTTAGTAGGAAAAAAATCATTAAATTGAGAATTAAGATACATGATTTCTGGTCTTAGCTCTTCTAATAACTATCTGTTTTAACCTTGCACAAAGTTAGTGTTCTTGTGGTTCTGCTTCCTTCTCTGGAAAATGAGACTGTTGGATTATATAATCTCTGAGAGCCTTTAAATGGATTTTATATTTTTTCTACCAATTTTATGATGAACAAAGTACTTTGTAAATTGTAAATCCCCTTATGTTATTGTTACAGTATTATATGTTATTGTTATTATTACATTCTCACTCTTTTTATTTTATATTTGATGGCTTTCTAATGGGAATAGAAAATATTGCTTTCATACTGTTGTATATTTGATGTATATATATATATATATATATATATATACATATATATATGATATAGTATTTGTAAACCCTTCTTAAGTTCACTAAAACACCCACTGGAATAATTCTGACAATAAACAAAGTGATAGTACTAGTATTATGATGATAATGATACAGTTCTTTTTTAGTGAATGTAACAAACTTCTAAAAAAATGTTCTGATGATGATGCTTTGTACTAGTGAATCTTGGAAAAACATATCCTTTGAAGAATCAAAATTCCAAGTGGACCCAAAGAGTAATGGATAGGCATATGGTGTTTGGGAGTAGACTGATATATTTTTAACAAAGAAAACTGTATGACTAATAAAGGAAGTGGGTCAGTTTATAAGGCAAGAATAAAGTAAACAGATAGTTTGGATATTGCACTATTTTCCCAAAATTGTACAAAAAAGTAAGCTCTCCATTCAAAATTGCTCCAAAACACCACAAAAGCAGCCAGAATCTATGAAAGCATGCAGTAAAATTAATCTTAAAATACTGATCCTTAAATTACTCACCCTAGTCCACCATTGCTTGTCCACAATGTTAGTACAGTCAGTGTAGCCTTGCAGTAAGCAATTCAGTCTTTTTCCTTGTCCTAGTGCTAATTTTGTGGTGTCTTGGAGAAAATTTGTCTGCTTTCAGATTTTAGCTAAAACCTGATTTGAAGTCCAAGTTAAGTTACCAATCTATTTGGGGAAGCCTCTGGGTTTCAGGAAGGGCTTGGTTACATTACTGGAATTTCTTTTCTTTTCTTTTATTAAAGATTTTATTTGAGTTTTACAACCCCCCCCCCCCCCCCCCCCACGGAAAGCAATCTGACAGTCCTTAATTTGTTTCCATGTTGTACATTGATCCCAATTGAGTGTGATGAGAGCGAAATCACATCCTTAAGGAAGAAACAAAAAGTATAAGAGATAACAAGATCAGACAATAAGATATGTTTTTTTCCTAAATTAAAGGGAATAGTCCTTGAGCTTTGTTCAAACTCCACGGCTCTTTATCTGGATACAGATGGCACTCTCCATTGCAGACAGCCCAAAATTGTCCCTGATTGTTGCACTGATGAAATGAGTGAGTCCATCAAGGTTGATCATCGCCCCCATGTTGCTGTTAGGGTGTACAGTGTTTTTCTGGTTCTGCTCATCTCACTCAGCATCAGTTCATGCAAATCCCTCCAGGCTTCCCTGAATTCCCATCCCTCCTGGTTTCTAATAGAACAATAGTGTTCCATGACATACATATATCACAGTTTACTAAGTCATTCCCCAATTGAAGGATATTTTACTTGATTTCCAATTCTTTGCCATCACAAACAGGGCTGCTATGAATATTTTTGTATAAGTGATGTTTTTACATTATTGGAATTTCTAAGAAACTTCTTTGGTTCTTTATAAAGTCTTAAATTACTCCCCAAACACCTTTCCTTAACCCCAGGACATTGACCCCCTGGTAAGGGAATTATATCTAAGATAGTTTGTTTTTCTTCCTTTTGGACATCTTGTATATTCTCACTATAATTCATACCTCTCTGTTAGGGGTCAATCTTTTTATATTAGATAAGTCAGTGATAATGAGACCTTCCTGAAACAGCCTGGGATGTATTTCTGATAGATCACCTGTTTGTACTATCTTTATGTTATCAACTTCATGTTATAACATCCCATCAATCAAAATTAGGAAGTTAAATAGAGAATGTCATTTGAGTTGGTGGCGAGACTGACCCTAAGTACACGGATGGAATTATTCATCCCTGAAACATTAAAATTTTATTGTTATTGTAATTTCCTGTTACTATATTTATTGCTTGCTGGGATGTGGGAATGTGGGAAGCTATTGAGATCAAAAGCAGGTGATTGTCAACATGTCTTCCTTTCTGGTTTTTGGTAATCAGATAGCAGGATTTTCTTGTCAATCACTTCCTATATCCCCACACAGCCATAATTCCCTATTAACATGTCCTTAATTTCTCTCTGATTAGGCTAAATGTTCAGGTTCAATGTGTTATTAAAAGAGATTTTTGGTCCTCAAAAACCAGCCAAGCACTAGTTTTGGAAGGTCCTGACAAGAAAGGGTTTCATGTGCAGTCCTAATGATGGACTCTATTTTAACTAGGTTTCACCACATTTTCTATATCCTTATGAAATTTGTGAGACTTCAGAAAGAGCAGTTCTCCAATAAGATTATGACAAATTCTAAGTTGAGCACTAGGATTACTTCTGGATCTTATGTGTCATACTTTTGTTGATTGTTTCCTGTAGCAGGTGAAGTTTTTATTTGTTTTCTTTTCTTTAAAAAAGAAAATACGGGTGTGACGTTTATTGCTGTCTTGTAATCCACCTTCTGATACTCATGACCTTCACTTGATCCCTCTTCACTAGCTCTTACATTTTTTCTCTTCTTTCTTAAATTTCTTAAGAAAATTATTTATATCAAATACTACTTCTGACTCTGAACTTCCATCATTCAGTAGAACTTACTCCCTTCAAAGTTACTAGTGATCTCAATTATCAAGTTTTGACAGTTGTCTCAGTCCTCATCCTTCTTCACCTCACTAAGATTTTTGACATTATTAACTACATATTCTCCCTGAATGCCCTCTCCAGGTTTTAATGACAGTGTCCTTTTCCTGATTCTCTTCCTACTTGCCTGATTGCTTTTTTTTTTTTTAGGTTTTTGGAAGGCAAACGGGGTTAAGTGGCTTGCCCAAAGCCACACAGCTAGGTAATTATTAAGTGTCTGAGACCGGATTTGAACCCAGGTACTCCTAACACCAGGGCCAGTGCTTTATCCACTGTGCCACCTAGCCTCCCCTACCTGATTACTTTTCATCTATTTTTCTGAGTCTTTATTCAGGTCATGTCCATTAACTATGAGTTCGATTATCATCTTGAAACAGATGATTCACAGATTTATATATCCAATTATAATCTTTTTCATAAAGCTTCAGACTCTTAGCTACTTCAGCTAAGTAGCACAGTAGATAGAACTTTGAGCCTATAGTCAGGAAGACCTGAGTTCAGGTCAGGAAGACCTGAATTCAATTTTGACCTCAAACACTTACTCACTTTGTGACACTGGACAAGTTATTTAACTTCTGTTTACCTTAATCCACTGGACACGAAATGATGAACCACTTCAGTGTCTTTTCCAAAGAAACACTATGAATGACATTGGTGTGCTATGGTCCACAGGATCTTGAAGAGTTAGATACAGCTGATCAATGACATCACAGATTACCTTCTACTCTGTGCACAAAATGAATCATCTCCTGTCTTTTCAGTGACTGTCCCCCATGCATAGAATGTTCAGTCTCTTTGTTTCCTTCTTTTGGCTTCCCCTCAATTTTTATCTTCCACAGGAGACCTTTCCTAGTTCCCACACTTCTAGCATCTACCCTCTGTATTGTCCTCCATTTATGTCATATATCTTTTATTTTTGTAGTTATTTGCATGTTGTCTCCCTCATTAGAAATGTGAGCTCTGGGGGCAGCTAGGTAGCATAGTGGATAGAGTACAGCCCTGGAGTCAGGAGGACCTGAGTTCAAATCCAGCCTTGGACACATAATAATTGCATAGCTGTGTGACTTTGGGCAAGACACTTAACCCCATTGCCTTAAACTTAAAAAAAAATGAGCTCCTTAAGAGCTCACTATGGTTTTTGCCTTCCTTTCTTTGTATCTCCGGTTTATATCATATTGACTGATTCATACTGCTTTAAAAAATGATAACTCACTGACCTTTAGGTATTTTTCTGAACTATTTATGCCAAAATATTCTATTGATATCTTATTTGATACATCACTATTAGTTTTATTCTCTCTGTCTGACCTTTAATGTGCCTATCCATTTATATAAAATTAATAATAATTCCATGGCTTCTTAGTTTTTCCTACTAAAATGTCTTCCTTCTATGTTCATGCTTTGAAAAAAAGCCATATGCTCTAATGACTCAACAATCCAGAGTGATTTGAACCTATCTACTGCTTCTCATTGAATACAGCATATCAGTCATTTAGGCATTCAATGAGAAGCAGTAGATAGGTTCAAATCACTCTGGATTGTTGAGTCATTAGAGCATATGACTAACAAAAAGGAAAAACAATTAAAAACAGGAAGTTTAATAAAAATTGTATGAAAAGGCTATCTTTGAAACAAAAAGCAAATAAAACAAAACAGGCTTCACATATGTAAGAGTGAAAAAATACATATGTTAGCTGGTGTGACTCTTAGGTAGGAGAATTCTTCAACATGCTCCAGAATGGTAGTGGGTTATAATTTTGCAACAGTGGGGATAATGTAAAATGCTTCCAGACATTTTAAAGTTGAAACTTTCTTGAGCAATTGAGAATGAAGCAATTTCTTTCTACATCTCCAGTCTTGTAAATCATCTACTCTGTCTCTCAGAATTATAATTTTCCTAAAGTTTTCCACTAAGGTTTCTGAGCTATAATGTGGAAAATGTCTCTTATTTTTTTAAAAGTCATGGGAAAAATTGTACTTCCAATTGTTTTACCTTCATAATGGAAAGATGGTATGCTGACAGAAAAGGAAAATTTGCTTTTTTGGTAATAATTAAGACATGCAATGCTGCCTGGCAATGTGGGGTCAAGAATGTCACAAGAAAAATCAAAATCATTCTTTTAATTTTGGAAACCTAACAGAAAAAGATCTAGGCTTGATTTTTTTTGAGGGAACAAAAGATTGCAGCTGATTTTATTGTAATATTTTAGGCAGATACTTGGTATGCCTGTTACCTCTGAGTAGTACACGTCACATATGCTATGAGTATAGAGAAACTACTAAATAGTGGCAATGAATCAATAACTCATAAGTCACCATGTTGCTTATGATTCATTTTTCTTTCCTCATTCCTTTTTTTCCTCCTTTCCTCTCCCATCCCCACTAGTATCTACAGATTATATCACATTGCCTTATACATACTGCTTTAAAAAAATGATAACTCACTGACCTTTAGGTATTTTTCTAGACAATTTATGCCAAAATATTCTATTGATATCATATTTGATACATGACTCTTAGTTTTATTCTATCTGGCTCTTTTTTTAGTGGTAGAGAGAGCATTATTAGAGTTATTTTAAGAATTTGAAGGTTAACACTTTGAAGAAGTTTCAGCTTTTGGTTTTTTTTGGTCCCCAAAGAGAGAACTAGGAGCAATTAATGGAAGTTCCAGTCTAAATTTAGACTTATTGGGAGAAAAAAAATCCTCACAAGAAGAGCTATCCCCAAGTGGATTGGGTTACTGTGACTTCAAGCAAAGACTGGATGTTTACTTGTTCATTTTGTTAGATGGGGGATTCCTAAATGACTTCTGAGGTCCCTCTGAGCTAAAACTCTTTATTTCTGTGATTATTTGGTACTTGACAGCCAAACAGGATTATTCCTTATTCTCCAAGCATACTCCAAACTTTCTCATGTCTTTGTCTTCAGTTATGCTATTCCTTACACTGGAAAGGCCCTCCTCCTACACCCAAATCAGTTGATGTTATTTTAATTACTTCAAGTCTAAATCAAATGCTTTCAAAGCCATGAAATCATCATCATTTTGAAGTGGTAGGGCAGCTAGGTGGTGCAGTGTGGATAGAGCACTAGCCTTGGATTCAGAAGGACTGCAGTTTGAATCTGACTTGCCACTTACTAGCTGTGTGACCTTGGGAATTACCCTGATTGCCCCACATTCAGAACTGTCTTCAGTCATCCTGATTTATATCTGACCACTGGACCCAGATGGCCCTGGAGGAGAAAGTGAGTTTGGTGACTTAGCATAGCATTCTCCCCCTCACTCAAATCCAGTTCACATGCTTGTCATGGCATCACCTCCCTGGTATCGTGGTTTTCTTTGAAAATGAAGCACAAAACATTATTTTGAAGTGATGCTTTCCTTTTTTGAACTTTCATAGACCTTTTCTTCACTTCCATATTGTACTTTATATTATATTTAAATATTTGTTGAAGTCTTTTGTTTTTACATAAAAGTGATTTCTTTCTATGTCTCTCCCTTCTCATTTCCCCACCCTATGAACCTTCCCTGATAAAAAATTAAAAAAATATAAAATATATATAAGCAAAACCAATTGACAGATAGTGTGACAGGGCATACAATATACTCCTTTCATAATCCCCTACCTTTTCAACGAGAAGAGAATTACATTTCCTCATCTCTTCTCTGGTTCTATGATGGATCATTATAATTACACAACATTTAGCATTGCTTTATTGCTCTTTTCAATTACATTTTTGTAGTCATTGCATACATTGTTTCCTAGTTTCTGCTTACCTCATTCTGTGGCAATTCATACAAATACTTACATTTTCTCTGTATTCCTCATTTTCATCATTTCCTATGGCATGGTATCATAATTTATTTATTCTCCCATCAATGGGCATCTATTTTGTTTCCAGTACTTTTTCTTTGAATTTTTTTCTTTTTGCAAGACAATGGGGTTAAGTGACTTGCCCAAGGTCACACAGCTAGGTAACTAGTGTCTGAGGCCAGATTTGAACTCAGGTCCTCCTGACTCCAGGGTCAGTGCTCTATCCACTGTGCAACCTAGCTGCCCCTAGTAGTTTTTTTATGATAAAAAGACTGAGATAAATATTTTATCTTTGACTTCTTTGTTGTATATGCCCAGGGTTAAAATTATATGTCTTTGGGTAAAAGGGTATGTACAGTTTAATCATTTTTTTCACATAATTCCAAATTATTTCCAAAATGTTTGGACTACTTTACAACTCAACCAACAATATTGATAGGATTACTTTCCTACAACTCCTCTAATATTTACTTCCTAACACTTTGAGCTATCCAAATGTAGAATTTCAATTGCCTTGAAAGACAATGGGTTCCTCTTCCTTTGACTGTGTTATAGTGGGGATTCCTTTCATGTATGAGAGAGACTAGATAGCTACCTTCCAACTCTCACATTCTGTGATCCTATGACTACCTTAATAAAATTTATTTGTACATATATATTATCATCTTTAAAAGATTATAATTTCTTTAAGGACAAGCACCATTCATCTCTGTTCTCCCCTTCCAACACTTTGCAAGGATATCTTTCAAGTATATTTGTTGAATGGATCTGAAAGGAGATTTAAATTACAGATTAGACTTTGACCTCTATAATGTGGATACAATGACTCTTAGAATTTAAATTTAGAATAGAAGTAACTTTATGCTACCAAAATTTAATATATTAGTAAAGCACAGCTCTTGGAGTTTGAGTTACAAAGACTTGAAGTTCATCTGTTTGTAGATGTGCATAGTATACAAGTTATATAATTAGATGTGCTAACACACATGAACTATATATATACTATATTTACACCAATATATATGAGATGCTATATTTAGAACTATGCTATATTTACACTGATATATAGGAGCATATGAGGATCAATCTAACTAGGTTTAGAAGAGTACTGAAGACGATGAGTTTTTCAGCTATAGAGGCTCATGAAATTCGTTTCCTTAGTAGAGAGGGGCTAAAATCTGCTTGAATAAATAGAAAACTCATGTTGATAAAATAATTGATTCCAGAAGTTTTAGGATCAACATGACCCAAAGTAGAGACTGAGTTTACTGTCACTTTTCAAAAGGCACTGAAATTGAATTGTCACAAATTAGCTCCAATGTCTCTTTTATTGGGTTCTCCTCTTTTAATATGATTATTAAACCCTTGAACCTCCAAAACTGGGGAATATTTTTAGTGTTCACCTGCTAAAAACTCTTTTAGTGATGATCTTTATAATATCAGAGATGCAAAAGAGGTCTTAGAAAATTGTTGTAGAGAAGCTTTGTTAGAATTGTTTCTCTTTCCTGACTTTTTACTACACTAGCTTGTCTCTATTGTCTTTCTCATTTTGCAAGCTGTCTTTTTTTTTTTTAATGAAGTGGTGTTTTCCACAAATACCATGTCATCAAATAATATATAAACAGCATCTGAAATCAGATTTTTAAAGTTATCTACATTAATTATAGTGTGGGGGTCCCCCCTGAAAGTAACACCCAGGTTCTAGCCATATCTGCAACTCTCCAAAGCTACAGGTAAAAAACCCTCACCAATATATATTTTTTAAACTAGGTAAGTCAGATGACACTTTAATTGAAAGGAAAAGTCATTTAATGAAAGATTTGCATTGTCATAGCAATGCCACCCAGCATCCCAACCCAGTGACATGTTGAAACTGGGACTGCCAAGAAGAATTCCACAGACAATTCTAGGAGAAAGATGACAGTAAATAAGTAGGGTTAGAATTAATGCGTTAACCTCAATTTGGGGTCATTTAGGGAGATCCTAGGTTCTCAGGCATTTTGTGCCACAACCTTTCCCCCCATTCCTATGCCCACAAGTTTTTCCCTTCAGAGAGATAATGACAAACTGCTTAATTGCAACTGCTGAGGCAAATAAGGATGCTTACTGCATTGATAAAGGCACAGATTGCTGAACTAACTTGAGCACCACTAACCCTTTCTCCTATATCCAAGCAAGGAAAATAAGAATATCTAGGTAAACAACTCCTTGTTTAATTAATTTGGGGAGACTTTGAGATCTCTCCTCACAATGAAGAAAGAATATAATCAGCAATTATATGTTATGCTGTTGTCAGAGGCATTTGGCACTGGTCACTCTATATCCAGTATACTGTATATATACGTTTGAACTTTTGCTCTCTCCATAATTATTGTTTTTTGTCTCCCCTCCTTTATATAAAGGCAGTTAATGGCCACTAATTCTTGTTCATGTTGTCATGAATGAAGGATGGAGCTGGTCAGTCTGGGAAAAACAGTGGTTGCATCTAGCCTCTAGTGAGAGGTATGTTGGGAAGAGACAAAATAATGCTTTCTTCCTTAAGATAACAAACTTTGTGGTCACCCTGTGATTATGTTAGTTTACCAAGCTCAATTTTTTTTTATAGGAGAGAGATACTTTAGAAAGGTTGCCGATGCCTATACTAAAATCAGGAATAAACCATGTGTTTCCTTGAACTTTCAAATAGGCAAAATTCATGGCTTTATATGGTTTACCAATGGAAGGAAAGACTTATGTGGTCTGGTCAGTGATCCCTAGATGGAATCAGGAAGATGAGTTAAAATTCTGACTTTAGACATTTATTAGCTATGTTAACCTTGGACAAGTCATTTAATCTTTGACTGCCTCTGAAATGAGGATAATAATAGCCTCTGTTTCATAGAATTATTGTAAATATTAAATGATATAATCCATGTAGAGCTTTTTACAAACCTTAAAAATTCTGTATAAAGTGAGTTGTAATCTGGTAGGCAAAACTTCCAAAATTTCTAAGTTCCTAAAGAAAGGTTATTGAATCAGAAGTTCCCAGTCACTTTAATGGTGACATTGTCCTTAAAACAAGGGCTGTCTCCCAGTCAATTCATCTTGTTTTGCTCATCTAGCTGCCTCCCACTGCTAGTTCAGTGTCTAAGTGAAAGGGTTACACAACATTGCAGTCTGATTGATATCTGTGAGTTAGGAAGGAGGAACCGAAAATGGACTAGCTTACAAATAAGTTTCTATCTGGTAAACAGAGGATCAGGAAGTACAAGAAAGCATTTTAGGGAAGGTTTCTTAGTGAATAAAAAGTTTCTTTAGGCAAGAAAATGGACTAACTTACAGATAAGTTCCTATCTAGTAAACAGAGGATCTGAAAGTATAAGAAAGTACTTTTAGGGAAGGTTTCTTGGGGGGGGGATTCTTTAGGGAAGAAGATTATGGCAGACTTCTTCATGTTGACCTCAAATTCAGATGTTTCAGATTCAGAATTATTTCCAGAAAGAAGACTCAGAGGTATAGGGCATCTGATTTCTTAGAAAGATACTTACTAGATAGTCAAAAGATAAGAATAAGCAATATTCAAAGGAAGACATCAAAGCTATTCATAGTCATATGAAAAGGTGCTCCTAATAATAAATAAAAACAAAATTTAAAAAACACTTATATCCATCAGATTGTCTAAGATGACAAAAGAGGAAAACTGCTGGAGGGGAGAAGGAAAACAAGTACAATAATGCACTGTTGGTAGACCTGTGAATTAGTTTAATTATTTTAGAAAGCAATTTGAAAATATATATCCAGAGCTATTAAACTCTGCATAATACTTCTTGATCCATCAATACTCATACTAGGTTCATACTCCAAGGAGATCAAAGAAAGAAGAAAAGGATCCATGTGTACATGTGTATAAAAATGTAGCATCTCTTTTTGTAGTAGGAAAGAATTGGAACTCTAGGGGATGCTTATCAATTAAGAAATGATTGACCAAATTGTGTTATATGAATGTTATGAAATACTTGTGCTTTAAGAAATAATGAAGGAGGGGTGGCTAGGTGGCATAGTGGATAAAGCACCGGCCTTGGAGTCAGGAGTACCTGGGTTCAAATCTGGTCTCAGACACTTAATAATTACCTAGCTTTGTGGCCTTGGGCAAGCCACTTAACCCTGTTTGCCTTACAAAAACCTAAAAAAAGAAAATAATGAGGGAGATAGTTTCAGAAAACCTTAGGATCATGTGGATGAACTAAATGTGAATACTCTTTGATTCAACAATGCCACTACTAGGTCTATATCCCAAAGAGATAATAAAAAAAAATGGGAAAAGACCTACATGTTTAAAAATATTAATAACAGCTTTTTTATGGTGGCAGAGAATTGGGAAGTGAAGGACTATCCATCAATTGGGGAATGATTGAACAAGTTGTGATATGTAAATCTAATGAATACTTTTTTGCTATAAGAAAAGAGAAGCAGGCAGATTTCAGAAAAATCTGTAAAGATTTGCATGAACTGATGCAAAGTGAAGTAAGCAGAACCAGGAGAACATTGTACACAGTAACAGCAACATTGTGTGATGATCAATTATATCTCTTCCCAGCCATACAATGATCTTAGATAATAGATGGAATTATCAAGAAGGAAAATGCTATTTGTATCCAGAGAATTGATGAAGTCAGAATGCAGATTGAAGCATTCTATTTTTTAAAATTTATTTATTTTTTAATTTTACAATTTTTCCCTAATCTCGCTTCCTCCCTCCCCACCCCCCACAGAAGGAAGTCTGATAGTGTTTCCATGCTATACATTGATCAAAATTGAATGTGTTGGGAGAGAAATCATATCCTTAAGGAAAAAACAGATTATAAGAGATGCAAGATTATATAATAAGATAATGTTTGTTTTTTTTTAAATAAGGTAATAGTGTTGGTCTTTGTTCAAACTTCACAATTCTTTCTCTGGATATAGATGGTATTCTCCACCCCAGATACCTCAGGATTGTGCTTGATTGTTGCACTGATGGAATGAGCAAGTTCATTAAGATGGATCATCAACCCCATGTGAAGCATTCTATTTTCACTTTGTGTCTGCATATTTCCTTTTGATCTGTTTCTTCTTTCACAACATGATTAAAATGAAAATATATTTAACATGATTGTGCATATGTAACCTATATCAAATTATTGGCCATTTTAGGAAGGTGGAAGAGAAGAGTGGAGGAAAAGGAGAATTTGGAATTTAAACCTTTTAAAAAATTAGAGTAAAAATTATCTTTATATAAAATTGGAAAAAATAAAATACTATTAAAAAAAGAAAAATTGTCTTGCAAATCTGGGTTAATGTTATGACAATAACAATAATAATAATAATAAACAAAAATATGGGTGAACTGATGGAAAATGAAGTGAGCAGAACTAAGGGAATAAACTACACAGAAGCAGCAATATTGTAAAAATAAGCAATTTTGAAAGTCTTAGTAATTATGATCGACACAATGATTCACCATAATTCTGAAGGATCCATAATGAAATTATCTACTTTCAGAAGATAACTGAAGGACTTAAAGTATAGAATGAAGCCTGGCTTTTCCCCTCCCTCTTTTTTATTGAATTTTTAGGAGGAAGGGTGTATGACTAAGGCAGAAATTTGTTTTGTATGACTATATTTGTAATCATTTTTGTTTTTCTTGCCTTCTCATTGGGTATGGAAGAGAGAATTTGTAACTAAAAAACTATGCTTAAAATATTTAAGTAAGTTAAATTAAAAAAAAAAAAGAAAAGCAACTAGGCACAGTAGATAGAGCACAGGCCCTGGAGTCCGGATGATCTGAGTTCAAATCTGCCCTTAGACACTTAACCCACCTTTGTGATCTTGGGCAAGTCGATTTACCCCATTGCCTTGCAAATCCCCCCCCCCCCAAAAAAAAATTAAAAAAGAAGAATAACTGATTTACATGGTTATCCTCTATGTAGTCAGGAAGATAAACCAAAAAAGGAACATATAACCTCACCTATAAGTGGCATGGTTAATCTTAGCTCACAAGTCAAAGTGTATCATGTATTTCTCTTTCATTCCCTCTCTGAAGAATGATGTTCAGGTCAAATTTTGGTACTTCAGATTAATAACCTAAGCTTCCCTTAAATCACTTTATTGAAAAGATATCAAAAGTCAACAAAACTGATCTGGTAAGCCTTTCTCCAACGTGGAACTGTGGGACTGTATCTTGTGAAAAGCAAAAAAGAAAAAAAAAAGGTTCCAATAAACTGTTCAGGTACTATAACTAAGAGAGCAATTCATAGATGATCTCCTTTGAAATGGTGAAGCAACCCCAGCAGGGCCTGGGTCCCAGTCAGGGTGAAAACAATTCAACAATAAACAATTATCATTGTCACTGAAGCAGACATTCAGATCAAGTAACCTTTAGGAACTTGCTCACCTACACTCTTGGCAACCTATTTTCAGCTTTAAGTGAGAGACTGAGTTAATTCCTGAAGAACTGGTTGGTCAGGAATGACTGTTTGCATAATGGGTATCCACATATAGTTTCAGATATAGGATTTAGAGTTTGGAAATCATCTGAGTCAATGGATGACCTCATTTGACAGAGGAGAAAATTAAGGCCTAGGGATTAGAAGTGATTGGTCCAAAGTTGCACTGGGTAAGTGCTGAGTCAAGATTGTAACCTAGGTTATCTGATCTCAATTCATTGCTCTCTTATTATACCAGTCAATTAACTAACATTTGCATAATGTGTCAGTCATTATCCTAATTAGGCACTAGAGATGTAAAGAAATGACATCCCTTTTTCAAAGGAGCTTACACTATGTGATGCCTTTTGACAGTTATGGAAACGTTGTTATAAAAATATGAGTTGAGATTCCAGGGAGGGAAATATTTAAATTTTGTAAAAATAAATAAGTTTAATTTTCTTATACTACTTGATATCTTCTTAGTTTTCTTCACTGATACCTGACTGATATGTTTTTCTTTATTTTTCATTTTGACCATATTATGTTAATTTTGACACTTTCTTTTCTCTTTTCCTATATTTCTTTGATCCTTTGGCATGATTTGGAGTCAGAATGTTTAATATATTATTTTAGATCTGCTATCTAATTGGTCAAGCCAAAATCTCTCTGGGACCCAGACTCTTCATCTATAAAACGAAGGGCCAAAATTGGGTGATATCTACAGATCATTCTAGGCATCTAGGTGGCCAGACCTGGAGTTAGAAATACTCAACTTTTCTGTTACTGTTTGCCTCAGTTTTCTCATTTGTAAAATGAACTGCTGAAGGAAATGGTAAATCATTTCAGTGTTTTTGCCAAGAAAACCTTGGATGAAGTCACTAAGAGTTGGACATAATTGAAATGACTGAACAAGAAGCTTTTCAGCTTTCTATATATCTTTACTAATCTCCCTAAACAGTCATAGTCCCATAATATTTACTGTGTTTTGGGTTTTTTTTTAGGTTTTTTGCAAGGCAAACGGGGTTAAGTGGCTTGCCCAAGGCCACACAGCTAGGTAATTAAGTGTCTGAGACTGGATTTGAACCCAGGTACTCCTGACTCCAGGGCCAGTGCTTTATCCACTGTGCCACCTAGCTGCCCCTATTTACTGCTTTTGAAATATAATTCTTCTTTAGAAACATACATTTTAAAATGTATGTTGCCTACATTCTTGGAGTATTTGCTTATCACTTCTTGAAATATCTATTCATGTTTGTGAGTGGCAAAACAGTGTTATTATCCTTTGTTTTCAGACAGCAAACATAATAGGCAGAAGTTTTTGTTGAGTTTAAAGGTTTTGGAATACTTCTGGGTTCCTTCAACAATAGAACTATGCAAAAGATATTTGAAGCAAGAATTTTTTTCATAGGATATAGGGTCTCTTGGGAAGTTGGGGGAAAAGTGAGAATGCTGGATTAGGGATAAAGGATATAATTAAATGAGGAGCTTTGTCCCAGGTTAACTACAACGAGATTAACTAGGATCTCCCCCTGTAGGTGCCCCTAGGCAAATGGCCCTTGATTCTTTTTTGTTACTGTCCTCCTTAATTTTTCCTAGATAAAAAAGGAATAGGATAATGAAGACAGGTAGACAATAAGGTAGAGAATAAAGAAGGGATGTGTCATTTATACAGCCTTGTGTTGAAGTTGGGAACACTTAGCAGCATGGACTGCTAGGAGATGAAGGAGTACATGATGTGGGGCCAAAGTTTGAGATTTTGTTTTTATGGAGTTTTTTTCCCCCTTGGAGACCCACTGGCTTTATTCAACTCATTTAATACACAACAACATAACCGTGGCCTCAAAATGTGCAAAGTTAAAGCCTTCAGTTGTGGCCAGAGATGGAGAGGGGGCTATGAACTGGAGCAGCAAGGGAACAGACTAAATGGGTGACCTTCCCACAACTGCCACAGACTGAGGAAGTGGACTGTGGCTGGACAGAAGTGGGGAGGGGGAGGCAGGGCCAAGGAGAGCACTATTCACCATGGGATAAGGGGTGGGGGGGGTGGGAAGTATCCTAAAGGATAAGAAGCTAGGAATGTTGGGGTAGGGACCTTCCCTGGAGCCACCACTTGTATCAGAGCTAGGGCCTCAGAACAGCCCATGTTTGAAGAAAAGGAGCCTGAGGAGCAAGCTGTTCCTGGGGGAGGAGAAGGTCCCTGGAGAAAGCAGTCCTGACTTAAGGGAAAGGGAAGAGGGTAAAGCCAGGAGAGACCACAGCCTCCTAAGGGGCCACCTCTGGCTCCCTGCTCCCCTCCTGGGAAGGCAAGAGTCTGGGATCCCAGAGTGCAAATCCATGGGGGCTACCCTGGCCACTCAGTTATGGAAAGATGCAGTGCCTGAGGGGGCCCCATGGTGGATGCCTCCACCCCCTCCTTGACCACTGGACCACCACCACTGTCCTCAGGACAGTCACTTCTTGTAATACTGGAGGCTGTGGACACTGTCACTTCACAAACTTAAGTTCTCCAGAATATGTCATGGATTGCAGGACAGAGAGACTTTGGGTACCAATATCCTGGCAGCCGTGCTGGATGCCAGAAATGACATAGGGCACAAACTTCTGGATGGAGCCTTTGTCTTGAATGGACCCTGAGACACCCTGGGCAGCCTTCACCTTGTCCCCCTCATTGAAATACCTCTTCTGGCTGCTACTACTCTTTTCCATAGCATCCAGGGAACCCATGCCTTGGTACTTCTTGAACCATACCCCATTGGAGAAAAAGTACTCACCAGGGACTTCTGTGGTAGTTGCTAGCAAGGAACCCATCATCACTATGGAGGCTTCATGGGCCAGGACCTTAAACACATGACCTACCATCTGCATCGCACCATCTGTAATGACAGGGACTCCAAAGCAATAGAAGTATTCTGCCACCTTATACACGGCAGTGTCCTGAGCTCGACCACATGCCCTCACTTCCTGGGTGATATAAATGGAGCTACAACCCATGCCCATGTGGCCTGCACAGCTGTCACCGCATTCCCACCAATCACCTGCAGTTGGGGGTACTTCTGCTTGATGTAGTGCACCATAGCAATCTGATGCACTGAATTCCCTTGAGATGAGTTCAGCACAATGACATGGGCAGCTCCTGGGTAAGCAAGTCCAGGCAGTATTTGTCATCTTCCCTGGTGCCCATGGTGGCTCCACAGAGCAACTACTTGTGGGCAACCTTGGAGGCCAGGGGATAATCCCGGTTCTTCTTCAAGTCAGACCAGGCAATGATGGCTACCAGTTCATCACTGTCATTAACAATAGGCAGTTTTCCTTTCTTGCTCCTTTTCAGGATCTCATTGGCCTCTTTCAATGTCACACCTGCTGGTGCCACCACCAAGTCTTTTTGATTTGTCATCACCTCACTGTGCAGGTCATGTGGTCTTTCTCAGCAAGGAAGGCTTTGTCCTGGGAAGTAACGATGCCCACCAGCTTGCTGCCCATGGTGCCTGTCTTGGTGATCCCATTTGGGGTTTTCTCAGTGATCTTGGCTTCTAACATGTCACCCACTGTATGCCAGGGGCTCAACACTACTGGATCTGTGATAAAACCCTGTTCAAATTTCTTGACCTTGAGCACCTACTTCCAGGAACTCAGGAGTACAATTATGGTGGATGAAGTCAATACCACCCATCAAATCCACTGCAATGGCCAAATCAGCTTCAGTTACAGTGTCCATAGGGATGAGATCAATGGAGTCTTCAGGGTGATTTTCTGAGTTAGAGCTGAAATCAAATCTACCTCATCAACTGTGAAGTCTATGAATCCTGGCAGCATCAGTAAATAATTATAGGTGAGGCCATTAATGATGCCTGCTGAGCTGTGAGCCTATCCTCACTGTGGCAGCTGATGAGGAAGTCTGCCATACTTCTGGGAGACACAGAGAGCCAGCATCAACGCTCTGTTGCCCCGCTGGCAGGAGGGTGGGATGGGGCTGCACAGGCACCTGGTCTGGCTCAGCTGCCTTCCCTTCACCTGCCTGCCACTCCTCTTTATGGAATTTTTTTGAGGGGAACAGGTCAATTCTTATCTGTGCCACTTTGAGGTTAGTTCATTAACATATCCAAATCATTTCAGATCAATGAAACTTCAAAGTCATCATCTCAATGTTATCAGCACCTTTTTGATATTCTGCTGGTATAGAGTTACAGAGGTCTGAAATTTGTCTGGAAATTAAATATTATGGAACCAGAACTCTGATAGCAGCATCTAGATGGCTTCTGCTATTTCATCACATATTACTAAAATACAAATTTTGATTATATAAGATACAGAGTGTAAGTTTTGTTCCATTTATCTTTGAAATTTCTTGTATATGACTTCCATGTTTCCCTTGCAATCTTATTTTTTGTTGTTGTCTTTTTATACTGCTGCTTATAAGAGATTAGGGGACCAGAAAGGATACAATTTTAGCACACTTGGCAAACCTGAGTGTTTTTCCATGGGAAAGAAAATATTGAGGTAATATCATCATCATCCTTGTTATTTTTTTCTATTTGCTTGGGGACTTGAGGTAGGCCTTTAAGCCCCAAGGCAGACTTATGCCTAGAGTGATGTTGAGCAATTCTATATTGGAGTGTAAGTATCAGACCCACCTATTATGGGAGATCTGGACCCTTACATAATTTGGTGAATGCCTTAACATAGATATTCTTAGTAGATTGTAATATGCTGAGAAGAGAATTAAACACTAGGAAAGACATTCAGGAAAAAAAGGGCAGATTTCATTGAGTGAGTTCCTGATGTTAGAGATTTCTCATGCTCATACATAGAAAGTTTCCCAGAATATGATATATGGACCACTTGATCTAAATAAATTCTATTCAATGTGTAGGGACTGCACAAATTTACCTAGTGGAGTGAGAGGGTGAGGAGTTGATCAAGGAGAGAATTTCTCACCTTGATGAAATTGTTGAACTTATGAAGCTCTGAGACTATTTTCCTGGAGAATGGAATTGTACCCATTACTGTTGAATTATTTCAATTGAATCCTACTCTTCATGATCCCATTTGGGGTTTTCTTGGCAAGAATGAAATGTTTTGCCATTTCCTTCTCTAGCTCATTTTATAGATTAGGAAGCTGAGACACAAAGGGTAAAGTGACTTGACCAGGGTCACACAGATAATAGGTGCCTGAAGTTGGATTTGAACTCAAAAAGATGAATCCTCCTGATTGCAAGGCCAGTGAACTATGTACCATGGAAGCAACTGGATGGTGCTTCTGACATTTACTAGCTGTATGACTTTAGACAAGTCACTTAGCCCTGATAGCCTCACATCTAGGGTTATCTCCTGATTTTTATCTGACCACTGGACTAAAAATGACTCTGGAGAAGAATGTAAGGCTGTGATTTAACACATTACTCCTCTCACTCAAATCTAATTTACATGCCTGTCATGGCATCACTTCCCTAATATCATGGTCTTTGAGAATATAGGAGAAACATCATCATCATCATCATCATCCACTATAATAACCTAATTGTTCATTGTGTCCATTACCATTTATTTAAGGTGCCTGATACAAAGTAAATACTTAATAAATTCATGTTGACTGACCCCACTGAGAGGGCCATAGATATTTCCTAGGGGGATTCTTCAAATGGGGGAATCTTCAAATAAATTGATGTACTGCAAATAAAATTTTATGTGCATATATAAATATTATATATATCATATTTATACATATATATTTTCCACATATATCACAAACCATATCACACTGAATATATCCTATCTCCATCTCAAAAAAGGCAGAAAGTCCATCCACTGGTCTACTCCTTCAGTCTCTCAAGCTGCAGCCAGGAGGAATAAGGACTCTGGTTTCCTGCCTAGGATGTGAAAATTGAGCTAGGAGGAGTTATTATATTTACTAGAGAAGCAGGCAAGTCTTTTGGGGAAAAAAAGGATTATACTGGAAAAAGAAGGGGAGAGGCAAAATAAGATAAATCACAGCACATGAAAAGGTACATAGGACCTATTTTAATAGAGTGAAAGAAGGGGGGGGCATTTATTAAATCTTATTTTCAATGAATTTGACTCAAAGAGGGAATAACATACACTTCCAATGGAGTTTAGGAATTTATCTTATACTACAGGTAAGTAGGAGGAGAAAGAGAAAAGAAAAGGGGAAGGGAGGGAAGAAGGGAGGACAGAAGTCAGAAGGGAAAAGGGGAATAAAAAAGGTGGGAGACTAATTGAAGAATGTACAGTTTGAGGAAGGTGGTAATCAAAAGCAAAATACTGGTGAGGAGGATTACAGAGTAAAAGGAGAGAGAAAAGCATAAATGAGTAAACTTGATTGATGATGTTTGTCAGTCATTATTTTTTAAATATTTTTATTTAAGACAATGGGGTTAAGTGACTTGCTCAAGGTCACACAGCCAGGCAATTATTAAGTATCTGAGGCAGGATTTGAACTCAGGTTCTCCTGACACCAGGACCAGTGTTCTATCCACTGCACCACCTAGATGCCCCTGTCCTTCATTATTGAAGAAGACTATGACATCAAGGAGGTGATGTTATTTCAAGCACATGAATTGGATTTGAATGAGAGGAGTGCCATGCAATGTAACCAAACTTGCTTTCTCCTCCAAAGTCAACTAAGTCCAGTGACCAGATATGAATCATGAAGATTGGAGATGGCCTTTTATATGAGACAATCAGAGTTAAGAGACTTGACCAAAGTCATTCAGCCAGTAAGTGGCAAGTGTCTGAGGCTGGATTCAAACTCTCAATCTCCTGAATCCAAGGCTATTGCTCTGTCCACTGTACCACCAGCTGCCCTAAATGGGGAAAATAGAATGACAGGAAATACAGAGTTAGTATTCATAATTATGAATGTGAATGGGATGAATTCTCCTATAAAATAGAAATGCATAGCAGAGTATATTAAAATGAAAATGCTACAATATGTTTACAAGAAATATATCTGAAACAGAGAGATACACAGGTAAAAGACTGGAGTAGAATAATGTTATGCTTCAAACTGAAGTAAAAATGGCAGTAGTAACAGTTCTGTTCTCAGACAAAGCAAAAATAGATCTCCCTAAAAGGAATGATACTACACAAATTTGCCTCAAGTGGTATAGCATCCAAATTCTTAGAGAAAAATTCAGTGATTTATAGGAAGAAATAGATAGCAAAGCTATACTAGTAGGATATCTAAGAATTAGATAAATCTAGCCATAAAATAAATAAGAAAGAAGTTAAGGAGGTCAATAGATTTTAGAAAAGTTAGATGTGATAGACTTTTGGAGAAAATTGAATGGGGATAGAAAGGAATATACCTTTCTCTCAGTAGCACATGGCACTTACACAAAAATCAACCATGTATTAGTGCATAAAACCTCACAATCAAATGCAGAAAGGCAGAAATGTTAACTGTATCTTTCTCATATCATGATGAAATAAAAATTACATGTAATAAAGAGCCATAGGAAGACAGACTAAAAATTAATTGGAAACTAAATAAATAACCTAAGTTTAAAGAATGAGTGAATCAAACAGCAAGTCATCAAAATAATCAATAATTTCATCCAAAAGAATAATGATAGTGAGGCAACATACCAAAACTTGTGAGATACAGCCAAAGGCAATTCTAATTATAGAAATACAATTACAAAACCTTTTTACAAAATAAAGTCATTAAATAACTTGAAAACGATCAACTGCTCATAGATTGGCTGAGTTAATATGATAAAAACAACAATTCTACCTAATTAATCCACTTATTCAGTGCCATACCCATCAAAGTACCCCAAAATTATTTTATAGAGTTAGAAAAAAATAACAAAATTTATCTGGAAGAACAAAAGATCATGCATATCAAGGGAAATGATGAAAAAACATTGCAAAGGAAAGTGGCTTAGCCATACCAGATCTAAAACTATATTTTAAAGCTGCAATTAAAAAATTATTTGAGACAGTCAAAGAAATAGAGTGGTGGATCAAAGGAAAAGGTTAGGTTTACAAGACAGTAGTAAATAAGTATACACATAGAGTGTTTGTATGTATGTATGTATGTATGTATATAAAACAGCACTATGCACCAATATTCTGTTAAATTGTCAAATTTAATGCTTCTCTGCAACCTTTGACAATATCAATCCCATTGTTTGCCTCAATACTTTCTTATCTCTCAGTTTTCAATGACATTGCTCTTTCTTGATTCTTCAATCTATCTGATCATTCCTGAGTCTCTTTTGTTGGTTTTTCTTCCAAACTATGAACATATATTATGGGTGTCACTGAAAGACTTTAATCTGGACCTCTCTATCTTATTTCACTTGATACTCTCATCATCAACCATGGATTCAATGAACTCTCATTGACTTAGAAGATTCTCATATTTTTATTTCCAACCTTTGCCGCTTTCCTGATCACCACTATCATGTCTCCAACTACCTATTGTACATCTCAAACTGGATTTCCCACAAATATCTTCAACTCTACATATTTAAGACTGAATTCATCTTTCCCAACCAAATCCTATCATCTTCTTAACTTTTTTTTTTTTAGGTTTTTGCAAGGCAAATGGGGTTAAGCACTTGCCCAAGGCCACACAGCTAGGCAATCATTAAGTGTCTGAGACCGGATTTGAACCCAGGTACTCCTGACGCTGGGGTGGTGCTTTATCCACTGCACCATCTAGCCACCCCTAATCTTCTAATTCCTATTAATTTTGCCATCTCTTCTACTTACCCCCTCCTCTCTTCTGACAATGACACTACCCTAATCCAGACTTTGTGACTTCATACCTAGACCATTGAGACTGCTGAGAGGTTGCCACTCAATTGCCAAAATGATCTTCCTTAAACCGAATTTATTTTAAGGTTTTATTTTTTATTTATGCATTACTAAAATATTCTTGTTTAAGAGTAAGTACAGTACTCCCCCATAAAAATATAAAACCTCATGAGAAATAAAGTAAAAGAAAGAGAAAAAAATGTGTTTCAGTCTGTGTTCTGATACCATAAGCTCTGTCTTGGGTGGATCACATTCTTTATCATAAGTCCATCATGGAGGGGTGGCTAGGTGGCACAGTGGATAGAGCACCGGCCCTGGAGTCAGGAGTACCTTGGTTCAAATCCGGTCTCAGACACTTAATGATTACCTAACTGTGTGGCCTTGGGCAAGCCACTTAGCCTCATTTGCCTTGCAAAAAACCTAAAAAAAAAAAAAAAAGAAGTCCATCATAGAAGTTACTTCCATATTTTTCCACAGTTGCTGTTGCTGATTGTAACTCTCTTCATCCATTACTCCCTGCTACCATCTATTATATTTTCTCTCTCCTTTCTTCTTCTTTTTTTCTCTCCTTTCACTCTATCCCTCTTCAAAAATGTACTGTGGGGCAGCCAAGTGGTGAAGCAGACAGACCACCAGCCCTGGGGCCAGGAGGCCCCAAGTCCACATCACACCCCAGAGACCCAGCAACCACCTGGCCCCATGGTCCAAGACAGGCCACCCAATCCCAGCACCATGCAAAAAGTAAAAAAAGAAAAGTTGTTATATCTGACTACCCTCTCCTATGATCTACCCTCTTCTCTATCACCCACATCCCCCCTCCCATTCCCCTGTCCCCCGTCTCTCCTTTTTCATCTAGATGTCTATACCCTAGAACGAAGTTTCCCTCATTCCCCCTTGCCTTCCCCTCCCTTCATACCATTTCAAAAGCTACATAAATATCTTTTATATGATATATGATATCTTAATCTATTCTACCTCTCCTTTCTCTTACTCCCAATACATTTCCCTTTCACCCACTGACTCCATTTTTACAATATACTCTCTACTGTGCTTCATCTATAAAAGCTCCTTCTACCTGCTCTATTAAATGAGAAGGTTCATATGAGTATTATCAGTATCATCTTTCCATGTAGGAATACACACAGTTCATCATCATTAAGTCCCTCATAATTTACTCTTCTCCTCCACTCTCTATGCTTCACCTGAGTCCTGTATTTGAAGGTCAGACTTTGTGTTCATATCTGGTCATTTCAACAGGAATATTTGAAACTCCCCCGTTTCATTGAAAGTCCATCTTTTTCCTTGGAAAAGGATGTTCAGTTTTTCTGGGTAGTTGATTCTCAGTTACATTCTCAGTTCTTTTGCCTTCCAGCACATTATATTTCAAGCCCTATGAGCCCTTAATGTAGTTGCTACTAAGTCCTGTGTGATCCTGACTGCAGCTCCATGATATTTGAACTGTGTCTTTCTGGCTGCTTGTAATATTTTCTCTTTGACTTGGGAGTTCTGGACCTTGGCTATAATATTCCTGGGGGGTTGTTTTTATTGGATCTCTTTACAGGGGAGATCAATGGATTCTCTCAATTTCTGTTTTGCCTCTGCTTCTAGGATATCAGGGCAATTTTCCTATAGGAATTCTTTAAAAATGAGTTCAAGGCTCTTTTCCTAATCATGACTTTCAGGTATTCCTATAATTTTTAAATTATCTTTCCTGACTCTGTTTTCCAGATCAGTTGTTTTTTTCAATGAGATGTTTTACATTTTCTTCTAATTTTTCATTCTTTTGGTGTTGAAGTATTGTGTCTTGATTTCTGGCAAAGTCATCAGCTTCCTTTAGCTCCATTCTACAGCTGAAGGATTTGTTTTCCTCAGAGAGCTTTCTTATCTCCTTTTCTATCTGGCCAATTTTGCTTTTTAAAGCATTCTTCTCCTCAGTAACTTTTTGAACTGTTTTATCCATTTGACCTATGCTGATTTTTAACATGTTATTTTCTTCAATATTTTTTTGTATCTCCTTGACTGCTGACTTTGTTTTCATGTTTTACCTGAATCTCTCTCATTTCTTTTCCCAATCTTTCTTCTACCTTTCTTCTACCTCCCTTATTTGATTTTAAAAATCTTTTTTTTTTTTGAGCTCTGTCATTGCCTCAGTCCAACTTCTCTATTTCTTGGTGTCTTTAGATGCAGAAGGTTGGACTTTCTCATCTTCAGATTGAGTATTTTGGTCCTCCATGGGACCAAAGTAATTTTCTATGATCAGGTTCCTTTTTTTTCTGTTTACTCATTTTCCTAGCCTGTGCCTGGTTTTGGGGTGCTTCCTGAGCTTTTGCGAATTATTGGGGACACCCCCACAAGGACCTCAGTGTATGAGGCTCTGACTGCTCTCCTGGTCTATGAATGACCACAAACTTGCCCCTCTGCCACAGGGCTGGGGTAGGGTCCTTGCTCTATGGGGCCTAGACTGCAACCAAAGTCTGAATGTGGTTGGAACCCCAGAGTATTGTTCCAGGGACAGAAGACAGACTTCAGCAGTCTCCCTTTGCTCCCTTACCTTCCTTGCTCTGAGTGCTCAGGGAGCAGCTGCCTGGAAGCTCCTTCTGGGTGACTACTCCTGGATCTGGGCTGCTGCTGCTGCTACCACACTGAGTACTGTGACTGCGCTGAGTGCTGTGACCATGCTGGGGGCCTGGGCTTTGTGCTCACTCTATCAGAGGTCTCCCTGCTGCTCTTCCAAGTTGTGCTTGGTGCTTCCTGGGGTGCAAGTCAGGAAACTGCTTCTGCTGCCAGAGCCGGTGCTCCCAGGTGCCCTGGGACTGTTCTCGGGATACTGAAGTTCCTTCACTCTGGCTTAGCTACCTCTCCAATCCCATGGGACAGAGTTTTTCTACTATTTCCCAGGTTATCTTGGGCTGGAGAATTGCCTCACTGGATCTTTCTGTGGGTTTTGTCTCTTGAAAATTTAGTTAGAGTCATAATTTTAAGATTTTTGAAATATTTTGAAGAGAGCACCTAAGAGAGGCTCTTCTCCTGCAGCCATCTTGGCTCTGTCCCCCTTAAGTCGAATTTGACCACATCTCACATACCACTTTCATACCTTATCCTCCCCATTCAAAAATCTCCTGTACTTTCCTATTGCCTCCAGGATCAAATAGAATGTCCTTTAGTTGACTTTTAAAGGTCTTCATATCTGATCCCATCTGTATTCTGCAATCCAGTGACTCCCTTGCTTTTCCTCTCACAAGACACTTCATTTTTCTGAACACATTTTCCACTGGCTGCCATTTATGCCCAGAATTCTTTTTTTTTTCCCTCATCTCTTCTTCCTGATTTTCCTGGTTTCCTCAGATATTGTCTTCTCCAAGAAACCTTTCTCAATACCCCTTAATAATAGTTTTCCCTCTCAAGTGACCTCTCATCTTCCCTTTATCTATCTTGTTTTATTAGTGACAACCAATGTAAATGCTCCTAGTCTGGATGAAGAGTCACAAAAGAGACTGAGGATTGATCACTGCACATGATCCCCCCCTACACACTATAATGTGAGCTTCTTGAGGGTAGAGACTGCTTTTGTCTCTCTTGGTAGCTCCCACACTTAAACAGGCACATAGTAAACCCTTAATACATGCTTGTTGATTGGCTGTCTATCCTAAATTTTATACCATCAATTGTAAAGGAAAAAGTCAGCCACAGTTATTTCTTCTCTGTTTCTGTCCTTTCTCTTTCAAAGCTCTTTCAAGACTTTTGAGTCTCACTGCTGTCTGTCCTCCCATCCAATCACCTGCAAAGGCATCACTATCTCTTGTGTCCTGATGCTTCTATGGCTAGAATATTTCTGTCCTCAACAGGGCAGGTGATTTTGCATCAGAATGCCTTTGCTTTGGCAATAGAGATTAACTCTCTCTTTATGCATTCCCATCTGTAGATGGGAAAAATCTGTAGATTCATTCTTGTCTTTTTTTTCTCTGTTCTAGGTCCCAACAATTCCTTTCAGTCCTATTTTGGGCCTTCAGGTAGAAACTAGTCCACACAGCCTCCTGTTATAACACTTCAACTGCTATTATTCTCAATTTTGTCCTGGGGTAATTGTACTATGTTTCTTGATTAAGGTTCTCAGTTTTCCTGACTTGAGTTTCACATAACTATCCCAGCTTTTATTATCCTTCTCCTCTGCTTCTCTTTTCTTTTCTATGTCCTGTCCTTAGTCGAGGTTTTTCTTATAAGTTCCTTTAAGTCCTTTCAGTCTTGAACAAATCATCTGGCACTTTCTTTTACTTACCCCACAATTTTAGTACAGAGCTCTCTTACCAGCTCTGAGTTCTGCTTCCCACCTGACCAGGTCAAATTTCTCCTCTCTGCTTATAAGGTTTGCTATATTTTTTCTCAAGGATTCATGTCCCTTAACTACACACATATCTAAAGACTATTGCATGTTTCTCTATAAAATCTCCCATTGTCTTCCTTTTCATATTTTAAAAATACTCATGACTTTACACCCAATTTCAAAAAAATATATTTTATTTTTAAATTTTATTTTTTTCTGTTATATCTAAAGATAATTTTCAATATTCATTTTTGTAAAATTTTCTTCCTCCCACCCTCCCCTCTCTTCATCCTAGGAAAACAAGTAATTAGAATATACATGTACAATCATGTTAAACATAAAATATATTTTATTAATATTTTATTTTCTTATTGTCATTTCAGTCCCCTCCTCTAGATTGAGACCTCTTTCTTAATTAAAAAATTTTAAATAAGTGAAAATATGTCTTTTTCAAATTAACTCCCTCTCCCACTTATTAAAAAAAGAGACAAGTAAATAAAATTTCTACATTGATCTTGTTAAAAAAAGTTTAAATTTTTATTTTGAATCTTTGACTTCTATCAGGAGGTAGACAATATGTTTTATCATTACCTTTCTTTTCTTTTTTTGTGGTCTAAGATTGTTTTTACTTTATTTTTTGATTGAAATTTTATTTAAATTTTTCCAATTATATGCTAAGGTAATTTTTCAGTATTCATCTATTTGCAAATTTATGAATTACACATTTTTCTACCAAACCCCTTCCTATGAGGGCAAACAGCCTGATAATAGTTGTACATGGACATTTCTGTTTAACATATTTATATATATTTGATTATTTTGTGTAAGAAGAGTTAGAGCAAAGGAGGAAGCCATGAGATAGAAAGGAAAGTATAAGAGAAGTTTTAAAAAGGTGATCATAGTATGCATTCGAATTCCATGTTTTTTTCTCTAGATGTGAATGGCAGTGTCCATAGCAGATTTCTCAGTATTGTCCTTGATCCCTATTGTCACCTTGCTATAATTAAGGTTAGTTCACATATCTTTCAAAATTATAATAGTTTTATATAGTATTATACAATATTTGTTGTTCTGGTTTTGCTCCCTTTCTTCATCAGTTCATACAAATTTTCCCAGGTTTCTCAAAAAGCATTCCCTTCATTTCTTACAACATTATAATATTCCTTTACATTTATACACCATAATGTTTCAGCCTTTCCTCAATTAATGCCTGACCTTCAATGTATAATTCATTTTCACCACAAAAAGTATTAGAAATACTTTTTGCACATCATAAATTTTTATTTAGGACTAATCCTTTCCTTAATCTACTCTTTTTGCAATTCTCTTTTTCTTTTCCTTCTTTCCCTCTATTTCCTTATTGGGAAAAATGTATTTCTGTACTGAATTCAGCATGTATGTATATATTTGTGTGTATTTTTTCATCCTTTGATCAATTCAGATGAGAATGAGATCCAAATATTGAGCACTACCCACCCTCATTGTATAGATATCTATTTGTGTACCCTAATTGAGCAAGATATTTTTTTCTAGCCTTTTTCTTCCTTATCCTCCCCTTCAAGATATAATAGAATCACTTTCTGCTTATTGTGTAATTGGATTTGTTCTATGACCTCTAATAGTAATAGATTTTAGAGAGGACTTTATCTCCCCATATTAGAGAATTGTTTGTCTTTGTTTAGTCTTCTTTGTTTGTTCATTAATATTTAAAGTTAATACGTAATTCTGTTTTTTCACCAGGAATACTTTGAAAATTTTTATTTCATTAAAGATATATTTTTCCTTTTATAGGATTATACTTGAATTTATTTGATTTAATTGTTCTTGATTAATTGTAATCCTTTTGGAATTTATTGCATGTTCCAAGCTCTCCTCTTAACAGTAATAGTTACTAAATTGTACATAATTCTAATTGTGGCTCCTCAATATTTTAATTATTTTTTGTTTGCTTGAAGCATATTTCTTCTTTGTGACTTGGAAAATTTGGATTTTTAACTATAATGTTTTGGGCAGTTTTTCTTTGTTATGGACTTCATTTAATTCAGTAATTTTTTTTTTTTAGTTTTTGCAAGGCAAATGGGGTTAAGTGACTTGACCAAGGCCACACAGCTAGGTAATTAAGTGTCTGAGGTCAGATTTGAACTCAGGTACTCTTGACTCCAGGGCCAGTGCTCTATACACTGTGCCACCTAGCCACCCTTCATTCAGTAATTCTTAAAATTTCCCTCCTTGATCTATTTTCTAAATATTTGTGTTGTTTTTCCTTTCAGACACATTTTCTTCTATTTTTTTCTATGTTGACTTTTTTTTAAAAAAATGTTTCTTGATTACTTTGGTTTTTACTTGGTCCATTTTAAATTTCAGGGAGTTTATTATACTTCATGTACCATTCTGCAAATTCCTTTTCCAATTCTTTCTCCTATATTTCTCATTTCGTTTCCATTTTTTCTCAATAAACTTAATTTATGAAAATAATTCTAATGCTTAATAAAACCTCTTGCTTCATTTCTTCTGGAAATTCTAGTTGAATTTGTGTCTAAACTGGGTTTTTCTTTGAGGCTTTGCTTGTAAATATTGGAGCCATTCTTTTCTTATGGATTTGTGTCTTGTGTGTCCCTATCAACATAATACATTTTTATGATGATATTCACTCTCTCAGTTTCTTTTTCTTTCTCTGTCATTCTCTTATTCTACTTCCTGTGTTCAATCTATTTGTTAAGAGTTAGGTTTTATGAATTTCCTAAGGGAATGTATGGGCTTGTCCTTCGATAGAGTTCTTAGGATGATGAGTGTTTTATTCTAGGATCTCAGGGACAGCTCAGGCTAGGGATCTGCAAGTTTTCATAGCATTCAAAGTCATCAGACCCAGGGCAAATCTCTGGGTCTGACCTTTTTAAGTCCTGACCTGGATTTGTGTTTGAGTAATAAACGTGTGAGTCTGCCTACTTTCTAGTTTCTGTAGATTATTATTGGATTCAGTTTTATCAGCCATCTATAAATCTCTTCTGAAATTTCACTCTTCCAGAGTGAAAGAACTGTAAACTTCCCTTTGATCGGAGATAGTCTGTCTTTGATTGTTTTTCTACAGGCTTCAGGCTGTACTAGAAGTTGAAAATGAGACCCTGCTCTTCTTCTGGGCATCTGAATCACATAGCTATAAATGCTTCTGAATTTGTTTCTCTTTCAGTATTCCATTTAAGACCAGTATTGCATTTGATACCACTCCAGGTTCAGGTTCCCTTGAATTTGTGATCAAAACTAGATATAGAATGACAAAACTTTCTTTGGACCCCTGTTACTCTACTTACACAAGGTAATATTCTTTCAATATAAGTATGGGATCTCATTTTGCTGGCATTCCTTTGTCCTCTTTTAGTCCCTTTATGCTACAATGATATTTATAGCTTACTCCTGGGCAGACTCTATTCCTCTGGGTCCACAGACCTCTTTTTCTATTTCCATATGCTGATCTGGATTGGAAAAATAAGTTTCGCTGTGATATTTTGCTGGATTTCTCCACTAGACTATCTCCTGATGTGTTTTCTAGAACTGTTTGGAGGAGTTTTGTGGTGTCTTTCCTGCTACTTTACCATCATGGCTCCTCCTCCATCTTGAAAAAGAAAAATAAATAGAAGTGAAAAGATCTGATACAATGTCTGCATCTGACAACATAAAAATGGAAGTAAAAGAGTATTTGTTAAGATGTTTCTATGTGCCAGGCTCTGTGCAGAATCCTGGAGATGCAAGAAAGTTAAAAAAAAACTACAACATGCAATTGTGCCCTCAAGTAGTTCACATGCTACTGTGGAGGAGAGCATGCAAATATCTATGTCTAGAAAATGGGCATGGTGAATGCAAGGTCATCCCAGGGGGAAGGCACCAACCTTAGGGGAATAGAAGTAGAGAAGGGGAAAGTCCTCTTTGAACTGAGGCCTTGGGACCGGTCAGAGCATAAATTGCCATGTGCTAAGGAACAGAAAGGTTGGTTTCACTGTGTCATAATGAACTTCCTGGAAGTTAATTAAGCATATGAACAACATATACCATATTCTCTCTTAAGAGTTCTTTGTGTCACATTTTATTTTTATAATATCCACCTTGCTTTAGAAATCCTTCAACCAACAATAGTTTGCGGAGGTGGGGAAATATGGATATTTGTGACAAGAAGCCTAAGGCATAAAATTCCCTCACATAATCAAGATTAGATAGGCAAAGAAAGTCCTGTTTGGTGAGACCCTCTTCCACAATTGTGTTGGTCAGATAAATAATAATTGGAAGAATTATCAGTGCTCTCCAATAGGGTTCATTTTGCATTAGCGCTCTATGCTCAAAGCAAAGTTCAGGAGGCTTGTGCTTCAGGAGCCTGCTACTCACTTGGCTCAGACACAGACTTGGAGCCCCTCATGGGGATAGATGAGTTTCAAGAGGCAGACCCGATAAATACCTGAGTGGCATTCCACCACCAAATTCACGGGTAGTTACTGCTGCTTCCTAGGCCCTCTATATTTACACACACAAAAGTATTGCTGAACCTACAGGAAAGTCTCCAATTATATTCAAACACAGTGTGACCCTAACTCTAACACTTATTTTTTGCTGTTTGGATCAGTAGGGAAGAAATATTGCTTTTGGTCATAATTTTAATCTCACAGAAAAGACATGTGACCTGTTCAAAATGGAATATAGGATTGCTACCCAGTGTATATAAGTAAAGCAAGGGACAGATAATTCTACAAGGTTTCATTAACCATGGTGATATACTTTGAGTTTAATGGGTTCATCTAGGTCAAACCCTCATCTCAGAAATGAGAAAACTAAAGTCCAGAGAAGTTGTGGGACAGATTGTGTCTCTGTGGTGGCAAAACTAGTAATTGGAAGAGTGAGTATTTGCACCCAGGTCCTCTAAATCCAAATCTGATTTACTTTCAAGGGTATAATAGAAAAGTGGGAAAGTAAAATTTCAGTAGTAAAACTCACCCATGGGCTTCAAACTTTTTTCCCTTGGTTACTAGCATGTATATGGGATTTGGGTGAAATTCCATGAATAAAAATTGAGCTAAAAAGTATCAGGGTATAGCATATTGAGAGTTAGATTTGGAGGCAGGAAGAATTATATTCAGATCCTGCTTCAGATACCTTGTGCCTGGAGCAGAACCAAGATGGTGGAGGGGAGGCATGATTTCCCAGAAGCCCTCCCCCAGACCATTTCAAATGCCTTAAAATTATTACTGTAATCAAATTCTAGAGTGTCAGAACCCACAGAAAGACTGAGTGAGGGGTGGCTAGGTGGCACAGTGGATAAAGCACCTGCCCTGGAGTCAGGAGTACCTGGGTTCAAATCCAGTCTCAGACACTTAATAGTTACCTAGCTGTGTGGTCTTGGGCAAGTCACTTATCCCCATTTTCCTTGCAAAAAAAAATACTGAGTGAAACAATTTTCCAGCCTAAGACAACTTGGAAGATCAGTGGGAAAGGTCTGTTTCACCAGAATTAGAAAGGGCTGCAGCACAGCCTGGTCTGTGCCAGAGCAAACCAACTCCACTCATCCAGGAACAGCTTGGAGGGTGCCTAGGTCTCTGGAGGTACTTAGGTCTGTGGCAGCAGGCAGTTTCCAGACTTCTCAGTCCAGGGATTGCCAAGGACTACTTGAAAAGTCAACAGAAAAACTGTGTGGAGCTCAGGGCAACTGAGGCCTCAGGACCAGGCTTCTGGTCCAGGAACCAGAAGCAGTCTTGCAGAGTCACCCAGCAGCTGCTTGAAGAATGCTCAGTTAATGGATGGCAAGGGAGTTGGGGGAGACTGCTGAGGTCTCTCCCACTATTTCTGGGGTAGGACTCTGTTGCTTTGTCCATATTCAGATCCAGGTCATAGCCTGAGGCCCCATACTGCCATATTGGAATAGGGACCCTCCTCATAACTCCAGATCATCCACAGAGCAGAGAAAAGGCCAGGAGGAGCAGTCAGAGCCTCTCATAGACCTTGAAGGTATTGAGTTGTGTGTGTGTGTGTGTGTGTGTGTGTGTGTGTGTGTGTGTGTGTATGCACGCACGTGCTTGCATGCACACGCACGGGGTGGAGGGAGATCTCAAAAATCCTCAACAGCGTGAGACAGTGCTTTCTCCACCCTGGAAGTAGAGGCTCAGCTCCTTCTATGGAGAATCAAAATATACACTCAGAGGGTAACAAAGTCAAAACTTCTTTATTCAAAGCCTCCAAGGAAAAAAGATTGGTTTCAGGCTATGGAAGAGTTCAAAAAAGGTTTTTAAAATCAAGTGAGGGAGATAGAGGAAAAATTGAAATGAGAAATGAGAGGGATGTGGGAAAATCATGAAAACCAAGTTAGCAATATGGTGAAGAAGATACAAAATTACTGAAGAAAATAACATCTTAAAAACCAGTTTAGGTCAAATGGAAAAGCAGACTAAAAGGTCAATGAGGAGAAGAATACCTTAAAAAGCAGAATTGACCAGGTGAAAAAGGAGATAAAAAAGCTCTCTGAAGTAAAAAATTTCTTAAAATGTAGAAGGGAAGCTAATAACTCTGTGAAAATCAAGAAACAATAAAATAAAACCAAAAGAATGAAAAACTAGAAGAAAATGTGAAATGTCTCATTACAAAAACAACTAACCTGGAAAGCAGATCCAGGAGAGATATTTTTAAAATTATTGGACTACCTTAGGGGGCAGTTAGGTGACACAGTGAATAGAGCACTGACCTTGGAGTCAGGAGGACCTGAGTTCAATTCTGGCCTCAGACACTTAATAATTACCTAGCTGTGTGATCTTGGGCAAGTCACTTAACCCCATTGCCTTGCAAAAAATTATTGGGCTACCTGAAAGTCATGACCAGGAAAAGAGCTTATACTCCATTTTTAAAGAAATTCTCCAGGAAAATTGCCCTGATATCTTAGAAGTAGAGAATAAAATAAAATTAAGTGAATCTAGTGATCACCTCCTTAAAAGAGTCCCAAAATAAAAACTCCCAGGAATATCTTAGCCAAATTCCAGAATTCTCAAATCTAAGAGAAAATATTACAAATATTCAGAAAGAAACAATTCAAATATTGTGGAGCTACTTTCAGGACTACAAATGATTTAACAGCATCTACATTAAGGATTCATAGGGTTTGGAATATGATATTCCAAAAGGCAAAAGAATTCTAAAAGGAAAGAATCAGCTATCCAACAAAACTGAACATATTCTTTCAGGGGTAAAGATGTATGTTCAATGAAATAGGGGACTTTCAACTTTCCCGTTGAAATGACTAGAACTGAACAGAAAGTTTCATCTTCAAATACGGGACTCAGGTGAAATATAGAGAGAGTGGATGGGAAGGGCAAATTTTGAGGGATTTAATGATTTTGAACTGTTTGTATTCCAGCATGGGAAGATAATATACTGATAATTCATATAAACCATCTCATTTATTAGAGCAGTTAAAAGGAGCATATATAAACAAGGCACAGAAGAAGCTAAACATGAAAGTATAATATATTATAAAGAATGATTTAATGGATGAGGAAAGAATGCACTGGAAGAAAGGGAAAAGAGAGAATGGGCTAAGATATTTCACATAAAAGAGGCAAGAAAAAACTTTTGCAATGGAGTGGAAGTAGGGATGATGAGGGTAAGAGCCTTCATTCTCATCAGAAGTGACTCAGAGGAAACAACATCCACACTCAATAGAGTATAGAAATCTCAGACACTTAATCTTTACCTAGCTGTGAGGCCTTGGGCAAGCCACTTAACCCCATTTGCCTTGCAAAAACTTAAATAAAACAAAAACAAAAACAAAAATAGAGTATAGAAATCTATCTTACCTTAGAGGGAAAAAAAGGAGAGGATAGGGATGGAAGAAAGGGGAGGAGGAGAGGGTATGTGTGTGGGGGCGTGATAGAAGAGAGGGAAGATAGTAGGAAAGGATAGTCAGATACTACACACTTTTGAGTAGGGACAGAGTGAAAGTAGAGAGAATAGAATACATAGGGGTGGGGAGGAATAGGATGGACAGAAATAAAGCTAGTTATAGGAACTATGGGAAAAAATACTGAAGTAGCTTCTCTGATGAACTTATGATAAAGAATGCCATCCATCCCAGAGAGAGAACTGATGGTATCTGACACGGACTGAAGTTACACTTTTTTTCCCTCTCACTTTATTTTTCTTGAGGTTTATCTTTGTAGGGAGAGGGGGAATATGTTTACTTTTACAATAAGACAATTGTAGTAATATGAAAAAAATGACTTAAATGTTAAAAAAATGAGTTAAGACTTTGCTTCTTTTTTTTGTTTTTTGCAAGGTGATGGGGTTAAGTGACCTGCCCAAGGCCACACACAGCTAGGTAATTATTAAGTGTTTGAGGCCAGATTTGAACTCAAATACTATTGACTTCAGGGCCAGTGCTCTATCCACTGCTTCACCTAGCTGTCCTAAAGGCTTAGCTTCTTTTTTTTTTTTTTGCAAGGTAAATGAGGTTAAGTGGCTTGCCCAAGGCCACACAGCTAGGTAATTATTTAGTGTCTGAGACCGGATTTGAACCCAGGTACTCCTGACTCCGGGCCAGTGCTTTATCCACTGCACCACCTAGCTGCCCCAGGCTTAGTTTCTTTAAGAAAATTTGTGGATCCTCCTTAATTTTAACACCTTTGAGATGATCTCTAACACATTCATATATATCTTGCTTGTATATAGTTGTTTGTATCTTGTCTCCCCCATTGGACAATGAATTCCTTGAGAGCAAGGTCTCTCTTTTGATAGTCTTTCTACAATGCAAAGCATAATTAATGCTAGTTGATTGGACTTGAAGATAGGGTATGTAAATGTATAAATGCTTACACCAGAACTTTAAACATAGTTTACCTCAACTGTTAGAACTGGCTGCAATTATATCTTTGCTTGAAGATGTCTTCTCATAATGTTATTGCATTGTTCTTAGACCTCTTCCATGCTGAATGTGGAGCCTCTGTTGAATGGATAACTCCTCTATGCTGCTGCATCTCTGTTGGTCTTGCTCCTTACAGGACAAGGACTTTCTGTTCTTATGGACTTTCAGTTAACTAGAGGAGTAGTCATCAAGACATTTTGATCTCATTGAAGCAGGTGAGCTCTGGGCACAGAGAAATGTTGCAGCCCTTTTGTACTGGAAACAAATCTTGTAATTTTCCTGTACTGTTAAATTGGTTTTTTGAAACCTCCTCTGGAGGATGTGGGAAAACTGGAACATTACCATAGTGTTGGTGAAATTGTGGACTGATCCAAGTTTTCTGTAGAGCAATTTAGTATTACACCCAAAGGGTAATAAAACCTTTGATCCAGTAATGCCACTACTAGATCTGTTTCCCATGACAAAGGGTAAAAAAATCCACATATACAAAAATATTTATAGCAGCTTTTTTTTTTTGTAGTGACAAAACTGGAAATTGAGGGGATACCCATCAATTGTGGAATGGCTGAACAAATTGTGATATATTAATGTGATGAGACACTATTATTCTATAACAAACCACGAAGTCTAGGACTTCAGAATAGCCTGATAAAATTTGTATGAACTGATGCTGAGTGAAATGAGTAGAACTAGAAGAATTTTATATACACTAATAGCAACATTAGGTGATAATCAACTATGATAGACTTGTTCACTTTAGCAGTACTATAATCAAAGATAATTCTAAAAGTCTTGGAAGGAAAATATATCCTTATCCAGAGAAGGAACTATGGAGTTTAAATGCAGACCAAAGCTTACTTTCTTCAGTTTTTAGAAGTTGTCTTATATTTTATATATTTCTCTCTCTAATTTTTTTTCCTATTTCAATTTGAGTCTTCTTTTACAGCATGATTAATATGGATTTATGTTTAACATAGTTTTTATGTATCACCTATATTAGATTGCATCCTGTCAGGGGGAGCAGGGAGAGAAGGATAAAAATGTGAAACTCAAAATCTTGCAAAAAAAAATTGCTGCATGAAGTTGGAAAGATAAATGAATAAAATACTAAGAAAAAAAGATACCTTGTGACCTCTAAAAATTACATAACATTTTTTAGCCTCAGTTTCTTCAATTATAAAATAGGAATAATAGTACTTGAAGCAAGAGGCTGAATGGTCAGTGGATGAGTGGTCCCTGAAAATAAGAAAATAAGGGTTAAAATATTGGTTAGGTGATCATGTGACCATGGGTACAAATGGTAACATCTCAGTGTGCTCCTAGGCAAATCTATAAATTACTGTGAATTGCCAATCTGCAATGAGTTGGGGCAGCTAGATGGTGGGTCTGAAGTCAGGAAAACTCATCTTTTTAAGTCCAAAACTGACCTCAGACACTTACTAGATGTATGATCCAGGACAATTCACTTAATCCTGCTTGCCTCAGTTCCTCATCTGTAAAATGAGTTGAGAAGGAAATAACAAACCACTCTAGTATCTTTGCCAAGAAAATCCCAAATGGGGCCATGAAAAGTAGGATACAACTGAAATGATTGAACAATGGGGTTGGGGGTGGAGGACTTTCCTATATTGGGAGAAACTTCTCCCCCTGCTTCCCTGCCCCCTCCTAGAATACTATGAAGTAATACAGGAAATCTGCAAGAGCTAAGATATATTGTTCAGAGAAATTTATATACCAGTCATTAAACTGATCACTGAGGATACAAAGAAAGACAAAAGATAGTCTTTACTCTAAAGAGCTCACAGTGTAATGGGGAGCTAACTTGTAAACAATTAAGTACAAATAATATATATATAAGATAAACAAGATAATCAAGACAGAAGGGAGGAGCAACAAGGGAGTTCTGGATGGCTTCCTATAGAAGGTAAGATTTTAACTGGAACTTGAAGTTAGGAAGAGGGGCAGCCAGGTGAGAGGGACAGTCAGAGAAAATACATAGATTTGGGAAGAGAAATGTCTTATTTGGGGAAAAATGAGCTCAGATTCACTGAATCAAAGAGGACATTAGAAATAGGACTGGGTGTAAAATGCTCCATTACTAAAAAGAAAACTTATGATTCACCCATGATCTTACAAGGACTATGAGAATGGATCAATGTCAAGTTCCATAATAATGATCTTAATATATTTTTCTTAGGTGTGCTTTTCCTGTATGAATCCTAAAAGCTATAAATAAAATAAAATAATGGGGAGTGTCTCAAAAATTTGTAAGTGCTTTTAAATAACATACTACTTTAGTATTGTAGTTTTTACCCTCCACAATAAAGATTTTTATGATTAATATCATAGAAAAAAGATAATAACCATCATCCCCCTGCTTGAAAGGGATAATTTCCAACTGTTTAGTATAAAGTGGAATCAGTGCTTCTTCACTCTTGGCCTTTTGGCTAAGATCAAGTATAGTAACAAAACAATGCTTCCAATTTTTGTCAGTGCTGAAAAGTTATAGATAGAAGAATTCCTGCTTAAATGGAATAAATGGGTATCTGTAAACTTTGACAAGCTGAAGGAATACCTAGGAATACCTCTGAAGTCATCAACTTGAACCCCCACCAGTGTACCTGACATATCCTTTTCCCTACCCCAATATTATCAGTTGAAAGTAAATTTAGTTAGTCCTCTGTTGGGAGCCAGGGTCTCTAAGCTGTTTGACACAGTCGTGGCAAGAAAACTCAAGGCAGTCACACTGCCTGATGGAACAACATTTCCTTCTTCAATATATATAGGGATTCCATGTATACCCATATTTATAGGTCTATTATTGATTGCAAAACTTACTCATCCTAATAGTGGAATGACTAAAGGAAGGATTTCAGAGAAATTCCTTGAATAAAACAGATTGTGAACTCTGTCCAAATTTAACAGGACTGCCTCTCCCTGAGACATACAAAAGGCTTCAACATTATCAAATCTTTGGAAGATACAGCACTGGGAGTTCCAGGGAGATGTCAGAATATATACAGAGAGACCAGATACAAGATGGGTCAGATAGAATTCCAGGGAAATTAACAGTTTTGCCCCCCTTATCATACACAGGAATATATGATAAAGATGGTGAGAGAATAGTTAGTATAGGTAACCAATATGTGAACTCTAACAGCCTTAGTTTATTGGGAAAGAATAAAAAGTCATAGAAACCGTAGCATCTACCAACAAGGCCTGAAAGGAAAATTGGTTACTGAAGGAGTACGGATGGGTGGACAAACATAACTACCCTCACTATAGGTTGTCAAGGGAGCATATCGAAAAACTTTACATATGCAGCACAAAAACATAAAAGCATTCCATTAAACAAATTATATCAAAGATTATTATAAGGAAAGTTCTGTTTAATTAATAACTTTACTATGCAGCAACAAACTAGGCAACAGGCAGGTTGAGGTCATCACAGTCTGAGCAGGGACAAGAAAATTAACTACATGATAGATAATCACACTTGTAACCACTACATGATCAAACTTGTAACCACACGAACTATATGATTAATTATGAAAATTGTACACTTTTGTAACCAAGGAAATGATTTTAGTTTGCTTGTTTCATATGATTCTGAGACTATAAAAATAAATCTGAGCAGCTGACAGTCAATCAACCTGCTCCTGCCTTTACCCACTTGTTGACTCAACTCATTTCGCTGACTCTATCCCTCCTGTCAGGTTCCAAGGACCCCGCGGAGGCTGGACCCCCACAGACTGGTGCCATGAACAGGGACTTGACAGGTAATATACCCCCCCCCTTTTTATTTTCTTAGCGGGTTAGATAGGTTTCTGTTCGGGGAATCTGCAGGCCCCTTGATGATAGTTATATCAGGCAAGAAGGGGCAGTAATCTTAAGAACATCATGGGGTAATACTAAAAGTAGTCAGAGAGTTCTTTTAGGAATCAAGGTTTCTAAGGTTGGAGTCACTCGATTCATCTCATTCATGCATAATTGCTGTCCTTGGTTTCCTGAAAGTGGGTCTATAGATCTTGATATTTGGCAAAAAGTAGGAGAAGATATCAGAAAATATTATATAGAACAAGGACCAGAGAAAGTTCCTACAGATGTGTTCAGTATATGGAGCCAGGTCAAGAACACTCTTGATCCTGACCATGAAATTACAAAAAATAAATACTAAGTTATCATCTGCAGTTTGTGCTGCAACTGAGCAAACTCTTTTATTAATAAAATCTAGAAATAACTTAAGGGCATCTCTTTGAGATGAGCCTGAGGAAGATCCTCCTCTGATAAATTAAATCCTGAGGAAGAGGAGGATCTGGAAGATGAAGCAGCTATATATAATGATGATTGTGGTGCATTTACTGTAGAAAAGAAAAAAGAAGGTAAGAAAAGCAAAAAAATAGTGACTCCAGCTCCCTTATCGGGTGTGGGATTTTATGGGGCTATTAAAGAAGCTCTAAAAAATGGAGATACCACCTTTGGGTGTTATCCTGTCATTTTTGATGAAAGAGAATTTGAAGATGATGAGGCACCCCCGATGGGAACCGCTCCCATATAAATTATTAAAAGAAATAAAACAAACCTGTGCCTCTTATGGCCCATCCTCCCCTTATACTTTAACATTAATAGAGGCTTTGGGAGGACAATGGATGACTCCACATGATTGGAAGCAGACTGTGAAAGCTTATCTGGAAGGGGGTCAGCATCTTTTGTGGAAAGCTGAATATGAGGATTTAGCTAAAGCTGAAGCAAAGACACCTCCTTTTAAAAGACTTGGTACCACAGCTGATATGTTAATTAGGAGAGAATCTGTGGGCTACAGATCAGATGACTCTGCCAAAAGAGGTGTTTCATGTTGTTAGCTCCATAGCATTAGGAGCTTGGAAAAAACTTCCCAATAAACCAGGACAAACTTCAGCATTGTCTGACATTAGACAGAAATCAGATGAAAGATATGAGGACTTTTTGAATTGGCTTATGGATACTGCTAAACAATTGATAAACAATGAGGAGGCAGCCGAGTTAATCATAAAACGATTGGCTTTTGACAATGCTAATACCGCCTGTAAAAATATGATGAGGCATCTTAAGAAAACAGGAAACCTCTCAGATTATGTTAAGGATTGTGAGGATTTTAACCCTTCCTTCCTGCAAGGTATGACACTAGCTGCAGCCTTGCAAGGACAAACTTATTCATCTTTTGTTAAACAAGCCATACAGAACCAAAGGCAGTCAGGTGAAAGAGGAGGAACCTGTTTTTCCTGTGGGCAATTAGGTCATTATAGTAGAAACTGCCCAAAGAATCAATAGCAGCAAGTGCCCAGGGGAAATAATCAGACTTGGCGAAAGAACACTACTGACCCACAGGGTAACATGCCAAAAACACTCTGCCCAAGATGTACGAAAGGTTATCATTGGTTTAAGGATTGTAGATCCAAATATCATAAGGATGGATGCTTGCTTGATACAGGTCAGGGAAACTTCAGGAGGGGCCAGCCCTTGGCTCCTCAACAAATAAAGGGCCTTCGAGGATCAATATTCACGACCTTCTCAGATCCACCCCAGGAAGCTCAGGATTGGCTCTATCAGCAGCAACCTCAGTCATACTAACCAATGACTCTTTCCCCTATGAAAATGAGAATAGGAGTGTATGGTCCTCTTCCTGATAATACAGTAGGATTAATTTCAGGGAGATCATCAACATCCTTACAGGGGATATCAGTAATCCCAGGAGTGATAGATTCTGATTACACAGGAGAGATTCAAATTATGCTTACCCCACCAATAGGAAAAACTGTTCAAAGTCATTCAGGGCAGAGAATTGCACAACTGTTTTTAATACCTTTACTTAAGGTTGGGAGCCCAGCCACAAAACGTAATAGAGGAAATCATGGCTTTGATTCATCTGATTTTGCTTTTTGGATTCAAGCAGTAGGAAAACAGAGACCATTAAAAACTCTGAGGATTAAAGGAAAATATATACAAGGCATTTTAGACACTGGTACAGATGTCTCTTGTATAGCTGGAAAAGATTGGCCTTCTTCATGGCCAGTCCAATCTACCCCCAATAAATTGATTGGAATTGGACAAGCCAAAGGGGTAGGGTAAAGTTCACAAATGCTTAATAGGTTTTCTGATAATGACTCAGGGAAGTTTCTGCCTTATGTTATTCTTTCATTACCCACCTCTCTATGGGGTAGAGACATCCTGTCCCCAATGAGAGTTGTGCTTTCTACCCCAGAGGACTCTAGTCCTGTTGTTAGTTCTCCTTCTACAATCCCACCTCCTTTTTAGGAGGGGCCATTGTTCCAAATTTAACAGCTGACCCAATATCATGGAAATCTAATGAGCCTGTATGGGTGGAGCAGTGGCCCCTTACTACAGATAAATTACAGACTGCTTTCCTGCTCCTGGAAAGGTCTGGGCATTCTTTTAACATCTGGAGGAGAGTTTGCTTGTATATTCCCACAGGATGCGGACTCACCTATCTGGATCCCTGATCGATTCATCCGTCATTATGAGGAAAAGACCGAATCCACAAAACCCCCAATGGAATGATGACTCACAAGTTGTCCCTATTTCTTCCTTGGTGGACCCAGTTTGGAAGCTCTCTCTTGAAGACATGTTTATTCCTCCACCTGCCTCTAGGAAAAGACTCTTCCTCTGTTAGATCATGTGTTTCAGCACCTTTTGCTCTCTTGTTAGTTCCATCTGATGCTGATTTTATTATAAAAGAAATGTCTCCAGATTTATTTATTGTTAACTGTACCACCTGTATAATTTCTAATTGCATTGATTCTAAATCTAATGTAAATGCTGTTATTGTAATCCATCAACCCTCTTTTATCCTACTCCCTACTACCCTCAATGAGACATGGTCTGATGATTCTGAGTTATTTGCTTTAGATGTTGTCAGTAATGCTCTCTCCCCATGAAAAAGATTTATAATTTCCCTGATACTGGGAATTTCTGCCTTAATTGCTATTATAACTTCTGTTGCCTTGGCCTCCACTGCTTTTATTCAAGAACTACATACAGAACACATGGTGGATAAGATTACAAAGAATGTTTCCTGAGCCCTAATGTTGCAAGAAATTATTGATAGGAAGCTAGAAGCTAAGGTCAATGCTTTAGAGGAGACAGTTCTATATTTAGGGGATCAGTTACAAGATCTGAAAGTTCATCAATCCGTTAGGTGTCATTTTTCCCTGAAATCTATCTGTGTTACATCTCTGCTGTGGAATGCTTCAGCTATTCCCTGGGACAATGTTCAGAACCATGTCTTTGGTATCTGGAATCATTCTGATTTGTCATTAGATTTCTCAAAATTACATTCCCAAATATCTGCCTTGTCTTCTGCTCCATCAGCTCTTTTGACTCCCGCTGTGACTTCCAAATTTTTAACAAACTTGAAGTCTTTTTTTAATTCTCGCAATTTAATATTGTATATTATAGGATCTTTGGGTATTATATTATCTCTGTTAATCCTCCTTTTTTGTCTTCCAGTCCTCTTCAAGATTATAATAAGATCAATTCAAACAGCCCAAGTTGAACTTTCTGCTATCAAATTAAATCTAAAAGGGGGAAATGTTGGGAGCCAGGGTCTCTAAGCTCTTTGACACAGTCACGGCAAGAAGACTCAAGGCAGTCACATTGCCTGATGGAACAACATTTCCTTCTTCAATATATAGGGATTCCATGTATACCCATATTTATAGGTCTATTATTGATTGCAAAACTTAATCATCCTAATAGTGGAATGACTATAAAGGAAGGATTTCAGAGAAATTCCTTGAATAAAACAGATTGTGAACTCTGTCCAAATTTAACAGGACTGCCTCTCCCTGAGACATACAAAAGACTTCAACATTATGAAATCTTTGGAAGATACAGCACTGGGAGTTCCAGGGAGATGTCAGAATATATACAGAGAAACCAGATACAAGATGGGTCAGATAGAATTCCAGGGAAATTAACAGTTTTGCCCCCCTTATCATACACAGGAATATATGATAAAGATGGTGAGAGAATAGTTAGTATAGGTAACCAATATGTGAACTCTAACAGCCTTAGTTTATTGGGAAAGAATAAAAAGTCATAGAAACTGTAGCGTCTACCAACAAGAGCTGAAAGGAAAATTGGTTATTGAAGGAGTCAACGGATGGGTGGACAAACATAACTACCCTCACTATAGGTTGTCAAGGGAGCATATTGAAAAACATTACATATGTGGCACAAAAACATAAACACATTTTCCATTAAACAAATTATATCAAAGATTATTATAAGGAAAGTTCTGTTTAATTAATAACTTTACTATGCAGCAACAAACTAGGCAACAGGCAGGTTGAGGTCATCATGGTCTGAGCAGGGACAAGAAAATTAACTACATGATTGATAATCACACTTGTAACCACTACATGATCAGACTTATAACCATATGAAATATATGATTAATGATGAAAATTGTACACTTTTGTAGCCAAGGAAATGATTTTAGTTTGCTTGTTCCATATAATTCTGAGACTATAAAAATAAATCTAAGCAGCTGACAGTCAATCAACCTGCTCCTGCCTTTACCCACTTGTTGACTCAACTCATTTTGCTGACTCTATCCCTCCTGTCAGGTTCCAAGGACCCCACGGAGGCTGGACCCCCGCAGTCTTCCATAAGAAAATTTTAGAAAAGGGCATTTAACAAGATGATACAAAGTATCCTTCCCCACCACAATGACTATGCCATACTCTTCCACAAGTATTTCAGGATTCAGGATGCTGAATGTATTTTCTCTCATTGATGGAATGTTGATAGTATAAATACTGATAATATAAATACTGTTGATAGGAGCTTAATGAGAAGTCCATCATGCTCTTGATCCTTCAGCCTTTTGAAGCTGGAATACATTTTTGAGTAAAAAGGGTGAGAATAGAGGAAATAAAGTCTTTCCTTACCTCTCAGGTGATTTCTCCCTAGCTGTGTATTAGGAGTCTATAGTTTACTCCAATTTTTGAAAAACCTACCCATGCCAGTTGACTTGGTGCTTTTATACAGGAGCCAGCACAGTAGTAAAGAAACACCTCATGAAATGGAACAGATCTCTTGAATATACATTTTGTCTCATTAAATGGCTTTCAAAAACTTTTCACATCTAGTATGAGATCTTTTCACTGTATGACAAGAGATGTTCTCATCATTAAGAAATAAGGCAGGGGCAGCTAGGTGATACAGTGAATAGAGCACCAGCCCTGGAGTCAGAATTACCTGAGTTCAAATCAGACCTCAGACACTTAATAATTACCTAGCTGTGTGGCCTTAGGCAAGCCACTTAACCCCATTTGCCTTGCAAAAGCCTAAAAATAAAATAAGACTAAAATTGCAGAGGAGGTGGAAAGGGTGAGGGAATCATCTCTACACAAGCAAGCACAAGCAGATGGAAAAAAAAAAAAAGCAATTTAACTTCAGAAAGCCAGGTACAAAAACTAAGCTCCAAGTCAGGAATGGGAATAGTTTTTTTTTTTAAATGAGACACGGTTTACAGAGTATATATTGTAGGGAATAATAAATTTGTTTTTTTAAAGCTTTGGTCTTTTGTGATGTATTCCCTGTCCTCAATCTTTGCTGATGTTTTGCTATGTCAGATATTGTGACCCACCTTGATTAAATCACACACTTAAAGGCCATGAGCATGGAGACAAAGTTATTATAGTATATTTTATAGTCAGCCTCCTTCTATCTGGAGCTCAGTTCTAATTTTTTCCTTATTGGGATCATTGAGTATTGCCAAGGTCTTTTTTATTTTACCTTTACAAGATCCAGATAACCAGGAATCAATTATCATAACATTGCCATACTCGCTAGCAGTGGTTATCAAGTAATCAATATTTATGAAATGCTTACTATGTGTCAGACAACGGTAATACAAAGACAACAGTAAAGCAGTCCCTGACCTTGGGGAACTTACATATTTAATGGGAGAGACAACATATTTATATGTATGGACATACAAAAAAAGGCACATTAAGTTTTTGAGGGGAAGAGGGAAAGGAATTAACAGAACAGCCTTTCCAACATTAACTGGAAAAATTTTTTTTACAACTTTATCTGATAAAAACTTAATTTCTTAAACATATAGGGAGCTGTGCCAAACTTATAAAAATAAGAACCATTTCCCATCTGAAATGTGGTCAAAGGATAGGAACAAGAAATCAAAGCTATACAAAGTCATATGATAAGATGCTCTAAATCACTAATAGAGAAATACAAATTTAAGTAACTCTGAGGTACCACTTCCTACCTGTCAGATTGACTAAAAGACCAAATGCTGAAAGGGATGAGGGAAAAAATAAGTATATTAATGCATTGTTGGTGAAATTGTGAACTGATCCAACCATCCTGGAAAACAGTTTGGAACTGTGCCTAAATTGTGCTCAAAGGGCTATAAAACTGTACATGCCCTTTGACCTAGCAATACAACTACTAGGTCTTATTCCAAAGGAAAAAAAAAGAAAAAGGATCAAAATGTATAAAAATATCTATAGTAGCTCCCTTGTGGTAGAAATAAATTAGAAATGGAGGGGATGTCTATCAATTGGAAAATGACCAAACAAGTTGTGACATATGATTGTGATGCAATACTATTGAACATAAGAAATTATGCACAGGATGGATTCAAGGGAAAAAGATAACTAGGAAGACATATAAAATGATGCAAAGTGAAGAGACCAGAATCAGGAGATTTTACACAATAACCGTGATATTATAACAATGATCAAATGCTAAAGTCTTAGTTACTCTGATTAATACAATGATTTAAACAAGATAATTTCAAAAGGACTCATGATGAAAAATGGTATCCACATACAGAGAAAGAAATGATGAACTTTGAGGCCAGATTGAAGCATATTTTTTATCACTTTATTTTTCTTCCTTATTTTTTTACAATATGGCTAATATAGAAATATATTTTGCATGACTTAACATGTATAGTGGTACTATATGCTTGCATTTTCAATGGTTGGGATAGGGCCTGGAGGGGAGTAAGGAATTTAAAACTCCAAATTAAAAAAAAAGTAATAGGCTCATCTAGAAAGTAACTTTTGAGTTGAACTTTGAAGAAAGCTAGGGATTGGGGTGACTAGGTGGTGCAGTGTATAGAGCACCAGCCCTGGAGTCAGGAGTACTTGAGTTCAAATCCAGCCTCAGACACTAAACCCATTGCCTTGCAAAAAAGTAAAAAAGAAAGCTAGGGATTCTTAGGCAGCCATGTGGTTGGGACATACAGAGAAGAAGGAACAGTAAAGTGCAAAGGTTTAAAGACAGAAGTAGATGGATGAGATATTAGGGATAGAAAGATTAGTTTGACTGAATCATAATGTTCATAAAAGGGAGTCATATATAATGAAACTGAAAAGTTAGGTTGGATCAGGTTGTGAAGGACATATAATGCCAGACTTTATTAACAGATCCCACATCGTTGGATCTTGAGCTAGTTCTCATCCAGATCTCACTTGTTCATTCCAATTTTCCAATTAGTTTAATCTTTTGGCCATCATGACATTACTATGATAATGCCAGAAAAACCCATCTCTGATAAGCTTACTCAGCTAGGAAGGCTTTGATTATGAGCCAGGGAAGGGACTGTATGACTAAGGATTAATCTAGCTGGGTTTGGTAGACCATGAAATCATGATTTGTTTTGGCCACAGAAACTTATAAAGTCCACTCACTGAGGGGATAGAGGATTTCAATCTCTATCAGTTGGTAGGGAAGGGCCCACACAGATGAGTCATGCAACCCTGAAACACCAAAATAAGTAGACATCATGTTGTATTAAGTAGGAAGAAACAATTTTGAAACACTTTTAAAAAACCCCCTACAGTATCCACTCTTGAAACTTAGCCTCATGTATTTTTTTAAAAATTTTTTTTATTTAAAAATTTTTTTAATTTTAGAAAGGTTTATTTTGAGTTTTATTATTTTTCCCCCAATCTTGCTTCCCTCCCCCCACCCCCCACAGAAAGCAGTTTGTTATTTACATCATTCCCATAGTATGCATTGATCTAAGTTGAATGTGATGAGAGAGAAATCATATCCTTAAGGAAGAAACATATAGTATGAGATATAGCAGAATTGCATAATAAGACAACATTTTTTTTTTAAATTAAAGGTAATAGTCTTTGGTCTTTGTTCAAACTCCACAATTCTTTCTCAGGATACAGATATCCATTGCAGATATCCCAAAATTGTGTTTGATTGTTGCCCTGTTGTTATGCGCAAGTCTATTAAGGTTGATCATCACTTCCATTGCTATTAGGGTGTACAATGTTCTTTTGGTTCTGCTCACCTTGCTCAGCATCAGTTCATGCAAATCCTTCGAGGCTTCCCTGAATTCCCATCCCTCCTGGTTCCATCACATACATATATCACAGTTTGTTAAGCCGTTCCCTAACTGATAGACATTCCCTCAGTTTCCATTTCTTTGCCATCACAAACAGAGCTGCTGAACCCTCAAATATATAGTTATTTTGATCATATCTTCTAATTTAAGTGACCTAAAACTAAGGTGCTTACCTCTGTGGTATTTTATACTTGTCTTTTATGATTATTTACACATTCTCTTAAGGGAGGGCAGAATAGCTTTCTTTAGCCTTTGCAGGTAGGTCATGAAGAATAGAATTTGAACTCTTTTTATATGACTGAGAGGGTCAGTGTAACAATAGGTGAAGATTTCTAAAAGACAGATTTCAACTCCATGAATAGTAGCTTCTTAATAAATAGAGCTAAGCAAAAGAAAATGGTGCATCTTTTGTAGGTGGTGAATTCACATCACTCAAGTTCATTTCACATAAACTAGCTGACCATTTCTCAGGAATGTTGAAGAAGGGATTTCCTTTCAGGTAGATCTTGGGCCAGATAAAGTCAGATCTCTCTGGGTCATGAGATTCTGAGATTTTTTTTGTACCCAATTTTTCATCACTCCTGAGTTGATTATTGAAATTCATTATGTTTTATCACATTGGAAGAAGAATATTGAAAAGCTGGAAAGTGAACACAAAAACCTGATCTGGATGATCTTAAAGATTAATTAGTAATAGTGTACATATACATGGCACTTTAAGACTTGCATAATCTTCACTTATATTATCTCTCCTGATTCTTACAACAAGCCTGTCAAGTAGATGTTATAATTATCCTCATTTTACAGATTAAAAAACAACAACAAACTGAATTGTGTATCTTTCCCAGAGTCACTCAGCTATGGTTTTCTGAGGAGAGCTTTGAATTCAGGACTTCCATACTATCTCTCTTCCTGACTATGCAATGCTCACTCCTTAAAACCAAATGAAGATTGGTAGAAAGAATTAGAGGTAATAACTTTAAGGAAGAGAAGACTATGGGAGTCTTGAGTCTTGAGGGGACAAAAAATGACTTTAAGCATTTTTAAAGATTGTAATATGGAAAGAAAAGGGAGAAGGAGGCTGTGATGAACTCTGAATGCAACCAGAAGGCAGAAAAGATGAAGGGGGGAAAAAAGCACTACTTAAGTATCTACTATTTCTTTTGATCCTTATAGCTACCCTGGGAGTTAGGTCAAGAAAACTGAGGCAAGCATAACCATATTTCCCCATGAATAAAATTTGAAAAAATCATAATACATAAAGTTATTGAACTCAAGTTTTATTCATCATGAAATTCAAGGACCTTCTGCTCATAGCTTTCAGCCATCTTTTGGGCAAGTCTGATGAAACTTCCATTTCATGAACCCAAAGCACCAATTGTGTCCTCCTTTGAAATCAGTCACTTTCTGTTCATAATCAGTTCTTCTTGCCTCCTGCTGAACCATCTTTGGGGACACAGGATTCTAATGGCTCTTTGCTCTTCAATCCATCTCATCAGTTCCCTCTGTAATTCAGACCATTTTACTGACTTGCCTCTCATGGCCTTCTTCTGCTGGGAGGGTTTCTTCTTCCCATAACCAGTCTCAGATTTTTTTTTTTTCAGTTGGAGGAAGACCAAGCTTACATTCAGCAGCATGATTTCTATTCACTTTTGCAAATTGGATCACTTTGAACTTGAATTCAACATTGTAAAAAAATCTTTTGGGCCATTTCTGGGCAGAATGTGGCAAACTGTAACCTAATATACTATAACAAATAATAACAAATAATATACTATAACAAATATAACAAATATAAAACAATGAGCACAAAGACAACAAGCTTGAAAAAGTGGGAAATGGAAGTAAAAAATTCTATAACCACTATATAAGATGCTCCAAAATTTTTGGGTAGTAACCTGACTATGGTCACAGTGATAATCACATGCCCAAAGTGGGATTCAAATCCAAATTTCCTTATTAAGAATCCAGTGTTTTGCATTTTTCCTCTAGTAGCCATAGGGATACCCAAGATGGCAAATTTAAAAATACAGCAAAGTCATCAGTTTTCTAAAAAACTTATGCTGGCCTCTTTCCCAAAATGGGGACAAGACTTGTAGAATTCTTAGAGAAATTGTAGAGATATCCTTGTGGAGAGCCATAAAGGTAGTACACTTCTCTGATCAACACACACATTTAAGCATTTGGTAAATCATAAAATGCAAGAGAATTCATCAATCAGTTTTAATTTCTTTTTCTGTACACCACTTTACCACACAACTGATTGTTTTGAGGAAAACATTGTGTAAACCTTAATGTATCAAAGAAATGTGAGTCAATTGATTTACTATTTGTTTACTTATCAGTATCATATAATCACATTTTTGGAATGGTTACTGGTACAGACAGACAAAAATAAATAGAAATCTCATATCTCATATAACTTTTGGTCTAGTAACTAAGATCTTGAACTTTTGTTGAGAATAAAGGACTGAGAAATGTTGTTTGATTGGTATGAGAAAGGAGATTGTTTGTCTATTTTTAAAATTGTCCCTGGTGGCCTTAGATATAACAAATCTATCATTTAAGATAAACATTTTTTTTTTTATGCAAGGCAATGGGGTTAAGTGGCTTGCCCAAGGCCACACAGCTAGGTAATTATTAAGTGTCAGAGACCAGATCTGAACTCAGGTACTCCTGACTCCAGGGCCGGTGCTCTATCCACTGGGCCACCTAGCTGCCCCTAAGGTAAACATTAATTAAATTTTGTGATATGCCAGGCACTGTGCTAAACCCTGGGCATGTAAAGAAAAAAATAAGAATGATCTCAGGACTCAAGGAAATTACTCAAATGTAATTTAGGAAATATAATAAAGGGAGACATAAAGTATAAAAACAGGAATATAAAAGATACCTAGAGTAGCTGAAAGATAATGTCAAAGGGGAAGCACTAGCACTTGGGGTTGGGAGAATTGAACAGGAAAGGCCTCTTACAGAAATATCATCACAAATCTACCTAGAGCAAAGTGCTTAATAATTGATTGATGTCCCTTCCAGTCCAATTGGTGTTTTCTTCTGTGTTGTGACATTCCCACCAATTTGGGGTGTACTGATACTATTGTGTTATAAGAAACAAGGAACAGGATATTTTCAGAAATAACTATGAAGTCTTATATGAACTAATGCAAAATGAAGCAAACAGAACTAGGAAAAAATTGCAGTAATAGCAACTCTCTAAAATGATTACTATGAATGACTTAGCTATTCCTAGCAATACAAAATCCAAGACAATTTTGAAAGACCTATGATGCAAAATGCTATCTACCCCCAGAGAAAGAATAGATGGTTTCTGACTGTAGATTCAAGCATATTGTTTTTCTTTAAATTTCTTTATTGGTTTTTTTTGGCCTGTTTGCTTTCACAACATGACTTCTATGGAAATACATTTTGCATGACTGCACATGTATAACTTTTATCACAATACTTGCCTTCTCAATGGGGGAGGAGAGGGAGGGTAAGAGGGAATTGAGAAATCCAAATTATAAAAAGCAAAGTTCAAAATTATTTTTAAATGCAATTTTAAAAAATTTAATATATTTTATTTTTCAAAAAAATATTTTTTATTCCAGTTATATGCAACATTTACTTCCAAAACCTTGAGTTCCAAATTCTCTCCCTTCTTCCCACCCTACTCCCCTCATTGAGAAATCAAGTTACTTGGTGTATGTTAAAAATGTGTAGCCATTAAACACATTTCTACAATAGTCATGTTATAAAAGAAAACATAGTCCCTCCTCAATAAAGAAAGAGAAGCCTCAAGAAAAATAAAGTGAGAGGAAAAAAGTGTACTTCAGTCTGTTTTGAGAAACCATCAACTTTGTCTCTGGGATGGACAGCATTCTTTATCATTAGTCCATCAGAGAAATTGCTTCAAAATTTTTTCCACACAAAATTTTTTCTACAGCTATTGTTAGCTGTATTTTCCTCCATCCTATTCCCCTCACCTCCATGTATTCTATTCTCTCTCTCTCTCTCTCTCTCTCTCTCTCTTTCTCTCTCTCTCTCTCTCTCTCTCTCTCTCTCTCTCTCTCTCTCTCTCTCTCCCTCTCACTCTCACTCTCTTTCTCTCTCTCTCTCTCTCCACCCTATCCCTCCTCAAAAGTGTGTTGTATCTGACTACCCTCTCCCATGATTTTCCCTTTCTTCTATCATTTATACACTGCTTCCTATCCATGGACCAAGCCCTCTGGAAACAGCTGCCAGGTGGCTGCCTGCTCCTGATTCCCAGGGCTGGGCTGGCACTGAGGCCTATGCTACACTTGGCTCTGTGAGGACTCTGACTCAGCAGAGTTTTCCCCTTGACCTTCCTAGTTGTCCTTGGCAATCCCTAGATGGAAATATCTGGAAAGTGCCACCCCTGTCATGCCCCCAGGTACCCAATGCACCTCCAGGAACCCAGGGACCCCTTGGGTTGTCCCTGTTTGACTGGAGTCAGTTTACTTCAGGCCCAAGCTGAGCTGTGGACTCTTTTTAACTCCAGTGTAAGAGATCTTTCCTTTGGATCTTGGACTTGAAAATTGTGTCACTCAGTCTTTTTATGGGTTCTGCCACTCTTTAATTTGGCTAGAGTTATATGCATCATATAATAATGATAATAATAATAAAAAGAAACTTTGAAAAATTTTATAGGGAGCAGCTAGGTGGCGAAGTGAGATAGAACACTGGCCCTGGAGTCAGGAGACTTGAGTTCAAATCCAGCCTCAAACACTTAATAATTATGTCTTGGTTCTTTCCATTTCCTGTGAACATCCCTATATGTCTCTTGTTTCCTCTGAGCCATCTAGCCACCCCCAAATCAATGTAATTTTGAGATAACTCACTTAACTTTTAGGGACCCAGTTTTTTCCTTTTCTAAAATTTTATGACCCTCATTTAGTCACATTCTGCCTTTAGATCAAATAATTAAAATAGGCATGATTTCTTTTACTGGAGTTTACTGAAGCTGGAAGAGATGAGGACCTATCTCTATGATAAGTGGTTTAAATTTATACAGCAGGATTATTAAGCAATGATCATGGTTTTTTTGTTATTTATTTTTTTAATCAGTGCTATAGGTTTACTTCAGCAGTTCATAAAAAGGAACTAAGTTACTCCAGCACAGCTCCATCTGGTGGAAACAAAAGAAGCTAAAATTTGATCTCTGTCTTTACTCGAACAACCACTTTTATATTAATAAAAAAGATATATGGTGAAGCATAATTAATAACAAGTAGAATAAGGAATTTCAGGCTAAATAAATAAGGGACATAATTTCCCTAAAGGCTTTCAGAAACATTATTAATAGATATCTTATTTTGTTTCCAATCTGTGATGTTCATGAAAGGGAAGGCAAACTGATTTATAAAACTCAAGCTAACAAAAATGGTTAGTTGTTTAAATTGCATTTTCATGGATAATTTGAAAATGTAATGCTCATTTTATACTGCTCATCTTACTTGGCATCAATTCATGTTACTCTTTCCAGGCTTTTCTGAATTCCCATCCCTCATGATTCTTTATAGAAAAATAGTGCTCCATCACATACATATACCACAGTTTCTTCAGCCATTCCCAAATTGATGGACATCCCTCTTAATTTCCAATTCTTTGCCACTAGAGAGCTGCTATGAATATTTTTTGTACATGTGGGATTTTTATCCTTTTTTCATGATCTTTTCAGGATATAGACCCAACTGGATCAAGGACATTTTTATTGCCTTTTGGGCATAATTCCTAATGGCTCTCCAGAAAGTTTGGATCAGTACACAGCCCCACTAACAATGCAGATTTCCTACATCCCCACCAACTTGGATCCTTTCTGGTCATATTGGCCAATCTGAGAGGTATTAAGTGGTATCTCAGAGATGCTTTAATTTGCATTTTGCTAATCAATATTGATTTAGAGCAATTTTTCATATGATATACATAGATAGCTTTGATTTATTCATTTGAGAATTGCCTTTGCATATCCTTTGACCATTTGTCAATAGGGGAATGAATTTTTTTTTATAAATTTAACTGAGTTCTCTATATATTTTAGAAATTAGTCCTTTGTCAAAATCACTAGTTATAAAAGTTCTTTCCCAGTTATCTACTTTCTTTTAAATCTTGGTTGAAATAGTTTTGTTCATTTGAAAACTTTTTATTTTAATGTAATCAAAATTATCTAGCTTGTCTTTTAAAATGTTCTCTGTCTCTTTTTTGGTCATCAACTTCTCCCCTTTCCATAGATCTAACAAATAAACTATTCCTTGTTCGCCTAATTTGCTTATAATGTCTTTTATGTCTAAATCCTGTTCCCTTTTTGACCTTATCTTGGTATAGGTGTGAGATGTCAGTCTATTCCTAGTTTCTGTCATACTATCTTCCAGTTTTCCCAGCAGTTTTTTTTTTTTATCAAAGAATGAGTCCTTATCCCAGAAGTTGAACTCCTTGGGCTTATCAAACAGTAGATTACTATAGTCATTTCCTACTGTCTCTTTTGCACCTAATCTATTCCACTGGTCTACCATTCTGTTTCTTAGCCAGTCCCAGACAATTTTGAAAACTGTTGATTTATAATATAATTTTAGATCTGTTATGGCTAGGCCATCTTCTTTTTCATTTTTTCCCATTAATTCTCTTGATATTTTTGACATTTGGTTCCTTCTTACGAATTTAGCTACTATTTTTTCTAACTCACAAAAGTAATATTTTGGAAGTTTGATTGGTATGGCACTAAATAAGTAATTTAATTTTAGGTAGAATTGTCATTTTTCTTATTAGCTCAGGCTATCTATGAGCAATTGATATTTGCCCAGTTATTTTGACCTGATTTATTTGTGTGAAAAATGTTTTATAGTTGTTGTCATAAAGTTTCTGAGTCTGCCTTGGCAGATAAACTGCCAAATATTTTATGTTGCCTGAATTTATTTTAAATGGGATTTCTCTTTCTATCTTTTGCTGCTTTATCTTGTTAGTAATATCTAGAAATGCTGAGGATTTATGTGGGTTCATTTTATCCTGTGGCTTTGCTAAAGTTGCTAATTGTTTCTAGTAGTTTTTAAATGATTTTCTAGGGTACTCTAGATATACCATCATATAATCTTCAAAGAGTGAATTTTGTTTCTTCATCACTGATTCTAATTCCTTCCATTTTTTCTTCCTTTATTGCTAAAGCTAACATTTCTAATACAATATTGAATAATATTGAGATAATGGGCATCCATGTTTCATCCAAATCTTATTGGGAATGCTTCTAGATTATCCCCATTGCATATAATGCTTGTTTGATGGTTTCAGATAAATACTGTTTATCATTTTAAGGAACAATCCAATTATTTATTCCTCCACTTTCCAGTGTTTTGACAATCAAAATACTTTTCAGCATCTTTTGAGATAATCATATGATTTCTGCTAGGTTTGCTGTTGTTATAGTCAATTATGCTGACAGTTTTCCTAACATTGAATCAACCCTGCATTCCTGGTATAAATCCTGCTTGGTCATAGTGTATTGTCCTAATGATAACTTGCTTTAATTGCTTTGCCAATATTTTATTTAAAATTTTTGCATCCATTTTGCATTCATTAGAAAAATCAGTCTATAATTTTCTTTCTCTGTTTTCACTCTTACTGGTCTAGAAATAAGCATCATATTGGTGTCAAAGAAGGAATTAGGCAGAGTTCCATCTTCACCTGTTTTTTCTAAAAGTTCATATAGAATTAGAACCAATTGTTCCTTGAATGTTTGATAGCATTCACTTGTGAATTCATCTGGCTCTGGAGATTTTTCTTAGGGAGTTCATTGATGGCTTGCTGAAATTCTTTTTCTAAAATAGGGTTTTTTAAGTATTTAATTTCTTCTTTTAACATGGGCATTATTTTCATAAATATTCATCCATTTTACTTAGATTATCAACTTTATTGGCATACAGTTGGGCAAAATAGTTCCAAATTATTATTTTAATTTCCTCCTCATTGGTGGTGAACTCACCTTTTTCATTTTTGATACTAGTAATTTGGTTTTGTTCTTTCATTTTTTTTAATCAAATTAACCAAAGGTTTACCTATTTTATTGTTTTTTTCCCATAAAACCAACAATTCTTGGTTTTATTTACTTGTTTTTTTATTTTATTAATATCATCATTAATTTTCAGAAATTCTAATTTGATATTTAATTAGAGGTTTTTAATTTGTTCTTTCTCTAACTTTTTTTTTAGTTACATGCTCAGTTCATTGATCTTCTCTTTATTTTATTCATGTAGAGATATAATAGTTCCCCTAATAACTGCTTTGGCTGTATCTCATAAGTTTTGATATGTTGACACCTTATTGTCATATCTAAGTTTTCTAACATTCTATTTAGCTCCTGTTGGGTTCCTGTTGGCTAGCTTATCCTTTACCCAGATGAAAGTTGAAGAGGTAAAGAGGCGGGAAACAAAGATTAAAAAGTTCTCCAAAAAAATTCTCCATTTATTCAACACCCAGCAAGTGTTTAAATACCCTTTTTTCACTTCCAATCCGAAGGCACTTTCTAATTACGAGTCAAACAATGCCCTGGTGCTTGCAGACAACAGGTGTTAAAAGTTTACTTAGTATTCCCACATACAAATCCCCCTTTTTTGTTTTTGAGGCAAATTTCCTGAAAGCCATCTGCAAGAGGGTGGATTATTTTCAGACTCAGCATGAATCAAGAGGGAGATCTTGTATTGGAACATTATCAATTTCACTTGCTATTTTTCCCCAAACCAATTAAATTCAAAACCCAAACCAAAAGGAGTAATATTTAACATAAGTAACTGTTGACTTATATCAATTTAACATCAGAACAGATCAGATAGTACAAATATCTCTTTGTCAAAAGAAATCAATAAATTATATAATTCAATATTCCCAAATTCCTAGAAATACAATTTATCCCAATGTAATTTCCTTCTGAATTACACACACACACACACAGACACACACAGACACACACACACAAACACAAACACAGGTACAAGCAACAGAAACAATTCTCTTGAAACACATTTATCAAATTGAGATTGATACCCTGGCCAGTACCAGATCTCAGAATATAGAAACATTTTCCCACCTCTAGGCCAGTAGAGAGATGTGAAAACATCCTATTGATGATTTTTTTTTTTAGGTTTTTGCAAGGCAAATGGGGTTAAGTGGCTTGCCCAAGGCCACACAGCTAGGTAATTATTAAGTGTCAGAGACCAGATTTGAACTCAGGTACTCCTGACTCCAAGGCCGGTGCTTTATCCACTACGCCACTTAGCTGCCCCAGATATCCTATTGATGATTAAATATACACATACACATATAATGTACCAATTAAGACCAATCAAGAAAAAATAACTCATATATATTCATGAAAATCTTGAAATAGCCAATCAAAAAAAATTGAATGCATTTTTGGGGGACACTTCACAAAATTCAAAGTTAGCTATTCTATTACAGAAATATTAGCCATAAGCACAGGCTTCATTCAGAAGATAAAATCTAAATTTCCCAGTCCAAAAAAAAGTCTTCCCCTTTTTTCTTAACTAATAGATCACGAAGTTTCCCAATCAATAGCCTAAGAAAAGTGTGGTCATTGCCCAACCTACCTCCCCTCCCCAAACCAGGAAAAAGGCATAGGGGTCCCTTGATTTCTAAAATAAGATTTTTTTGGAGGGGTCTTGCCCTTCTTGCAGCAAAGCATGCACACCTTCTGAGGCATAGGTTTGAGTTTCGAAGTTCTAAAAAGGAAGATTTCACTTCTCCCCCCCCCCCCCCCGCAGAGAATTAGAGAGCATTTGAAATTACTGGAGTTGTTAACAACAGTACAATTTGAAGTTGTTGCATTTTCTGAACAGTAGCCAGCATCATTACAAACTGTCCAATAGCATGTGACATTTTTGCTCTCTACACAGGAAGTGCGGTTAGTGTGTACTTCACAGCTTTCTGGTGCCAGAGCAATGGTCGTGGCATGCTTGGTTGTGGGTTGGAGAGTGGAATTCGTTGTGGCTTTCGAAGTGGAATTAATCGTAGGAGTCAGGTTCAGCAGCACTGATGAGGCGTCTCTGAAGTTAGCTGTAGGTTTAGGGGTTTGGGTTGTGCCTAGCATGCATAGCACAGCCAGGCAGACAGCAGTGACCAAAAGGAACGGTCAGTGGGTCCCCCGCATCCCATTCATGGTGCTGGTGCTTGGGTGATGACTGACTGCTCCTGAGGAAGAAGCTCCATCCCCCTGCAGCGCCGCCTCAGAGACTTCACTTCCCAACTCAACAGCAGCCCCAATCAAAGAATCAGTGCTAATTTTTGCCCCTAATTGAAGCAATATATCTCTTCCCCATAATATTGTAGAGAATCCTTCAACTATGAAAGGAGTCACAGTCCCTGCTTTATCTTCTTTTCTCCATTTCAAGGTTTGACAAGAAATTCTTGTTTCCTGTTGACTTCCATTGCCTACTAGATTAGTATAGTCAGTTTGTTTAGGCCAAGCTTATGGCCAGTTCTATATGGGGTACACAGTCCGATCTGCCCCAGTGTCAATCAAGTCTAGGAAAGCAATTCCTTCTACTTGGGATAACACAAAGAGGTTTTTGGAAGAAATCATAACGGTAAACATAATTTCATTGTGGGTTCTCAGTTTTGGCCCCCTTTTCAACTCACTTTCCTTCCTATTTATACTAGATCTTGAGAAAACATGTAACTAGGCTATGCATTGGTTCTCATTTATATAGCTATCATAATCATTAACATTCACTATTTCAATAGAGAAAATTTCCCCACTCATGTGTTTTACTAAAGGTATAATGTGAGTATACTCTGGATTTGGTGGAGCCAAAATGATTGCAAATTCCTTATGCGTTACTCATAAAGGGTGAATAGGTAGCTCAGTAGAAGCATATGAAGATAGCCTAAATTTCCCAGCACTTTTTTTTAGGTTTTTTTTGGCAAGGCAAATGGGGTTAAGTGGCTTACCCAAGGCCACACAGCTAAGTAATTATTTAGTGTCTGAGACCTCATTTGAACCCAGGTACTCCTGACTCCAGGGCCAGTGCTTTATCCACTGCACCACCTAGCTGCCCCTCAGCACTTTTGACCATCAATAGTTTGATATAGGTCTGTTTGCTGCCAAAACTGCATACTGGTTTTTCTATTCCATCTCCTGCTGGTCCTGAACTGTCATACGCCATGATTATTTTTGAGGGGCCCCTGGGAGAGGGCCCCTTTCTCCATTTAAATTTCCATGTTTACATTCTGATGACCAGTGTCCTGCCTTTTTACACTTTGGGCACAGATTTTTAGGATGATATGCCCTGATCTTTCTCCCTTAATTGCCAGAATATCATATTCAAGGCTCTTTGATCTCTTAATGTTGATGCAATCAAGTCCTTTGTAATCTTGACTGTGACTCCTTGGTATTTGAATTGCTTCTTTCTTGGCCACTTGCAGAATTTTCTCCTTGATCTGATAATTCTGGAGTTTTCATTTTGGGGTTCCTTTCAGGAGGGGAGCAAGGTATTCTTTCAATGGCTATTTTGCCCTTTGGTTCCAGGATAACAGGGCAGTTCTCCTTAACTATATACTGAAGTATGAAGAATAGGTTTTTTTTCCTTCTTCAAGGTTTTCAACTGGATCTATTTTCCAGGTCAATGAGGTAGTTTACATTTTCTTCTTTCATTTTTTGCTTTTGTTTAACAGATTCTTGGTGTCTCATGAAGTCATTCCAGTCTTTTTTTTTAGAGAAGAATTTTCTTCATTTATCTTTTGCATCTCTTTTTCCAATTGGTCGATTCTGTTTTTGAAGGAGTTGTTATGCTTTTCCAGTTGCCTAGTTGTATTTTTAAGGGAATAATTTTCTTTATATATTTGAATCATTTTGTCTTGCAGAGTGTTAATTTTCTCTTGCATTTCTTTCCCCAATTTTTCCATTTGATTATTAAACTTCTTTCTATCTCTTCTAAGAAAGACTTTCTGGACTTGAGACCAATTCATATTCTCCTCTGAAGCTTCATCCCTTCTGACTTCCTTTTCTGATCTAGTATCCCTAATTCCAGGGTAATATTCAATAGACCCTGATTTCTGCTGGTCTGTCTTCATTTCTCATCCTTTCTCTAGAGTCTTGTAAAGGGGAGGGACTGGTTTGCAGACCTTTGTATTGAGATTCCCTAGAGGCCTTTCTTTCTGAGGTTAGGAACATCTAGGTGTTCCTCAGTGGGCCCACCAGCAAGAAATGCCAGAAGCTTTCTCTGGGTTGTCTATGTTGGCCCCTTCCTAGGCTTGGGGCTGAATCTCACATTCTGGACTGGGTCCTCAGGTTAGGAAAGCCATAGGCTCTCTCTGGGGAGTGCTACCCCAGGCTTTGGGGTAAAGTGCAAACACCCTGGGGGAAGTAGCCCCAACTATTTCTATGTTTGAGTTGAAGAAAGTCAGATCCTCCCACTGGAAAGGGGCAGGGGAGGCTCAAGTGGAAACATGGGGACTCCTGATCTGGGTCTTTGAGACCAACCAAACTGACCAGATGGGTGACCCTACCACCCCTTCCTAGGGCTTTGCTCTCTGCCCTGGGTGTAACAATGCTCCCCCATGACAGATCTTGCTGGGAGATATCTCCCCCTGTTCTTCTGTGAGTTCTGTGGATCCAAAAATCTGTTAAAATCTTGATTTATGTCAGTTCTGAGCAAAGGCCAGGAGAGCTTAAAATAGTGCCTGGCTTTTCTCCACTATCTTGGCCAGAAGTTGCTTCCAAGTTTTTCTAAAATCATTTCTACAGTAGCAGCATTCCATCACAATCTATACCACAATTTGTTCAATCATTCCCAATTGATAGACATAACTGCAATTTCTAGTTCTTTGCCACCACAAAGAAAGTGGCTATAAACATTTTAGAATATATGTTATTTTCCTTTTTCTTCAATTATCTTCAGAAATAGAAAAAATAGTGGTATCAATGCATTAAATTCCTCTTAAAGAAATTTTAGGTAAAAGGGAGTTATGTAGAGTTGGAAGGGAAGTCAGTAAAGGGACATTCTCATGTGGCCTTGAAATTGAACCATAATTGGGATATAATTCTAGAAGAGATGACCTGAGGAAACTATTTTTTCTCTTAGGATAGACTAAAATTTGACATCTAGAAGTGAACTGCCAGGATCAGGGTGAGATGTGGAAAAGTTTATGTTTCAATAGCTTTGATTTTTATGAAGCAGTCCCAGGTACTTTCTTTAAGATGGTAAAATGAATAGAAGCAGAACAACCCCATTCTATCAAAACAATACCAGTACAAATTTTAAAAAATGGCATCATCATCATCAATAAAGACCAAGAAATGATCAAGAAATCTAGCTAAGGGACGTGGGAAAGGTAGGTAGCTAATAGTTTGTGGACATTAAGAAAGGAGTCCTGACAGAAAGTTTCATGTCAGAAGTATAACTCATGCAAACCTTCCAGTTAAGGAATGAAAGGCAATCAAAGGAAGCCTAGAGCCTATATCTGTCTATAGGAGTAAAGAGATAGGAGCCCACATAAGGGTTTAATAAAGATGCCTGAAGTCTCTGGTTGTGTCCCTCTGACCCTAAACATGACTCAAAAGTATGGGTGGCTTGGACTGGAAAGACAACATTAAAAGTGTCCTAGTACTGAACACTTCATAGATTATCCTGGTACATAGAAGTGCTAATCAGAAATATTATAGAGCCAAGGATACTTGAGACACAGAGGGTAATTTATACTCATACAAAGAAACCCTTAAAGAAAGGATTTGCCACAAATTTCACTAGAATTCTTAGAAGAAATGAAATAAAAGTTTTAAACTGATCATCTTGTAAATGAAATGATAGCTCTAGCGGAAAGAATGGATAAACAAATAGTTTTTGAGGAAAAAATTACAAGGAGACTACACAACTTAGGGACAAAATATTATTCAAGTGACAAGCTCATTAAAAATTGGATTAAGTAGTGATCAATGACTCCATGAGATAACAAGAAAAATAAGATAAAATTTGAAAAACTAAAATTTTTCCCCTTTGCCTTGAAATGTTTAAATTTAAGCTATGATGTTCCTAGAATTTTTCAATTTGGAGTTTCTTTTATTGCTTTGCCCTCTTTTTTTATTAATTTAAAATTTTTTTTAAGACAATGGAGTTAAGTGACTTGTCCAAGGTCACTCAGCTAGGCAATTATTAAGTGTCTGAGGCCAGATTTGAACTCAGGTGCTTCTGACTCCAGGGCCAGTGCTCTATCCACTGCGCCACCTAGCTGCCACTGTCCTCTGATTCTAAGAGTCTAGGAAATTTATATTAATGATTTTTTTTTTTAGATTTTTTTGCAAGGCAATGGGTTTAAGTGGCTTGCCCAAGGCCACACGGCTAGGTAACATTAATGATTTCTTCAAATATGCTTTCTAGACTTTTTTTTTTAATGGCCAAGAGATACTTTATATTTTCTGACATGTGTTTAGTCTTTCTAGTGTGGAAAGGTCACTTTTTAAAATTTATTTTTTTTTATTTTTTATTAAAGTTTTTTTTATTTTTGTACAAGTGATTTTTTTGATACATTGCTATAACTAAAATATTCTTGCTTAAGAGTAAACATAATACCCTACCCCCCAAAAATATAAACCCTCATGAGAAATAAAATAAAAGAAAGAGAAAAAAATGTGTTTTAGTCTGTGTTCTGATACCATCAACTCTGTCTCAGGTGGATCACATTCTTTATGATAAGTCCATCACAAAAGGTACTTCCATATTTTTCCACTGTTGTTACTGATTGTAATTCCCTCCATCCATACCTCCCCACTACCTTATATTATATTTTCTTTCTCCTTTCACTCTGTCCCTCTTCTAAAATGTCCTGTAGGGAGGCTGAGTGGCACCATGGACTGATCACCAGCCCTGGGGCCTGAGACCCAACAACCACCCAGCCCTGTGGTTCCAGACAGGCCACCCAATCCCAGCCCCTTGCAAGAAGTAAAAAAGGAAAATGTGCTATATTTGACTGTTCTCTCCTATGATTTACCCTCTCCTCTATCACCCACATCCCTCTCCCTTCCCCCTTTCCCTCTTCTCTCCTTTTTACTCTAGATGTCTATACCCTAGTGAGTGTGTATGCTGTTTCCTCTCTGAGCCATTTCTTTTTTTTTTAGGGTTTTGTTTTTTTTTTTGCAAGGCAAACGGGATTAAGTGGCTTGCCCAAGGCCACACAGCTAGGTAATTATTAAGTATCTGAGACCAGATTTGAACCCAGGTACTCCTGACTCCAAGGCCAGTGCTTTATCCACTACAGCGCCCCTCTGAGCCATTTCTAATGAGAGTGAAGGTTCCCTCATTCCCGCTCACCTTCCCTTCTTCCATATCATTGCAATAGCTCATTGCAATAAAATAAAAAAGGATCTTTTACATTAAATATCTTAGCCTATTCCACCTTTCCTTTCTCTTACTCCCAGTATGTTTCCCTTTTAGTCATTGACTCCATTTTTACAAAGATAATATATTATATCTTCAAATTCAACTCTCTCCTGTGCTTCATTTATATAAGTTCCTTCTACCTGCTCTATTGAATGAGAGGCTTTATATGAGTATTATCAGTATCATTTTTCTATGCAGGAATACATGCAGTTCATCATCATTAAGTCCCTCATATTTTACCCTTCTCCTCTACTTACTATGCTTCATCTGAGTCCTGTATTTGAAGGTCAAACTTTCTGTACAGCTCTGGTTGTTTCAACAGGAACATTTGAAATTCCCCTGGTTCATTGAAAGTCCACTTTTTCCCCCTGGAAGAGGATGTTCAATTTTGCTGGGCAGTTGACTCTCGGTTGCATTCCAAGCTATTTTGCCTTCCGGAATATTATATTCCAAGCCCTACAAGCCCTTAATGTGGTTGTTGCTAAATCTTGTGTGATCCTGACTGCAACTCTAAAATATTTGAATTGTGTCCTTCTGGCTGCTTGTAATATTTTCTCTTTGACTTGGGAGTTCTGGAACATGGCTACAATATTCCTGAGGTTGTTTTTTTTTTAATCTCAGGAGGAGATCGGTGGATTCTCTCAATTTCTATTTTGCTTTCTGCTTCCAGGATATAAGAGTAATTTTCCTGTAGTAATTCTTTGAAAATGATGTCAAGGCTCTTTTCCTGATCATGACTTTCAAGTATTCCAATAATTTTTAAATTGTCTTTTCTAAATCTGTTTTCCATAGCTGTTGTTTTTTCAATGAGATGTTTCACATTTTCTTCTGATTTTTCATTCTTTTGGTTTTGAAGTATTGTGTCCTGATTTCTTGTAAATTCAGCAACCTCCTCAGTTCCATTCTTTGGGACACTCCTACAAGGGTCTCAGTGTGTGAGGCTCTGTCCTCCCTCCTGGTCTGTGAATGACCATAAGCAGCTCCCTCTGCCACAGGGCTGAGGTGGGGGGTGCCCTGCTCTTCTATGGGGGGGCCTAGACTGCGATCAGGATCTGAATGTAGTCAGAGCCCCAGAGTCCTGTTCCAGAGGCAGAGGACAGAGCTCTGCAGTCTCTCTTCACTCCCCTCCCTCAGCTCAATGGGCTCATGCCCTGGGGGCTCCTGCTTACCAGCTCTGCCTGCTTCTGTTTCCTGGATCAGGGCTGGGGAAAGACCATGCTGCTCTCTGTGTGCCCTGAGGGCTGGGCTCCATGTGCTCACTCTGGCAGAGGTCCCCCGTTGTTCCCCCACTTTGTGCCCAGTGCTCCTCAGGGTGCAGCTCAGGAGACTCCCCCACTGCTGTGAGCTGAGATTCCCAGCACCCTGGGGCTGCCTCCAGGAGGCTGAAGCTCTTTGGCTCTGGCGGGCCACCCCTCTGGCTGGCTGCCTCTCCGATCCTGGGTTGCAGAGCCTTTCTGCTCTTTTCCAGGTTACCTTGAGTAGGAGAACTGCCTCACTGGGTCCCTTTGTGGGTTCTGTCTCTCAAAAGTTTAGTTAGAGTCCTTAGCTGATGAATTTTATCAGAGAGCTCCTAAGACTTGATCCCTTCTTGTCGACATCTTGGCTCCGCCCCGAGTTCCATTCTTTGTCTGAAGGATCTGTTTTCTTCAGAGAGCTTTCTTATCTTTTTTTCCATCTGGCCAATTCTGCTTTTTAAAGCATTCTTTTCCTCAACAACTTTGTGAATTGTTTTATCCATTTGACCTAAGCTGGTTTTTAGCATGTTATTTTCTACAGCATTTTTTGGGATCTCCTTGACTAAGCTGGGGAGTTCTTTTTCATGTTTTTCCTGCATCTTATTTCTTTTCCCAATTTTTCTTCTATCTCCCTCACTTGATTTTGAAAGTCTTTTTTTGAGCTCTGTCATAGCTTGAGCCCAATTTCCATTTTTCTTGGAGTCTTTAGATGCAGAAGCTTGGACTTCCTCATCTTCAGATTGAGTGTTTTGATCCTTCTTGGGATCACAAAGTATTTCTCAATGGTGTTCCTCTTTTTTCTCTGCTTACTCATTTCTCCTGCCTGTGCCTGGTTTTGGGGTGCTTCCTGAACTTTTTGGGACACCCCCACAAGGATCTCTATGTGTGAGGTTCTGTCTTCCCTCCTGGTCTGTGAATGACCATAAGCCCACCCCTCTGCCACTGGACCGAGGTGGTGGGGGCCCTGATGTTCTATGGGGGGCCCAGACTGCAATCAGGATCTGAATGTGGTCAGAACCCCAGTGTCCTATTCCAGGGACAGAGGACAGAGCTCTGCAGTCTTTCTCCACTCCCCTCCCTATGCTCAGCACTCATGCCCTGGGGGCTCCTGCTTACCAGCTCTGCCTGCTTCAAGTTTCTGGATCTGGACTGCCAGGGACCACGCTGCTTGCTGTGTGCCCTGAGGGCTGGGATTCACTTGCTTGCCCTGGCAGAGGGCCCCGCTGATTCCCCAAGTTGTGCTTGATGCTCCCCGGGGTGCAGATCAGGAAACTGCCCCTGCAGCAGTGAGCTGCAGTTCCCAGTACCCTGGTTACCCTACCTCCAGGAGGCTGAAGTTCCTTCGCTCTGATGGTCTGCCCCTCTGGCCGGCCACCCCTCTGACCCCATGTAGCCGAACCTTTCCAAGCCTTTCTGCTCTTTTCCAGGTTACCTTGGGTTGGAGAACTGCCTCACTGGGTCGCTCTGTGGATTCTGTCTCTCGAAAATGTAGTTAGAGACCTTAGTTTATAAGTTTTGATGGAGAGCACCAAAGAGACGATTCTCTCTTGTCGCCATCTTGGCTCCACCCCCAAAATACCTTGTTCTTAATAGTCAAAAGTTCAGAGAATTAGAAAACCTGGATTCTGAGGCATGCTGAGCCACCAAATCAGAGAATAACTTTTCTTCACTCATTTTTCAATCTAAGAATGAGAGAGTCAGAGACAATTCAGACAGTTGAGAGAGGAAGGATGTAAGATCTTTGTAGGCAGGGATTATTTCAATTTAGTCTTTGTATCCCAGGAACCTGGCATGGTGCCTGACATGCAATGTGGAACTTAATGATTTGCTTAATTAAATATTTCCATGTGTAAAATTCTAGTGAAGTATTTTGAGTTCAAGTTGTGTCCTTTGAATAATGAAGTATTTTAATAAGAATATCTTTTGTTGTATATGAAGAAATTTGATTGGGTTCACCAATTTGATAATCTGATGGTTTCACACTGTGTGGGATAAGAATCCACTTAAGGAGACTCCTATGAGCAAAAAGGAAAGATTATTTTGGCTTTTCTCCAGAAAAGAGCATCCCCAAGTCTCACAAAGGTAGTGAAAATCAAGGAGTAGCCCCGAGGTGACAGTCAAGCAAGATTATATGACCTAGCATGATTGCACCCTCCCTAAACCCCTCTCTTCTAACCTGATTGGTTAAGGTTTTCAGAGTTACAATCTTTACGTGAAAAATCTACTCAGCAGCAAAGAGAAGAATAAAAGGTTTTCATAAAATATTACCTCACCATCCAGATGGTGAGGGTATCAGAAGATTCTAATGACCTACTGTTAAATAAATTAATGTCTGAGTATGCAAGATCTTCTAAGGAGCTCTATCTTTTTAGTTTAGTACTTATCAAACAAGAGAAGCCAGGCTACTGTTCTCAAAGTCTATTATCAAATAGGTAGCTAACTAAAACTACAAGGTCTTTTCTCTGGAAGTATTCCACTATTTCCCTCCCTAACAGAATCAACATAAGGTCTTTCTGGAAACCGTCCACTGTTTCACCCCCTAGCAGAATTGGGAGGGTGTCTGACTGGGAATGCAAGGCCTCTCTCCCTCTTTGTAGAATAGTCTATGGGTAATAGTCTGTCTTTGTTTTAATGCTTTTTCACCCTGAGAGGATTTCACTAAGGATATTAACTCTTAAGAGGGAATATTCCATTCAACACACACACACACACACACACACACACACACACACACACAAACATACACTCATTAAATTCTAGCTGCTCTTTATTACCTCAAATATCTAATACAAAATCCTCTGATGATCATTCACAATCCTTCATAACTTAGCACACTGTATCTCTTGACTCTGGACCTTTTCTTTGTCTCCCAAGTCTGAAGTGCTCTGCCTCATGTCCACCTACTGCCTTTCCTGGCTTCCTTTAAATTCCTCCAAAATTTCATTGTCCAAAGGAAGCCTTTCCCCAAATCACCATGTAAATGAAATTTCAGAGCTGGTAGCTTCTAGATTTAAGAGATAGCAGAAGTTGGTACAATAGTAGAGCATCAGATATTTTTGTAGAGAATGGACCCTGTGCCCAACCAAATAGCAATAGCTATTGCGTAAGCTTTCAGCGATGATGAAAGAAACCCAGTGACGTTAAGAGGAGGATACTAGAATCAACTTGAACGTTAACGTCACAGAATAAAGAGCCAGGGTTTATATTTAACTTTTGACATGAGGTGTTCTCAATGTGAGCTTTATGGTAATGACACCATATATTTATCACCTATCTAACAGTCAGAAGTACATTTTCCTTCCAGGGTAGTCCAAGTACTCAGAGAAGAACCATAGGTTGAATATCTTGTCTTTGGGAGTAAAAGTATTTTATTTCCCAAATGTAATAGTGTTGCTTTTTCCAGCAATTTAAAACTTTGTTTCCCATCTTAGAGAAGTCCAAATTATAGTGAGGAGCTAGGAGTCAGAAGGTTATTGGGACCGTAGAGAAAGTAGGACTTAGTAGGGGGGGGTTCGATAATTGTGTCGATTGTTTAGGAATTACTTGTAAGAAGCTTCATAACACTGATCAGCAGGAGAGACCACAGTCACCTTTTATTGTAATCAGGAAACATAATTCTATTCTCCCTCTTAGGGAGAGGCATGTAATAAATGAAGACATGGTGGCAATCTGTTATTGACCGTGGAGTAGACAAATAACTTTTGACAACATGTTAGATATTAGGCCCTAGAAGAAGAGTACATTGATAATATCAAAAGATAGTAGTCTGAGACTAGGTAAGAATGGTCTTTAGTCAAGGGTCTGTGATGAAGAGACTGCAGAGAAAGATTGCTGGGAAAGGAAGCATACCTCCTCTAAGTGTCGACAACCTAGGTTAAAAACCCAGTTGCTATGCCCTTAAATTATAGTCATAATTTTTTGTTTTATTTTGAGGAAATTTTTTCTCTAAGAATGACAGCTACTTTAGCCAGGATATCTCTCATTCAAAAGGGAAACTATTACATAATCTGGCCCTCATGACCTATGTATTGCTTTAGCTATTTATGGTAATTACCTACTGGGGTCAAGGAAATATCACCCAATACAGGCAATTTCCTCTTACTTCTAATAGATGCCATTTACAGTATAGTATACAGAAGCTGTCCTGAGAGTTTTATAGAGATTTTTTTTTGAGCAGCACAGATGGTGTTGATAAATATTTAAGGTTTCTTGGAGGGTGGAGTTTTCCCAACCCAGGGGAAAACTGATCCTTTTGTTTCAAGTGGTTTGGCCTCTGAAATTCTAAGAAAGAAACTGGGTGACAGAAGGTCTAAGCTCCAACTTCCTGCCTTACCTCACACCAAAGGCTTTTATTAATTACTTTGCAAAGGGCTCTAACTCTACCTTCTCCCCTGTGCCAGAGCAGAATGCCACCAAGTGAGCAAGTGTTTAATAAACAATAAATAATTACAATAAAAATTATGGGAAGGGTGCTTTATTATAATTAGCTGACTAGAGAAACAACACTGTGTAATAAGGCCCCAAACTTACATTTAGGAAGCTGGTCATTGCCCCTGACTTTTCACATCATGATGATAGGGGCTATGGTTATACTTTATATCTCTTTTTCATTTTCCTTTCTCTCCTGGTTAACAAATTGTAGGCCCTGTGGGTCAGGATTAGTCCTACCCATAAATTTCCTATTGATAAGTATGCTCACAAAGCTTATGAAACAAAAAAATAAGATAGATAGCCTGGAGTGGAAGTGATATGGTAGGGAATATTGGTGGTTTTTGTTTTTATTTAATTTTTAAAATTTTTAAGGTAGAGATATAGGAGAGATAAAAGATAAAGGATCTTTGCTTCTAGAATTGTAGGCACCTATTATGATAAAAATATGTTAGTAAGATTCTACCTAAATCTAGGAGCAAGCTCATGAGGCCAGTTGTAAATTTGTGTAGTCATGTCCAGAACTGAGTAATCAAAAATTAGAAACAATATGATCACCTGTGGTTGAGGATTCAGTATTCTATTTAGGTGGACTGCCCTGTAAGAAGATGTGAATCTAATTACCTGAACTATGTCATTCTAAACTCCTTTTTAAAAAAATTCCTCAATTTGAGTGGGGTAGGATATGAGGGGGTTATTATCTACTGGGAGAAATGTGAAACTAAGCACTAAAGATGGTTTCTTTAATTTAACCCTAATTTCACTTGGGGTCAGGAGGCAGAATTTTCTTTTGGTTGAGTGGAATATTCCCTCTTAAGAGTTAATATTCTTAGTGAAGTCCTCTTAGGGTTAAAAAATCATTAAAACAAATACAGACTATTACTCTTAGACTATTCTTAGAAGAGGGAGAAAGGCCTTGCATTCCCAGTCAGACACACCCTTCTGATTCTGCTAGGGAGTGAAACAGTGGACTATTTCCTAAAAGACCTTGAATTGATTCTGTTAGGGAGGGAAATAGTGGAATACTTCCAGAGAAGAGAACTTGCAGTCTTAGTTAGCCACCTGTTTTATAATGGACTGTGAGAACAGTAGCCTGTCTTCTCTTGTTTGATAAGTGCTAAACTAAGAAGACCTTGCATACTGAGACATTAATTCATTTAACAGAAGGTCATTAGAAATCTTCTGATACCCTTGCCATCTGGATGGTGAGGTACTATTTTATGAAAACTTTTCATTCTTCTCTTTGTTGCTGAGTAGATTTTTAGCATAAAGATTGTAACTTTGAAAACCTTAACCAATCAGGTTGGAAGAGAAGGGCTTAGGGAGGGGAGAATCATGCTAGGTCATATAACCTTGCTTGACTGTCACCTCAGGGCAACTCCTTAACCTTCACTACCTTTGTGAGACTTGGGAGTGCCCTTTTCTGGAGAAAAGCAAAATAAACTTTACTTTTTGCTCAGAGGAGTCTCTCTATTTTTTTTTCTTTTTAGGTTTTTGCAAGGCAATGGGGTTAAGTGGCTTGCTCAAGGCCACACAGCTAGGTAATTATTAAGTGTCTGAGGCCTGATTTGAGCTCAGGTGCTCCTGATTCCTGGGCTGGTGCTCTATCCACTGCGCCACCTAGCTGCCCCTCTCTATATCTTTTTAAAGTGGATTCTTATCCCACACATGGTGGCTAGGTAAATCTAACTAGATAAAATTACACATGCACCCTGCTACCATTACCACCTTAAGAACACTTAGATTGACAAGATACATATTGCTTCTTACATAGGACTAGAGAGCCAGAGGAAAAAACAAAGAGAGCATAGTGATTCTCAGGAGGATATAATCATAAGGTTGAGTGTGCCAGTCAGTACCTGTCCTCCATTATTGAGGAGGAACAGGTACCAGTAGCACCACTGGTGGATAATTGCAGTAGCTCACCTGAACTTGTTTTTCAAGGGTGGAGTATTAATTTATTTAGATAAGGAAACAAATTGTTTTCTCTAGAATTTTGATTTATTTTTTCTAAGTGTTTTTGCAGTTTGAAAAATAGATTTTTTTTATTATTCTGAACTTGGCACACATATTTTGTATTTCTCTAATTTATCTGGTCTATATCTTGTTTATACATAGATGTTTACAACTTTTTTCTTCCATTAGATTTTAATTCTTTTTATTTTTATTTTATTGCGATTTTACCTTGCTCATTTCCTATTTATCAATTTTTGTCATCTTTTGATTCAGATTAGCTAAATGGTTTATCAAGTTTTAAAAAAGCAGCTTTTAGTTTTATTATTTCTATTATTTTTTATTTCCAATTTATTTCTCCCCCTAATTTTTAACTATTCTCCTTTTTTCTTCCAATTTTAGTTTGGCTATTATTCTAATTTTTAAAAATGTATATTCAGTTAATAATTCTCTTTTTGTTAGCTATTTTTTTGTAGAGTTAAGAAGACTGCTTTAGAGAACATTCCAGAAATTTTGGTATATATTTTTTATCATTATCATTTTCTTTTTTAATTATTTCTATGATTTGCTTTTTGACCTACCTATTATTTAGGATTTGGGAGCTGTGAAAGTCATGTGAACTGGATAGCATCCTCAGCCCAGATCTTGGTGTGGCATCATGGCCTCTATGGGGCCCCAACTCTCCAGGGCCCCACTCTCCCTCCTGCTGCTCCAAGGGCTGTTCTCTATAGTCTAGAGCATTCACTTGGCCCTGCAACCTCCACAGAAACTCAACCCTGGGAATTGGACCTGAAAAGGCACTGTAAGCTGAGTGAATTCTTATGGGCAGAGACCCCAAGCTCGGCTTCCTCAGCATCAAGATGCTTAACTTCCTTCAAAAAGATGACATTTCTAACTCCTGACTGGCACCTGACATACTATGCCCTCCTCAGATCTGCCAGAGAGGTGAATGAGGAAGACACCAAAGTGCATCAAAGAATCTTCTATCATATTCATATACCACAATTTGTTCAGCCATTCCCCAACTAGTTATTGAATCTCTCACAAACCAAGTTGTTTTTGGTTTGGGAGAAGTCAGAGCCTGGATTCTCTAAGGAGTCTGATGTACCAGGAGCTGCCTTGCAATATCTCAGCTTCAGGCTTCCTGACACTCACTTCTATTCATGTCCTGGGCCAACCAAGAAGTTCCCACCAGATACGCGGCCCTAAACAGTCTGCTATCCTGTGCCCTGCTATCCCTGTGCCCTGGTCTAGTTTGAAAGTGTGGAGACTGCTGACCAGTCCTTTACTACCTTCAAGGAAGATCCCAGGGGTTTCCATGTGAAGGGGCTAGTCAAAAATAATCATTGCCAGGGGGCAGCTAGGTGGTGCAGTGAATAGAGCACAGGCCCTGGAGTCAGGAGTACCTGAGTTTAAAATCCGGCCTCAGACACTTAATAATTACCTAGCTGTATGGCCTTGGTCAAGCCACTTAACCCTATTGCCTTGCAAACAAACAAACAAACCTAAAAACAAATAATCATTTCCAGGATAGACTGGCAGAAGGTAGCCTGTATCAACTGCCTCTGAGGGACTCAAATCATCTCTTTTACCTTCTAATCAGATGGAACCCTTACCCACTATGGCACCTTGCTGGTCCTGGGCTCCAGTCCTGTTTTGCATCTGTCCAAGCTCATTGCGAGTTGCCTACCCTGTTGGCACAAAAGGTTTTTACCACTATACTGGATGTGGCTACACCCTGAGTAACCAAAATATCCTGGAGGCAGTGAGGTATTAAGAAGCATGTGGAAAGTAATGGCAGCAGTGAGGAAAAAGTATGTTTCAACTTGCTTATTTTTTTGTCACTATCACCAATAAATGATACCTCAGTTTATGACTGCATATTTGGGCAAGAAGCAGAGTGGGTAGTGTCCCTGAACCAATGACTATTTTAATTGTTTTATGATCTCCAACAGAGCTAGTCATATAAATCAATCTTCTGGTTCTGCTTGCTTCACTTTTCATTAGTTCAAGTTTTCTCAGGGATTTATGACCCTGTCCTAAATCATTTCTTATAGAACAATAATATTCTATTATAGCATAATTTTTTTGGCAGGTTCCAATTAATGTGTCTACTTCATTTCTAGTTCTTTGCCTGTGTATATGAATTCTTTCCCCTTTATCTTTGAGCTCGTTGGGGATATAAACCTAGAAACATGGCATCCTTGGGTCAAAGGGAATATACAATTTAGTAGTTTTGAGGGTGTGGTTCCAAACTGCTTTGTAGAATGACTAGCATCAGTTTATGCAAATCTTTTCAGGCTATTCTGAATTTCTTATGATGTCTTATAGAACAAAAAAGTGTTCTATCATATTCATATACCACAATTTGTTCAGCCATTTCCCAATTAATGGGTATCCCCTCAATTTCTAATTCTTTAACTACAAAAAGGGTTGCTACAAATATTTTGTATATGTGGGTTTTTTATCCTTTAATTTATCTCTTTGTGATACAGACCTACTGGTGGTATTTCTGGATCAAAGGGTAGAGTTTTATTGCCCTTTAGGCATCATTCCAAATTGCTCTCCAGAAAGGTTGGATCAATTCACAACTCCATCAACAATGCTTAGTGTCCCAATTTTCCCACTTCCCCTCTTCTATTTTCCTTTTTAGTCATATTGGCCAATCTGATAGATGTGAGGTGGTACTTCAGAGTTGTTTTAATTTATATTTCTCTTATTAATAAAGATTTAGAGCATTTTTTCATATGACTATGGATAGCTTCAACTTCATCATCTAAGAATTGCCTTTTCAATATCCCTTGACCATTTTTTTCAATTGTGAATAACTTGTATTCTTATAAATTTAACTCAGTTCTCTCTGTATTTTAGAAATGAGTCCATTGTCAGAAACACTAGTTGCAAAAATTGACCCCAGTAGTTTTTAAAGAATAGTGAATTCTTACTATAACAGTTATGTGCTCAGAGGATAGAGTACTGAACCTGGAGTCAGGAAGACCTAAGTTCAAATCTGAGATGATTCACTTTCTAGCTGTGTGAACATGGGCAAAGCATTTAACCCTGTTGACCTGAGTTTTATCATCTGTAAAATGAGCTTGAGCAGGAAAGGTGAACCACTCTAGTATCTTTGCCAAGACAACCCTAAATGGAGTCACAAAAAGTTTAGTATGACTGAAACAACTAAACAACAATCAAAAAACTATAACAGTGGTGATACTTGGGTTTATTTTACAAATAAATCATGATGCTATGTTGAATTACTTCTGGACCTTGTGTACCTACTGTTCCACCAATCAAGCTTGCTTTTTTCTTTTCTTTTTTTTTAAATTTAAATTAGTGCTTTGATGATTGCTGTTTTGGATCAAAAACTTTTTGAAGAACAATTTTTCCCCTGCTATTTAATTTTTCCTACTGTGATAGCTTTCTGAATTCAATTATGTTTACTTACAATTAAAATTAGCATTTTCTTTTATGGCTAAGATTGCAGTTTGTATAGTTTTGTGTTTAAAGTAATGTCACTTACACTGAGGTCACTTACATTGTGATTAGTACTTTGAAAAATTACTTTGATAGCTCTGTAGTTTGGAGAGGGTAGAGATGAGGCAGGGAGATCTATTAGGTTATTCCAATAGCCCAAGCAATAAGGATCTGCACTAAAGAGGTGGCTGAATAGGAGGAGAGAAATGTTATAGAGGAAGAAATAACAAGATTTTTGACAACTTATTGAATATTTTGAGTGAGGAAGAAAAGACAATGCTGAATTGGTGAACCTGGGTGACTGAAAGATGGTTGTGTTCTCCACAATAATATAGAACTTTGAATATAAATGATTTTCTAGATTGAAGATAGAAAGTGTTTCCTGAAGCTGGATTCTTCTCTACTCATTTTATAAGAAGTATCTGCAAAAGATTCCTCTATATCATATGCATGGTCCCAGATTTTACACAATGATTACAATGATTAACCACATTTACACTAGTTCAGTGTGAGCAACTTCTTAGAAAGGAAGCAAGGTCGTTCCATGCATAAGGTTGATAAACAACTGTGGAATCTGACATGAAGGAACTTTTATCTTCATATTGCTCTGGGGAGCTTTGCCTTCTTTCACTCCCAGCCCCAACTCACTGAAAGCTATCTCCCTCTCAGATATCAGCATCCTGAGGAAATGACCTGGAAGTTCCATCTTAGTTATATCTCTATTGCCTCTGAGAAATAGTGAAGCTGGAAGTTTGAGCAGGTTTAAAAGAAACAATAAATTGTGGACATTATTACGAACCTCCCACCATATAGACTATATGACTCTCCTTTTCTGCAGTTGTCAGGTGAACGAATACATGTATCTCTAAAGCTGATTCCAGGAATTCCAAATCCAGTAGCTTGCATCTGAGATATTAGTCATGAAAAATCACATGTATCTCCCATGTACTTTTTGCCAGGGCAGTTATTATGGATTCTTGGGACTCCTATTTCCTTCCTTCATCCAGTTCTTGTTTATTCTGATAGAGCAGAACTTCAGTTTTACTTTTTTCTTAGAATCTCAGACAAGATAAAATAGGCAAAAGAAGGGTCCCTACCTTTTTTTAAATAAACACCACAAATAGACTATTCTTCCCATAAAAGTTTATACTATAAGAATATGATTCATCCTAAATATTGAAACCCATCCTCTATTGTTTACCAAGGGGTATATTAAAATCTTTCATAGGAAGGGAAGATTAAAATCCCAAACTAAGTTTCACTGCCTTCTAACCTTGTCAAATTGAGTAAGTTATTACTGTGAACAATACCTTATAATATAATATGCCATGTTCCACAATTCCATGTTATAATTATATGTAGTATGTTCTTTATGTAGTCTTCATATTTAGTCATTTTATACCATTTTTATGTGACATTATATATTCTATATTGCACATTTTCCCCTTAATGTATATAATGAGTAATGTTTTGTTATAAAGAATTATATGAGGGGGCAGTTAGGTAACTCAGTGGATAGTGTACTGACCCTGGAGTCAGGAGGGATCTGGGTTCAAATCTGGCCTCAGACACTTAATACTTACTTAACTGTGTGACCTTGGGCAAGTCACTTAACCCTATTACCATTACCAAAAAATCTAAAAAAAAAAAGAATTATATGTTGAAAAGTATATTTTCAGAAATATTTAGAAAAAGATTATATTTTTTGGTGGTTGAAGGAACCTAATCCCTACTTCTCATAAGTTCAATCAATGTATCAACTTTTGTGTTTTTGACTTTTCCCCTGTTTTCTAGGACTATTTATCTTCATGAAAGTTAAGGATTGACTGTGATTATATACCATTATGCCATATATGTGTGGTCAACTTAATTTTGTTGGTTCTAAGTTTGATTAAATTCCATTGAAATGCATCAGGGAAGGCAAGACATTAGAGTTTTCTATTGATAGATGAGTGCAAAAACCAGTAGAGAGTCCAATTAGATAAATATATGCAGGAGCCTCCCTACTACTAAATTTATGAGATTAATCTTGATGTCCACCAAAAGTGCAGAGCATGGAAGGTAGATATAGACCTTTCTATAGACTCTGAGAGGCTTAGAGAGCTTGACCTTTTACTGGATCTCCTTTTGATGCTTAGTGGAGGAGCATGAGATTGTCAGTACCTTGTTCTCAATGAGTATAGTCAGGCACCTGGGCAGCACAAACCCGTACATGAAAGTTGTGTTTTGTTTCTATGTTCCTTTGCTTTCCAGAAGTAAAATGATTGAGGAAAGGGGTATGTTCATATTGTGATAAAGTTTTGTTTTCTGGGATTGTGATTTCATTACCATAGCTATTTGAGAGAAAGGAATTGAGGTGAACTTTGTTTTTAATTTTTAGGTTAATTTTTCATGACTGAAATTTTTATTCAAAGTTACATAAAATCTTTTAAGAGACAAATTTTTATTAAGCAAACACTTGTTCTTTAATGAATGGAATTGCACATTAGAACAAACCACATTAATTGAATGAATAATGAACCAAATGTAACCCAAAGAAATACATACACACACACATACATCTCTCTCTCTCTCTCTCTCTCTCTCTCTCTCTCTCTCTCTCTCTCCAAGTCAATTTTTTTCAACAGAAGATTTAGCTCAAAAACCTTCCCTTCTCTTCTTCTTCTCTTTTTCTTTTTTCCCTTTCCCAGAACTAACTGAATACAATAAGCATGATAGTCACCCATGGACATAGAGGTGGATAGAGTACCAGATCTGGAATCAGGAAGATTCACCTTTCTGAGTCCAAATTTGACCTTGGACACTTACTAGCTATATCATCTTGTGCAAATCATTTAATCCTGTTTACCTCAGTTTACTCATCAGTAAAGAAAACTGGAGAAGAAAATGGTAAAGTACTCCAGTATCTTTGCTAAGAAAACTTCAACTGGGACTGTGAAGAATTAGGTATGATGAAAAAATGACTGAACATTCTAGAGCACCTTATGTAGGTTTGCCCAAAATGGTTTATCTCAAATTTTAGAGACCCACCAAAATCTGTCCCTTTCATCATCTTTTGTTCTTCTGTCCTTTTATATCATTGTAGTTAAGCTTATACATTTTTTTAACCCTCTTGCTGACTTCTTTGGTTTCTTTACCATCATTATAGTTGCTTGCCATTGTGTACACAAAATTTTTTTGTATTGCTTAACTTCTATATTGGGTTAAAGAGGTTATATGTAAAAAAAAATTGTGAAATAAAATGTTAACCATCTGTCTCTAGTCTTTTCTTAAATTGTATTGGTTCCATTTTCCACCATCAGACTTAAGAAACACTATGTAGGGGTGGCTAGGTGGCTCAGTGGACAGAGCACCGGCCTTGGAGTCAGGAGTACCTGAGTTCAAATCTGACCTCAGACACTTAATAATTACCTAGCTGTGTGGCCTTGGGCAAGCCACTTAACCCCATTGCCTTGAAAAATCTTAAAAAAAAACCACTATGTAAAAGTATTCTGTTTCTGATCATGGAAAATGATTTGCGGTCTTGATTCTTAGTTTGGAATAGTCCAAATGAAAAAATATTGCTTTTCATAGTGTTCAGAGAATGGTCACAAATTTTGAAAGCCATTTTGAAAAATTTCTTAAAAGGTACAAAGATTAATTTAGGATTTTCCAGTATATTAATTTCTACTATCTTTTTAAAGTAGGGTATGTAGTTAGAGCAAAAAAAAAAATCATGTGATTAAATAGCTTCTATAAAATTTGGCAAATAATAAGACTCCCTTATAATTTATGCCCAGTAGCAGAGACAAATTATCATAGCACCAGGTTTGAAAGGTTGATAAAGAGACATCATTCCCAAGAATCAAGGCCACTAGGTAAATACAAAGAAAAACTTTTCATTTTGAAAAAAACTTTATTCTGTCAATATAGAAATATTTTTTACAAGACAAGCTTTGTAAACTGAAGATTTTTTAATCTTTTATAATTTTTCAATAAAATTGTATTTCCAATTAATTAATCTTCCCTAGAGTTTTGAAATCTGTCACAGTTCTACAATTAAATTATAAAATCTCTTAAATTAATATTAGTATGTTGCTATCAATATTTTTCTTAAATAGAAATGACAGAAACCAGAAAAGATTTATTATAAATCATGTAATAATATATTTAGACTAAAAGGATCATTTACAAATTAGGAAACTGAGGCTGAGAATGGTCATACAACTGGAGAATACCTGAAGCAAGAGGACAGTGTAGGTACAGATTTAGAAGGGGAAGCCTGGAATGCAGTAGTATCAGAGCAGCAATTTGTCTACTGGTGTAATTATTAGTAAAGAAGAAGATTCTTGGGGTGGCTAGGTGGTGCAGTGGATAAAGCACCGGCCCTGGAGTCAGGAGTCAAATCCGGTCTCAGACACTTAGTAATTACCTAGCTGTGTGGCCTTGGGCAATCCACTTAACCCCATTTGCCTTGCAAAATCCTTTAAAAAAAAAGAATATTCTTTGCCTGCAAAAAGGTGGATGAGGCAAAGATATAAGTGCTATATTTTTCAAACTGTCTTAGTTAAGAAGTAGGGAGCTAGATGGCTTGGAGTGAGAAGGCAGGAGTTTGAATCCAAACTCAGACATTTGAAACTAGCTTGGTGACCTTGGGCAAGTCATTTAACCCTGATTGTCATCTCCAGTAGTCCTGATTCATATTTGGCCACTGGACTCAGATGACTCTGGAGGAGAAAGTGAGATTAGTGACTTAACACAACACCTTTCCATTCAAATCTAATTTATGTACTTGCCATGGTATCACCTCCTGATGTCTTCTTTGAGAATGAAGGACAAACATCAGTTAAGAGGTATATACTACTGTCCCCTAATGAATATTATTATCCTGAGATAAAACCTCAGAAGCACAACAATTGTTATGGTTCAGTTACTATTGACAGAAATGATCAAGGCTAAAGTTGGAGGTTTAAGGCAGAAGAAAATAAACTTAGTTTTTGACATATTGAGTTCATGTTATGGTGGATTAATCAGGGAGCTATATGTTCCATAGTAGTTGAAGATGGATGTCTAAAGTTTAATAAGAGGTCAGGGTTAGAGATATATATCTTAGATTCATCTGCATAGAGATGATAATGCCATGGGAATGAATATGATGATTAAAGTAGAAACTCTAAAGAGAACCCAAGTCAGATCTTTTGGCATAAAGTTGAGAAGATGACAAGATGCCAAAAAAGAAGAAAAAGTGGTAGTCAAAGATGGAAGAGGGAAGTAGGATAGTGTTTATACAATAAAAACTGATGACATTAGAAGCAGTAATTAATAAATAATATTCAATAATATCAAGAATGTAATTGTCATGGTAAGGCTAGAGATTAGACTTCTGATTTTATGGGTATAGAGAAATCTCTGATGAAGAAACTTCCCCAGTCACTACAAATTAGTCCCTTAGAGTCATAGAATTGACTAGAATACTGAGAGGTTCAATGACTTTCCCAGAGTCAAATTGACAGTATGTGTTAAAGATGAAAATTATGATATCCTGAATCTGGCACTTACAAGAAGGATGATCTTAGGCAAATTAACTTATTTGTTAGATGAAGATGGACTAGATGACCTGAATGATGATCAGTGAATTCTGTACCTGACTCAGTCTTCTCAACCTCACTCTTGCTCTTAGACTAGGAGACTACTATGTACATAATAGTGTTCTTTCCTCAGACCACCTTGGTCCTGGCCCTGATCATCTTACATCTAGAGTGTTATATAAACTGCTGATTGTTTTCCTTGCCTCCAGTCTCTTTCTATTCCAGATCACCACTCAACTGTCAAATAGACTTTGCTAAATTGCAGATCTGACAATGTTATCCTCCTCTTCCATTTAATTAACTCTAGTAGCTCCCTAACTCTTCCAGGATCAATTGGTGTTCAAAGTCATTCATTAGCTGACTCCTTTCTACTTTTCCTTGCTATATAATAGTTAGAAATTTGAGTTGGAAGTCAGGAAGACTTCAATTCAAATCCATTCTCCTCTGTTCTTCCCTTAGTGTATCTTCCCCCCAGTGCAATTTCTTTCTCCATTTCAGATTGGCACAAAACAAAAATCATTCCCAGGTCCTCCTTATTTGACTTGTTCTCTGACTAGCTCTCTGATGCTATAGTTCTTAATTCCCCTCCCCTCCTTTAAATTAGAATGAAAATATTTCATCCTTCACTGATTGCTTATTTTTACTGCTGTGTTTGTATTTCAAAGCTTCTACTGAACTTTGGTCTTTCCATCAGGAATCTTTAGAAGTCTACTATTTCATTAAAATACTTCCCCCAAGATTATATTCAGGTTTACCAGATAAATTATTTTTAGTTGCAGTCTTTGACTTTTGGGAAAATGAAGTCCAATTCCTCCTTGCCTTTATACAGTGACTGTCAAGTCATTTGGAATATTGGCTATGTCTCCCTGATATTTAAACTTCTTTTCTTTGTGGTTGTTTGTAGTATTTTTTCCTTTGGATTTTGGTTTTGATGTCTCTAAGAGTTTTGCTTCTGATATTTCTTTCAGAAGATGTCCATGATGTATATTTTCACTTTGTCCTCTTGTTCCAAAAAAATCTGAGCAGTTTTCTTTCATGAATTCTTGAAATCTATCAAGAAATTTTTTCTTTGTCATGGTTCTTTGGTAGTTCAACAATTCTTAAATTATTTCTTCTTATTATATTTTCCAGGTCAGTTGCTATTTGATGTGATATCCCTAATACTTTTATCTTTTCCCCCATCTTTTGACTTTGTTTTAATATTTCTTGTCATTCATGGATGACAAGATGATTAGTCCATTCTAATTTATTATTCTTAGGTAAGATTTTGTACCACTTGGTACAAAGTTCTGATAGTTTTCTTTCCAAAGTTCTCTAACATAGTTCTAATTTTTTAAAAAAAAACTATTTTCTCTATCACTATCATTTCATTTATATTATCATTTTAAACTCATTTTTTAGTACTTACATAATCTCTCCTAGAACTCCTAATTGATCTTTTGGGCAAGTTATGTTTTTTCTTTGTGGTTTTACTTCTCAGTATTTGGGAGTTACTTTTCTTTTCCAGTCTAAAAACTTCTAAGTTTTTGTCTTGAGTATTCTTGACCTGATAATACCTCTCACTCTGTGTGTCTCTGTTTCTGTCTCTCAATACATAAATATGTAAAATAATTCTAATTAATTTTACACTAGTAGTATGGGCTAGTCATACTTTCCCATGTAAATGTATATTAAAAGGTAATAGAAGGAGTACCTTGCCAAATATTGGGATCCTGGTTGTGAACAACAATTAGCAAATACTGAGAGTATAATTGTTTTTTTTTTTGCAAGGCACTGGGGTTAAGTGACTTGCCCAAGGCCACACAGCCAGGTAATTATTAAGTGTCTGAGGCCGTATTTGAACTCAGGCACTCCTGACTCCAGGGCCGGTGCTCTATCCACTGCATCACCTAGCTTCCCCGAGAGTGTAGTTTTGTCATAACTATATATGTCTGAAATGGAAGAAGACACATATTAAACCAATTTTCAGGTTATTCAAAACACCAGCAAAAAACATGCATGCTGAGGCAAAAGAGAATAATTACCAGGGGATACAAATATAATACTTTATACACAATGGAAAACATTATTCTTAAAGCCTTCAAGAAAAGAGCATAGAAAATGATCTCATTGTATCTGATTTTAAAATGAAATTTATTGAACAAAGAATCTTATTTAGAACAAAGTCAGCCTGGGAAGAATAGAGAGGAAAACTCAGTGAAATAAAGACAAATGAATACTCTGATGAGGGGGAGGGTAATTTGTCACATGTTTTGCTTCAGGGGTTATACTCTGGAGTGTAGTGAGTTGGCATGTTACCAAAGGGCAACCTGGGAGGAGAAAAGAAGATGCCAAGTAGTCCACAAGATTCTTTACTTATCTTTCCTCAACCATTTAATACAAGGGAAGGGAGGGTATGGTTAGATGAATGGATGGATGGATAGAGAGAATTGAGGGGCACAGTACAAACAGGCAGGGTAATCAGGAAGCCTTCTTATGGGAAGTGGTACTGGAGCTAGGAATTTCAGGAGTAGGGATGGAGAGAACATTCATCCCAAGTGAGTGTCATGTCCCATGAACCAATCACTATTAACAGACTGCAATTCCCAAGAATTTTATAGTTCAACTGAGATATTTATCTCATTTTGAGAGAGTTATGTTGATTACTCCTTCCAGAAAACAGGGAATTAGTTATTTCTGTCTTTATTTCCTATATCTCCTTCTCAACACCCCAGAAGAATTATGATAGAAGCTTTGGCTGATGACCTTTGAAAGGTTGCCAACCCTTCTTCTTTTTAGAGAGCAGGTATTTTCCTGACAACACTTTACTTTAACTAATTAGGAAAAAGATATTATTTTCTTCATTTGCTGCCTTTGTCTGATAATGCAATCTCCTGCTTCACTATTCATGATCTTATATTTCATAATGTTCATGCATTTAATTTGCAATACAGTAAATTCTGTTCTCTAGACTCCTATCCATCAGGCCCCAGCTCACAAAGGAGAGAAGTTTCATGAGACAAAAGAAATAGTCCTCTCTTGGGAGACAGAAGTCATGGGTTCAAATTTCTTCTCTAATGCTAATTGCCTATGTAACTTTAGGGCAAGTCATCTAACCTTACTGAGCCTCTGTTTTTTCATGTGTAAATGATTAAGTTAAGTTAGATGTCTTCCAAGTTACCTTGATTTTTGACTCTGAAGTACTATCAAATGCTGTGGAGGAAGGATAACTGATGATCAAGATAGCTTTTGCATTGTATATTTTGCTAATTTTAATTTTTTGAAGTACAGTAAGTCATATGAGGTATGGATATCAGCTTAAAATTAAATTCAAATTTTTGTTTGAATAGGACATTCTTCTCCCTGATCTTATTGGGAAATGAAGAGTTTGTAATATATTTTTAATAGTTTCACAGTGTCAGCCTCTTTGATTTCAGATAACAGACTAAAAATGGGTTGATGGTGGAAGGGATTAGTATATAAAAAAAGATCAACAAGTCTTTACAAAGCATTTCCATGTACAAAGCATTCCATAAGAATATTTCATTATTTGGTTGTATAATGGAAACCATTGGAAATAACTGTTGTTGCTATTAATGATTATGATGTTATATAATGACATAAAGAAATTTCAAAAAACTTCAAAAAAACATCTACCATCTAAAACCAAACTAATAAATTGGCAGTCATCAAAACTGCCTAGTACTACTTAAGAAGTAGATAAGTGGATCAATGAATTATAGTATGTTCAAAAGAATCAGTAATCTACTATTTGACAAACCCAAAGACATTAGTTTCTGGGTCAAGAACTCTCTATTTGACAAAAATTGTTGGGAAAAACTGGCTAAAATATCATTAATAAAAGAGATTAGGCCTTCATTTCATTTCTCAATGAGTTTTTTAATTTAATTTTTATTTTTCTTTAATTTATTTACACATTACTAAAATATTCATGTTTAAGAGTAAACATAATACCCCTCCCCCACAAAAATATAAAACCTCATGAGAAGTAAAGTAAAAGAAAGAGAGAAAACTATGTTTCATTCTGTGTTCTAGTATCATCAGCTCTGTCTCAGGTGGATCACTTTCTTTATCATAAGTCCATCATAGAAGTTTTGTCCATATTTTTTCACAGTTGCTGTTGTTGATTGTAATTCCCTCCATCCATTCCTCCCCACTACCATCTATTATATTTTCTCTCTCCTTTCACTCTGTCCTTCTTCAAAAATATACTGTGGGAGAACCAAGTGGTGCAGTAGACAGAGAACCAGCCTTGGGGCCAAGTGGCCACAAGTCCACATCCCACCCCAGAGACCCAGCAACCAGGACCTGTGGTCCTGGACAGACCACCCAATCTCAGCACCTTGCAAAAAGTAAAATAGAAAATGTGTTATATTTGACTATCCTCTCCTATGATCTACCCTCTCTTCTATCATCTCTATCCTCCTGTGCCCCTTCTCTCCCTTTTCTTCTACATGTCTATACCTTATTGAGTGTGTATGTTGTTTCCTCTTTGAGACATTTCCAATGAGAATGAAGGCTCCCTCATTCCCTTCCTTGCATCCCCCCTTCCATATCATTGCAAAAGCTACATGAATATCTTCTACATGAAATATTTAGCCTATTCTACCTCTTCCTTCTCTTACTCCCAGTACATTTCCCTTTCACCCACTGACTCCATTTTTACAATATATTATATTTTCAAATTCAACTCTCTCCTTTGTCTCTTCTATGAAAGCTCCTTCTACCTGCTCTGTTAAATGAGAAGGTTCATATGAGTATTATCAGTATCATCTTTCCATGCAGGAATACATGTAGTTCATCATCATTAAGTCCCTTATAATTTACACTTCTCATCTACTCTCTATGCTTCACTTGTGTCCTATACTTGGAGGTCAAACTTTCTGTTCAGCTCTGGTTGTTTCAACAGGAACATTTGAAATTTCCCTGGTTCATTTACATCTTTCCCCTGGAAGAGGATGTTCAGTTTTGCTAGGTAGTTGATTCTCAGATGCATTCCAAACTCTTTTGCCTTCCGGAATATTATATTTCAAGCATTATAAGCCCTTAATGCAGTTGCTGCTAAGTCTTGTGTGATCCTGACTGCAACTCCACAATATTTCAATTGTGTCCTTCTGGCTGCTTGTAATATTTTCTCTTTGACTTGGGAGTTACGAAATTTGGCTATAATATTCCTGGGGGTTGTTTTTTTTTATCTCTTTCTGTGGGAGATCAGTGTATTCTCTCAATTTCTTTCTCTCTTTCTTTCTCTCAAATTCTTTAAATTTCTATTTCTATTTCTCTGCTTCTAGGTTATCAGGGCAATTTTCCTGTAGAATTTCTTTAAAAATAAGGTCAAGGCTCTTTTTCTGATCATGACTTTCAGGTAGCCAATAATTTTTAAATTATTCTTTCTGGATCTGTTTTCAAGATCAGTTGTTTTTTCCATGACATATTTCACATTTTCTTCTAATTTTTCATTCCTTTGGTGTTGAATTATTGTGTCTTGATTTCTCACAAATTCATCAGCTTCCTTTAGCTCCATTCTACATCTGAAGGATTTGTTTTCCTCAGAGATCTTTCTTATCTCCTTTTCCATCTGGCCAATTTTGCTTTTTAAAGCATTCTTCTCCTCAATAACTTTTTTGAACTGTTTTATCCATTTGACCTAAGCTGGTTTTTAACATGTTAGTCTCCTTCCACTCCTTTTCCTTGCTTGGGCTGAGTGCTCAGGGAGCAACTGCCAGGAGGCTCCTACTGGGTGGCTCCATGCTGTGCTGAGGACCTGGGCTTCATGCTCACTCTGGCAGAGGTTTTCCTGCTGATCTTCCAAGTTGTGCTTGGTGTTCCCTGGGGTACAGGTCAGGAAGCTGCTTCTGCTGCATTTCAATGAGTTTTTTTTATAATTTCCTTGATTTCCTGGTGATTCCCTAATAATGTAGTATATATCTCATCCTTTGTCTCAGAGAATTCTAGTAGGAGATTAAAGAATTTGTTCATGTTCATACAGCCACTATATAAAAGAGACAGAACTCAAACTCAGGTTTCCTGAGGCCTTGAGGTCAGTTCCCTGTCCACTACTTTTGAGGCTGTGTCTCTTACTCTTCTTTTTTGATAATATTTTATTTCAATATTATTTTTCCTTGAAAGTAATTGTAGCATAGTCTTCTTTAATACTGTGATTCTCTCATACTTCACTTTTTCTTTTGGGATTCATTCAATATTTTTCTCTGATATGGAAACTCTAGATTATGAAACTATGAAATTCCTGAGTGTTTTCAATTTGGAGGTTCAGGAAGCCACTGGTGGATTCATTTTATTGTTCATTTTGCTTTCTCATTCTCAATGGAATAGAATAGTTTTCTTTTGTAATTTTCTGAAATATGGTATTTAGATTTTTTTTGTTTGGTCAAAGTTTTCAGAGATTTCAATGTAATAAAATTATATTTTGATTTATTATTCAGTCATTTCAATCATGTCCAACTCTTCATGACTCTGAAGATCACTTTCCAAGCAAAGATACTGGAGAGGTTTTCCATTTCCTTTTCCAGTGGTAAACATAAGTTAAGTTACTTGCCCAAGATCACATATCTAGGAAGTTTCCAAGTCTGGATTTGAACTCAGTTCTTCCTTCCTCAGCACTCTATTCACTGCATCATACCTAGTTGCTCAAATTATATTAAAAATATTAATTATTTCCCTCACCTTGGCCTCTTTTCTTAGTAGTATATACCTTTCTAATTTTTCAGTTATTGACTGTATTAGTATTTGATTGGATCACTGAATTATTTGCTTCATTCTATTTTTCAGAGTACATTTATTTGAATAAGATTCCCAAGCCTTCTGTTTTAAGCTTTGATTTCATTTATTTCATTCAATCAACTTCTTCCATCTGCTTTCAAAGTCTTTGTGATCAAGCCATTGTTTTCTTTGAACATAGATGTGTAATTTTTGTGAAATCACTTTCTTCCTCTACTTTACTTCATGGACTACTTTATCTCTTTGTTGTGATCAGTTTTCTTCTGCTTACTATTATTTCCAAGTCTCAATTCCTGATTTGAGATTTTGTGCCATGAGTAGGTTCCACCTAGTTTTTACAATGTCTCCACTGTTTTTTTAAATTTATTTTTTCACATTACCTCAATAGTCTTGTTGTAACACTAAATATAATTCCCCCTACCAGTCAAAGATAGAGAAACCTCAAGAAAAATAAAATTAGAGGGGGGAAGTGTATTTCAGCCTATATTCATATACCATCAGCTCTATCTTTTTGATGGATCGTATTCTTTATCATAAGTCCATCAGAAAAGTCTGTTTGATATTTTTCCCCATAGCTGCCATTGCTAGCTTTATTTCCCTCCATTCTATTCCTCTGCATCCTATTTATTCTATTCTCTCTCTTTTCACCCTGTCCATCCTCAAAAGTTTATTGTATCTGACTACATTCTCCCAGTCTTCTCTTCCTTCTCTCACTTAAACCCTTCCTCCCCCGTCCCCTTTCCCCATCTCTTTCCTTTCCTTTCCTTTTCCCCCTCTGTTATTAGGTAGATTTCTATACCCAACTGAATGTGGCCTCTCTAAGCTACTTCCAATGAGAATAAAGGCTCACTCATCCCACCCCCCACATCTTCCCCCCTTTCACTCCACTGCAAAAACTTTTTCTTGCCTGTTTTATGTGAAATATCTTAGCCTATTCTACTTCTCATTTCTCTTTTTCCCAGTACATTCCTTTCTCACCCATTAACTCCATTTATATAATATATTATACTTTCATATTCAGTTTCCTCCTGTGCCTTGTCTATACATGCTCCTTATAACTGCCGAAATAAATGAGCTAATTCATATGAGTATTATCAGTATCTTCTTCCCATGTAGTAATACAAACAATTCAACATCATTAAATCTTTCATGATTTACACTTTCTGTCCACCCTTTCCATGCTTCATCTGAATCCAATATTTAAAGATGGAACTTTCTGTTCAGCTCTAGTTGTTTCAACAGGAAAGTTTGAAAGACCCCTATTTCACTGAATATCCATCTTTTCCTCTGAAAGAAGATGTTCAGTTTTTCTGGGTAGTTGATTCTTGGTTGTAATTAAAGTTCTTTTGTCTTCCAGAATATCATATTCTAAGCCCTATGAGACCTTAATGTAAATGCTGCCAAATCCTGTGTAATCCTGACTATAGTGCCATGGTCATTGAATTGTTTCTTTCTGGTTGCTTGTAGTATTTTTTCTTTGACTTGGGAGTATTGGAATTTGGCTATAAAGTTCCTAAGAGTTTTTATTTTGAGTTCTCTTTCTGGAAGTGATTGGTAGATTCCCCAAATTACTATTTTTACCCTCTGCTTCTAGGATCTCAGGGCAATTATTTCTTGAGAAATGAAGTCTAGGTTCTTTTCCTGGTCATGAATTTCAGGTAACTCAATAAATTTTAAATTATCTCTTCTGGATCTGTTTTCCAGGTCAGTTGTTTTTCCAATGAAATATTTCACATTTTCTTCTAATTTTTCATTCTTTTGGTTTTGTTTTATTGTTTCTTGATTTTTGATTTCTCAAAAAGTCATCATCTCCCCTTAGCTCCATTCTACATTTTAAGGAGTTATTTTCTTCAGGGAGCTTTCTTATTTCTTTTTCTATCTGGCCAATACTGCTTTTTAAAGCATACTTCTCCTCATTGACCTTTTAGACTGTTTTTTTCCATTTTACCTAACCGGTTTATAAGATGTTATCATCTTCAGTTTTTTTTAATATCACCTTAACCAAACTGATGGCTTGGTTTTCATAATTTTCTTGCATCATTCTCATTTCTCTTCCCAGTTTTTCCTCTACCTCTCTTACTTGATTTTCAAAATCTTTTTTGAACTCTTCCATAGTCTGAGACCAATTCATATTTTTCTTGGAGGCTTTGACTTTGTCATCTTCTGAGTGTGTATTTTGATCCTTTGTGGGATCAAATTAATTGTCTTTGGTCAGATTCTTTTTCTTCTGTTGTTTGTTCTTTTCCCCAGCAGCCTTTGACTTGATTTTAATTCTTTGTTAAGGTAAAGCTTTTCTTCCAGTTTGAAGGATAAACTTTCCCAAGCTTTTGAGGGGATTTTGTAGCTGTTTTCAGTGACTTCAATTCCTTAAAGATCTTATAAGAGACTCTGACTGCTCTCCTGGCCTGTGCTCTGGTCTGTGGATGATCACAAGCACTCCCTTCTGCCCTGGAGCTGTGAGGAGGATCCTTGCTCCACCATGGCAGAATGGAGTCCCAGACTGTGACCTGGATCTGAGTATGGGCAAAGCAACAGAGTCCTGCCCTAGGGATAACAGAGATAACTGCAGACCTCTGCAGTTTCCCCTTACCCCCTTACCATCCATGGATTGAGCTCTCTAGACACTTCTGATTCTCAGGGTGAGGCTGTGCTGAGACCTGTGCTAGCCTGGACTCCACGTATGCTGGTATGGTAAAGTTTTCCCACTGATTTTCTAGTTGACCTTGGCATCCTTTGACTAAGGTTTGGAAACTGCCTCCACTGCCACAGACCTAAGTGAACTTAGAGATCCAGGTGACTTGCAGGTTGTTCCTGTGGTTGACTGGAGTTGGTTCACTCTGGTGCAGCCTGAGCTGTGCTGCAGCTCTTTCCAACCCCCATGAAGCAGACCCTTCCCTTGGATCTTCCAAGTTTTCTTGGGTCAGAATATTGTTTCACTCAGTCTTTTTGTGGGTTCTGCCAACCTATAATTTGGTTAGAGTCATAATTTAAATGTATTTGGAGTGTTCTGGTGGGGAGCTTCTGAGATTTCCTGCCTTCATTCATCATCTTGGATCTACTCCTCCACCCACTTTTAAACTCTTACATGGCCTCCCATACAAGAAAAATACTAAAATTATGGCTATAACTTGTTGCTACTATGCTTCTCCTCCTGCCACAATCTCTGAATTCTATATTGCTCAGCAGGTTACCCAATATGGATAATGGACTTGGTTCCATCTCTATCTTCTCTTATCACTTTCTTGCCAACTCTAAATAATGCTACTTGTACTCGATTCATTCTCCTCACCCTCCCATTTGATCTTTGACCCTGGACTCTATTAGGTGAGTTTTTGACAAATTTGCCTGAAATTCAGGCCACCATTTATATCCCAAATATTCTCATCCCCTTCCTTTTTTCTTTACAACTCTCTGTTTGTTATCTTTCCATTAGAAGCTTAGTGAAGACCAGCATTTTCTTCTATCATATTTTTATCCTTGATGCTTAGCATAATACTTGATCCATGGGATTTGTTTGTTACTTGTTTTTTCATTCATTCATTCATTCATTCATTCATTCATTCATTCATTTATCAATTCACTGTCCTCAATAAGGAAATTGGTACTACCCCACCTTTGGTCCTGATAGGCTTTAGAGGGATATAATCCTTCTAGTCTCCTGCAAGATTCCAACTGGTTCTGTGTTCTCCTGTGGCTCTGAATTCTCTTTGCAGTATAGTGTTCAGCCCTTTTTATAAAAATATACACCCTATTCCTTGCTGTTATTTTTACAGAATAGGGCAAGATTGAGATTGTTTCAAATTCCATATATAGAAATTCTTGTTGGATTCACATTTCCCTGGAATATTTCTCCTCAGGTCCCTTCCCCTAACCTAAGCTTCACCTCCTCCTTTTTATATACATTCAAGGAGCTCATATATACTTCTTATACACTATAGCATCTTAAGATCAGGCATGCTTCTTCCTTTCATAGTGTGACTGCTCAGAAAACCTGCAGTGTTCCTTCAAGTTTAGACTCTTGAGTGTGTAGAAGAGCTACTTCTCTTCATTCTTTTTGGTCATTGTTCAATCTGATTCTATTTTTAGATCTTTACTGAAATATTAGTAGCTATCTGGGGATGTGTGTATTCATATATGTAAGAGAGTTGAATTCCTCTAGAACATTTCTCATTCACATCACCATTTTGAATCCACTAATACTTATTGGTTTGCGAAAAGGATAAATATCAAGATAGAGTGAGGTCACTAGTGGAGTGCCTCAGAAATTTGTCCTTGACTATTCTGTGTTGCTACTTTTTATCAATACTTTGAATAACAATGCATTTATTAAATTTACTAAAGATATAATTTAGTGGTGGCAAATGCATTGGACATCAGAATCAAGATTAAAGCATTACCTTGATGGGTTAGACTGATGATTATCTAATAAAATCAAATTTGATAGGGATAAAAGTAAAAGTCAACAAGGGTTAACATTTTCGACTGTATAAGTACCAAATGAAGAAGTTGCAGAAGAGTGACATAAAAGTTATTTTTATGTCTAAGAAGGATTAGAGAAGATATTACATTTATTTTATCCCAGAAGGAAGAATAGGTGGTAATTTCATAGAGACAGATTGTAGCTTTATGTAAGAAAATCATTCTAACAATGTTCCCCTATTATAGATCATTTGATATAGTATGGCTTATCATGAATGTTGTAGAGGATGATCCTATTCACATATGGATGTAAAGGAAATGTCAAACCATTTTAATATCTTTGCAAGAAAAACCTCAAATAGGATCATGAAGACCTAAATGAAATTGATTTTTAGGAACTAAAGTTTTAGAGTATCAAGGAAAATAATAGGGGGGAAAGTGGGAATGGAAATGAAATAGCACATTCAGAAAACAAAGTATAACATAAACTAGTAATTATCAAATTTATTTGGTACTGGATAAATTGAGAATTATGTCAATGAATTAGACAAGATAAATAACAATAAAAACAATTTAACTTAACAAGTCCATGTTTGAGAAAACTGAAAATATAAATTCCCAAATATAAATTTAGGAAAAAAACTATTTGGTGGGAACTTCTGGGGAAACTGAAAAATAGTTTAGACCAAATATTATAATATATACCTTAATAAGCTCAAAATGGATTTGTTATCTAAATATTAAAGATTATATCAGGAAAACAAGGAGGGGAAACCTAAGAATCAGTTTTTCCTAGACAGGAGATAATTCTAGAATACAATTACATGAAATTTTATGAATTATAAATTATATGAAATTTTAAAACAATATTTGTGTAAACAAAACCAATGCAAATAAGGTAAGAAAGTAATTAAATAAAAAAACCCTTTGCATCATCAAAGCTCTGCTAAATGTCTATTATTTGAGATATAGATAAATAGTTCTTTAAAGATCAAAGGATAGAAACAGTTCTTAAAAGAAGAATCTCAAACAATTAAACAAAAGATTGTTCCAAATTACTATTAAGAAGAAAAATGCAAATTCAAACAACTCCATCTTACACTCAGCACAGCGGTGATGACAAAATATACTAAGTATTGAAGAGATTGTAGAAGGACAAGTACATTAATTTGCTGTTGTTGAAGTTATGAGTTGTTCTAGCTATTCTGGGAAGCAATCTTAAAATTATGCTAAGAAAGAAAAAAAAGTCCATTGTCTTTGAATTAGAGATCCCAATTCCTGATTCATCAAATTGGTCAATAAAACAATGAATATGAAGAACAATACAGAGAAACTTGAGAATTCTTCAATGAACTGATGCAAAATGAAGCAAGCAGAGCTAGAAGAATAATATATTCAATGATTATGACTTTATAATGGAAAGAATAAATATGAAACAATGATAATATATGCATTACTCTGGTACCACTGAAATAAGTTTTTAGTTTCATTGTGAGGAGCCTCTGTGGCAAACTCATGGAAGGACATGAATGAGAGTGGCACAAGATGGAAAATTTTCTAGACTAGGCCTGATTCAGGTTAATTACTAAGTAGTCTAGGTTTGTTAGTGGAATTGAATAAGACACTCATAGGTCATTCAACATTTAACAAAAGGAAACTTCCTTAACCATAAGAAGGGAAGAATATTTGGTACAGCATGAGGTGATTTCATTGAGTGATGCTTCTCTTCCTCTGAATGGTACTTGGTAACTGATCACTAATTTCCTAAGTGATCTATGCTCAAATAATAAAGAAAGGGATAAGGCAGTTAGGTGTAACAGTGTGCTGGGGTCTGAAGTCAGAAGATGTATCTTCCAAACAAATCTGATCTCAGTCACTTACTAGCTGTATGATCCTGGGTAAGTCACATAATCCTGTTTGCCCCAGTTCCTCATCTGTAAAATGAACTGGAGAAGAAAATATCAAGGCACTCCCAGTAGCTTTGTCAAGAAAATCCCAAATGGTGTCATGCAGAGTCAGACATGACTGAAACTAATGAATAAAAATGACAGCAAGGAAAGGATTTCAATAGTGCCTTCAGTCCTCTAAGTCCAAGAGTATACTGGCAAATGTTTAACAATTGGGTCTTTGGGGAAAACATGAATACATGACAAACTTCTAAGTTTAATCTGCATTATTAATGTTTGCTCCATCACTTCCTTAAATCTTAAAAATCAACAAAACAACAAATACAATCTTAATTTGCTGATAAACCAAAAATTTAATAATTGACTCTCTTGAGGCCTGTACCTACTGACTACAATACCTGAACCAATCAAGTCTCACGAACAGTTGCAATACCTTTTAAGGAAAAAACCAACCTAAATTGCATAGAGGCAGGGATTAGAATATTGTTCCCACCATAAGAGGCATAAAAGAGTTGTTACCTCTAACAATGGAATGAACACTCCTCATCAGAATCCCAGACTCATTTGAGTATTGTATTATTTTTGAGTCCTATTGAAGAATTTTTATTATTAGTTCTACTTCTTAATAGTTCTACTATTAGTTCTAGGTGGTTTCTGATTCTCCTTTCAACAATGAGTTTCTGAGATTCTTAAATATGAGAGTTAGCAAACAGTTGATCCAAAGCTCAAGCCCAGGGCAACTGACTTCAAATCCATTATAGCATTCTGTGTTCAGTAACTGGATAAGCAATTTGTATAATCCTCAAAGGATAGTTTTTCAACCATCAATTCCATAAATATCAGAGTGGTTCCTTGGTAGAACTGGAAGGAAAAACTTTGACAATCTGAAACAAGCCTATCAAAGCACACCTTGGGACAAGTAGCATGAAATCAGCTTTTGACTGCTAGCTGGTAGCTGCTTATTTTCACCAAATGCTTTTTGTTAAATGCAATGTTCAGCTATTCCTAATCATTGAAGGGGTATCAGGATTAGTACTCCAGAAAGCAAAGCTCCAGGCATCCTGTTCTAGTTATAACTGTTCTATTATGTATGTTGGGGGTTTTTTAATTCTATGTCCAGTCAAATGACTTCTTACTTTAAATATTTTGTCATCTTGCCTCTCTTATAAAACAAAAATAACCTATTAAAATAATAAAGTATGCTTCAGTATATACTTGTGATTTGTAATTACTTCATTAAAAAATCTCATTTTGAATGTTAGAAAAAGCAAAAATAAAATTTATTTTGCTAAAGGCTTACGAGTGGGATAGGGAAAAGATTATGGTAGAACAATATGAAATCATGGGCCTGACTCTTACCACATCTCCTTCTTCCATCACAGCTTTCTTCTTTTGGAAGTTGGAGCAGAATTAGTTCTTTAATTGTGAATTGTTTCCTTCCTGCTGCCTCTCTCTCCTCTATCATCACCCTTTCTAACATGACAGGGAATTTACCAGTCTCCACAGAGAGTCACAATTATTAGCACAGAACCTCTTAGTACAGACTTCCTTCTAGAGGGATCTATAGCTTCATTTGTCTTTTTTTTTTTGTAACCAATTAATGCCTAGAAACCCCAAATGGGGTCATGAAGAATTGGATGGAACTGAAATGACTGAGCAACAAATGAATAATCAACCAGCACCTGTAATGTACTACTACTGTATTGGGCATGGACAAAAATAAAACTGTCCCTGCCTTCAAAGGCTCTGCCTTCAGGTGGGTCAGCACAAGTCAACAAGCATTTATTATGCCTACTATTTGCCAGATACTGCACTAAATATTGGATATTCAAACACAGAGAGACAGACAGTCCCTGTTTACAAGGAATATATGGATATACATACATATAAATGTGTATGTGTTCATTAAGTATTATTCTAATATATTTTAATGAATAAGGGGAATGGGGGAGACAACATGAAAACAAAGAAAAATAGGAAATAACAGAACACAGTCATTGAAATCAAGAGGACTTGAGGAAGGCTTCCTGTAGGAGGTGGAATTTTAGTTTGGATTTGAAGGAAGGAGTGGAGTTGGTAGTTGGAGTGGAGGAGGGAGAGCATTCTAGACATGGGGCACAAGCAGAGACCCAATCTTTCATCCCAGATGTGAAGTTTTGTTGGGGGAATAGCTAAGAAATCAGTGACAATGGATTGAAGATTACATGTCTTGGAATAAAATGAAAGAAGAATGTTGGGGGCGGGGGGAAGAGGCTTGGCGGTCGCTTAGCGGGGGAAACATAATCACCTTATAAGGGAATGTTACAGAACTCAGCCCCTCATTGAGTAAGAGTTCATGGGAGGGAGGACAGAGGGGATAAAAGTGTCTGCTGAGAGGTTGGGAGGGAGCGGGAATGTGATCACAGAAGAATAAAGACTCATTATCCACCTCAGGCGCTCTGTCTGGTTCTTCCCCCATCAAAGAGTGGGGGCCGGAGGTACCCCGAAGACTCATCACGCGTTGGACTGGTGAGTAAGAGGACGGACTAGCATAAAGAAGCCGGCGTTGTAAATAAAAACCCGGCAAGTGGCGCCCGGAACAGGGACCTGATTTTGCTAGGGAACGTCTGAATCCGCTGGTCGGATTCTCCAGACAGCCTCGGTCGTTTCTGACCGGGAGGAAGGAGAGGGCGTTTACTCTCAGATATTGCCTGAAGGACATATCCCTATTGTGTTGACTATGCTTCCTTTCTCTTCCCTTTCTCCTTCTGCTCTAATCACGCTCCTTGCCGTGCTGGCCTGTCTGATTGTGCCCTGCTGCCTCCTTCTCTTTTGCCGAACGGGAACTTTCCAGTTCTGCCACCTGTTAGGATTGCAGCCTCGGCTAGTAGACAGCATGGGGGGCCGGAATAGTATTCCCGCCTTTGAGCCGGAGGAAAAAGAGGTCGTTGCAGCGCAGCTTTATAAACTCTGCGCTAAGCATGGCTGTAAATTACCTATCAAGACGTGCCGTGCTTTTGTTGAGAATATCTGGAACATCTGCCCTTGGGTGCAACATAGTGGGATCCAACCAGATAAATGGAAGGTGGTAGGGCAGCAGATGGCCTCCTATGATGACACCTGCCCGGGAAAACTGACCCCTGAGGATTTTACAGTGTATAAGATAGTGGATGCAGCCCTGCACCCCCAGAAGGTGACTTTGGCACGACCAATCAGCACTCAGGTGGGTAGCTCGTTGGCGGGATCGGATTCAGAGAGCTCAGAGGAAGAGGGAAGGCCACCCCCTCCCCTGTATCCGTGGGAGGAACTTAGAAGAAACAATGGGGGAACAAGGGGCCCCCAGGGAGAAGAAAATGCCGCATGCCCCTCCTTACCGAGACAGAATGAAAAGGGGGAGGGCGATGAATGTGGCACACTTAGAGATTCAGGGCCGGAAGTTTCCGAGCGCGGGAAGGGAGGGGTGCAAACAGTCCTCAGGGGTGGCAGGAAGAGGAGCGTGAGTAGGTGGGACCGGGAGGCTGCTGACGAGGAGGGAGAAGTCCGCGCTGATTGGACAGCTGCCGCGCCCCAGACTTGGCGGCCCAGCCAGGAAACAGAGGCAAAAAATCCCCCGTGTTCCTTGTCCGCCCTTCAGAGATCCCCTCAAGGGCTCCGCCCATCCGGCCTACTTGCCACCAGTGCCTCCATAGCAATAGAGAAAGGGGAGGAGGTGGACTGGGATGACTGGGGCCTCTACCCGGTATTTACGGACCCCCTTACCGGAGCCCGAGACTACCGCCCTGTCCCTTTTAAGATGCTTAAGGAACTTAAGGAGGCCGTGACTAAATACGGCCCAAGCTCCCCTTATGTAAAAAGACTGATGCAAAACCTCTTTGCTACGCACCCTTGGACCCCTGCTGACTTTGACGAAATTGCAGCCGCGTGCCTGGATGCCTCCTCATATTTAGCTTTTAAGGCTCAGGCCCGCAGAGAGGCCTCTAAGCTGGCAAAATCCCGGGGTTATACTCCCCTGGATTTAGCCATTGACCTCCTGTGTGGAACTGGAGCCTATACTGACCCTGCTGTTCAGGCCCGGTATGGCCAGTTTGAGCTAGAGACTGTTAAAGAAACACATGTTGCAGCTTGGGATAAGATTGGAGCCATGAAAGGGGGGAGTTGGAGAATGTTGATTGATCTTCGGGCAGTAAATGCCAACATGGTACCCATGGGGACCCTCCAACCTGGTCTCCCTATGCCCACTGCAGTCCCGCAAGGGTGGACTATTATAGTGATTGATGTTAAAGACTGCTTCTATAGCATTCCCCTCCACCCGGAGGACAAAGAAAAATTTGCCTTTTCCCTCCCCGCGATCAATTTCCAAGCCCCCAGTAAACGTTATCAGTTCACCGTCCTACCGCAGGGAATGGCCAATAGCCCCACCCTGTGCCAGCTTTACATGGATACTCTGCTACATCCTATCAGAAAAGAATTCCCGAATTGCATGCTCATACATTACATGGATGATATCTTGATTGCAGCACCTTCTGTGACGGGGGCTCGGGCTTGCTTGCAACGCACCACCCATGTCCTCCGCAAGAAGGGGCTTCACATAGCCCCGGAAAAGGTACAGATGGATTTCCCCTATGATTACTTGGGGCATAGGATTTTTCCGGGAAAGATTAGTAGGGCACTTCCTCCGATCAACGTCGAGGGATACACTACTCTTAATGATTTTCAGAGGCTTGTTGGCGCCATACAGTGGCTGCGTCCCGCTATGCCCCTCCCATCCTCCTTAATGCAACCTCTATATGATGTCCTTAAAGGCGACTCCCATCTGTCATCCCCTAGAAGTTGGACCCCCCAGGCAAGACAGGCGCTCTCGAAATTTTCCGCAGAACCTCTTCCTTCTTGGTTCAATACGACCCGGAGTCGCCTGTCCTCTTCCACACACTGGGGGACAGTTCCCTGGGCTGGGGATGTTTATTCCAGAGACATGGATGCCTTGAATGGCTATACCCCCGGACCACTAAGAGCATCATCCGGGACCGGTGGGAGGCCCTGGCCTTATTTTGCCTTCAGGCCTCAGAGCGATGCCAGCGTCTCTTTGGCCTCTTGCCTGTCCTCAACTTTACCCTCCCAGAGGAGGTGACCCACTCGCTAGTTGATAGATCTATCGCTTGGGCCACTGTCCTGACTACCCTCTCTCAGACCAGACTCACGCCACCTCCCGTGGTTAGAGTGTTCGCTGAACTGCACCTTTCCCGCCCGCGCCCTCTAGTGTCCCCAGAACCAGTGACCGGCCCTAATGTCTTCACTGACGCTACCAGGTTGGGCCGTGCTGTGGTCCATGACCCTGCTAGACCCGCCACCTGGATTTTTGATACCCCCTTTGACTCCACTCAGAAGAATGAACTATATGCTATACTTCAGGCATTCCATCTCTACAGAGACACCCCTTTTAACCTTATTACTGACAGTATGTATTTTGCCATGCTAATCCCTCGTTTAGAAGATGCCTTCATTTCCTCGACTTCTTCCATTAGCCCACTCCTTATACAGCTGCAATCCTCCCTCCGTGATAGAAACCACCCCCTGTTTGTTCTTCACGTGCGCTCTCACGTTTCTTCCACCGGCCCCATATTCCAGGGCAATGCGGAGGCAGATAGGGCTCTCTTGTTAAACCTGTCCACACCTGCCCAGCTGGCACATGGTAAGTATCACTTGTCATCCAGGTCGCTCCGGCGCCTATACAGCATTCCCCGGAAGGAGGCTCGCCAAATTGTGCGCTCCTGCACTTCTTGTGCTCCCTTTAGACAAGCCCTCCCCGCGGAGGGGTCTAACCCACGTGGGGACGGCCCCAATGCTCTTTGGCAGATGGACATTACTCACCTGGGTCGTAAGTACATCCATGTCTCGGTGGACACCTTCTCCTCCTTCACCTTCGCCTCTCTACAGCCAGGAGAAGCGGTTAAACACGTTCTCTCACATCTATATGCCCAGATGGCTGTCTTAGGCGTCCCCTCGGCTATCAAAACCGATAATGGGCCTGCCTACACCTCGAGAGCCTTTGCTTCCTTTTGCAAAGAATTTTCCATTTCCCATTCCACCGGGATCCCTTACAATCCCACTGGCCAAGCTTTGGTAGAAAGAGCAAATCGCACACTCAAAACTACGCTCTTTAAACAGAAAGGGGGAGTTGGCAGGTCACTGACCCATTCAGACCTGTCTCAGGTACTATTTACCATGAATTTCCTACAAGTCAGGGATGACGGCACTACAGCTGCCCAGAGATTTTTCTCCCCAAAAGGACATGCTAAGAAAGAACCAACACTCCTGCCCTCTCCCACCAAGGCCCTACCAGGCTCTAAAGTCATGTGGAGAGATGAAGAGGGAGGTTGGCATGGCCCTGTAACGGTAAAGAACAGAAGACAGGGCCACCTGTCATTTCATCCCGAGGATAAGATAGAAGAGCCAGAAAGATGGCTCCCTGTTTACAAGATAAGAGACCTTGATTAATGCCCAACCCTACGGGGTGAGAGGAATTTCTTCCTTTTTCAGGCCTTCTGATCGTCGTAGGGATCCTTGGAGGTGCTCCATCTGAAGGAAATCCGACATGGGGAATACTCCGAGTTATTCCCTCTCCCCTTCCGGTAGCACGGAACTCCCCGATCTACCCTCGCCTGCTAGTGACCAATACATCGATGGGGCTCAGCCCAGCAGGAACAAAAAAGGGGACCCAGCTCCGAGGCCTTCTGGGTTGGCGACCCCTGGTGAATCAAACTCAACGGGACTTCACGATTCCTCGGTGGGGCCCCTCATGTGTGGCCACAGGGGAAGACATCGAGGATCCCATACCATGGAGGGATTGCCAGATGGCGGGAGGATACCCCCTTGAGGGTGAACAAGGACGCTGATTCTGGGAATCACCCTACTTGTTGTCTGTTTCTGCCGCCTAGCTAGGCGACAGAGGGGCTATATGCTTCTTACTCAGAAAGCCTTCATGGCCATGGAGACGGGGGAGGATCCCCAAGTCTGGCTAGCCGCCATGCATGACATGTGACACCTAGGGGTAAGACGAGGTAAACCCCAAGACGGGCAACCTCTCCTAACCCAGCCACCTAAGACAGGCCCTGAGGGTGTCGGGCGCCTAGGACGGGCAAGGTCCTGGGTTGAAGGAGATGACCTAAGACAGGGTTCCTCGCCCCCGGCTATCAGAGGCCAGTAGAAATGACACCGCTTAAGGCTAACCTCAGCACCACTTAAGGTCACACCAAGTGATAACCTTGTAAAACAGAAAGGGGGAGATGTTGGGGGCGGGGGGAAGAGGCTTGGCGGTCGCTTAGAGGGGGAAACATAATCACCTTATAAGGGAATGTTACAGAACTCGGCCCCTCATTGAGTAAGAGTTCATGGGAGGGAGGACAGAGGGGATAAAAGTGTCTGCTGAGAGGTTGGGAGGGAGCGGGAATGTGATCACAGAAGAATAAAGACTCATTATCCACCTCAGGCGCTCTGTCTGGTTCTTCCCCCATCAAAGAGTGGGGGCCGGAGGTACCCCGAAGACTCATCACGTGTTGGACTGGTGAGTAAGAGGACGGACTAGCATAAAGAAGCCGGCGTTGTAAATAAAAACCCGGCAGAAGAATAGAAAGGGGTAAGGAGGAGGAACTTAAGGCATACACACACATCTATATCTATACATTTATAGATATCTATGAGGGGCAGCTAGGCGGCACAGTGGATAGAGCATGGTCCTGGAGTCAGGAGTACCTGAGTTCAAATCTGGCCTCAGACACTTAATGATTACCTAGCTGTGTGGCCTTGGGCAAGCCACTTAACCCCATTGCCTTGTAAAAAAACCTAAAAAAGAAAAAAAGATATCTATGTATGTGTGTATATGTATGCATAAGGGGTGTGTGTGTGTGTGTGTGTGTGTGTGTGTGTGTGTGTGTGTGTGTGAGAGAGAGAGAGAGAGAGAGAGAGAGAGAGAGAGAGAGGGAGAGCTCTATGAAGGTCTTTCTTTTGCCTCTTTTTCTATCCCCAATGCTTAATATAGGGCCTGGTATGAAGTTGGCATTTAAAAATGTCTATTGAATTGAATATATGCGCACACACACACACACATACACACACACACAGACACTTATAGATCTCTGGAGAGATAGAGAGAACACAAGACACTGAGAGAAGGTTCAAGGCACTAGTAATCCTTGGGCTGAACCTTGGAAGAAATTTAGAATTGCAAGAGCTGGAGGTGAGTTGGGGGTGTATTCCAGGAATGGGGGAAACATATTGCTTGTTCAAAGAGTCAATCATAAGATAACAAATTTAAAGTTGAAAGGGCCATCAGATTCAACTCCCTCAATTTGTACATGAAAAAATTGTGACTGAGAGAGGTTAAGTGATTTGCCTAGAATAGAAAAAAGATTTGGCTAAAGAACAGAAAACAGGCTAGTTTGGTTGAACCATAGAATGTTCCAAGGGGAGTAGTAGGGAACATGCCTGAAAAGACGAGTCAATTTCTTTCTTTCTTTCTTTTTTTTATTAAAGATCTTATTTGAGTTTTACAATTTTCCCCCCAATCTTACTTCCCTCCCCCCACTCCCCCGCTCCCCACGGAAAGCAATGTGTCAGTCTTTACTTTGTTTCCATGTTGTACATCGATCCAAATTGAGTGTGATGAGAGAGAAATCATATCCTTAAGGAAGAGACAAAAAGTCTTAGAGATAACAAGATCAGACAATAAGATAGCTGTCTTTTTTCTAAATTAAAGGGAATAGTCCTTGAACTTTGTTCAAATGGAGTTAATTTTTTTTTAAAAAAAGGTTTTAAGGACAGCTGGGCAGCACAGTGGATAGAGCACTGCCCTGGAGTAGGAGGTTCAAATTCAGCCTAACTATGTGACCTTGGGCCAGTCACTTAACCCCATTGCCTTAAATAAATAAATTTTAAAAAATAAATTTTAAAAAGTTTTGGGGGTGGCTAGGTGACACAGTGAAAAGAGCATTGGCCCTGGAGTCAGGAGTACCTGAGTTCAAATCCGACCTAGGATACTGAATAATTACCTAGCTGTGTGGCCTTGGGCAAGCCACTTAACTCCATTTGTCTTGCAAAAGCCTAAAACAAAAACAGAAAAAACCCAAACAAACAAAAAGTTTTGATAGCTAGGTTGCACAGTGGATAGAGCACCCACTCTGGAGTCAGGAGGATCTGAGTTCAAATCCAGCCTCAGACACTTGATAATTATCTAGTTGTGTGACCTTGAGCAAGTCACTTAACACCATTGCCTTACAAAAAAGGGGAAAAAAAGATTTTAAATGTCAAACAGGCATTTAGCAATTGGGAGCTTTTTAAGGTTTGAGTATTGAGCAATTTTTGAATATTGGTGGTCAAATATTCCTTCCTATCCTGTTGTCCCTGAAAACCTTGCAACTAACTTAAAATCCCTTCTTTCCTAATTTTCCTCCTCTGTTGGAGCTTCTTGCGGGGCGGGGGGGGGGGGTGATCGAAAGAGAACAATAGCTTTAGAGTTTCCTCTGGGAAGAATTTTGCAAGGCATAGAAAGGTCGTGAATGTACTTGGGGAGGTACATGCAGAAGAATAGGGAAAAGAAATCAAGCCTAGCAGCACATAGAATATAAATTGATATAACATTGATGTAATCTAAAGGGAAAATTGTAGCATGTGTTGCTTAAAAACAGCTTGCTATGGCATTTTCAGTGGTATTGTAAGGAGGGAAAATGGAAAGATTTTGGCAGTTTTATCCTGTGTAAATATTCTTGGTCATCCCTCATCTATGTAGTCTCTGTGACTCTTTCCCTGAGTTCATATGGTTGACAGATGGATGCAAAATGTCTTTTTACCCCAAGGAAGGCACACAGAAGGCATTTGTGAATTGTAGCTACATGACAAATAGGATGAGCAGAGCTTCAAAGATTTTCTGCTATTTTTGGTTGGCCAGATCACTACTTCAAACATCAGACTTCCAACTGGGCAGATTTCTTCAGCTTTTTATCACTGTGGCCTCCAATAGAGATTTTTATTGGAAAAATAAAGGGAAGGGATGTTTTTCTGTCTTTGTGAAAGCAGAATTAGCATTTACAGTGACATAAGGTTGTCATTTATTCTCAGTCATCCCAGTGAAGCAAGAGATTACTTTTGTAATCTGGCATGATTTGGTTTATTTCAATGATTTTTTGTCTTTTTCTTTATAATATAGCAGATTTCTTTTAACTGATATATGGGAAATCGTTCTTTTCAAGGATTTGCCTGAAAGGAGCCCTAACCATCCTTCTCAGCTATCATATTATTTTTATATTATAGTACATGTTATAAATGAAATGAAAGAAACCTGCTAGAGTGAGAGAAAATTGTAGATTTTTATTCATGAATCCTGTAGAATACGGGTACTTCACCTAGCATGAGGCATGAGGTAGCATTGGAAAATCAGGTAATTTATCTTCTTCAGAAACTCTTTCCCCTCCCTCTTGGATTTTCATAGGCTCTCAGAATTTGAGTTACAGTCTAAGAGGTCTGCCTATCCCATGACATGCCTCTAATATAATCCTCCCCACATCATACGTCACATAATATGCTGATGAACCCCAATAGTCACAGGGGGTGTGTGGGTTAATATTCCATTACCTAAATTGCACAAACTCAGTTGCATTAGGTCAAGATCTCTAGGTCACTCTTGACTGGCTGAGGACTAGTTTCTTCTAATCTTGGGCTTGCCATCTCTGGAATGGTATTAGGAAAACTCTCAGTTTTGTTGGGCGATTTGTTTGGCTGGGCCATTCCCTAGGGGCTGCCCTCCATATCCTGTGAAGACCAACACCATACATTCCTCACAGTACACATCATTTTTACATGTGACCCTGAATTCTGCCCTTGACTTTTCTTAGTCAATGATGAAACAAACCAAAGCAGATAATGAAGTTTTTTCTTCTCTGGGTAAAGTTTCCTCTTGTCCCAAGGATTATGAGGTGTCCTTATCCTTTGAAACAATAGATAAAAATTGTTCAGAACACTGTGCTAATTATCTTCTAGTTCATCTAGAACTCAGCAGTCTTATAATCTCCCTTTTCTAGAACATAGCTGAGAAACAGAAAATAGACAAAAAGTCATCTGAACAGCCAAAAATATTAAAATAGACTTGTGGTTTCATTGTTCTAAGAGAGCAGTTCAATCTATTTTTACCAATTGTGTTTAATATCTGTCCATGTCCTTCTATACATTTAACATAGATGGTCTACCTAGATTTCTTCAGAGTCTATAGAGAGATAGCTCCTAACCTAATTCCTCTTAATGGGGGGATCTTCCCTTCTATAAGAGCTTAAAATTTCACCTGTTATTGACTGGGCACTGTTAGGTGAAAGAAATTTAAGAACAAAGGCAGTTTTTTCCCTTCAAAGAGTTTGTACTCTATAAGACATGATAATAATATATTATATTTGTATGTACATGTAGGTAGATACAAAATTCATACAGAGTAAATTTAATGCAATTGGACAGGTATCAGGGAAACACTTCTAGTTTTCAAAAAACTTGTGTACTAAAACTCAAGCTTTTGCCTCAGTGGTGAGGCAAATAGCCTGAACCCAAAACTTTGTTTTATACACAGTTCTAAAAATTTGGTTCTTTAGTTTTCCATGCCCTCCTAGGGTTTGATGTCCCTCAGGAGGGACAAGTGCTGAAAGTTCCTTTAAAATTAGCCAAAAGAATTATTGGAAAATCAGGTGAGCTAAGGGAGAGAGAGGTCCAGTAATAGCTGTCTCTTTGATAGAGAATGGATAACTGATAAGGAAATAACTAAGGTTCCAGGTTGAGGATATATGAGGCTGACATTCCTAAGCAAGAAGACAATGCAAGACTGGCATCAGTCTTCTATAGGTGGAGCTATATAAATTGCACTAATTCATTTACAATCCTCATTTGCTGTGCTCAGAGGTTCCTTGAGTCATTCTCTTTCTTCTGCTGCCCTCATACTTGCTCTCATGTTCATAAAACTGCATACTTGTCCCTCACTGTGTCCTCATCCATTAAATGAGAGGAGTTAGATTAGATAACTTTCAAAGTTCTTGTAATTCATAGATCAATTAAATTGAGTGTACCACTTACCACCTTTTTATCTGTGAAAATTCCTACTCTGAAGGGGTTCAGAATCTAGTAGCCGTCATAAGATACAGTTTTTAAGAAATGAACTGCAATATGATGTGTATGAAATGCATTGATTATGGTCTCTCCACCTACAATTGCCTTGTGTTAAGAAGCACAAGACTGTACCTAGCTCTGAGGCATCAATTAATGCAAAAATGTGCTTAGTCCTTGGAGGTGTAGGTGCTGCAGTAGATAGAGCACCAATCCTGGAGTCAGAAGGACCTGAGTTCAAATCTGATATCAAGACTCTTAATGATTATCTAATGTGTGAACTTGCAAAAACAAAAATCTCAAATCAAGAGGAAAGAAGAGATAATTGCAGAGGGGCTACCATTTACGGGACAGATAGGATGGATGGATGATGGAATGGACAGAGTTCAAACAGCCAAAAGAATCAGGAAGACTATGAAAAGACCTCAGAATTCTAAGAGCAGAGATGGAGAGTACATTCATCCCAAGTATCATATCACATGGACCAATCACTATTAACAGACTGTACTTTCCACTTCATACAAGAATTTTATCCTTTAGCTGAGATGTTGACATCATCTTGAGAGAGTTACGATGATTACTCCTTCTAGAAAACACAGGTATCAGTTATTTCAGTCTTTATTCCCTTCTTCCTCTTTAACTCCTTCCCAGCACCTCAGTAGAATTATGATAGAAGCTTTGGCTCATGACTTTGAAAGGTTGCCAACCCTTCTTCCTTTTAGAGAGTAGGTATTTTCCTGATAATGCTTTATTTTAACTGATTAGGAAAAAGATATTATTTTCTTCACATACTACCTCTGTCTGATAATGCAATCTCCTGCTTCACTCTTCATGATTTTATATTTCATAATGTTCATGCATTTGTTTAATTTGCAACACAGTAAATTATGTTCTCTAGACTTCTATCCATCAGAACCCTCTGTGTTACCAGCACAATAGTAGCTGGAAAAACTATAATCAATGCATTTCATACACATCATACTGCAGTTTGATTTTTAAAAACTGTATCTTATGATGGCTACTAGATTCTGAACCCCTTGAGAGTAGGAATCATGTTTTATTTATTCTGGTATCTCTCCCAGAAAGTGCTTAATAAATATTTCTTCGAAAGATGATTTGAAAGGTTTTAAGATACAAAGGTTTGTTTGATATTTTTTTCTACTGCTAATAAGTGAATTTTTTATGTATTAAGAATAAGACAATTTTTTATTTTAAAGAATGTTTTATTAACATCTTAACATTAAACATTACTACAATTATATTTGTTTAACTCTATACACATAAGGCAATCAATTTAAACTTTAAAGTATCAAAACTTTTAAAAATTTCCTTCTGAAAGTGCCTAATAGAATTCTTTGTCTCTTTCATTTTGCTTCATATGATCATTGTTAGCATAGAGTCTGAATTGGTTTTGCTTTTTTTTCCTTTAAAATAATTAAGAAAGGCCATTCCAAATTTCTTTTCTATTCCTCCCTGTTGTTCATACTAATTACTCTACATCAATCCATCATATTATTGTGAAAAAAATTTATTTAACCATTTTACTCTAGTTTGCCTCTGGGTTTTTGTAATTATATGATGCTGCTATGAATATCTTTGAACAGACCTTAAATTTAGTTGGTCAAAGGAGGAATTGCTTTTTGGGAGCAGAAATGTATTGATTCTCATGACCCCTCTCCTATCTATGTCCTCATCTCTATGTGCACTTTCCAAAACAGAGAAAAAATTTGGGTTTGATGTACTTAATGTTGAGCAATTTTATATTTCTTGACAGCAAACCATATGTCCAAATAGTCTCAGAGGAGTTTTTTAGTGCCTTCATTTGGAGGTACATTGATACCCTACTGCTGGTCAGTTGAGCAACACAGCTCATCCATCCATCCATCCATCCATCCATCCATCCATCCATCCATCCATCCATCCATCCTTCCTTCCTCCCTCCCTCCCTCCCTCTCTCCTTACTTCACTCCCTCTTTCCCTCCCTCCTTCCTCCCTCCTTCCTTCCTCCCTTCCTCCTCCCTCCTTTCTTTCCTTCCTTCCTTCCTTCCTTCCTTCCTTCCTTCCTTCCATTTTGTTCCAATAGTCATGTGGTGCAGTGGATAGAGAACCAGACAGAACACTTTCTCTTCCTTATGTCCACTTAGAGTATCACACCTCAAAGGAATGTAAATTTTGATCCCTGAAGCTTTTCAGGAGATCTTGGAGTTTGCTAGTCACATTTATTTCTTAAGGGCCTACAATAGATCCCATGTCAAGTCCCACTTTGATGCTGTTTAGTCCTTGATTGACTCAGAGTAGATGTAAGTAGTTTATTATTCCTGTTTTATCTAGAAACTTTGAGGATCTTCCTTTCCCTGACTGATTTTTTTTTGACTTAGTAAAAGAGGCCATTCTTTGCTTCATTTTTTTCTTACCTAGCCATAATAATGAATAGACATTGACTCAGTCAATGGAGACCTGGGAAAGACCTTAACTAAAAAATGTCAAGGTCTGATACTAAATTTGGAGCCATCCTGATCTATATCTGATCACTGGACCTAGATGTCTCTGGAAGAGACTGGTGACTTTGTACATCTCACTTAAATTTAATTTACTTGTATCTCTTAGCATCACATCCCTGATATTATGGTTTTCTTTGAGAACAAAGGACAAGCAACAATAATATTAATGTATATTAAAATGTACTTATGAACTTCACTGGGCAGCCAAATTTTGACACAATTTCCCATAAACCCTTGGAACTGACAGTTAAATGAGTTAACATATGTAAGGAGTATTGTAAACCTTAAAGTGATACATAAATGCTAGATATTATATTAAAGGATTCAGTATGACAAGGAAGGCAAAAGACATTGTAGAGTACTTTTGTAATTGTCGGAATGCCTTGATCTCTAAATAGTGAAGTCACCACTGAGAAGAGCTTCTCAGAGATAAACCACAAGATCATCACTCAGTCTTTTGAAAGTTGCACACTGAACTGGGTTATTCTTCAAGGTCATCTTTTCAGGGAGCAACTAGGTTAGTGCAAGGAAATGATGTAGAAAATAATGAATGTAGCAAAAATAAAATCTGTACTCTTAAATGCTGTTAAATCTTGATAAATGGGTAGAGATTCCCTGCACTTGAGATGTAAACTGGCCCCTGTTGATTGTATCCTGCTTATCTTGTCCCCATTTTCCCTTGGCCTAGATGCTGGTGTGACAGAAAATGACATGTTGACTTGGGGGTCAAGCACTTTGGAGCAGGAATGACCAGTATGTAGATTGTCATTGGAAGAGACCTGGTCCAAGGTATAAGACCACTCCCCCAAGTGCCATCCTCTGTCCAACCTACCACAGAAAGGTATTTAATAGGAAGTGCCACCCTTCAAGCTTTCTTGCTTCTTCTGGGCTCCCATCTAGAAGGATGGAGCTTTATCATGTTCTTCCTTAATCCATGTGGAGCACCGTGGGCCTCTTATCATGTGGCCTGGTTAAGCCAAGCCCCATGTTTGCCTGCCCTTCTCTCTCTCTCTCTCTCTCTCTCTCTCTCTCTCTGCTTTTACCTGGCCTGTCATCAGGCTTCTTACTATTTTTCTTACTAATTTTGACCTCTGTAGTTTGTGACAATTTTTTGTCATGATAAAATCCTGAGCATTTTTAACATTCTATCTTCAATCTCTAAATCTTAAAAAAAAAAACTGACAACATTGTGACACAGAGGATGTGCTAGACTTGTAATAAAGAAGAGAGAGCTGAGTTCAAATTCCATCTCAGATATTATTATTCTTTGTGACTGAGAAAAATTATATAATTTTTCTGAGTCACCCATTTCCTCATCTGTGAAATGGAGATAATATAGTAGTCCATAGAGTTATTGTGAGGATCGAATCAGATCATCTAAGTAAAATGTTTTGTAAACCTTGAAGCTACATAAAAATGTTAGCTAATGTTATTCTATTTAAAGATAATCTCCTTAGGGGCAAAGTCTATTGTTGCTCTCCCTTTGATAATATATTTTAAATACTTCACACTGTTGCAACATTTACTGTTGCTTAGTCATTTTTCAGTTATCTCTGAATCTTCCTGAGCCCATTTAGGGCTCTTGGCAAAGATATTAGAGTTTTGGTCATTTCCTTCTCCATTTCACTTTACAGATGAGGAAACTGAGGCAAATGTGTTTAAGTTACATTTCCAGGCTCACACTTCTATTAAGTGTCTGAGGTCAAATTTTATGATGAAGAAGATGAGTCTTCTTGACTTCAGGGCCTAGCACTCTATCTACTGCACTGTGCATAGTGGATTCTTTGTTTGTTTGTTTGTTTGTTTTTGCTTTTTCTTTTTTAGGGTTTTTTGCAAGGCAAATGAAGTTATGTGGTTTGCCCAAGGCCACACAGCTAGGTAATTATTAAGTGTCTGAGGTTGGATTTGAACTCAGGTACTCCTGACTCCAGGGCCAATGGCCACCTAGCCGCCCCCCATAGTGGATTCTTAATGTGTTGATTGATTGAATGATCTGAGTTCTGGGTCACTCCCTACTTGGACTTTCTTCTCCTTTCTTATCTCTCCAAAATTTCTTCTCCCTTCCTTTTTTTCACTAATAATTTTCCAGTTCCACTGAGGTCTCAGTAAAGTTAAATGATTTGAATTAGAGACATAGGAACAATTTCTGCAGGAAAGATATCATAGGTGATTTCTGCCTCTGAATTCCTTTGATCTTTGGGAAACTGTGGGTCCAATTGAAGGTAAGAAAAGGCAAAAAATGACTGTTCAAGATTCCTTCAGTTCTGTGATTCACATAGTCATTTTCATTATTATCAGAACCTCTGAGATCATAGAGCAATATTAACCATTATTCAAAGCAACTCAATCTAAATGTCTCTGCACTTTGGACACCTATATTTCAAAAGAGGCAATGTTACTATAAGCAAAGCTACAAATAATGGAGATAACTTTGAGTAACTGAAACTTTGGACACAATACAAAAAAGATAAAGGGGACAATTCTGCAAATTGAGTCATTATAATATGTGCCCTAGGACCTAAAAGAAACCACATATATTAGGGAATGGGATTGAAAAATAACTTAATACATCTCTCTTAGATTTTCATGTAAGTTCTATAAAAATCTTTTTTTTCCCATATATTCTTTTAAGTTATAGCAGAAGTAGGAGGGAAAAGATATAATTAAGGAATAGGGAGAAATGACCAAAGTAAACAAATTGCATGAATACTTCATTATTCCAATTAACTTCAACTTCAGTGAAATACATTATATGATGATAGTGGTGATGCTGATAATTAACATTTATGTAGGACTTATTTTTTGCAAAATCTTTTACATATATTTTCTTGGTCATAATAACCATGGGACATAAGTATTGTTCTAATTTTATAGATGAGGCAATTGTTTACTCGATGATTACACAGCTGATAAATTCTTGAGGTGGGATCCAAACTCAGGTCTTCCTGTCTCCAAGCCTAGCACTCATTCATCATATTACCTAGCATGGTACAGTAGAAAGAGCATTGGCTTGAATGTGTTCAAATCCTTCCTCTGCCTTCCACTTTGGTTCATCTTGGGCAAATCATGTGCACTCCCTGAGCCTGTTTCATCATTTATAAAATGAGGGGGTGTTTGGATCTGTGGGACTATCTGTTCCCTCATCTTTTTAAGTTTATGATCCTCTTGTAGAATTTTTAATTTAGTCCATATATACATTTCTATCATGACAATTGACAACCTCTCTATAACTTCATAGTCTTCCAGAGAAAGTATGACTGAAAAATTCATTGCCATGCTACCAACCAGGGAATGATCCTATATCCACTTCCCTGTATTCAAAGCCTTTCCAGCTTGATAGAATCTGTTACAGCTTGTGCTTCACTTGCATCAATTCTGAGAATCCAGACTCCCTGCACTTAATAAAAGCTTTTGAAAATATTTAGGCAGGTGTAGATGTATAAATTTTTTCTTACATTGCAACAGAACTGATCTTTGGCAAAATTTTGAAGGAAGAATCCTTGAGTTGTCCTAGATTTAGAGCAGAGGACCAGGGTTCAAATATTATCTTTTCTACTTTCTACCTTAACTGTTTGGAAAAGTCATTTAACTTCTCTGGTCCTCAATTTCCTTACATGTAAAATCAAAAGGTTGGACTAGATGATCTCTAAGGTCCCATCTATAATAATAATTAGAGGGTATTAGTTTATAAGCATTTCCTAGGCCGGCTTCTCCTATCAGAACTGTTTCCCTCTCCTACACCTCCCCCTCCATCTGCATACCTCTCACCCCAAGCACTCAGCCTTTGTTCCATTATTATAAGACTTTGCTTTCAAGTTCCAAACTATTCCTACTAAGCTTATTATTACCTAACAAGGAATTACATCATGAAATCATAGGTTTACATTTGGGGGGATGTTGGAATAGACATTTTCTAATATCCTCTTTTTGCAAATGAGGAAATTGAGACCATGCAAGATCAAGAGACTTGTTTAAGGTCACATGGGTAGTTATTTAATAATATGCCTTTCCAAACTGAAAAGTCCTTAAAACAAAGGAATGAATGGGATTTCAGACAACATTGCAAGCAGAGAGGGAGATATTTCATGACAGAAACTCTGCCAGTGCTCCTCAAATCACACTGATAACCTCACCTCCTCTGTCTCTCCCTCTCCCTCTCTCTCTCTCTCTCTCTCTCTCTCTCTCTCTCTCTCTCTCTTTTCTTTTTTTTTTTTAGGATTTTGCAAGGCAAATGGGGTTAAGTGGCTTGCCCAAGGCCACACAGCTAGGTAATTATTAAATGTCTGAGACCGGATTTGAACCCAGGTACTCCTGACTCCAGGGCCGGTGCTTTCTCCACTGCGCCACCTAGCAGCCCCAGAAGGATCTATCTTAAAAAAAAAAAACACTATGTAACCTTACATGAAGAAGAGACGGGGGCAGCTAGGTGGCACAGTGGATAGAGCACCAAATCCGGCCTCAGACACTTAATAATTACCTAGCTGTGTGGCCTTGGGCAAGCCACTTAACCTCATCTGCCTTTCAAAAACCTAAAAAAAAAAAAGATAGATCCTTCTTAGAGGATAAGAGGAAGTTAGCAAACCTGACACAGTTTTGATAAGAAGTTTGAAATGAAATTGGATCTCACAGTTATCTTTGCTTGTTCCCATACTGAGATATGCTCTATAAATTCTTTCAAACCACCAAGAAATTCGTATCTTTATAGAGAAAGCAAAAGAAAGTGAAACAAGACGGTGACTCTTCTCATTCCACTCTCGAATAATGTTAATGTTGGGGAAATAGGAAACCCAACACAAACACCACTGTATCTCTTAATCTCTTCTGTGGCTTCTTTGTACTCACTCATTATTCTCAAGCCAAGTAATGCACAGCTCACCTTAACTTCTGACATTCTCCTCACATTCTAATATTCTCTGTACTGAGTCCAGTATCCCTATCACCACCTTTTGCTAAAAACAAATTTATCTCTGGTATTCCTCCTGATCCTCAGAGAAATACAATCAAGTGCCTGTCTCTTTAGCTGTTCTTGAAGTGAGCCAGGAATTACCTCCTTACTGAAGAAATTACCCCAACTACCAGCAGGACCTTCAGACCTCTTCTAGGCCTACTTTTCATGTCTCAGTAAAATTAAAAAATGCCCACTCTGAAGGAAGTGATTTTGGATAACCTCCTAAGCAGAATGATCTTTTGGAGAGTTGATTTAAACTCCTTTGCTCATCTGTATTGATCCAGAGAAATATGGGCATAGGGAATATTGAAATTAATTGCAGACAAATTTTTCAGATCTTTTGTTTGCATTGTTAAGGAAATCTTCCTTCTTCCTTTATACCTCTGTTAAAATACTCCTTCAGTCTAATCTAGGCCACAACCTGACCTTCAATCTGATCTAGATTGGGTCTTCTTTTACTTTGGGGCAGCTAGGTTGGCAGGTGCTGGAAACAACATCTGAGACTACCCATACCAGAATCTGAGACCCTTCGACCCCTCCCCAAAAGGCAAACTCTCCACTGCGGGATTTGGTCTACTCTCAAGTCACTACCTCTTCCCATGGACCCTGGTGGGGTGGGGAATTTAAGGAGATTTCGGGAGGGACTTGGTCTCTCTCTGTTCCTTTCCAGACTTCTGCTGAGCCTGGCAGCTGGCTGGGGAAGACTAATTAGCAATCCACATGGTTTTTCCTTAATCTCTTCTTAACTTTCCTATTACTTTCATGTTGTGATTTCTTTAAATAAATCTCTTTTATTTTTACACCTGCATTCCAGGGTCAGAAAGTGATTCTTCACAATTGAAAATCAAACAAAATCAGCAACAATATAACCTAGAAGAACTGTATCTGTACACAACTCCATTTTAAAGACAAACCCTGGTACAGTGTAAATGGACTACCTAGATCTCTTCTGATAAAGGCATTCTGCTAGCCAAGCCAAAAGTCACCAGTGCTGTTATCATCTGGGTAACCAGAGACAGCCAGCATTCTCCCTCTCATAGTCTCTTGTTCAGTTACAACAAGTTCTTTTTTTATTTCTTTTTAGAAACAGAATGATTTTTTTCTCCTTTCAAAGGGTGAAATTATTCGTGTTCCAGAAATTGTCTCTGAAAGAAACAATGTAAAATTTCCTCATGGAAACAATAAAATTCACTTATACCAAGTTTTATTTTTGGAAACCATGAGAAATATATACCATGCTTACAAGTTCCCTCACTTGTGAATGCAAAATGTAACATTACTTTTAGCCCTGAACTCTGGACAAAGAATTCATTATGTTCATATTGTTTATTTAAATTAATCATCACAGGTACAAAATGAGCAGTGTTTCCTGACCCCTTTCAATAGTATAGTCACCAAGATTGCCCCTAAAGAGATGAAATCAGCTTAACAAGGAGAGGAGACAAAATGTGGTGGCATAAGATATAGTTATATAAACAAAAATGAGATTATGATGATGTCAAATTAAGTTTGTTTGAGACTCATATGCTCTGTTTAGTTATACTTTCAGCATGAGACCCCCCAAATGTAACCCTTCTGACCTGAGCATTGCACCCCTAAATGGTAAACTAAACATTCATGAAAAATTAATGGGTGAGGAAATTAGTGTCTTCTTACATTTCAGACTGTGAAATGGCACCGGGGAGCATCCTTAATGACAGGCAAAAACTGTGTTGATGTACTAGAGGCTTGCCCTGAAATACTTATCCTTTCAACCTACTGTCTCCCTCAAAGCCAGTCTGCAGCTGAAGCAGCCTGATCACACATTGTCACGATGCCACCCAAAAAAGGTAATTTCAAAAGAAAAAAATCTGTTTAGGGAATGTTATCTTGCTCTCAGATCCTGGGAAGTTTATTCTGGAAGACTTTTCAAAGTTTGGGGTCGTCACTCTGATAGGATTATTCGCTGATTTTGCTATCTGTTCTGGGCAGTCCTCTTCTTTGCTCTTGAGAAATTTGATGGAATAACCTTTGCTTTTGCTTCTTCAATTTTTATTTTGTTGATTTCTCATTTCCTTGATGAGGGAATCCAGAGTACACCAAGAACAATTTGATGGACCTGCTCCATTTTTTCTTCTAATAGGGAAACCAGGATCAGGTTAAAAAAAGAGAACATTTTGATAATTCAGATTATTTCAGACCAATAAATTGGTGTAATGCCAATTAACTATAGGCAATTCATTTTGTGAAATTGTTTTAGACAATACCCACACATGCACACATGTGCTCTGTTGTGAAACCATTTTGAGATGGAAATTAAAAGTCAGAAAAGGAGAGGAAGGGGAATCAGGAAAAGGTAAAGCTAAGAGTCAAATAAAACTTAGGTTTTTGATATGGAAGGGCTAGGCAGTGTGAATGGAATGAGTTGGTCTATGTTTTGTGTGATTTGTTTTAGAGATTGCTTTAGCATATACATGAACATGTACATGAATTGTGATGCAGAGGAAAACACAATGTCTTTTAAATGTAAAGAATCTGGGGTTGAAATCTCACTTTTTGATAAGTGCCATATGGACAACTTTGGACAAATAACTTAGTTGGCTTTAGTTTTTCCATCTGTATAATGAGGTTAGATTGGATGGTCTCTAAGATCCCTTCTCATTCTATGGTCATATGAGTAAGTTGTCGACCTCATGGCAGTAGTTGTGTGGGGGCTGGTGTGCTTTTTTGCCTGCTAGAAGGTTATTTGAAATTTGACTCTTCTCTTCAACAAAAAGATCTAATCAGAACTTTTTTATTTTATTTTCTGTTTCTCTTCTTGTCTTCCTTCCTTCCTTCCTTCCTTCCTTCCTTCCTTCCTTCCTTCCTTCCTTCCTTCCTTCCTTCCTTCCTTCCTTCCTTCCTTCTTTCTTTCTTTCTTTCTTTCTTTCTTTCTTTCTTTCTTTCTTTCTTTCTTTCTTTCTTTCTTTCTTTTTCTTTTGCTGTAGGAAAAAAGCATACCCTCCTGTAGAACAGAAATTCTAATGTACAGAAAGTGTTGGAGAAAATAATCTTTTTGGTTTGATGTATTTAATGTTAAACTTGTAAGTGAATACAAGGACATCATTAAGTGATAATCTATTAAAGTGATCTGGCTTCAAGACTGTCTTTGGAATCTGAGTCCTCCCCTATTGAATGCACTCAGGCAGGATAGTTGACTGCAAACATCTGGAGTATCTTAGTGATAACCATTATCCAAGGTTTTTATTGTCGTCGGAAAGAACACTTCTGTCAAGGCTTTTGTGCACATTCCCAGGAAGGCTTTTGGTAAGGGACCAGAATAGCATATTAGCTTTAGAGGATGGTTCACGTTTCATTATTTTTGGGCAAGAACCAATCTTAGGTAATTCCATATGCTTTTCAGAGTGTCTCAAAATAATTTGGATTATTTATTTAAATATTGGATTATTATTTAAATATTATATATCATCAATGAACTATGACATTTGCAGAATGACCTGAAGTTATGATAAAACATAATTCAGGCTCCCCATCACCTTAATTGGTTTTTTTGCTTCAATGGCAATGGTGTGCTTGTTGTTCAATATTTATTGTATAGCTATGATGCATTAAGCATATTACCTTGAACAGTCAATATATTACAATATTACAAACAAATTGTTTTAGATAAGAACATACATTTGCAAAGCACTCTACATTAAAAATAATGCACAGGGTGGCTAGGTGGCACAGTGGATAGAGCACTGGCCTTGGAGTCAGGAGTACCTGAGTTCAAATTTGGCTTCACACACTTAATAATTACCTAGCTGTGTGGCCTTGGGCAAGCCACTTAACCCCATTTGCCTTGCAAAAACCTAAAAAAATGCAAAAAAAGATTTTTTTTGGGGGGGGGGGAGATGAGAGGAAAATGAATTGCCATAGAAACTCATGGATGCACATTGTCATTTTGATGTAGGGAATTATGAACCAAGAGGAATTTGTAATTGGAAACAAATTTTGTAATGTTTTTCTGAACTTGATCTTTACTTTGACCTTGATCATCTGCTCACCAGTGGGTCAAGTTAGATGCTTACATTAAACCAAGGAGGAGCTCATCTTACAGTCACAACTCCTCCTGCAATTTATCCAATACTACTCCCAAAACACTACCTCTCCCATGAATCCAGAGGGGATATTTAAGGAGGAACTGGAGTCTTGCTCTCTTAGTGCCTTACCTCTCTGATTTCTAATCAGCCACTAGTCTGCTTGGTTTAGCAACTTAGATCAAAATTGTATGGTCTTTAAAGAATTTTAACTCTCTTAACTTTTGGTCTTTTACTTGATGAGCTTTAATTCTTTCTTAATCTTGTGATTTTTAACTTAATGAACTTTAGCTCTCTTTTAATCTTTTGATCTTTAGATCAATGTTTATTGTATAACTATGGTGCATTAGGCATGTTACCTCAAACATTTATTATTTTACACAATAGACAAACTGTTTTGTCTCTTAGAACAGAAATTCTAATGTACAGGAAATGTTGGGGAAAATAATATTTTGGTTTGATGCATTATTTTTAATGCAGAGTGCTTTGTTCCTATCTAAAACAATTTGTCTATTGTGTAAAATATTGACTGTTCAAGGTAATATGCCTAATACACCATAGCTATAAATAATGAACAACAAACACACCATTGCTATTGATGCAAAATTGGTGATGGGGAGCTTGAACAGGCTGGATAATTGTCCAGATACTTGGTTGCATTATGCTTTATCATGACTTCAGGTCATTCTGTAAATGTCATGGGTCATTGATGATGGATAATATTTGCATCCAGATTACTTTGAGACACTCTTAAAAGCCTATAGAATTACCTAAGATTTGACTCTTGCCCAAAATTGTCTCTTAAAATTATGGCATCTAACCTCCCAATGCTTGAATTACACCAGCTGGCCTGCCTGGTTAAACTGCTACATCCAACACGATGTGTCTTTTAAGAAACACTTAGATATCTCTCTCTTTCTTTTGTATTATAATGACCTTTTAGTAAATTTGTGTTTTCTTTTATAACTGCACTCCTGGAGTAAGAATAAGAACTCTTCACAGGAAACTAATGAATCCTTCTACAACAATTTCAATAGTAAACAGAGAACTGAATTTGAAGTCAGGAAGATGAGAATTCTAATTCTACCTCAGAATTTACTAGTGGCATGAGGCTAAGTAAGTCTCCTAGAGTCTCTGATCTTCAGTTTCCTTAACTGAAAATTAAGGTGATTGGGTTTGATGATTTGATGAAGCAGGTCCCTTACAGCTTTAAATCTATGATCTGCAACTTAGAATGACAGTGATTGGGACTTGACTATAGTTATGCAACTAGTATGTGTCAAAGTTAGGATTTAAACCTTGAACTTAGGTCTTCAAATTCTAAAGGCTATGCATTATAGTATACTGCCTCATCTCTGTCTCTTTCTGTCTGTCTGTCTTCCCTACACACACACACACACACACACACACATACACACACACACACACACACACATATTTTCTATACCAATAGTTTAGACACTTTATCATGCATTCCACCATTGGTCCAGGAAACACTTGGTGAGGAAACTTCCAACAATGCAGATTAGACTCAAGTCAACAAATTAATAGTCTTATAGTTAGGGAACTGAGAGATTTAATAACTTGTTCATGGTCATGTATATGTCAATGGTAGGATTGAAATCCAGGTCTTTCTAAAGGCTGACCCTTTATCGACTCTGAAGTATTAAGATAAAGAAAACTGGGAGTGACAGAAAGGTGGGGTTTTTACCAAAGCAGAAAGACCACTGATTTAGGAGGCAGAAGACCTGAGAAGATCTGTCACTAGGACTGTGAACTTAGGTCACTAAACCTCTCTGGGACTCAGTTTTTTTATCTGTGAAATAAGGGGGTAGGACTGGAGAGCATTTCTTAGCTTGGGGGCTTGTGTAACTGTATTTCAACATAATTTATATTCTTTTAAATCCTATGTACTTTCTTCTGTGTACATTATTCTGAGAAAGGTTTCATGGGTTTCACCAGACTGCCAAATGGTTCCCCTAAACCCAAAGAAAAGTTAGACCATCTCTAAAATAAATACCTTTCATTCTAAAGTCTTTGACATGACACTAAATATTTACTCCCCAGGGAACTAATGTGATTTTGCCCCCACTGAGATTCAAGAATCATAGCTCTAAATCTGGAAGGTACCTCCAGCAGTCATCTTTCAGATGCAACCTACCTCATTAGGGTAATCAAGTTAAAAAGGAAATAAGTCTCAGACTTAAACCCAAGTTCTTCTAATTCTGGATCCAAGGTTCTTTCCACAGTTGTATGCTGCCTTCCATGTCTAGAAAGCAAAAGATTATTATGTACTCTTATGCAGAGCCAAAGAATAGTCTATCCTAGATGAACCAACATAGTTTTTTAACAATCCACAGCAAGCCTAAATCTTTGGGGAGCACAGACAAACAATGGAGACCCTTGGTCTTTCTGTGATTTGAAATTCTATTAATAGCTTCTTCAGACCCTGACAGCTCTGACTCAATGATGACATAAAGCTACTGCATTCTTTTTGTAGAGTAGAAAATCCCTGTAAAACTTTTGATTTTCTAAAACTAGAAAAGGACTACACTACTCCCCAGGCCCTACTACACAGGCTGTTTGCCCAATTTAATTGCATCCTAAAGCAATGTCCAACTTGTTAATTTTCTTATTTTTGTAGTTCCTATGCTGCAAGGCAAATTATGATATTCTGATTCTGATGGCTACCCTAGTACTACTGAAATTCAGTTCCATGGAATTTCTATTTCCCAGAAGTTGTCTTAGTTTGAATACTGCTTTCCTGAACCCTTTTCTTTTGATTGGCCATCTGGTCTAGATATATCCTTCCTTCAAATCAACAGACTAGATTTAGCTGGTAGTGGAAGTGGAGATTGAACTAGAAGACCCTGAAGTATATTCTAGTTCTAAATTCATGAACCTGTGAATGTAAATAGGGTAAGGGTTTTCTCCACTATGAGACCATTTTGTAGATCATAAACCATATTCTTTTTTTTTTCTTTTGTGGTGGTGGTGGTGGGGTTTGCAAGGCAGTAAGGTTAAGTGCCCAAATTCACACAGCTAGGTAATTAAGTGTCTAAGACTGGATTTGAGCTCAGGTCCTCCTGACTCCAGGGCATGTGCTCTATCCACTGCATCCACCTAGCTGCCCCTGTAAACCAGATTCTTTATGTCTGTCTGAAAGTTTCCTCTTCTTGCTTTTTTTTACCAACTTTACCCATCACGAATGGACAAATTTTTGTTTTTAGTGTGTTTATTTGTGCCAGTCTAATCTTTCCTTAAACCCTCTGGGGAGAAAGATAATTAGATAAAATTATTGCATCATTAGTGTGTTCTATAAACACAACCTAATTAACACTTCTTTGTTCTGATATTGAAATTTCATCTCTAGAACACAAATAAAGGTGTCCAGGAGATTTAAGTGATTGGAGTCAGGATATTTCATTTGAATCTAGACACCAATGTTTGTTGGCAATGTGATGATGGGCCAGTGAGTTACTTTTTGCATCTGAGCCTTAATAATCTTATCTGAATATATAATTGTATTATTTCACAGAGTTGTTGTAGGGAAAGTTACATAGAAATGTAAATTATCTCATCATCTTCATTGTTCACAGAATCATAGATTTAGAGCTAAAGGAACCCAAGACAAGTTATGACTTGACCATGGTCATAGAGACAGCAAGGAGCAAAGCAGTTCTGACTCCAAAGGATGCTGTCCACTGTACCATATTCCCTCTCCTGCTTTCTGTATGATAAAATAGAAACTTCTCTGCATTTAGCTTTAAAATCCCTTCACACCCTGGGCTCAGTTTATCTTCTAGGCTCATTAGTTATTAGTCCCTTCTTTCATACTATAGGGTCCAGCCAAGCTATCTTTCTTTCTGTCCCTCACACATGGCATTCTATCTCCCTTCTGTCTGTGCCCTGAATATTCCCAGACCTTGGAATGCCCTCCCTCTTTATCCTCCTCTCACTTCAAAATGGAGCCTAGGCATACATTCTTCATGAAGCTTCTATCATCCTAAGCTTTTCCTTTCAGCTGCCAGTGCCTTCCCTCTCAAACTCTCTTGTATTCTTTTTATCTTACATGAGTTCTTATCGTATCTCCATGAAAACATTAAGAGTTTATTATGTGCCTTGCACTGTGCTAAATACTGGGTATATAAAGAAAATGAAAAACAGGTCTAGCTCCCAAGGAGTTGTCTTATGATGCAGATATTATGCATATTGTTACAAACAAGTTATAGACAGGAAAAACTGGAGATAATCAACAAAGGTAAAGCACTAAAATGAAGAGGAATTGAAATTCTTCTTGGGTAAGGAGGGATTTTGTTGTTTTAGTCCTTCATTCTTGAAGAGGACCAATGAGACACCACAGATAATGTCTTGTTTGGAGTGAATTGGATTTAAGTGAGACAGAGTTGCCCAAAGTCTTCATTAAAGACCCTTGGCAATGTTTAAGTCAAGATGACTGGTGATGGTGCAGGATGCAGTAGGTGACCTTGGCCTTTCAAAATTAAGGTCTTTTGGGGGCAGTTAGGTGGCACAGTGGATAGAGCACCAGCCCTAGGGTCAGGAGTGCCTGAGTTCAAATCCAGTCTCAGACACTTAATAATTACCTAGCTGTGTGGCCTTGGGCAAGCCACTTAACCCCCATTGCCTTGCCAAAAAAAAAAAATTAATGTCTTTTCCAGGCCTAATTTTGTTTGAGGTAGTGTCCTTTCAGTAACTAAGTGTGGGATTTTAGCTGGAAGCCAAGTAAGGTGGGAAGTAGAGATGAGAAAAGGAAACATTCCAAGCAGAGGGAAATGCTCAGAGTCAGAGAAGAGTCTTTTTCAAGGAATAATGAGGAAGCCAGTGTCACTGGACAAGTAGAAGGATGAAAAGTGTAAGAAGCCTGGAAAAGTAGGGAAAGACTAGGTTATGAAGGGCTTGGAACACTAAACATTTATAGGGCTAAATGACATTGTGCTTCAGTTTCATAAATAAAAATTATAAATTAAAAATGGAAAAATCAATTAGCATTTAACAATATACTATATTCAATATACTATATTTAATAATTTGATTTGTTATAATGAAAAAATTACTAACAATAATTTATATTATATAGTGCTTCCTTACAATAATCCCATGGGGTAGTATTATTATGAGGAAATTGAGACTCTAAGATGTTTAGAGACTTGACTAAGGGTCATACAAGTAATGTCAGAGCTGAGCTTCAAACTCAAGTCTCTCTTGTTTCTAGGACTAGTGCTCTTCCCACTATATATCATTGCCTTTTGGGGGGGGGGGGGAGCAAAGAAGCCTAATTTGGAGTTTCATGATTTGGATTCAAAACTGTCCTCGTATATCTACTAGCTATATGATCCTGAAAAAGTTACTTAATCTCTCTTTATCTCAGTTTCCTCATCTATAAAATGATTTTTATAATAATATTTCACTTATAGGGTTGTTGCGTGTAAATGGGATAATACATGTAAAACAAAGCATTAGAAAAAAATCATTAGTAATTTTAATTGATCTCATGGTCTCATCATATTGGTCACTGTTTTGTCATAACTCTTTTTTGTTGGGGAGGGGTTCTGCAAGACAATGAGATTAAGTGACTTGTCCAAGGTCACAATTATTAAGGGTCTGAAGTCAAATTTGAATTTATGTCCTCTTGACTCCCAAGGTCGGTGCTCTATCTACTGGTCCACTTAGCTGCCCCTGTCACAATTCTTAGCTGCAGTTTATTCATCTATAATTTGAAGGGTCAGACTAAATGATCCATGGGGTCTCTTCCAATTCTTAAATCTTATGATTTTTAAAGTTAACTGTCACAGAATGACTGAGTCTGAGAGATGAAAGGAAACACAGAATTCAACTAATTCAACTCATGCAATTATTCCCCCTACAATTTTCCTAACAAGTGTCTGGTCAAAGACCAAGAGAGTATAACCCATTGCTTCCTGGATCTACCTATTTCACATAGGCAGTTTTACATACTTGGTAGGCAGTTTTTCCTCATGTTGTGCTGAAGCCTAGCCCTCTGTAAGTTCTATAACTCTTAGTCTCTTTAAGATCATGTATTGCACATGTATAACCTATGCCAAATCGTTTGCCTTCTCAATGCAAAGGGGAGGGGAAGAGGAGGGAAGGAGAGAATTTGGAAATCAAAATTGGAAAAATAGATTGTTAAAATTGTTTTATATGTAATTGGGGAAAAATGAAATATTCAATTAAAAAATAAAATGCAAAAGTGTCAGTATCAAATATTTTTTAAAAATTTCAAAATTAGCAAAAAAAAATTAAGACTTGCAAAACAAGTTCAATCTCTCTTCCACTTGGAAGTCCTGTAAATAATTAAAGCTAACAATATATTTGTCATCCATCTTCTCTAGGGTAAACAAACCCATGTCATTCAATCAATTCACATATGATGAGGTCTCCATTCATTCTGCTCTCCCAGCTCTGGACATACTGTAGCTTCTTAATATCCTCCCTAAAATTTTGTCTTGGGCACAAAGCACTCTACTCAGATATGTACTGACTAAGGCAGAGTTCCTATATTATTCTGAACCCCATGTCTTTCTTAATATAGCCTAAGAACAAGGGGAAAAAAATGTGCTGGCTGATAAGGGCAGTCAGGGTGGCGATATTAGGAGGTAAAGGACTTGGTAACTCTATTCTGATTGCTCACTATATAAACAGAACCATTATTGGAATATTTTGGTTTTTGGCTTCTCTGCCATGATTGTTACTTCAAATTGAGTTAATTTTAAAAAACAAAAACAAAAAACAAAACCCTTTCAATTCTTTTCTCCCCACATGAACTTAGTTTAACTACATGATTTCCATCAAATATATATCAGACTTTTTTAACCCTAATGTAGGGTATTTAATTTATTTTTTTTTCAATTTCATCTTCTTAGGGTTGGTCCATTATTCTAGCCTGAATATTTTTCTTTTTCTTTTAAAAATTATTTTATTTAAGGCAATGGAGTTAAATGACTTTCCCAAGGTCACACAGCTAGGCAATTATTTAATGTCAGAGGCTGCATTTGAACTTAGGTCCTCCTGACTCGAAGGCTGGTGCTCTAATCACTGCAACACCTAGCCCCCTTGAATGTTTTTCAATTCCAATTCTATTCTCTGATGAATTTGCTCTTCTCCTTAGTTTCATGTCATTTGTTCATCTGATAAACTAGCCATCTATGCCTTCATCTTAATCATTGACAAGAGCTCAGAAAATTATGGGACCATGGCAGATATGTGAGACATTCCACTAGAAGCCTCCCAAGATGACATCAAGCCAATAAAGACTTATTGCCTAAATGTGTGTTGTGTATGTGTTTTGGGGGAGAAGACCATGAACTGTTTGATAGTCTGATGACACTTATAGGATCCTTCTCAGACTGTTTTAAAATTTGAAGAAAAAATTAAGAATAACCTCAAAGTACAAAAATGCACAGTGCATTTTTTTTTAAAGGTAGAGAATGAAGATGATTGGATGAAGAATTTCATTTCAAAGTAAAATGATAATATTGTATTACTAGACATACCTGTTCTTTCTGGTGTTGAGACATAAAATATATGAAATTTTAATACAATTAAAAATAGCTATCAAAATGTTAAATAAACCAAAGTTACATACCCTAGATTAAGAACCCCTGTTCTATCAAAAGAATTTTGTACACCCTAACAGCAACATGGGGCGATGATCAACCTTAATGGATCTGCTCATTCCATCAGTACAACAATCAGGCACAATTTGGGGCTATCTGAAATGGAGAATACTATCTGTATCCAAAGAAAGAATTGTGGAGTTTGAACAAAAACCAAACACTATTACTTTTAATTTAAAAAAAAACTGTTATCTTATTATGTAATTTTGTATCTTTTATATTTTATTTTTCTTCCTTAAGGATATGATTTCTCTCTCATCACATTCAACTTAGATCAATGTATAGCATGGAAACAACGTAAAGACTAACAGATTGCCTTCTGTGGAGGGTGGGGAGAGGGAAGAGGGATTAGGTGGAAAATAGTAAAATTCACAATAAATAAATAATAATTTTTTTAAAAAAAAGAACCCATGTTCTAGAGAGTGTTTAATATTTCAAATCTACATAATCACATTGTCACATAGACTTCCTCTCTTTAGATTGTCCACAAAGGAATAAAAGTACTTCTGTACTTGTATTGAATAGAGTTGGAATCAAGAAGATTTGATTCGATTCCTTTCTTAGACTCTTACTAGATACGTTCCTTCTTGTTTGTCAGAATTAAGTTCAGAATACCAGTTTCTCTTGTCATTTTCTTCCATTTTAGAAGAATGAAATTATCATTAAGGCAAATAAAAAAAATTCCTCAGTTGATTCTTTGGAAGTGAGATCTCTCACAGCTATCTTGAACCAGGATGTGTTATGTTTCATAAATTTATCATATTTCTCTACCTCTGCATTATAAAAAATAACCTATTCTTATCAACTCGTTTCCTTGTTTCTCACACAGAACTCTTTGTTTCTAATCTTTATATCATTGCATTCATGTGCCCCCGTGCCTGGAATGCACTCTCTACTCATTTCCATTTCAATTTATAGCTCAAATACTACATTCTCCAAGTTTTTTCTTGACCACCACCTCCCCGTTCCCTATCACCATCCTCCCCCCAATGCTAGTGCCTTCCTTTTTTAAATTCCTTACATTGAGTTATCTTGTATTTGTTCTCTTTTTAGTTATTCTGTATATACTTGCAGAATATATACTGTATATGCTTGTTGACTCCCTTAACAGAATGTTCACTCTTTGAGAGTAGGGATTGTTTTTATATTATATGCCTAGTGATTGGCACTTAGTTAACACAATAAATGCTAATTTAGTGATTGATTTCTTCCTTCTTTTAGATACTCCCACAATGATTTCAATGTTTTCCCCCTCAGGGTTTAATACAATATTTGATGCATAATAAGTATTTAATAATTACTTGTACACTTGAATCGATTTCTTCCTCTATTTTTCTACATTGAAAGAAATTCTCTCCATCATGTTTCCCTTCCAGTTCCTACATTTTTCTCACATTAGTATATCTTTATGATATTCAAAGCTACTTTCCTTTCCTTCTAGTTATTCTTTTCCTTTTGAATGAAGTACACCTTGCCATAGGTATATCCAGTCATTAATCATATCCCAGCAAGTTTGAGGGATACATACAAGATTAGAATTTACCTCTGTGTATTAACACTTCTTACTTCTTGTGTTTTTGGTTATCTATACTCTGTGTATTTAACTCCGATTGCTTCGAATCCAGGGCTATCTCTGGTTGTTCAGATCCATATCTGGCTACTGGACCCAGATGGCTCCAGAGGAGAAGGTGTGGTTGGTGACTTGGGACAGCAACCCTCTACTCAAATCGAATTCATGTGTATGTCAAGGCAGATCCAAATTCAAATCCTGCCTCAGACATTTGTTAGCCTTGTAAGCCTGGCCAAGTCATTTAAACTCTCAAGTTTAAATTCTTATTTATAGAATTGGGATAATATCATTTAGCTCACAGGGTTTTTAGAATCAAATGAAATAATATGTTTTAATATATTGCAACTCTTAAAATTCTTTATAAATGTTAGCAATTATTATTTTTATCTAGATTGGCACATCAATGTATTAGTCTTCTCTATCCTTGCCTATTTTTAGTTTGAAGCCCTCCTGATGAGTTTTGAGGACTCTTGGAAGGTTTCCCCATTTCTTGAATAAATGGCAGTTCTATTCCCAGTTCTGGGAGGCTCTATTGCTGTTAACTCCCGAGCAATGAATTTTGTCATGACAGGCTTCCTGCTTTTTCTCTGTATAATGACACTTTCATTCAGTGCCATTTAGCTTGAAATTAACATGTTCTGCCAAACCCTAATGAAAGCAATAACCAATCCTCAGGCTGTCTGTCCTCTATAAGAGGGGTCCAACACTATGATTCAATTACCAGTGAAGAACTATTTAATTGAATCTAATTACTCTTTTCTTTTCTACAATGCTACAAATCACCAAATCTAAAAAGGGACGAATCTCAAAGATCTTCTAGGTCAATTGGAACCATATAAGGCTAACCCCCAGTCACATAAACCTGACACATGAGCATGACATCTCTGTTTGAAGACCTTTGTGTAGTGGGATCTTTTTTTTACAGTAAATGTCACTTCGGAATAGTACTAAATCTAAATTGATCTCCCTTTGCAACTAGTTCTATCCTCTGGTGACAAGCAGAACAGTTTCCTTCTTTTCCAAAAACCTTTTGATACTTGAATATTTCTGTCTACCTTGCATAAAATTACCTATATTAAATACCATTATTAAAATTAAAGATTATGTCTCACTTAAGTCTTCTTTCATCTCATTCCTAATCCATTTAACTACTCCTCATAGGGTCTGATGCCTGCATGCTCTCCAGTTTATCCAGCACAATCCTCTGAAAATGATCTGACCAGAGAAAAATATAACAAAACATTCCTAGATAGTTCTTGAAGCTTTATTGATTGCCACTTCATTTTACTATTATTGCATCTTAAATATTATCATTTAATACTATCATTGCATCTTAAATATTATCTTATTGAGTTTTTGCCCTGCTATTTCCACATTCTTCTCTTAACTTCTCTTAAACCATTATCTCCCCTTTCTTACAGTTGCAAAGTTCATTTTCTAACATCATCTTATATTTATGTTTATGAGATTTCATTTTATTAGGTGTAGTCTAGTGATTTCTCCTGTCAAGTTCTTTTTGAATTCTGCTCTTTAATTCTGCATGTTAGCTATATTTTCTATTTTTATGTCCAGCTGCAAATTTAATAAGCATGCCATCCATATCTTTGCCAAATTACTTCATCTTTGCCAAGTCATAGATAAAAAGGTACAGGGTCACACTCATAAATAGTTAAGATATTCTACCCTAATCAAGTCTTACCAAGGTGACATTGAACATTTAATGTATGTATATATATATATATATATGTATATATATATATATATATATATATATATATTTGATTCTTTCCTTCAACTATCTTTAAACTCACTTAACCTCATAGTCCTCATCTCTTCTCATTCACAAGAACAGATTTTGCTAAAAGCTTTGCTAAAATCTAGGTAAAGTTACCTACAGCTTCTCTTTATCTAGCAGTCTAATTTTGTTTGCTTTCTTGTCTAGACCTAAGATTTCATTAGCATGGGGAAGTTTTGTTGAGTAAATTGCTTCTATCAATGCAAATTGGTAACTGTTCTGAAACTTATGACTTAGAGAGCTCCTGACACTGAAAAGTTAAGTGATTTGTACAAGGTTGCACCACCAGTATGTGTCAGAAACAAGATTTGAATTAATCTTTTCTAACTCTGAGGTCATTTCTTTGTCTACCATACCACCTTTTCCCTCCCTACTAGACTAGTAACCTTGTCAAAAAAAGTAAGGTCTTTGTGGAAAATGAACAAAGGGAAACACAGTAAGACAGTGTAAAGTAATGAGAAAAATAAGTAAAGTACACAATTACATGTAAATGAAAAGAACAATATAATGAAGCATAACACTGATTGTAATGACCATTCTTTACCTTTGAGAAGAAATGAGAAAATTTATTTCACTCTTTTCATTGGCTATTCATGTGTCTACTGGTATGGAATGTTGCATATATGTCATACATAGCTGTTATGTTTGATTTTGTTTAACTGAAGGAGAGTGAATCTTTCTGTGAGAAAAAGAAACTAAGATAATGGATAATGGATTTAACACAGAGTGGAATTAAAAGACACATTTTTTTCCCTTGTATAAATCACTCAACTTCTCATTTATTTGTTTCTTTATCTGAAAAATGTACAGATTAGACTAAATGATGATGAAGTTCTCTTACAGAAATAAGCTATGACAATAAGAATAGAAAGTCACTAATATGTCTTAATAAATATTAAGTGTCTACTCTGTGGATGTAAAGCCAAAAATGAAAAAGAATATTTTCAAAAATATTTTAGTCTCTTAGTTGGTCTGTGTAACAATATTTACAAAATGAATAAAAAATAATTTTGAGTAAAGGGAAAAGGAGTAGCTTGAGCCAAGTTTTTTAGCAAGAGGTTGTGTTGAAGCGGGAGGGCATTCCAGGTAAGGGGGAAAGGAAAGGCAAAAGTGTGGAGATATTATATGGAGTGTTGTTTGAGAAATAACAAAAAGGCTAATTTGGTTGGTCAGTGGAGTGGAAGAAGAGGAGGATATAGGTTAGAAAGGTATCACAGAATTAGAGGCAGCTAGGTGGTGCAGTGAATGATAGAGAACTGGCCTTGGAGTCAGTCAGGAGGATGGGAGTTCAAATCTACCCTCAAATACAATATTTACTAGTTATGTGACCTTGGGTATCCTGACTTAATCCTGATTACCTTGCATCCACGGCCATCTCCAGGCATCCTGATTCATATCTGGCCACTGGATCCAGAGGTTCTGGAGGAAAAAGTGGGACTGGTGACTTAACACAGCAACCCCTCACTCAAATCCAATTCATGTACTTGTCATGGCATTGCCTCCCTTGTGTCATGGTCTTCATCATCATCATCACAGAATTACAAAACTTCAAGAGTGAAAGAACTCAGCAGCCATTTAATCTAACCCAGATACAAAAGCAATCACCATTTAATAGGCTCAACTAGTGGTCATCTTGGAAGTCCTCCAGGTAAAGGAAACCCACCACCTCTTGAGACACTTTTCCTCTTTCTTGAGACAGTCTTTTCCTCTTTCAAACAACTTTAATTATTAAAAAGTTGTTTTTCTGAAATCAAGCCTAAGTAAATTTGACTCTGTAACTTTTACATGTTGTAGACTGTTATTCTCCCTGAAAAAAAAAGCTGAACAAAATTCTAATCCTTCAAATGCTTAGAAATAATTAATATACCCCTGACCTCTGAATCTTCTCTCCTAAATGATAAATAAATTCAATTTATCCAACCAATATTATGTGAAATCAAGATCCTTTAACTACCTTATTAGTCCTCTCTGGATACTCCATAGCTTATCAATGTCTTGTCAGGATATCCAAAATTGAACACAGTTCTCCAGAGGAATTCTAATGAGGGTAGAGTACAGTGTCTCCAGAAGCTATTCCCTCTTCTTCTTAAGAGATTTAAAAAACAGATTATTTATTTATTTTAAACATCTTTTTCTTTTTAAATTTGAGTTCAAAAGTTCTCTTTCTCTCTCCCGCAACTTCACTACCCAAAGAAAACAATATATCAACAATATATCAACTACACATATGAATCATGTAATACAAATTTCTGCAATAATCATATATTTTTCAAAAGTAAGAAAAATATAGAAAATTATACTCCAATTTGTATTCAGAATTCATCACTCCTTTCTCTCTGCATGTGGATAGCATTTTTTTCCCATAATGAATCCTATAGAATTGTTTTGGATCATTAATCAGAGTAAAAAAGTCTTTCATTAGTGCTCAACAAAACAATATTGTTTTACGGTGTACAAAGATCTCTTTTGGTTCCTCTCATTTCACTTTGTATCAATTCATATAGGTCTTGTCCTCTATCCCCAAAGACATTTCCACCCCATCAACTTCCATGTGGATAAAACTAATTTCAAATAGTCTAAGTAAACTTCAAATTTACATTTCCTTGCTTCAAGGACTGGCTCAGTATTGATGAAATGCATATAAATATCTCAACAAGAAAGCCTGTGTGTTATAGAGAAAAGATCATGTTTTGCAACTATAGGTCCTGAGTTCAAGTACTAAGCTTTGCTACTTGTCAACTATATGACAATGGAACTTTTAATGATAGCATAATGAGCCCCAGTTTTCTCATCTGTAAAATGATGTCATTGGACTGAAGCTCCTTCTTGTTCAGACCCTTCTCAGCTTCCAACTGGTCTCTTTTCCTCTGGGTCAGCCAGCCAGAGACCTAACTGGTTCATGCTTTAAAGGCAGAAATATGAGTAAAGCATCATGTCCATTGGTGCCTATTTTTTAATACTCTTATTTTATTTTGCATTTAGACTCCCTATTTAATCTGAGACATTTTCCTGTATTGTTTTTATTCTTGGTTGTTTTGATTCTAACTTTAAGTCCTAATAAGCAATTTTGCCTCGGCTAATTTGGTTGTATTCATACACCTCTCTCCCTCACATATGCTGAGGTAGACTTTACCTTAGGAAACCCATTAAATTACCTTAAAAGCAGGCTGCAAACTTGGATTTGAGTAGATGTGATAGAAGATAGGGGTTCCCCCCCTTTCCAATTTACCCTGTACATACTGTCCAGATTTGTATTCCTGAAGTACTTCTTTGATTGGGTTATCTCTATTCAAATACCACAAACAGAGGTGTAACCATGAGTAAGAGTTCATGTATATATGAAATCCAATCTGAGTTATTTTAGCTAGCTTAATTTTAGTTGTAATACAGGATTTGATATTGAACTATGCAGAAACACTTCATACATCAAGCAACCTTAGCACAAAACTGCCTAGAAATGCATTGGAGATGACATGGAATGGGATGGAAACCTGACAACCTAAGCATGATGTATCTCCCAACCCTTTGAAAACCAGTTTGTAAAGTTAAATATAGGACTGAGGTGCAGGAGATCTCAAACTCTGACTCACTCTTCTGCTTTGACCTATGAATTGAAGATTATTTAATCTAACCCACCCCAGTTTGTTCACCTCAAAGTAGCAATTATCCTATCTCTCACAGGATAATTTGTTAAGGGCAAGAAAATAGTTTTGAAAGGTTTTGAGTTGAGGTCAGAGCCAAGATGGTGGTGTGAAGGCAGGAATTTCCAGAAACTTGTTCCCCAAAAAAACTCCAAAACCTGTCAAATTATGACTCTAGCCAAAATTTAGAGGGACAGAACCACAGAAAGACTGAGTGCTATAATTTTCCAGTCAAAGACAACTTAGAAATTCTGCAGGAAAGGTTTGTTTTACCAGGACTGGGGGTTGGAAAGAGCTACAGTGCAGCCCGACTGGAGTAAATTGGTAACAGCCCATGTGGTACCTGGGTCCATGGAGAGGGAATGGTTTCCATACCTCTTGGCCTAGAAATCACCAGGGACAGCTTGAATGGGCAATGAGAGAAGTCTACAGCACCAGAGTGAGTGCAGAGTACTGGCCTCAAAGCAGCCCTGTGGTAAGAACCTGCAGCAGGAATTGGCTGAGCCTCCCAGCACTTCCAGAGCTCCCAGCCCACAGACAGTAAGGGGACCAGGGGAGATTGCAGAGGTCTCTCTGCTCTCCCTGGGGCAGGACTCTGCTGTTTGCCCACACTCAGATCCAGGTTACAGCCTCAGCTTCCATATAACCTTAGCAGAGCCGAGATCCTCCTCACAGCTCCAGGGAAGAGGGGAGGGCCTGTGGTCATCCACATATCAAAGCACAGTCAGGAAAGTAGTCAGAGCCTCTCCTAGGATCTTGGAGGAATTAAGGTCCTTATAGGGTGTTCCAACCCCCCAAAGCCTTGGAAGTGTGATAAATTGGTCATAGGCTGAAGAAATGAGCAAACAGCAGAAAAAGAAGAATATAACCATAGAAAATTACTTTGGTCCCATGGAGCTTCAAAATACACACTCAGAAGATGACAAAGTTGAAACTTCTGTATCCAAAGCCTCCAAGAGAAATAAGAAATGGGCTCAGGTAATGGAAGACTTCAAAAAGAACTTTGAAAAAGAAGTATGGGAGGTAGAGGAAAAAATGGAAAGAGAAATGAGAGCAATGCAGATAAATCATGAAAACCAAGTAAACCAAGTCAGCAGTTTGATGAAAGAAATTAAAAAAAAATACTGAAGAAAATAACATTAAAAACCCGTTTAGGTCAAATGGAAAAAATAACCCAAAAAGCAATTGAGGAGAAGAATGTCTTAAAAAGCAGAACTGGCCATATGGAAAAGATTAAAAAAGCTCTCTGAAGAAAATAATTCCTTCAAATGTAGAATGGAGCTAAAGGAAGCTGATACCTTTGCAGGAAATCAAGAAACAATAAAACTATATGAAAAGAGCAAAAAAGGGGCAGCTAGGTGGTGCAGTGGATAAAGCACTGACCCTGGAGTCAGGAATACCTGGGTTCAAATCCGGTCTCAGACACTTAATAATTACCTAGCTGTGTGGCCTTGGGCAAGCCACTTAACCACATTTGCCTTGCAAAAACCTAAAAAAAAAGAACAAAAAATTAGAAGAAAATGTGAACTATCTCATTGGGAAAAAACTGAGCTGGAAAACAGATCCAAGAGATATAATTTAAAAATTATGTGGCTACCTGAAAGTCACAAGCAGGGAAAGAGCCTAGATTTCATTTTTCAAGAGATAATGCATCAAAATTGCCCTGCAATCCTAGAAGCTGAAGGTAAAAAAAAGAATTTAAGGGAATTCACTGATCACCTCCTGAAAGAGATCCCAAAAGAAAAACTCACAAGAATATTATAGCCAAACTCCAAAACTCCCAAGTCAAAGAGAATAGCTGTAAGAAACAAACAATTCAACTACCGTGGCTCTACAGTCAGGATTACACAGGATTTGGCAGCATCTACATAAAGGGTTTGTAGGGTTTGGAAAGTGATATTCCAGAAGACAACTGAGAACCAACTACTCAGCAAAACTGAACATCCTCTTTTAGGGGAAAAGATGGACTTTCAATGAAACAGGGGACTTTCAAACGTTCCTGTTGAAACAATCAGAGCTGAACAAAATGTTTGATCTTCAAGTACAGGACTCAGGTGAAGTATAGAGAGGATAGATGAGAAGGACTAACTTAATGATGTTGAACTGTTTGTATTCCTGCATGGGAAGAAGATACTGATAACTCATGAACTTTCTCATTTATAAGAGTTGTTAGAAGGAACATGTATAAGGCACAAGAGGAAATTGAATATAATGGTATAATATTGTATAAAAATGGAATCAATAGGGGGAAAAGGAAAGTACTGGGAGAAAGGGAAAGGAGAGGAAGAAGGGGCTAAGATATTTCACATAAAAGAGTCATGGAAAGTCTTTTGCAATGGAGTGGAATGAGGGGGCATGAATGAGCCTTCATTCTCATGAGGAATGGCTCAGAGAAGAAATAACATACACACTTAATAAAGTATAGAAATCTATCTTACCCTGGAGAAAAATTAGAGGAAAGGGATGGGATAAGGGGGAATGGGGGGGGAGGTGGGGGGGAGTAGGTGATAGAAAAGAGGAAAGATTGTGGGAGAAGGTATTCAGATACAACTCACTTCTGAGCAGGGACAGCATGAAAGGAGAGAGAGAGAGAATAGAATAAATAAGAGTGGGGAGGAATAGAATGGAGGGAAATATAGCTAGTAATAGTGACTGTAGGAAAAGATATCGAAGCAACTTCTCTGGTGGACTTATGATAAAGAAGGCAACTCAACCCAGAGACAGAGCCATTGCAATCTGAACACAGACTGAAGTACACTTTTTCCCCCCTTTCTCACTATTCTTGAGGTTTCTCTATCTTTTTTGGGGGGAGGGGGTTTATGTTTACTTTCACAAGATAATTGTAATAATATAAAATAAACCATAAAAAGAAACAAAGCTTTAGAATTGTTTGGCATCAAAATATGCTAATACAAGTTTGGTTTTTAAAATTTTTTTTTTGCTGATAACTCTTGCTTTTATTCTTTTTAGATTTTTCCTTGTTTTCTCTACTTCTCTGTACTCCCCCTTTCCAGCGAGCTATCCCTTATAAGAGAGATCACAAGTTATTATTATTATTATTATTGCTCTCATTATTGATTGCATACTCTCCTTTGCCCTTCCTCAACTGGTTCATTTACCTAAATCCTTTCCTCTACCCTGTGAAATTCAGTTTTAAGTTCTTCTTCTTCCATGATGCCTTTTATGGCTTCTTAAATTCACATGGATCGCTTTCTTTGATCTTCTCTGGCTCTCACCTTACACTGTTACTTTGTTTTATGTATACTCTCCCCCCACCCAGACACATACACAATCACACACACACAAAATTTCTCTATCTCAGTGACAAAATCTTATAGAGCTCATTTTAAATTTAAAAAATTCTTTTATACATATCACCATTAGGCATATAATGTTACTGAATTCATAGCCACAGCACTGATTGAATCAATGACATTATTTGAGAGTCTTTGTGTTTCAGTTCATCATCTAAAAATTGAAAAATGAGAAGACATAAAAAGACAATGACAAGAATGAGGAGAAAACTTGATACAGCAGAAGGAGCTAAGGGACATGGGTTTAAATGTTTATTCTGCTATTTACTATTTGTGATAGTTTAAAAGCATTTAACCTATTTGAGTTTCAAATTTCTTTTTTTAACAAAAATGAAGTGGTTATAGTCTACTTCTTGGACTTGTACCATTGTAAATCTATGGCACTGTGCTATGCTTGCATGTAATGAAAACATTCATTTCTCTTCATATTTCCCCCATATGCTAGTCTACTTTAAAATTATAGCCATAAATATCATTATAATATTTGATATTTTAGGCCAATATTGATGAATGTGGTATTAATATTTTATGTGGGTTGGCTTCTCTTTTCCTAAATCCATCTCTGCCATTTGGCACTGGTCCTGAACTGCTCATAATATCCTTGAGTCCCTCCCTAATTTCTCCTTTCTTTAGGTTTTTGGTTGTCCCTCTTTTTTTTTTTTTTTTTTTTTTTTTTTATTAGGTTTTTACAAGGCAAACGGAGTTAAGTGGCTTGCCCAAGGCCACACAGCTAGGTAATTGTGCCTGAGACCGGATTGAGACCAGATTTGAACCCAGGTACTCCTGACTCCAGGGTTGGTGCTTTATCCACTACGCCACCTAGCTGTCCCCAAGAACTTTTTTTTTTTTGCAAGGCAATGGAGTTAAGTGGCTTGCCCAAGCCCACACAGCTAGGTATTTATTAAGTGTCTGAGGCCGGATTTGAACTCAGATACTCCTGACTCCAGGACCAGTGCTCTATCCACTGCACCACCTAGCTGCCCCCAGTTGTCCCTCTTTTAAGAAAGCATAGTAGAGGGGGCAGCTAGGTGGCACAGTAGGATAGAGTACAAATCCTGGAGTTAGGAAACTGAGTTCAAATCAGGTTTCATACCTTTAATAATTACCTAACTGTGTGACCTTGAGCAAGTTATTTAGCCCCTTGAAAAAAGCCAAAAAGCCCCCAAAAATGCATAGTAGAAAGAAACTCTACTGCCAACTTCTAGCAATTTCTAGGTTTTTTCCACAAGATTTAAAATTCCAGATCTTTCTACCAAAGTGACAAGTATACCCAGAGAGGGTATAAGGACAAATAAAGGGGAAGAGCATAAAAATGTATTAATACTGAAAAATTCACATCTTCTATATTGCATTTTTAGTACCTAGCATAGTGCTTAGTACATAGTAGGTTTTTAAGCACTAGTAGAATGAATATTAATTTGTGTTTACAAACCAGGAATTTTAAAATAAATTTTTAATAATTTTAATTAAAATGCAATGTTCAATTTCAAACTCACACAAGTCAATGGACTCTAATAAATATGATATGAGCAACTTAATATTCTCTGAACTTTGCTAATACCAATCTGAAATACAAAACTTCCAAACATAATCAGGAAAAGCTTAGGCGATTTTTTGTTTTGGCACAAATTTCAACTTATACATATAATATTGAATTTAATAACATTTATTAAATATAAACAATGTGCAAGGAATTGTACTAGGTATAAGGATAAGACTGGTCCTGTAATACATTGCTATGGAGAACTCCTGGATGTGGAAATTGCCTTTATTAATGTAAGATAAGCAACTTATTTAGAGATTCTCTAGAGTAGAGGTGCCAAACTTGGCAAAACCAGCTGAAAATGTAATTGGAAAATTTTTAACAAAATAAAAATACAACATAGATAATGTTAATTTCTTTTTTCTAACTCAATATGTCATGCAGGGTGTTCTGTTTCTGTTTGAGTTTGACACCAGTGTTCTAGAGAACTGAGAGATTGGGACTCACACAGGCAGAACTTGATAAAAAAAAAAATGAAACTATTCCTGCCTTCAAGGAATTTACATTCTGGTGGGGGAGAGAACTTATGGAGAGAAGTAAATACAAAGCATATGTAAATGGAAAATGTAGTTAGTGGGGCAGGGGGTATTTTTGAAGGGTTTTGAGCACTAAGGATTTTGGATTTGATCTGGAAGTTGTTAATGAATGGAATGACATGATTGGATCCATGTTTTTAAGAAAATCATTTTGGGTGCAGCAGGATGGTATAGTGGATAGAGCACCGGTCCTGGAGTCAGGAGTACCTGAGTTCAAATCCGGCCTCAGACACTTAATAATTACCTAGCTGTGTGGCCTTGGGCAAGCCACTTAACCCCATTTGCCTTGCAAAAAAGAAAGGAAGAAAGAAAGAAAGAAAGAAAGAAAGAAAGAAAGAAAGAAAGAAAGAAAGAAAGAAAGAAAGAAAACAAAAAGAAAAAGAAAATCATGTTGGTGTCAGAATGGAGGATGAGCTGAAGTGGGAAGTCTTGAGGCAAGCAGTCACACCAGTAGGCTCTTTTAGTAGTGAAGTGTGAGACAATAAGATTCTGCACCAGGATAATGATAGTATCAGTAGAAAGAAGGATTTTTTCCCTTTTTTTTAGGTTTTTTTTTTGCAAGGCAAATGGGGTTAAGTGGCTTGCCCAAGGTCACACAGCTAGGTAATTATTAAGTGTCTGAGACTGGATGTGAACTCAGGTACTCCTGACTCCAGGACCGGTGCTTTATCCACTACACCACCTAGCTGCCCCAGAAAGAAGGATATTTTAAAGGCAAAAAAAAAAAAAAAAATGGAAAGGTTAGGGCACCTAGGTGCTGCAGTGGATAGAGCACCGACTCTGGAGTCAGGAGTACCTAACTTCACATCCAGCCTCAGACACTTAATAATTAATTACCTGGTTGTGGGGCCTTGGACAAGCCATTTAACCCCATGTGCCTTGCAAAAACCTAAAAAAAAAAGTGGAAAAGCGAAATTGACAGGTCTTGGCAAGAGATTTGATTTAGGAGGTGAGAGATAGTAAAGAGTCAGGGATGACACCTAGATAGGGTAGCCCAGGATGTTGCTCTCAGCCAAGATGGAGAAATTAGGAAGTCTGGAAGGGTTTAGGGGAGAGATAATGCATTTAGACAGGTTGTGCTTAGGTTGACTAAGGGACCTCCAGTTCAAAGTGTCTAAAAGGTGATTAGAAATCTAAAACTAGAGTTTGGGAGAAAGGTTAGGGCAGGATGGGAAGATTTGATCATCATCATGCATAAAGATTATAATGAAATTCATAGAAGTTGATGAGATAACGAAGGGAAAAAGAAATGATGGATGAGGATACAGCAAAAGAGGCTGAGAAGGAACCATCTGATTGGTAGAAGGGAGAGCAAGGATACTGTGTACTGAAAACCCAAACATTGGAGATTGTCAAGAAGAAGAAAGTGATCAAAAGTGTCAAATACTGCAGAAAGATCAAACATGAAGTTGATTGACAAAGATACTCAGCTTTGTAAATATTGTCAGCAATAAGAGAAAGATATTCATCTCTGCTTTTGGGAACACAGGGTCAAGGAAGATGTGTCTGTCATATAACATAATTCATAGTATATGGTTTGTCTTATGTGTCATTTCTATTTTCTTCAAATAGTTTAAGACTGTATAAGTTCTTGTTCTTTGTGACTTAGTTTCCTGTTCTATTATTGATAACTAAAACTGGCATTTATATATTATTTTAAGATTTGCAAAGTTCTTTACAAATATTATCTCATTTTAACCTTACGACAACCCTTGGGGTAGATGAAATTGTAATCCTTATTTTATAGATGATGAAACTGGGACACATAACAATTAAGTGACTTCCAGAGAATCACATAGTTAGTAAGTGTCTGAGGCTAAATTTAAATGCAAGTCTTCCTGACTCCAGGACCAATACTCACCACCTAGACTCTTATTTTTCAAAGCTTTGTTTGTTAATAGTGATATTCCTTTGTTTCCTCAATAATCCAATTTTACTTTTCAGCTACCTTCTATGTTCCACCCGAAAAAAGTAAAAATTCAAATTAACTATTTGTCAAGGAATGAATGCATGGAAATGTATAGCTGCTTTTGTTTTTCCACTCATGAAAAGAGAATTAAAAATATCAATAAAATGGACAATAGCATTTTGGTTGCAGATTCACAGCAGCATGTAATCATACTGGGGTAAATTTATTTATTCCTAATATTTGTGGAGCCAAGCTGTTCAATTAAAAAAAAAACAACTTTTACTTCATGTGAGTCCTGTTTCTTCATTGAAGGGTGCCTGAGGTTGTCAGAAGGGTTGTAAATATTCTCAGGTTTTTTTTCTTTTGAACCATCAAGTAATTGAAACCAGTTTCTTAAACCATTTCACCCTGGGATATCATGGAGATCTCACAGTTTGAGGTCACTTAGGACTCAGGGGTCCAGAAGAAGACTGATGGAGGGTAATGATGGAATTCAATGTCAGGTATGATAAGGAGCACCAATCAATGAGTCCATGGGATCCATTAAATTTTATTATTTATGTTCTCAAGCTGAGATGAATAAATAATAGGCTATTCTCATTTTTCTTCCTTGATGCTTTCAGATTGTTGATAAGTAGACTCTTATGATTCACCAAGCATAGGTAACAGACACATTTTGTTATCTGAAACAAATTTCCATCAGAGACTTGGATTTTTTTCAATTTTTAAAAATTTTATTTAAACTTTTGAATTCCAAATTCTATCCTTCCTTCCCTCTTTTTTTCTCTCACTGAGATGGTAAGAAATAAGATATAGATTATACATATACAATTAGGTAAGACATTTCCATATTTGTCATTTTGTACAAGAAGATTCAACTAAAAGAAAAATGAAAGTGAAAATAGCATGCTTCAGTCTGTATTCAATCAATATCAGCTCTTTCTCTGGAGGTAGATAGTATTCATTAGTTCTTTGAGATTGTCTTGAACGATTATATTGCTGAGAGTGTCTAAGACATTCACAATTCTTCACTGAACAATATTGATATTTCTATGTACAACATCCACATGTTCTGTTCACTTCACCATGTATCAGTACATGTAAGTTTTTATGGTTTTTTCTAAAAATACCTTGCTCCTTACTTATGGCACAAGTAGCTATCACATTCATATATCACTATTTGTTTGACCAACTGATGATCATTCTCTCAATTTCCAATTCTTTACCACTACAAAAAGAACTACTGCAAATATTTATGTACAACTAGATCTTACAGTTTTATAGATCTTTGGGCATAGTTCCAAATTGTTCTCCAGAATAATGGAACAGTTCACAACTCCACCAAAGATAATACAGATATTCTTTTTTTCGGGGGGGGGGGCTCCTTCAGTAGTCTTTATTAAAAATTTCAAGGGTAGATCCCTGGGTCCTGAACCACCCCACACCAATTTGAGGCAGGAGAGGAAGGAACTACTTGGATAATATACTGCTACAAAACAGTACCAGGAGGGAAGGATGGTTTAAGATAAGAAACTGCTTTCAGGGCAACTTTCCCTCTTCCACACCATACCCCACTCCAGCTGAAATCTTCACTGGAGCCAGTCATGCTGCCTTTTTGGGAGTCGAGGGGCCAGCAGTACCATCTGCAAGCTACTGGGCACACACCAGTTTATGCCAGGCATCCAGGAGGAGAACGGAAGGCATGATAATCCATAGGGCATTTAGGAAGATGAAGTAGAACCAAAAGTAGAGTGGGTGCCCAAGCTCCCCATGCTGAAAGCCATCTCGATATTCAGTGAGGAAATAAAGGACATCGCCATACAGCTGGCCCAGGGAAATAACAAGCTGGAGAAGGAATCGTTCAGGTCTCTGTCTCAGAAAGGCACCCACAGCCCACAAGCTGAGTGGACCCCATGCCCAGGCTGTCACTGTCTCCATGCACACAACGAAGTTGTTTGCTAGAATGTAGCGGCTGTCACCCTTGGAATATTCCTTCCCCGAGATGGAGCCTTACACGAATCGGGGCTCTCCTGGTCCGAGAGAACAAGCCGCAGTCAGATCACCCCAAAAGGCTGGCTTCTAGACTTCGCAGGGCTCCTACTCCGACCCGTCGAAGAGGGCCCTGGTCGGGGAAGCGCTAATACAGATATTCTTAAGAAGCCTGTATAAGATGTGAAAATAAACCTACAAATGTTCAAAACTCTTCATAAATTTTTGGAATTTATGCAGGCATGAATAAACAGAGTGTGCTGATGACACAAAGATAGAAGGTGAAGCAGAGCAGTAAAGACCAAAATCAGATTAATGTGTGAGGGAATACCATTTCTCAGTCCCTGGAGGAAAGATCTTTTCCATTCCCAGTTGACCCCTGGCTCTTTGCTAGTTCTTACTCTGAGAGATTGGGAAATTTCAAGATTGATTCTGCTCTAGAATGGCCTGAGACTCACTTTAATTTGATAATATTATTGAGCGCCTCCTACATATCAGGCACTGTGCTTGGCATTGGGGATGCAAATGTAGAAATAAATTAGTCCCCAATGTCACAAAAGTTATTCTATTTGGGGGAAATAACTGATGATGACAATGATGATGATGATGATGATATTGATGGTAACTACTGATAACAATTCTTTCAAAATTCTTATTTAGGTGAGAGGAAGAAGGATATAATTTCTTGAGTCCAGGAACTTACTGGGAAATGTTTAGTTTCTGTCTCTCAAAAAAAAAAGGTCATGAGATATTAAAAAAGTCACAGATTACTCTTCATTATTAACATTTTTCATCATTATCTTAAATTAGAACAATCAACAAAACATTAAATCAAGCCCTGATTTGTAATTTACCAATTTCTTAAGTGCAAATGCTGAAAATTTAACAATCTTGCTCTTGCTCGCATCATTTCTGGAGGAGCAGTTTGTGGCTATGTTAAAGAGTACCCTGGTTAGACCAGCAAAAGCTGATAAGTTAAAGGACAGAGGTATTGAAATGTAAAGGAAAGGTATTCTAAGATGCAAAATAAATATTCCATGGTCATAAAAGGTTTAAGACTTGAATATTAAATTAAATAAGAAAAGGTCAGTGAATAAAATGTCAATTCTTGAAAACAAATAACCAAAGAGTCAGAGAGGTTTTACAACCACTGTTAACTCTAAAAATACCAAAAATCTTTTCCAGGTTATCATAACCATAGTTAACTGGGAAAAATAACAAAACAAAATAAAGTCAAAGTGATCTTAAGCAAAAAGCTTTCTTTATTTAGTTGGAAGAGAAAAATTAGACAGGCACAGATCCCAAGATCTATACAATTACATGTATGTGTATATATGATGCCCATGTATATATTATACATGAAGTATATCATGTATATGTAAATATGTACACTGTGTCTTGATAAATCTGTAAAGGGAGACAGAGAGAGACAGAGACTGAGATGGATTTGTGGCCAGAGAATCAAAGATTATGATATGGCAACAGTTGTTAGGCATAACAGTAACATTAAAGTAAGGTTGCCTAGTGACAAAAAGGACTTCATATCTGGGCCTCTTGCTGTTTGCCCAAACTCAGGAAGCAGTAGTCCTATGATTTAGTTGCAGCATTGTCCATCTAGAGGATGAGTACAAAAGACTGTTGTCATACCAAATTCAGGGCAGAGTTTTCTTGCTGGGCCTTAACTCTGGAAAATAGGTATCTTCTAATAGTAAAAAGAGAGGGATGGTCTTGACATGGGATCCCCTCAATAATGAACTTTCATTTTTGTTATCAGCATCAGATCTCAAAAAGTGTGTAGGAGTTATAACAGATTTAAAATGTAATAGTTCCTAAAGAACACATTAGCACTTCAGAATCAAATAGCATAACAGTACTCCACTTGAAGAGACAACAATACCAACCAGCTGAGCCAGTGCCTGTGGTGAAAAACCATTTCTGCCCATCAAAGAGCCTGGCCAGAATTCAATTAATTGACTTGTCCATATAGACTCTTGAAAGAGTCCAGAAGGCAAGGGATCTGCCTGATCCAGATAGGCAGCAGTTTCCCAGAGACTGAGTGACTTGCCTGGTCCAGTCTGTGAAGCAGCTGAGTCTAGTAAGAAGCTGATAGTAGTTGATGGATCTAGCTAAGAAGCAGATGAACCAGTTCAATAGAGATGCTGTGCCCTCTTCAGGAGCCAGCCTAGCTGAGTCACAGAGCTGTTTGTTAATGCTAGGTGCTGTTTCTGAATTGAATTTTGTGGAAACTTCCAGAAAGAAATAGGACACTGAGACTCTGAAATTCAGTACTTATAAGTTGCCCTTAACATGTGTGTCACCTGAATATGAACTTCATTACCTTTTAAGTTAATATCCACTCTTCCCACAATGTATACTTGTGGGAGAGGGTTGTATAATTACTATTCTCTATATACATTTTGAGTAAATTCCTTTGCTAAAGAACTGAGTCAACTAATTGTTAAGGAGAAGCATATTGGTGACAGCTCACGAACTAATGCTAGGGTAATAAACCACCTACAATTAACTGAGAACTCTGAAAGTAGAAGCAGTAGCCACCTTTCTGGGGTCCCAATCTGGTAGTGTCTGTACATTTTTAGAGAATAAATAAACTTAGAGGAATTGCTATACCAATGCAAATTTAGGCAAATAATTTAATCCATTTCCCCACATTTTCCAAATTAGTGATTATCTTATGGCAATCACTAAATGGAAGATGACTCTAGGCCTGTTTGTTTTTGCTTGGTCATCTAGCCACCTTGCCCCAGGACTAGAGACAATTCCTCAGAGGATTTCACTCTCTCTCTCTCTCTCTCTGTACCAGAACTTCTATCCTGAAGCCTTACTGTCCTAATTAGTTTGAAACTACAATTCTTCTCTTCTTCTTGACCCCTATCCCCTACTACCTTCTAGTTCTAGAACTATAATCAAAGGAAAGGCTGTACCAATCTTCTCCCTTATAATTCCATTCACTATCTTTGTAACTTTGCAGTTCAAGATGCCGCTCTCCCAGTTCCCTACTCTCAGATGTGTGTTGTCTTGATCTCCTGGAATATAAAGTCCTTGAGGAATATAAAGACTCTCTTCTCTACTGTATTTATACCTTCCAGTGTTTAGCACAGTGCTTGTTAGATGGTAATTTCTTCATAAATTCCTTTTTCTCATTTTTCTTCCTTTCTTCCTGTCTTCCTTAATTCCTTCCTTCTTTCCCTTATTACTTTCCTACCTATCTTTGTTCATTCCTTCTATTCTTTCTCCTTTCATTCTTCCTTCCTTCCTTTGTTTCTTCCTTCTTTCCTTTATTACTTTCCTAACTATCAGGGTAGCTAGATGGTGCAGTAGATAGACACTACTAGCCTTGGAGTCAGGAAAATGGGAGTTCAAATCCAGCCTTAGACACTGTGTGAACTTGAGCAAGTCACTTAACTCTGATTGCCTCACTATCTCCAGTCATCCTGATTCATATCTGGCCACTGGACTCGGATGTTCTGGAGGAGATAGTGAGGCTGGTGACTTAGCACAGTATCCCTTCACTCAAATCCAATTCACACACTTGTTAAGGCATCACCTCCTTGATGTCATGGTCTTCTTTGAGAATGAAGGACAAACATCATCACCTACCTTTGTTCCTTCCTTTTTTCATTCTCTCCTTCCTTCTTTCTTCCTTCTGCCTTCCTCTTTTTCTTATTTACTTTCCTAACCTTTGTTCCTTCCTTCCTTCCTCCCTTCCTTTTTCATTATTTCAACCATTCTTTCATTTTTTTAAAGTTTTTTTGGAAGGCAAATGGGGTTAAATGGCTTGCCCAAGGCCACACAGCTAGGTAATTATTAAGTGTCTGAGACCGGATGTGAACTCAGGTACTCCTGACTCCAGGGCCGGTGCTTTATCCACTGCACCACCTAGCCACCCCAATCATTCTTTCATTAATGCTCAATGACAGTCTTCCAGCATTTCTATGTGACCCTCAAAGTAGGCTATTATTTTGTGATTTATTGTTTTTTCAAGGCTACTCAAAATGTTTATTCTAACTTAATTTCATTAGGAAGATAATATTGGGTGTGAAGGGGTGAGGTGAGGCAGATTTATCCCAGGCTCTCTCTTTTTCTTTGGTAGACTTCAGTGGCCAGGAGCTCCAAACGGAAATCTGAGCTTGAACTGAGATCTAGTTGAGAGAGATTCGGGGCTTAGATGGAATGGAAAAAGGAAAAGCTAGAAGTTATAAAGTTGCCAAAAATAACTATGTTTAGACTAGGTTAGTGGTATTGACTATAGAAAGAAAGGGATGGATGAAAAAAACTAGAAAAGAATAGATAAGACTTGGTTTAAAAAAAGAGGGAAAAGATAGTCAAAAATAACTCTTGATGAAGGGGTGGCTAGGTGGTGCAGTGGATAGAGCACCGGCTCTGGAATGAGGAGTACCTGAGTTCACATCCGGTCTCAGACACTTAATAATTACCTAGCTGTGTGGCCTTGGACAAGCCATTTGACCCCATTTGCCTTGCAAAAACCTAAAAAACAAAAAGTAACTCCTAATGAAATCATTGAACTTCAGTGACGAGATCTTGGCTCTGGCAGGAACTGAGTAAATCCCTGACCCTAGACACAAGATAACCCCACAATTAACAAAACAATAAATCCCTGCCCCAGTCTGAAAAGCTTCTCTGAGTTATAACTACTCATCCACAAGTCCCTAATTACCTCATCTTTGCTTTCTGAGCTACAGCCCCTCTTCTGTAGGTCCCTGAATAACTCACCTTCTACATCTTTGCCCTCTATCACCCTCTCTTCAATTTTAGTTGCTGTCCCTTTGGGAGTTCAATCCACTTTTGGGAAGCATGATCACCAAAATTAATGCCTTCTATTGAACTGGAGAAAGTCTGAATCTGAATTCTTTTGAGAGACAACCTGAATTCTGAATCTCAACAGAAATTATCTCTTTTTTTCAAATGAGGTAGCATCTTATTATTGTGTTATTAACATGGGTTGAAAACCAAGAACTCATTCATGTTTTATCACATCATATCAAAACATCAAGTCTTTCAACTCTGAGTCACCATATAACTAGAAGCAATCCTTAAATCTCCCTGTAGTTAACTAGAACTAGGAAGAGTAACTTTTGAGTATGTTCTCTGGGAACAACTTTGATACATTGGAAAATGGGCAGAAAAATCTATCACTTATGAATGAAGAGGTCACATCATAAGGTTAAATAGTTAAAACCTTTCTGATCCTTCTTTTGAGTTAGCAGGAGAACTCATCTTCTAATTCTGGAGTCTATTCTAACTATTCTCTCTTCCTCATTCCTCCATCTGTTGGTTTTTCTAAGACACCTCTCCTGTCCTCACTCCCACACAGTAAAACTCCCTCTGCTCCCCCACTTTCTTTTGCTGCTTTGAAATCATTCACTAACATTTTTTAATACATACTAATAAGCACTAATTAGCATGTCCATCTTGAACAAAGGAAATGCTAAGAGTAAAGGCTAAATTATTTGAGCTCAACCAACCCTAATCAACATTTGTTTGTAGTTAAGAAGTCGTATTATTCACAATTTGTTTATTTAACTAAATCACAAAAGCAGCAAATAATTTAGGTTTAGAAAAGCAGAAATTCTGGCCACCATTTTCACTATTTTCAGGATGTAACTGAAGCTAGCATCATGTCCTTAATATCAGTTTGTATTTTCATCTGGGTATTATTGGGGTTTCATAGCACCTTGAAAAACTTTAACAATAATAGATCTCATAAGAAAATGTATTTTCTTTCTATCACATCTATTTACCACACTTACTTTATGGTCATAATTCAGTGTGACAGTTCACCCTGATTACATAATTAATGCATAGCCAAATGATCAATAGGAACTTTCTCCACCTGGAAGCTCCCACAATTATCCTTTCCCTTCTTCCCCAGTCCTCTCTTAAATGCAAAGAAATTTCAGAATTTGAACATTTTCCCCCTACCTTTGTAAGGCATTGAATGCCTTTGTAAATATCAAGTTATCCTATATATATATAAATCTGAACTTCCAAATGATCTGTGTTATAACTGGCTCGTGAATACTTAGTCCAGAGTGATTGAAATGTTTTTTTATTAAGACATCTTAATAAAAAGCACACCTCTCTCTTTGTTCCTACCCCTTCATGCCAATTATTGGCAGGGGTCACAAATCTAATGGATACATTTGTCCCCATATGTCTTTCCCCTGCCCCAATATACTAATGAGCATGAACAACTACCTCCTTGAGCATGCCTGAAGGAGGAGGACACAGACCTTAGGTTAACTCAGAACTAGGTGGGGCCAACCTGACCTAATCTCAATTTTGATCAGATTGAGGCTAAATCTTCTGTTTTAACTCATATTCCTGCCCATAGACAACAATACAGGCAGATCCCAATCTTGTAATGTAAACATTCTTGAAGAACCCAAATATCCCCCATCTTCCTCACACTATGAAAAAAGGGGTTTTTGCTATTTTTCTAGGTCAAGGAGGTTATGAACAGCTTTAACTGCACTATCTTAAAAATATTTCAAGCATTTAATTCTTCCATTTGAATAGCCATGCTTCAGCATTTCATAATTTATTCTTCCCGCTCACTTGTGGTGGGATTTGGAGAGATATCAACTCCTTAATTGGGATCAGTCTGTGTTTAATCATAATTGATGATGTTTGTCCTTCAATCTCGAAGAAGAACATGGCATCATATGATGCCATGACAAGCATTATGGATTGGATTTGAGTGAAGGGGTGCTGTGCTAAGTCACCAGTCTCACTTTCTCCTCCAGAGCCACACCACCTAGGTCTAGTGATCAGATATGAATCTGGACAATTGGAAATGGCCCTGGATGTAAGGCAATCAGGATTAAATGACTTGCCCAAGGTCACACAGTTAATAAGTGTCAAGTGTCTGAGACTGGATTCGAACTCCTCTCCTCCCTACTCCAAGGCCAGTGCTCTATCTACTTCACCACTTAGTTGCCTTTAATTACATGTGGCAAAAAAAAAACCCAAGTAAAAAAGTGTCTTTATCACCTTTTTCCTAACAGAGGTTCATTCTCTTGACTGTTACTGCATTATTTCCCTTTTTTTCCCTCTTCATTCTCTTTAGTGTTACTCATCCTTACTGTGAATACACAATGACCTGTCTTTCCCTATAGATCTCATCCTGTGCCATTTGGAAGCCACTGTGTTTTATTCTGTTTTTAATAAAGCTGAAACCAACAACTCTTTCTTTGTTATTTATCCCTGGCCCTAGAGCTTGAGAAGAAGAGAAACTCAACAGTGGTGATTGCTACTTTAGCAATGGAAGGGTAGGAGGGAACTTTGGTGGGTGGTGGTTGTTCAGCTGTGTACAACTAATCCATGGAGTTCTCTTGGCAAAGATATTGCAGTTTTCATTTAATAACTGAACTGAAAGAAATTGCTGTGTTCATGTTTATTGGGCATTTGATGTCACCAGTCCTTTAGTTCCCTTGGTAACTTCCAAAACACTTTGTTTTACTTCCTTTTCCTAACAGGCAATATTATTAACTTTGAAACAACAACAAAAAAGTAAATAGGGTGACTTTTGTCTCCATTAAAAACATAAATGTATAGTTTCTATATTCAGGAGGGGTAAAATGCTTATTGAGTTTAGTGGGCCAAGATTTATCTTTTTTTGAACAATAATCATTTTTATCTTAACACATCAATTGTTTCCCTAATGAACAAATCCCATTTCTGTAGTATCTTTCACTTAAAACACATACACACAAATGCAAAGTAAAAAAACAAAAACTAAAACCTGCCTAATATACTGATTTTGAATGGTAGCAGGGAAAGGAAGGGAATAAGCATTAATATAGCACTCACTGTGCTAGAACTTTTTAATCTTTATTTTTTCTAATTACATGCAAAGATAATTTTCAACAGTCATTTTTGTAAAGTTTTGAGTGTCACATTTTTAAGTTTCACAGCATCCGTTCCTTACCCTCTCCCCCTGACAGAAAGTAATCTAATATATAGGTTATACATGTATAACTGTTAAACATATATCCATATTAATTATGTTGTAAAAGAACAATCAAATCAAAAAGGAAAAAATATTACATTAAAAAAAATTTTAATTGAATCTACTAAGCTTTTGATCTGCATTCAGACTCTGGATGTGGATGGTCTTTTCCATCACTAGTCCTTTAGAATTGTTTGATTGTTGTACTGCTGAGATGAGTAAGTCCATAATAGTGGATCATTGCACAATGTTGCTGTTAGTGAATGCATTGTTCTGATTCTGCTCAGCATCAGTTTTTGCAAGTCTTTTCAGGTTATTCTGAAGCCCAGTCCTTCATTATTTCTTATAGAATAATAGTACTCCATTACATTCATATACCACAATTTATTCAGTCATTCCCCAACTAATGGGCATCCATTCAACTTCTAGTTCTTTGTCACTATGGAAAGAGCTACCATAAATATTTTTGTACATGTGAGTATTTTTTTACCTTTTCTTTGTGTGATCTCTCTGGGATATAGACCTAAAAATAGTATTGTTGAATTAAAAGATATGCACAATTTTATTGTCTACTGGGCATAGTTCCAAACTGCTCTCCAGAAAGGTTCTATCAGTTCATAACTCCACCACCAAGGCATAAGTGTCCCAGTTTTTCCACATCCCCTCTAATATTGATCATTTTCCTTTTTTCTCCATGTTGACCAATCTAGTAGGTATGAGGTAGTACCTCAGAGATGTTCTAATTTGTATTTCTCTACTCAACAATGATTTAGAGCATTTTTTATATGACTGTAGACAACTTTAATTTCTTCATCTGAAAACTACCTTTTCATATCCTTTGATCATTTATCAATTGTGGAATGACTTGCATTTTTTATAAATTTGACTCATTTATTTATATATTTTAGAAACACTAGCTGTAAAAATTGTTTCCCAACTTTCTATATTCCTTTTAATCTTGGTTGCATTAATTTTATTTGTACAAAAAATTTTCAGTTTAATGAAATTAAAGTTGTCCATTTTGCATCTTTTAATTTTATAAACTGCTATCCTTTCCAAAGATCTTTCAAATAAATTATTTCTTGTTCTCCTAATTGACTTATGTTATCACCTTTTATGTCTAAATCATGTATCCATTTCTACTTTATTTTGATATAGGGTGTGATAGGTTGATCTACAACTTGTTTCTGCTATACTTTCTTCCATTTTTCTAAGCAGTTTTTGGTTTGTTTGGTTGGCTTTTTTTGGTTTTTGCAAGGCAAAGTCATACAGCTAGGTAATTATTAAGTGTCTGAGGCTAGATTTGTACTCAGGTCCTCCTGACTCTAGGGCCAGTGCCCTATTCACTGTGCCACCTAGCTGCCCCTTCCTAGAAGTTTTTATCAGCATGAGTTCTTATTCCAGAATCTGAATACTCTGGGTTTTTCAAATAGTAGATTACTATAATGATTTACTGCTATTTCTTTTGTAGTTAATCTATCCCATTGATCCACCACTGATTCAAAACCAGAGTTTTGATGACTGATGCTTTATAATATAATTTTAGATCTGATGTGACTGAGTCATCTTCCTTTGCATTTATTAATTCCCTTGATATTCTTGATCTTTTGTTCTCCAGGTGAATTTTGTTGCTAGTTTTCTAGTTCAGTAAAGTGATTTTTTGGTAGTTTTATTGGTAATATAATTTGGGTAGAACTGTCATTTTTATTAGCTCAGCCTACCCATAAGCCAATCACATATGCCAAATTTTTTAGATCTGATTTTATTTGCATGAAAATTATTTTTATGATTGTTTTCTTATAGTTTCTGAGTTTGTCCTGGTGGATAGACTCCCAAATATTTTATGCTGTCTACAATTACTTTAAATGGAATTTCTCTATCTTTTGTTGCTGGGTTTTGTGGTAATATATAGAAATGCTGATGATTTATGAGGGTTTATTTTATATCCTGAAACTGTGCTAAAGTTGCTAACTGTTTCAAATGGTTATTAAGTTGATTTTCTAGAATTCTCAGAGTATCCCCTATATCTCCAAAGGGTGAGAATCTTGTCTCTTCATTATCTATTCTAATTTCTTCAGTTTCTTTTTCCTTTTCTTATTGTTAATGCTAAAATTTCTAATACAAAATTGAATAGTAGTGCAATAATGGACACCTTTATTTCATCCCTGATCTTATTGGGAAAGCTTCTAGCTTATCCCCCATTACAAAAAATAATTATTGTTGATGGTTTTAGATAGATACTGCATATCATTTTAAGAAAAACTTCATTTATTCCTATGCACCCTAATATTTTTAATAGGAATGGTATTTTGTTAAAGTCTTTTTCAACATCTATTTAGATTATCATATGATTTCTGTTAATTTTGTTATTGATATGGCTGATAGTTTTCCTAATATTGAACTGTGCATTGCTGGTATAAATTCTACTTGATCAGAGTGTATTATCCCGGTTATAATTTCTTTGCTAATATTTTATTTAAATTTTTTTGTATTAATATTATTTAGGGAAATTGGTCTATAATTTTCTTTCTCTGTTTTACCTCTTTGTGGTTTAGGTATCAGCACTGTATTGGTGTCACAGAAGGAATCTGACAGAACTTCTTCATCCATTTTTTTCAAATAGTTTATATAGAATTGGAATCAATTGCTCTTTAAATGTTTGGTAGGTGATAGAGTGTATAGAGTACTGCCCCTGGAGTCAGGAGGACCTGAGTTCAAATCCAGCCTCAGACACTTAATAATTGTCCAACTGTGTGACCTTGGGCAAGTCAACTTAAGCCCATTGCCTTAAATAAATAAAAAAAAATGTTTGGTAGAATTCACTTGTAAATCCATCTGGCTCTGGAGATTTTTCCTTAGCGAGTACATTGATAACTTGATCAATTTGTTTTCAAGTAATTAATTTCTTGTTCTTTTAATCAGAACAATTTATATTTCTTTAAATATTTATCCATTAACAAATTTATTGTCTCACAGTTGGACAAAATAGCTCCAAATTAGCTTTCATTTCCTCCTTGTTGTTGGTGAATTCATTTTTTTCATTTTTGATACTGGTAATTTGATTTTCTTCTTTCTTTTTTTGAAATCAAATTAACCAAAGGTTTACTTGTTTTACTGATTTTTTCCAATAATAGTTTTCATGCTTTTGATTTTATTAATTTTCAGAATTTCTAATTTTGTATTAATTGGGGATTTTTAATTTGTTCTTTTTCTCACTTTTTTAATTGCAGCCTCAGTTTACTGATCTCCTCTTTCTTGATTTTATTCAAGTAAGTTTTTAGAAATACAAAATTTCCCCAATAATTGCTTTGACTGAATCCTAAAACATTGCTATGTTTTCTCCTTATTGTCATTGATTGGATGCAATTATTAGTTATTTCTATGATTTTTTGCTTGGTCCACTCATTCATTAAAATTAGATTATTTTGTTTTGAATTAATTTTAGTCTATCTTTCCATAACCCTTTATAACATATGATTTTTGTTGCATCATGATCTGAAAATGATATATTTAATATTTCTGCCTTTCTGTATTTGATTGTGAGATTTTTATATTCTAATAAATTGTGTGGGTATGTATGGACATGGTATGTACCACAAAGAAGATGGTATATTCCATTCTGTCCCCATTCAATTTTCTTCAGAAGTCAATTATCTAACTTTCCTAACACTATATTCATCTTCTTAACCTCCTTATTTATTTTATGATTAGATTTATCTAATTCTGAGAGAAGAAAGTTGAGATTCTCCACTAGTATAGTTATGCTGTCTATGTCTTCCTGTAACTCATTTGGTATGTCCTCTAAGAATTTGGATGCTATACTACTCAGTGCATACATGTTTAGTATTGAATTTACTTCATTATCTATTGTAAATAACAACATATTGTATACTTATTTTTAATTGACTTTGCTATCTTCCAATTTGAGAGAATGCATCCCATTCATATTCACAGTTATAATTTCTAACTCTTTATCACTCTCCATTCTATTTCCCCTCAGTTGTACTTTTCTTTCTCCTTTCACCCTCATCAATGTTTTGCTTCTGAATATTACCTCCCTCAATCTGTCCCACTTTATCAGCTTTCTTCCCTCTTCCTTCTCTTTTCCTCTTTCCCCTTCTTCCTTTCCTCCTTTCTATCATCCTTACTTCCCCTTCACCTTTTTCTTTCCTATTGCCTGAAGGCTAAGATAAATTTCTAAACCCAAGTGAGTATGTGTGTTATTCCCCTTTTGAGCCAAATCTAATAAGAATAAGATTCAAGCAATTCTCACCCCCTCCTTTCTTTCCCTCCTCTAGTAATAGGATCTTTGCACCTCTTCATATGGTATAATTCATTTAAAAGCTTGACTAATGTTGTTTCTGAGGGAAACCTGGCAGAGCTTAAGAAAGTTCCTGGCTTCTCTCTATCATCTTGGTTTTGCTCTGCTGTGCAATAGTCTTTTCACATTTATTTCATCTGATCCCAAAGCAATTCTGTAAGGTAGGTTATTATTATCTCCATTTTTAAAGTTGAAAAAACTGAGGCAAATAGAGATTAAATGACTTGCTTAGGAACACATAAGTATCTAAAACCATAATGGCAGTACACTCAGCTCTCCATCTGAGTAAACTGAAATTTCTGTCAGAGAGAAATGTCATTGATACACTGATTCTTGGCTAATAAGGCTAAATTGAGGAACATTTAAAACATTTTAGACCAGAGGAAATCTACAATACAGCTTTTTCTACTTAAATAGGTTAAGTGTGCAGTTTTCAAAAATATGTCCAAATCATAATGGGTCTACAGCCTACTCAGTCAATTTTTGAGAGTTGATAAGTTAAATGTCTTGTTAATGGGATCACATGGTGAAATCAATGTTAGAGGTAGAATTCTAGCCAATGTCTTCCAGACTCCCAATTTCAGTGATTCTAGAGTAGAAAAGTCCATCACAAGGTCTGTTGGCTACATGCATCCTGCAACACTCTTGAGTGTAATCTGGAACATATTAAAATGTAATTGGGAAATAGTTAAGAAAATTAATTAAAATACATAAAAATCATATTGGAACTATGCCCAAAGGGCAATAAAACTGTGCATATACCTTGATCCAGCAATACCACTACTAGATCTATATCCCAAAGAGATCATAAAAAAGGGGAAAGGACCCACAAGTACAAAAATATTTATAGTAGTTCCTTTTGTGGTGGCTAAGAATGGGAATTTGAGGGGATGTCCATTGATTGGGGAATGACTGAACAAACTATGGTATGTGAATATGATAGTGTATTATTGTTCTGTAAGAAATCATGAGCAGCCCAGACTTAGAAAAGCACAGAGAAACTTACATGAATTGATGCTGAGTAAATTGAGCAGAACCCACATCAATAATAACATTATGAGATGATCAGCCATGTTGATGCAACTCCTCTCAGCTGTTCAGATCAAGAACAATCCTGAAAGACCTGTTTTGGAAAATGCCATCCACAACCAGAAAAAAAACAAACAAAACTATGGTTCTAAATGCAGAGCAAAGCATATTATGTTAACTTTTAAAAATTTCTTTTATGTTTTTTCTTTCTTTCTCATGTTTTTTCCCTTTTCTTTTTTTGCAAGGCAATGGGGTTAAGTGCCTTGCCCGAGGCCACACAGCTAGGTAATTATTAAGTGTCTGAGGCTGGATTTGAACTCAGGTACTCCTGACTCCAGGGCCAGTGCTCTATCCACTGCACCACCTAGCCACCCCTTTTTCCCCCTTTTCTAATTCCTCTTTACAGTATGACTGATATGGAAATATATAAAAGGTTGTACATGTACAACTTTTACCAGATTGCTGTCATAGGAGGGAAAGGAGAGTTCTAGAAAAATTTGGAACTCATAAACTTGTGTATGGATGGTTGTTGAAAATTACCCTTGCATGTAATTGGAAAAAATGTAATAAAAATAGCATTGTGTTTTAAAATTACCATGTTACCCATAAGTCTTTATGTATAAATTAATAGCTCTTATTTCCATTTTTTATTTGACAACTACCTAAATAGGTAAAGAATAGAAAAACTCCTTTGATGGGTGACCTCATATGGTTAATTTAATTTAGATAAATAAAAAAGTTATACATTTTGCTCATCTCATTTAAGTGCACACATCTTTTAACTACCTTTTCATTTGTTGTGATTTCCTTTATTGTTCCTCCTTACATTCTTACAAGTCAAAGATAATAATGAATAGTCTTGAAAATTGCTTCAGAGGCTACATGATACAAATACCTCATTTTATGGAGGAGGAAACTATTTTATAAATTTTATATAAATTTTATAGTCTAGAGAAATTAAAATACTTGCAACTAGTTGGTGGACTCAAAAATTCAGATTTAAGTTCAGAGATTCAAATATTTGCTGGTGACTAGGTAAGTCATTTAACCTTTATTTGCCTCAGTTTCCTAATCTATAAAATGGGAATAAGAGGATTTCTCTCCCAAGGGCTGTCATTAGGATAAAATGAAATTATTCAGTTTTCCAAATGCTATATATAAATGCTTATTATTGTTGTTTTAGTAGTGGTAGTAGTGATTATCCAAGGCTACACAGAGGATCAAGAAGATGCTCTTCCCCCAGACATATTATCTAATGTTTTTCTTGCCCTTAGCTCCTTTTCCCTTTATTCTTTCCTCTCCCCTCTCTTTTTGACTCCAACTTTAAATTGAAAAAAAAAATTGTGACCTGTTAAATTTGTTATAAAATCCCTTACCACGAAACCAAATTATGCCCTCTAGATATAAATATACACATAAAAGTCAGATATCATATGGTTTTCTGCAAAGGAAGAATTAATACTTTTCCATGATGATTGTGCTATATTAAAGTACAGGCTCTTTTAGTTCTAAAAAATTCTAAATTTGCATCTCTATGAACTTCCTTTAGCATCTTGTCATGATGACTCAATAAAAGAATATAATGTACTTCTCATTTTTAACCATTAAGCAGAAATTGGTGATCTCTTGTCAAGAATATTATTATTGGGCGACTAGGTGGCGTAATGGATAAAGCACTGGCCCGGGAGTCAGGAGTACCTGGGTTCAAATCCAGCCTCAGACACTTAATAATTACCTAGCTGTGTGGCCTCGGGCAAGCCACTTAACCCCATTTGCCTTTCAAAAAAAAAGAATGTTGTTATTTAGGTAACATTTGGACTAGAAGACCTCTGAGGGCCTTTCCTACTTTGAGATTCTATAATTATGAGTTTTTATTTTATTTATTTTATTTATTTATTACTTTTTTATTTATTATTTTTATTTTATTTTATTTTAATTTTTATTATAAAACAAGCAAAAAATATGATTGAACATTGAAGCTTCCTACTATGTGCAACCTGCTATTCTTTTCAAATATTGAACAAAATGTAAATTACTTATGTTAAGAACATAAATGAATTACTGGTTTTTAAGTTAATAGTCCAATGATACAAATATCTGTTCAAATGAGATAGATATCTAAGATCATTTAAACATAATTCTTGTGCCAAGTGAAGTGCTAAAAAGTTCCAATAATTTATTTTTTAAAAATTAAATATTTGTTAAAAACTCAACATTGAACATTAGTACAACAAAAATACTGATAGTTTGATATCTTTTTACATTGAATTAATTTCATATATTAAATATGTTACTTTGTCAGTCATTGATTCTAAATCCCTATTAGTGTGTTTAATAGTCCATTCTCATTTACTTTTCCCTTCAATGTATATCTCATTCTAATTCTTCTCTTTCCTTCTTCTCCATTATTTCACAAAGATTTTTTTCAGATTTCTTTACATTCTTCCTACTTATAGGCCTATTATATAGCATAATTTACTTTGCCACTTCCTTATCATTAAAAAATCTAAATTATTTCCTGGCTTTTTTTTGTAGGTATATAATGCTGCTTTGAAAAGCTTAGAACAGAAAACGTTTTTCTTGTTTTAATAATAATATCAAAGTATATTTCGAATAGGAGAACTGTTGGGTTAGAGAGCATGAAATTTTGGTAATTTTACTGTGTATTGTATACACTTCAAAAATAATGCTATGGTTTTCAATTGTAGTATCACCTTTCCTGCAACCTAGTTTTATTGTTTTGTCTTTGGTCAACTTTATGGGTATGAAATGATACCTCAAAATTGATTTAATTAGCATAGCTTTAATTATTATTGAGATTGATGGTTCTAGGTGACAGTTATTGGAATTTGAGGTAAGGAAATGACCAATATGGATTATTTTGAAAGGGAATGCCAATATACTTTTCTAAACTTTATACCAGAAAGGAAAATTAATCTATTTATCTCCATCAAGGGACTCTATAAGTTATTCTCATTCACAGTTTTTTGTTTTAAATTGCTTTGATCATTAAGAAGACAATTTAATATATTAGAAATAATCTCATTTTGCCACTCATTTTAGAAGAAAAGGAATCAAGTTGCAAAGAGTTAGTGATGACTTGCTTAAGATTGTATATCAGCTAGTTAATGGAAGAGTCATACATAAATTATTAGTTTCCTGAATTCTGGACTAATGCCTTTCTATCATGTAATTTTGTAACTCTGAAATGAAAGTTTATAGAGATTATGGAAACCATTAATCCTAAACTTTTGCAACCTTCCCCTTGGGTATTTTTTTTAACTGAAAAATTTGAAACTTCTGTATGTGAACTTCTTTTGTTTTTTTTCTTCACCTCTATTCTTCTTAATATCCTCATTCTTTTTCTTTTCTTTTCCTCCAGGCTCAGAGAATGTAGTAATCTTTCTTCCTCCTCTTTATTCAAACCAGGCAGACCACCTTCCCACCTCCTTTGTCCTACTGTGAATTATCCACTTTTCTAAGCATCTTCAGTTTCCTCTCTCTATTGCACCTTTCCCTTCAGTCAACTAACAAACACATTGCTCTTCCTTTTTTTTTTTTTAATTTTAGTTTTTGCAAGGTAATGGGGTTAAGCGGCTTGCCCGAGGCCACACAGCTAGGTAATTATTAAGTGTCTGAGGCCGGATTTGAACTCAGGTACTCCTGACTCCAAGGCCGGTGCTTTATGCACTGCGCCACCTAGCTGCCCCATATTGCTCTTTTTAAAAAAGCACCCTTTTTACGTATCCTCCTCCAACTGTTTCTCTCTTATCATAACATACTTAACAAAAGAGAGCTACTTTCACCCCCTCCACTTTCTTACTCATTCATTCTGCAATATTAATCTCTGACCTGAAATAATTATCTCTAAGGTCATTTACTTATTGACAAAACCAGTGGTCTTTTTACTGACCATATGTATTGCTTCTCTATGTCATTTGGTAATCCCCTATTCTTTTTTGCCATCCTTTTCTCCTCAGGATTCTACATGATCATATACTTGCCTGCTTCTCTTTCTTTACTATTGACTTCTCATTCTCACTATGTTTTCTTACTTCTCTTCCTCCAGTCCCTCAAGTTTCTCTAAAGTTCTATCCTGGCAACTCATCCTTGGTAATCTCAAGGCTTTAATTAGAACCCTTACAGAAATGATATCTCAAATCCTCCAACTTCCCCCTCAACCTTTTGTAACAGCTCTAGTCATAACATCTAGGAGACATATTAAGATAGAGTGCTTGATTTGGAGTCAGAAAGTGTATATATACACATACATACATACATACATACATATATATATATGTATATATATATATATATATATATATATATATATATACTTATGTATGCTTATATATTTGCAGTCCTTAAAATACTTTACAAATATTGCTTATTATGTTTATATACATATTTGTGTATATTTATATATTAATACATTATATTTTGACTTATATTTTCTGTTGGTAACAAAAATACAATATGAGAAATAATGATCATTTCCCCCTAAATGTCTTTTATTCCTCTCAAAACTTTGACCTTTCCAGTCTGAGTTTAAAATCTACTGAACTATGAATCAACCTTGTCTCTTCTCTCTTGACTCCCATATTTAACCATTTGCCAGGTTCTAGCAATCCTAATTCATCCTCATCTACATTCCATTCTGGTATATACCTTTATTTCTTTTCCCTTAGATTATATTAATAACCTCCAAATTAATTTTCCTTTCTCTAGTCTGTTCACTCTTCATTCTATCTTGTACAGCTTTGCCTGAATTTTCTCCCTAAAGTACTATTACAATCATGTCACTTTGTATTTGAAAAATTCCAGTGATTTCTCATTTTGTAAAACAAATCTCTAACTCTGATATTCAGGGCTCACCTAACTCCAACTAAATTGTCTTTATTTAATATAATAACCCTTTATATATTCTACATTTTAGCTAAACATCACTACATTCTTTTTCTCCCATCTTGCCTTCTCTCATCTCCATGTCTTTGCTCAAGATAACTTTCTTCTTTGCTGAAATTAAATTCTCTACTGCCTTGGGCCTCATCTTTTGAAGTTCTTTTCTTCCTTCAAGACCCATGCCAGATATTACATTTTCCATAAAACTTTCCCTGAATTCTCAAAGACCTTCAGGTGAATTTGATATTTGCCTGCTTAAATGTCTTCATTGCACTTTTCTTGGAGACCATTTACTGTGCATTCTCTCATTTTTCTTTGAAATTCATTATTCATGAGTTTATGCTTCTACCCCTTGAATCATAGACTCCTCGAAAAGTTGATTGCATATAATACATTTTTATACATAGCTTTACAAAAAGTAAATACCTAATAAATGTTCATTATTCTAAATTGAATTGGAAAGAAAAAATTCTGAAAATTCCTTTGATAATAGATCAACTGGGAGATGGAGCCAAGGTGGCAGAGTAAAGGCAGAGACTTGCTTGAGCTCTTCCCGAAATCCCTCCAAATACCTTTAAATAATGACTTTAAGCAAATTCTAGAATCCACAAAAAGGCAATGAAATAATTTTACAGTCCAAGACAACTTGAAGGTCAGCAGGAAAAAGTCTGTTGCAGCAAGGTAAGAGAGGAGACCCCAACAAACCAGGAGCAGACCTGGCGGAGGTGCAACAAGGGTGGCTTCCATATCTCTTGACTCAGAGATACCAAGGACAATTTAAAGGTCTGTTGCACCTGGGTGAGAGTGGAGCACTGTTCAGTGCAGGCCTCACCAGCATGCCCTGGCCAACATAGCCCCAGCCCAGCAGATCAGGAGCAGGCCTCAGGGAGCCACTGAATTCATAGTGGCAACAGCTGCTTCTGGAGCTGGAGGGGATCAAAAGCAGGTCAAAAGAAGATGGTGGTCAAAACTGGTCTCTTTGTAGGCCTGAGGCAGGACTGTTGCTTTGCCCATACTCAGATCCTCGTCACAGTCTTGAGTGGCAGTCTCTGGGCAGGAAGGGCACAGGTACCTCAGAGTTTGGGGCCCCAGGAAAGGTATGACCTTCTTACCAGTTCCAGGGCAGAAAAGAGTACTTGTGATTGCTCATAGACCAAAAGAATAGTTAACACCTCTCCTTAGAGCATACCATCTTAGAAGAGCAAAACAGCTGCCCCAAATTTCAAAAGCTTGGGGCAGTGTACCCTCCACCCTGAAAGCAGAGCCATACTTTAGTAAAGAATTAAAATCAAGTCAGAGGCTGTGAAAATAAGCCAACAACAGAATAAAATCTGCCCATAGAAAGTTACTATGTAACGAGTAACTCCCTCAAAAGAAGATAACAAAATTCCAATATCCATAAAGCTCCAAGAAAAATATGACTTTATCTCAGACCATTGAAGAGCTCAAAAATGATTTTCAAAATCAAGTAAGAGGAAAAATTGGGAAGAGAAATGAGAGTGATTAGGAAAACCATGAAAAAGACTCAGCAGATAATCAACCATTTTTCATGGGGGAGGGTTGAAGGGTTGGAGTGAAGATCTGAATTCAAATGACCTTGGTCAAAATTCAAATGACCTTGGCAGAGAAATTAGTGTCACCAATAAAGATTGAGAACTCTTTTGAAAATGAAAGAATTCACTACCAGTTCTGGAGCTGAAATAGCTGGGGATTTATTTCATAAATCTGCATATTCACAGATTAAGACAAAGGACTAGGTGAGGTGCCTCAGGGAAAAAGTGAAAGAAGAGCAGCCAAGAAGATCTGACTGAGCTGAGACTCAAGGAAGACCTGCCATGGAGAGGAGGTCTTAAACTTGAGGACAGGCTGAAAAGCAAAGTTTTAGACAAAACTGCCTGAGGGTGTGGGAGGAAGGAAAAGAGGCCATAGTTCTCCAGTGGCCTAGGCCATGAGCACATGGTTCTAGCTTAGAGAGAGAGTGTGAGTTAGTCACCCTGACAGTGGGGATGGAAGGAAAAAAGAAGAGAGTTCTCTTCCAGGACTTCTTACTTAAATGCATTTCTATAGTGGACTGGACAAGGATGGTCTTTAAAGAGTGCTTTAGCAGGTACTCTCCAATACAGAGGTCACAGGGGTGACCCCTTAAGGAGTGGTCAAGGAAATACTCATTGGGCCTGGAAAAACATGGACACACTAGTCTTTCCTGTCCCAAAGGACATGGCTTTTAAGTCCAACACATCATTTTCTGTGGCTTAAGATGATTATCGCACCTGAAGTTAAAAAGATCAGTAAGTTTACAGGATTTTAACAGTGCAAAAAAGATTACAAAATTTATTTCCAATTACAATATTTCCTATGCCCATAAATCCCTGCATCAAATCACTTACCAACTTTCTTACTCAATTTCCTCATCTATCTCTCCTAGTGGTTGCAAGGATAAAATGAGATAATATGAAAGTTCTTTGCAAACTTTAGAGTGGTTTTTTAAATGTTAGCTAATATTTTATGAACATTAACCAAGTGCATTTAATTAATAAAAATTAGTCCAGTGTATGGTGAGCATTTTTTAAAACTTGCTTTGGTGATATGTTCAAGAGTTTCAGCATTTATGTATCAGCATTTATTCTTTATCCTCAGTTGATGGTCTATATAATATATAGACATATCACAGTTTGCCACATTGACTGATCTCAACATGGAAATTGTTCTTTGGGGAATTCCTCTTTGATTGAAGGAAGACTGACAGAAGCATTCAGTTGAACACAACATATCTTTTCAAAACTGGTTGTCTTCATCATTGCTAATTCTCAACAGTGATGTAAAGTACTTTGTCCAGTACTGATTCATTTACAGCTGGCAATAGCAAGCAGATAACCATACAGAACAAAAGAATGCTTATTTTCACATTCTGCAGCTGATGTTGAATGATAACATTTTTGCATAATTTAAAAAATTTTTGTGCAGATATTGTTCAGATAAAAAAATGTGTGCTAACAATGAGACATTTAGTAAGTGGAATTTAAACTCTTTGCCTATGTCTCTTGAATATGTCTTTCAAGTTTTGAAAAATAACCTTTGACACAATAATTCAAAAACAAAAACAAGGCTTGCAGTGAGTGCATTGTTTCTTCATAGCATGCTAGCACAGTTTTTTTCTTTAATGAATTTAGAGTCATATGATATAAATTGTAATAGCAGTAATAATGTTTTAAAATAAATCTTAGGCTAACAATTCTATGAAATTTAATTTTAATTATTAATCTGGAAAAATTGATAATAAGATAGTTTATAAATTATTAATGATTATTAAAGGAATATTATTAAAATAACTATCAACCTTTGTAAGGCATTTTACATATATTATGATCCTCACATAACAACCCTGAAGGTAACAACAGTAAATATTTTCTTACTTGACAAATGGAGAATAAGAAAGATTGTGACTTAAGGGGACTCTTGTATGACTTTGATTAACTCATGACCAGTGTTCTCATCTTTAAAGTAATAGGTTTGGATTAACTGGCCCTGAGGGTGTCTTTCAGTTGTAGTTTTCTGATTTATTATCCTATGACTTACATGCAGTTACCTTACTTAAATGTAGCTCTACCAGTTAGTCCTAATACCTCCCCATCCCTTGCAAATCTCCCTTCAATTAACTATGTTGCCTATTCATGTAGAATTGGTTGAAAAGCTATCCAATACCCAATTCATGACCTTTATTTTGCCTGAAATTTAAGAACAATTGAAAGAAACTTATCAACAGTGTAGAACTCAAACAAAAGCAAAGATTAGTCTTCCTCCACATTTAGAGCTTGGAGAAATGTCTGAGTCACCTAGTCCAATCCTCTCATTTTCAGATAAGGAAAATAATAGACAAAGAAATTAAATAACCTGCCCATCCCACCCAAATGTAGGAAATATGGAAAAGTCATGATTCAAACTCACTGGTCCTAAGATTCTAACTTCAGTGATTTTTTTTTAATACTTTGCTGCAAAGTGCTTTAAAAATATCACTTTTCACATCCAATCTCACTGGTGAAACACAATATGGCAAGATTTAAATCATATACCCACCACAAATCCAACAGAAACCATTGAAATTGGTGAAAATCATTCACATAATGTGAAAAGTCAGTCTAGCAATATAAAAAATATAAATGATGATGTACAACTGAATTCCCTCTTAAAATTTCCCCTAATGATAATTAAATAATTGGGGGGGGGAACATCAAGCTAGTTTGCGTGTTCACAGTTTTCATAATTGAATATATTTATGTTATATAATATGGCAGCTTATATACAATGTGGTGAATTGTAATGGAAGATTGTTGCTGAATTGGGAGTCAGAAAGCCACTAGATTTAAATCCTGACTTTTTCACTTATGATTTCTGTGATCCTGGCCTCTGTTGTTTCATTCATATGATGTTTATCCTTTGTTCTAGAAGAAGACCATGACATCAGGAGAGGTGATGCCATGACAAGCAAATGAATTGAATTTGAGGGGGTGCTGTGCTAAGTTACCAGCCTCACTTTCTCCTCCAGAATCATCTAGGTCCAGTGGCCAGATATGAATAAGTATGCCTGGGATGGCCCTGGATTCAGGGCAATTAGGATTAAGTGGCTTGCCCAAGGTCACACAGCTAGTAATTCAAATGTCTGAGACTGGATTTGAACTCCTGTCCCCATGACTCCAAGACCAGTGCTCTATCCACTATGCCACCTACTTGCCTTATTTCATCTGTAAAACTTGGGTGGTTGAACTAAATGATTTCTAACATCTCCAGATCTTTTGTTTTACTTAAGTTGGATCTCTGTTAATATTGGAATAGAAACTTTCCTTACCAATGCAGATTGGCATTTTCTTCACAATTCAGAGATACCTCGAAGCACTGAAAAAGTTAAGTAACTCCCCAAGGGTTCTAGTTGTGGCAGAAATGGGATGGGACTTGAACCTTTCTTCCTGAGGACAGTTGCTTGTCCCCTTTGTCAGGCTGCCTCACAATTAAATCTATGACTTTGAGATGGTGGAATGACATTGCCCCCTCCTAACTTTTTCATAACCTCACAGGGACTTTTTTTGATATGGGGTGGTTAGGATTAATCTGACTTGGAAGTTCTTGGGTCAAAGAATACCATGGACAGCAATGCTGGTATTGGTGCTTTTGTTCCAGACTTTTGTTTTCATTGATATGGAATAAAAAGAATGAAGGGAGGGAGGGAGGGAACAACATTTAAGTACCTACTATGTCCCTGGAGCTGTGCTAAACTTTAAAAATATTATCTTGTTTCATCCTCAAAATAACCCTAGGAGGTATTAGCATTCCCACTTCACAGTTGAGGAAACTGAGTTAAATAACTTATAACTGCAAAAAGAAACTTAAAGGAAACATTGACTTTTCTATAGGAATTGCATGAATATCTAAAGGATATAAAGAAAATTTAAAAGATGAAATAAAAACTTGGTGGGCATGGAGAAGGAAGTTGGAAGGAATAATTTCACTCAAGTAACAGACTAACTGAAAATTAGAATAGACCAAACTGAAATCAGTTTGCTCCCTGAGAAAGCAAGAATAAATAAGAGATCATTTAATTAAAAAAAAAACTGATTTGCAAAACAGGATAGAGATAATTTAAGAACATTGAACTACCTGAAAACCATGATCATACATATATATGCACATGCACATACACAGATGCCAGGACACTATATTTCAAGAAGTTAAGAAAGTATATACTGATCACTACCTGAAGAGAACTCCAAAAGATAAAGCTCCAGGAAAGTCAAACACAAAATCTAGGGCTTCAATGCCAAAGAAAAAATATTACAAGATTGTAGAAAGAAGTAGTTTAGTACCAAGGAGCTAACATACATAGAATAGAGTTTGAAAAGATTTGGATTTACAACCATAAATAATTTATCCCATAAAACTACAGAGGGAAAAAAAAGAATTTTAATTCACTAAAGGACTTTCATGCATTTCTAATGAAAAGACCAGTGCCAAATAGTAAATATAAAATGCAAACATATTTATAAATAAGTCCAGTGTATCCTAGAAAAGTATATTTATTTGAGCAATTGGAAGGAATTGTGCAATGAGAAACTGCCAACATCTTTTTTATTAATATTTTATTTGTTTTCCAATTATATACATATACATATATATATATATATATGTAGTTTTTTGTTAAGGCTTTTTGTAAAATTTTGAATTTTATAATTTTTCCCCCCATTGCCCCCACAGAAGGCACTCTAATAATCTTTACATTGTTTCCATGCTATATATCGATCAAAATTGAATGTGTTGAGAGAGAAATCATATCCTTGAGGAGAAAATAAAATATTAAAGATAGCAAAAAATTATGTAGTACCTGACACTTTTTTAAAAAAAATTGAAGATAATAGACTTTGGTCTTTGTTTGAACTCCACAGTTCTTTCTGTGGACACAAATGGTATTCTCTATCACAGGTACTCTAAAATTGTCTCTGAGTTTTGCATTGATGGAATGAGCAAGTTCATTAAGGTTGATTATCACCTACAAGTTGCTGTCAAGGTGTACAGTGTTCTTCTGGTTCTGTTCATCTCACTCAACATCAGTTCATGCAAGTCTTTCCAGTCTTCTCTGAAATCCCATCCCTCTTGGTTTCTAATAGAACAATAGTGTTCCATAGCATACATTGTATACCTCAATTTGTTCAGCCATTCCCCTATTCATGGACATTCACTAGATTTCCAATTCTTTTTTTTTTTTTTAAGTTTTTGCTAGACAATGGGGTTAAGTGGCTTGCCCAAGGCCACATAGCTGGGTAATTATTAAGTGTCTGAGGTCGGATTTGAACTCAGGTACTCCTGACTTCAGGGCCAGTGCTCTATCCACTGCACCACCTAGCTACCCCTTGATTTCCAATTCTTTGCTACCACAAATAGGGTTGCTATGAATATTTTTGCCCAACATATATACCTTTTTTCAGGGTATAGACCCAGTAGTGATATTGCTGTATCAAAGGGTATGCACTTTTTTATTGCCATTTGGGTATAATTCCAGATTGCTCTCCAGAAAGGTTAGATGAGTTCACAGCCCCACCAACAATTTATTAGTGTCCCAGCTTTCCCACATTGCTTCCAACATTGAACATCGTCCTTTCTGGTCATATTGGCCAATTGGATAGGTTGTAAGATGGTACCCCAGAGCTGCTTTAATTTGCATTTCTCTAATCATTAATGATTTAGAGCAATTTTTCATATGACTGTGGATGGTTTTGATTTCCTCATCTGACTATTTGTTAATTGGGGAATGGAAAATGCCAACACCTTAATAATGGGGAAAAATCTTAATGTCTTCAAATGATATTGAAGGAGTTAAATAAGATAAAGAGGTATGGATTGATTCTGAGATTTTTAAGAAAGGGAAGAAAAAGGAAAGTAAAGGGAATGTATTGCTGTTATAAAGGGAAAAAAGGAACCAACACTTGTTTTTTTTCTTTTTTTTAATAATTTCATGCAAAGGTAGTTTCAAACATTCATCCTTTTGCAAGTTTTTGAACTCAGCATTTTTCTATCACCTTTCCTTCCCTTCCCCTTCCCATACACATCTGATATAAATTGTACATGTACAATCTTGTTTAACATATTTATATGTGTTGTAAAAGAATTAGAAAAGGAGAAAAACCCATGAGAAAGAAAGGAAAACTACATTAAAATTTTTTTTAAAGTGAAAACCATGAAAACAGGTCTCTCAGGTTTGTCCTTGATCACTGAACTGCTGAGAAGAACTCATCCAATGTAGATGATAATCTCACAATGTTACTGTTAATGTGTACAATGTTTTCCTGGTTCTGTTCATTTCACTCAATATCACTTTATGTAAATTTTTTTCATAATTAGTCTTATGGGAATGGGTATTAGATGAAACTCTCTCTTGCCTGAACTGAACAAAGAAACACACACACACACACACACACACACAGCAAGTTTGGAATAGAAGTACATCAAAATTCAATAGGAAAATAAATGAAGATGGGAATGTTAAGGGATAGAATAATATCAAGAGGGAATAGTCAGGCTCGGAGGTCATGTTGGGCCCCCGCCGCGGGGCCGGGCCGCCTGGGCGCGCGTGAGCGGCCGACGAGCGGCCCCGCCAGCCCTCCGCCCCGGCCGGCCGGCCTCCCTCCGCGGGCCGCCCCGCTCCGCCGCCTCCCCCCGGCGGGAGGCCCCGAGCCCGCCCTCGCCGCCGCCGGCCCGGGTCCGGGCGGCCCCCCGGGGCCGCGACAGCGAAAGGACCCAACCCACCTTGGTGTCTGATGTCAGGAGCTGAGCTCAACACAGCCATGGCCCAGGAGACCAATCAGACCCAGGGGCCCCTGCTCTGCACCACAGGTTGCGGCTTCTACGGGAGCCCTCGAACCAACGGCACGTGTTCTGTGTGCTATAAGGATTTTCTCCAGCGGCAGCAGAACAGTGGGCGAATAAGCCCCCAAGTAGCCAGCAGCCCCAGCCCTGCCGCCCTGGAGACCTTCCCTGCAGCACGTACAGAGCAGACAGACCCGACACCTGATATCTTAGCCAGATCGAGCTCTCAGACCCCTGTGACCCACCAGATGACAGCTATGAGCATATCGAAAGAAGACAGCCAGAGCCAGACCAGCAGCTACATCCAGGCAGATGAGGCCATCGCCCCAAGTCCTTCAACAGGTTCACTTCTCGAGACATCTCAGAGCTCCTCTGAGGAAGAGAAGTCATTTGAGAAACCCAAACAGAAAAAGAATCGCTGCTTTGCTTGTCAGAAAAAAGTGGGTCTAACAGGCTTTGACTGTCGCTGTACAAATCTGTTTTGTGCTATGCACCGATACTCAGAAAAACACAATTGTCCCTTTGACTACAAGGCTGAAGCTGCTGAGAAGATCCGCAAGGAGAACCCTATCATCGTGGCTGAGAAGATTCGGAAGTTGTGCAGCGTGGCATCCCTGAGGGGCACCGTCATCCATGCCACTTAAGAGGTCCTTGACTCCTTACCCTGAAGTCAGGTCTTTTCCTCCAGACGGGGATCTGGCAGAATCCACTCTGAAGCCGTCTCTGGTGTTTGGGTATTCCCCAAGATAAAGAACTCTGCAGCTCGAAAGCCCTTAGACTTGTTTGTGTCCTCTCCCTCCCTGGCACTAGGGAAGATTGTGGGACCAGCTCCCTTCATGTCTCAGCAGGAAGCCTTGCCCTCATTTCTGTATCTCCTTCCTTCCCTTGCCATTTCCTAGGATGTCCCAGCACCCCCAGCAAAGTGGGGTCTCACTTTCCAATGGTCAAGAGTGTCCCCTCTCGACTCTGATCTTCCTACCTATCACAGGAGCAGTTTGTGACCAGTCATAAGAGATGCATTGAAGAGGGCTCCCCTCCCTTCCCCTGCCACTGCCCCCCATGTCCTCCTTTCCTCTACATGAACTCACCTGGCTACTACCTATGTTCTGCCTTACCATGCATCCCTGATTCTCAGGTTTGCATATCCAGTTCAGACCAGTACCCTGTCTTCCCTCACAGGGAAAAATCTCAGAGGAACTAAGTTTTGTCTAAAGGTATTGCTGATAGTTAGCAAGCCTGGGTGAAGGACAGACCCAGCGTGGTGCTCTGATTCAGAACCTCCATCTTGCTCTTGTGGGCACCCACTCCTCCAAACCTGCGTACCCATACCCCTGCCCATGTCAAGCTGACTCACTTTGCTTTTTCCAGGGGACACAAAATGTCTTGAGCATTGGTCCCCTGATCTATTGGGTACTCAACTACCTGCCCTCAGGTTCCATGGCATCATGAATGGATCTTTGGGGAGAGAGACAGAATGGGAGTCTCCTTAGTGTTGCCTCTTTCTTCCAAGGATGCAGTCCTGACAAGGAAACCAGTTCAGTTTAGAGATAAGGACTGGTGTCCTGTAGCACTGTGAAGGAGAGGGGGCCCCATAGCCAATTAGGAGAAAGCCCTGCTAGGAAGTGAGTATCAGACTCCTTTGGAGTCCAGGACCCCTCAGCACCTTAAAAGATCTTCCTGAGCCTCTCTGAGAGGCAGCAGAAGAATAAATCTCTAGCAGCCCAGATGGATTTGAATCTAGTCTCTGCCCCTTCCCCTCCCCAGGGAGTTGAGCCAGATCTGCATTGGGGTCTTGGCTCAAGATGACCCTCCAGGCCCTTTCCAGAGGCTAGTGGGCAGGATCAGGCTGCCATCATCTCAGGACTTCCACAGCCACCATGGCTGTTCTGGATTCTTAGTGAGTGCTGCTGACTTCCTTGCCACACTTCCTCTGTCTTCTCAAGCACATGCTCCCCTTTGCCCATCAACATGTCATCCCAGTGTTCTGTTTTAACTTTTACAGACAGATTGTATATGGCTGGGCAGGAGCAGCAGTCCTAGCCCATTCAGCCTTCAGGATTAGACTTTGCCCCACTCCACATGACTACTGCCCCTCCACCTCTTGACCTTGCAGACTCTTTGTAGTCCCAGGGGCTAATTGGTGGGCTATGTGGCTTCCAACCTGCTGTCCCCTCCCTCCTGCTGAACCAGTTTGATTCTATTTTTCTTTTCCCTGTACTCCAGTATCATGCCCCACCTATGTAAATATTAATATATTCTGTTTGTCTCCAAGGTGTGCTGTGTCTCACATCCAGCTTGAGCCTGGAGGGCAGAACCAGGTACATTGGTGGGGAAGCAACAAAGTGGTAGATTTAGTGTCCATGTGTGGAAGAACTTCCATAATAATTAGAGCTGCCCAAAAGTAGAACAAGAGCCAAGGGAGGCTGTGAGTTCCCCATCACTAGGAAGTCATCAAATAGCATTTGAATGATCACCTGTCAGAGATGTTTTAGGGAAAAATCCAGCTCAGGTATAGCTTGGACCCAATACTCTTAGAAGTCCCTTACCAGCTCTGCAGTTCAATGATGTTGAATATCAGGGATATGGCCTCTGCCCTTATCTTACCACTGATATTCCTCTTTCTGAGCCTGGTGGAATAGCAGTGGACATAGAAAGGGACATGGAATTGGGGGACCTTTGAGATCAACCCTTCCCATTCATCAGGGCTACTAAGCCACTCAGGCCCAGGAAGGTCCTCAGAGGCTGCTGCCATGTTAAAACTCATTTTAATGGGCCTTTTCTGACAGAATTATCACAGATCTATATCTTAAGGTTGGCCAGTCCCACCTGATTTCTTTGGAGCCCTCACTAGGAAACGAGGCTTTTGAACTTGTTCCCTTCCAGCTTTAAATTCTATGATTTATGGATTTGCCTTATGAGGATTAGACTGGGGTTATCTAGGAGGAAATAAGTTTTAGTGCCCCAGATAAGACCATATTCCTTTTTTCTCTTCCTCTCCTCCCCCCAAAACAGCCCATGTGGAGCTAAAATTCTAGTTCTGAATGCCAGTTTTTCCAGGGACCAGGAGTGGGAACTCCAGAATCTCAAGTCTCCATCCATAAAGAGTTGAACTGAAATGGTCTCCAGAGGGCCTTCTCATTCTGACCTCCTGTGCTCTCCATCTCCTTTTGGCTCTGGAGCTAGCTACATTCACTAGTGTTTGGCGAGCCAGAATTGACCTTAGATATCATTTCATCCAAATTCTTCATTTTAAGATGAGAAAACAGGCCTGAAAGGTAAAATAACTAAGGACCCATGCTGGGACAGAATGTTATGTTCTAAGATTCCTTCTGGCTCAGAGTTTCTTTGAGAGTTTATGATGGATCACAGGGCTCAGATCCTAGACTTGCAGGAACTGAGAGAGGAAGAAGGTTATTAGACATTCTCAACAATATGTCCCCTGCTCTCCTTACTCTGTTCTCATCTTTAAGATCAGCTTTTCTGGATCATTTCCTCTGTCTGCCAGGTACATAACAAGCCACCTTCATCCCACACACCAAGAGACAGTTCACTTTTATTTCCTCTTTTAATAAAAAGTTTCTCAAGCTTGCATATACAAGAGGGAATAGTCAGAAGGAAACAAACATCCTGATACCAAAGGGGGAATAGAAAGCTAAAAGAAAATAAAAGAACTAGAGTTTAAGGGGAAACCCATAAATAAAAGAATGGCTGAATAAATTGTGATATATGAATGTAAAGGAATTATTGAATTATAAGAAATGACAGAAAAAAATGTCCAAGAATCCTGGAAAGGAGAAATTGATGCAAAACAAAGTGAGCAGAGCCAAGAAGGCAATTCATAGAATGACAACAAAACATTGTAAAGAACAGCAATTCAGAAAAACCATATCTATTACCTACTTTCTCATTAAGAAGTTATGGATTCAAATTGTTGAAAAAGACTTTTTTTATTTTGGACATGAACATCACATGGATTTGTTTTGTTTGATGCTGCATATTGTTACCAAGGGTTTTCTTTCCCTCTGATTTTAATTTGTGACATTAATAGAGTTTAGATTAGAAATAATGGTGCAGAAAGATACAGACACATACAGAGACAGAAATCCATCAAAAGATTTTTTCTTTTTTAGATTCATAAATAGAAGAAAGTTCAGAAGGAAGCACAGACAAAAAGCTAGGCAGTTTTTTAAAGGCAACATTTTGGGGACAGTTTAGTGGCATAGTGGATAGAACACCAGTCCTAGAGTCAGAAGGGCCTGAGTTCAAATATGGCCTCAGACACTTAGTAATTACCTAGCTCGTGACCTTGGGCAAGTCACTCTTAACTCCACTGCCTTGTAATTAAAAAAAACCCTCCCCTAAAAGCAATGTGTTCAATTTATTATATGTTTAAAAATCAAGAAGTAGTATGAAATGGAGGCTCAGTTACATGTGTAGTCACTTTTGTGTGTGTGCAAATGGAAATGCCCATTTTGTAATAATTTAGTTAACAGAACTTTTAAAAATGTTTGTTGTTTTAAAAACTCAGCTTTTTATTTTTATATTTTTGACAGTGCAAATAGAAGTGAAAGAAGAAGAAGATGAAGACACTGAAAAGAGTTCAAGTAAGCAGGGTTAAATTTAGTTTTTTCCTTCTTTCCTTAAGAAATAGATGATTGTTGAATTGCCATGAATAATTGTGAGGAAGAGTGTTGTGTTTTGTTGGGCTCTTTTTTACTTATATTTATCATACTATAGATACCCACTGTCTGAATTTTTGATTGTTTTAAGAGAGGCAGATTGAGAACTACTGCTAATCTGTCTCTGAATTCCTTTAGTCTGGAGATTAACATTTCCCACAATCTATACTATATTCCATAATTGAAGAAGACTAGCAGAATGAAGGAAATTTCTGTATTTCCCTCTGTTCTGTATGGATAGCCATCATGGATTTGGAGGTATTTTAGAGGCCTCAGCCTTAATGTCATAATGTTCCTCTACTAGCCATTTTGCCTGAGTTGACCAGTTAGTTCGGTCAATCTACTGATTCTTTTGTATTCAATGGACACTTTTTTTTTGACTGAAACAATCTGTTGTTTTGGCTTTATGTAGTCATAGTCTAAATGTCTAGATTATGTTCCCTTAGAGACCCTGAAGCAACATGAAAATGGTTCTCTTTTGTTTCTTTAAATTTATGCTAGGGTTGGAATAAGAAAAGGTTCATTGTACAGGAAAATACGTTGATTTTCTCAAAGTCAAAAGAAGGAATTGTTATCCAAAGAAGGGTTCAATTAGAGAGCATATAGAGAATGTCTATTGTATGTCCTCATGGAGTTGCAACTAATGAATATTTCATTGTATGAATTCATCATATTAATTAGATGTACCTCCAATTTAATTTTGTAGTAATCCTCATTTTCTTGGGGATAGAATGGTGGGAGGCTAGCCCTACAGAAGCAATCCAGGGCTTCACATAATTTATGAATGCAGTGATCTGTCTTATTTAATTGAACAAATTTAAATGAAAAAAAAGATATTTTAAAACATATCAGCCTTTACTAAACTGTAATTGTAGGCTCTTTAGGATTTAAATCTGAGAAACTCATTTAAACATTAAAAAAAGGCAAAGGAAAGTAACCTAGCCATACCAGATATTTAACTATATTATAAAATAACAGTCATCAATACAACTTGGTATAGGCTAAGAAATAGAGTGGTGGATCAGTGGAATGGTTAGTCACAAGAAACAACAGTAAACAACTAATCTTTTGTTGGATACTGGGTTTTGGGATAAGAATTCACCATTTGATTAAAAACTACTAGAAAAACTAAGTACAAACAAATATCTCACACTTTATACAATGATACATAAAGGGTGATACCATAAATCAATTAGAAGAGTAAGAATTTGTTTACCTGTCAGATCTATGGAGAGAAGGAGAATCTATGAACAAAAAAGATGATGAAATGCAAAGTAGATAATTTTGATTAAATTAAATTGAAAAGTTTTTGCACAAACAAAACCAATACAACCAAGATTAGCATGAAAGTAGGTAGCTGGGAAACAATTTTTACAGCCTGTATTTCTACTAAAGATTTCATTTCTAAAATATATAGAAATCTGAGTCAAATTTACAAGAATACTAGTCATTCCCCTAATTGATTAATGGTCAAAGAATATGAATAAAAAATTAAAGCTATCTATAGTCATGTGAAAAAATACTATTAATTAGAGAAATGCAAATTAAAAGAACTTTATCAGATTGACTATTGTGATAGAAAAGGGAAATGATAAAGGTTGGAGACCCTGGGAAAACTGTGCTGCTAATACACTGTTGATGGAGTTGTGAACTGATCCATATAATGGAGAACAATTTAGAACTATGCTTAAAGGGCGAACTGCATATTCTTTGATGCACCAATACCAATGCTAGGTCTGTATATCAAAGAAATCCTAAAAAAGGACCAAAAGCCCACATGTACAAGAAATTCATAGCAGATCTTTTTGTTAGGTCCAAGAATTGGAAAATGAAAGAATGTCCATCAATTGGGAAATGGTTGAACTAGCTATGGTATTTGAATGTGATGGAGTACTATTGTTCTGTAAGAAATCATGAATGACCTGACTTCGAAAAACATGAAAAGACTTACATGACCTGATGCTGAGTCAAGTGAACAGAATCAGAAGTACAATGTATGCCTTACTAGCAGATTTCTGCAATGATCAACTATAATAGACATGGCTCTTTTCAACAATAAAACAATGAAAGACCTGTGGTGGAAAATGTCATCCACATCTAGAGAAAGAACTATAGAATCTGAATGCAGATCAAAGCATACTATTATCACTTTTTTAAAATTTGGTTTTTTTTTTTGCTTTTTCCTTTTCACTATTTTCCCCTTTTTGTTATGATTCTTCTTTCACAATGTGACTAATATGGAAATATGTGTACATATATAAAACCTATATTAAATTACTTGCCATTGTAGGGGAGGGGGAGGAAAGGGTAGGAGGAAGAAAATTTTATAAAACTGAATATTGGAAATTATCTTTTAATTGAAAAAATTAAAAATATTTTAAAACGAGCAATGAAAAAAGAAATTTAGGAATATTTGAAACAATAAAGTCAGTTAATTTAGGAATGGAAAAGAGATGACAGTTTTCCTCAAAATTGTTCCAGTTAACTGCATTTTCTTAGCCTTCTCCATCATTGCCCTATAGTGGGGCATAGCAGTGGACACAAATTGCCCTTTGACCACTGTAGTTAATTAAAATCCATTGTAACTAAAAATGACTTTTTTTTTGAAGGGCTGACTTAGAAGTAGAATGTACTCACAATATGCTATTTACGCCTAAGGTAATTATTGTGCACTAGATGGTGCAGTTGATAGAGCACTAGTCTTGAAGCCAGGAGGATTGTCCTGATTCATCTGTGGTCACTGGATCCAGATGGCTCTGGAAGAGAGTGAGGCTGGTGACTTATCACAGCACCTCCTCATACAAATCCAATTCATTTGTTATATCTTCACCTCTCTGATGTCCTGGTCCTCTTTGAGAATGAAGGATAAACAGCATCATCAATTATTGTCCTAAAAACAGTGCTTGGCAAATAATAATTACATAATAAATTATTTTTTATTCATTCATTAAGAACTGCTGGAATGTGGAGGCAGCATAAGTTCCAATTTGGATCAAATTATTCATGCAGACCTTAAAAGTGTGAAATGATGTGAGCAAGAGTTGGACTATATTATCTAAAAGGTCTTTTCTCACTTGAAATCCCTATGATTCTTTCTTTTTAATAACACCACTTGCAATTTTGTTGATATCTGGAATTTAGACTAATAAATTCCATCTATCATTATAAATAGGCTTATAGATAGGCTTTGAAATTTAAGATTTTTAGAGTCTTAGAGAGTAACCTTAGAAATTATTCCATTACTTGTCAGGTCTATGGGAAAGAAAGCAGTTTATGACCAAGGAAGAGATGGATAACATCATTAGAACCAAATTAGATAATTTTGATTACATTAAATTAAAAGGTTTTTGCACAAACAAAACCACTGTAACCAAGATCAAAAGAAATGTAGTAAATTGGGAAACAATTTTTACAACTGGTATTTCTGACAAAAGACTCATTTCTAAAATATTTAGAGAACTGAGTCAAATTTATAAAAAAAAACAAGCAATTCCCCAATTGACAAATGGTCAAAGGATATGCAGAGGCAATTTATAGATGAGGAAATCAAAGCTATCCATAGTCATATGAAAAATTACTCTATATCATTACCAATTAGAGAAATGCAAATTAAAGCAGTTCTAGGGTACTATCTCACATCTATCAGATTGGCCAATATTCCAGAAAGGACAATGATCAATCTTGGGAAGCAAGGGAAAAAAGAGAGGAGGAAGATGAAAAGAAGAGCATCAGTTAATTTGGTCTGTTGAATATTTGGAAGTTAACATTAGATTTTATTATGTAAAGAATGTCATAAGTATTTGTCATACTTAGGTATAAAAGATCAATAGCTAAAGCTTGAAATAGTGGAAATTTTAGTATATGTCATATCACCAGGGTAGGAAAGGAGAAACCCATGAAGGGAACCCTCATGAAGGGATGTGGGAAAGCTGGGAAACTAATATATTGTTGGTAGAGTTGTGAACTCTTTCCAACCTTTGTGGAGAGCAATCTGGAATTATGCCCAAAGGACAGCAAAAATATGCATACCCTTTGATCCAGCAATACCACTACTGTGTCTATACCCTGAAAAAGGCATATATGTTGTACAAATATAATATTCATAGAAGCCCTATTTGTGGTAACAAAGAATTGGAAATTGAATGAATGAATGTCCATGGATTGGGGAATAGCTGAACAAATTGTGGTATATGTATGTTATGGACCACTATTGTTCTATTAGAAACCAAGAGGGATGGGATTTCAAGAAGGATAAGAAACCTGGAAAGGCTTGCATGAACTGATGTTGAGTGAGATGAGCAGAACCAGAAGAACATTGTACACCCTAATCGAAATATGGGGTGATGATCAACCTTAATAGACTTTCCCATGCCATCAATGCAATAATCAGGAACAATTTTAGAATACCTGTGATGGAGAATATCATCTATATCCAGAGAAAGAACTGTGGCGTTTAAACAAAGACCAAAGTCTATTAGCTTCAATTTTTTTTAAAAAGTGTCTTATGTACCACATAATTTTTCTATCTCTAATATTTTACTTTCTCCTCAAGGATATGATTTCTCTCTCAACACATTCAATTTTGATCAATGTATAGCATGAAAATAATGTAAAGATTATCAAACTGCCTTCTGTGGGGGATGGAAGGAGGGAAGGGAGGGTGGGGGGGAAATTGTAAAATTCAAAACCTTACAAAAATGATAGGTAGAAACTACTAATATATAATTGGAAAACAAATAAAATATTAATTAAATTTTTTTTAAAAAAGAAGTTATCCCATGGTAACAGAGCAAATATATCTGCCAGGTCTTTCTCATTCTGAGGATAGGTCTTTATATCTTTCCACTACCTCATAATGCTTTGTGTTTTAAAAAAAATGAATTGTAATATAATTGGGACAATGATTTCTTGGGTTGTTTGGAGAATTGCTATGCAGCTCATAAGAAAATTGACCCAAGGAATATTTGTGGAAGTCTATTTTAAATTTTTCTCACTGAATCATAAAATATTCTATCTAGGTGAAGAGGAGAAGGAAGAAAAATTGCCACGAAGAAAGAGCATGAGACCACAGAGGAAAAGGAACAGGGATGTTATCAGTGAGGATGATCCACCACCCGAACCTGAGGATGCAGAAACCCGAAAAGCAAGGGAAAAAGAGAGGAGGAGGAAGATGAAAAGAGGAGCGTAAGTTAATTTTGTCTGTAGATTGTTTGGAAGTTAACATTAAATTTTATTATGTGAAGAATGTCATAAGGATTTGCCATACTTAGGTGTAAAAGATCAATAGCTGAAGCTTGAAATAATGGACATTTTAGTATATGTTATATCACCAAGGTAGGGAAAGGAGAAACCCATGATTGTTAAGATCAATGAAATCTATTTTAAAGGTATCTAGCACCAGTTTGAAGTGGGATTAAAATTAAAAATGCAATATTTCTGTCCATTGGCTCTTCAGATCCAGTTCCCTCATAGCTACTAATCTATGGAGTTACTTGCAAATTATTCATTCATTCATTCCTTTGTATATATCATTGTTAGCTTCTTTACCACTGCATGCACAGTGCTCAGCTTTTTGTATGGTTTTGTCTTGTTTTGGTTTGGTTTGGTTTGGTTTGATTTTTTTTAAGACTACGCCTCCTTATCTTGTCCAGGTTGGAAGTGCAATAGCCACCATCATTAGATTACATTTCTTATTTTAACCATTAACTTTTACCTATACTTTTAACTTTAACTTTAACCTGTCCATATTTTCTGACCTGGGCCAGTTTTACTCTCTTTAGGTAGTCTGGTGGTCCTCTGCTCCTAGAGGTCCACTATATTTGTGTCAAACTTAGTGAAATTACTGAATTGGCTTTATCCCTAATGCAGCTTGGAACTTCTAAGTTCTGAGAAAACTAAGTATCATTTATTTTTACATGAAAGTGTTTGTCCCGCTGAGGTACATTAAGCCAGAACCCAAGCCATTAAATACATTCTTATGCCTCCTATATTATTTGTATCTATATCAATGAAATATGCATCAATAAAGTGTTTTAAGGGTCAAGTGACTGGCCAGACTCAGTCTCTCCCAGTAGCAGAAGTTATAGGCATGTGCCACTATGCCCAGCTATATTCAGTTTATAAAGTTCATAAAAGGACAGTAGACCCTGTACCCAGGGAAGACATAGAGCAGAGATATTTATTTGAAAGTTTTACTCTTCTTTGTGGTCTTTATTGAAATATTCCAACATTTATTAAACACCTACTGTGTGCATAGGACTATACTAGACCTGAATGCTTGGAGTAACCTCTTTTGTTATCTCTGCCTCAAGGCCCAGAAAAGTGGTCACCTCCCTGACAAAATGTTTTAGTACTTAATATTTCAGTTCTAGGTGACTAATATTTCAGTTCTCCCTGACAAAATCATCTTGTATTTATTCTGTGTATACTTATACATACATGTTGTCTTATTTTAGTAGAGTTTATTCTCCCTGAGGGTAGAACCTTTTTCATTTTATTTTTTTATCCTCAACTCCCAGTATAATTTTTGGTATCATGGGTTTTAGAAGTGAATGCTTAATAAATACATGTTCATATACAATATACATATGTATGTAATAACTTGATTCTAATCTCTGCCTTTAAGAAATGTACAGGGGCAGCTAGGTGGATAAAGCCCCAGCCCTGGAGTCAGGAGTACCTGAGTTCAAATGTGGCCTCAGACACTTAATAATTACCTAACTGTGTGGCCTTGAGTGAGCCATTGCCTTGTTAAAAACCTAAAAAAAAAAAAAAGAAAAGAAATGTACAAAATAAAGAGACTTGAGAAAGACAGAAATATGCATAGACTCTATATAAATGAAGGTCTACATTCCTGCTGTTTAGAATTGCCAAGGAGATAAGGTAATGATAGTACAGTTATTCCTTCTAGTTCATGGGGGAACAGGTGCCTCTGTCTAGAAAATTAGTGTAAAATTTTTTTGGACTTCCTTTCATATCAGAGAAGAAGTCCAATCTTTCATTTTCTATTATGGGGTGTTTACAGTTTTGCATTGTAAATTTTGGGTTAAGCATTTGGTCATAGGCTCTGTTTTTTCTGCTGGCCTTCACATGTTGTCTGTGACTTTAACAAAATTCCCTCAATATTCCCATTAAATTTCTTATGCCACAATTTATCAAAACTGTGATGAGAAAAATAGTGATGTGATTCATAGGGGAAACATTTCTTGGAGAGGGGCTAAATCTTGATTTTAAATGTAGAAGACCAGGTAAGTATAAAGCCCTTTAAAGAAGCAAGGACTTTTTCTAAGTCTAAAAGTGACAGAAAAGGAACTGACCTAAATTGCTAAAGAGAGTTTCCTCATTCAGGAGTTTCATATTCCAAATGACATCACAGGTTCAGTTCTTTTTTATAATTAAAATATATTTTATTTATCTTGCTCCTTTTAAATGGGTAAAATGAATTCTAAACACTTTATTGATACATATTTCATTACTATAGATACAAATAATATAGGAGGCATAAGAATGTATTTAATGACTTAGGTTCTGGCTTAATGCACCTCAATGGGACAAACAATTTCATGTAAAAATAAATGATACTTAGTTTTCTCAGTCTTTTTAGGAAAAGAGAGTGGGCAGAGACCCGCAGAGAAAGAGACAAGTAAAGAGAGAATTAGAGAAGGGTGTGTGTGTGTGGAGAAACAGACAGAAATAAAGACAAAAACAGAGAGTCACAGAGATTGTGGATTTGAATTTCTCCCAGGATGACACTCTCCCCCTGCCCCAGAAAGCTTACTCAGGTACTACTTTTCCCAATCTCAGTTTATTCTTGGGCCTTAGACTATTCTGGAGAGTCATAGATCCTTGTGTTTTCCTCTTGAATTTCTCATTCTATCAATATTGCTCTGGGAACCACAGGACTTTCTTAAACTTATTTTATAAAATAACAAATCTGACTAAATGAGCCCTTTTCCTTAAACAAATGAGAATATCTCTGGAAGGGTGATACTCTGCTGCCATTGATACAGAGAACTATGAATGTAAAAAAATTATAAGAAACAAGTTCTGTAATTTTTAATGCTGTTAAATCTGGGGATCTTGTTAAGGGTATGGAAGGCTCTTTGCTCTTGAGATATAAATTGAGTCCTATTGTTTCATTGCTTAATGTACAATTTTTATCTTGTCTCCTCATTCCCGGTGCCCCAGTCTCCAACCTTCTACCTGGTTTGGGTCAGGTAAGGGGAGAAGGATTTCCCCTTTTGCCCTCACTGCCCAGTTAAGGAGCAAGGCTATAAAACCTAGACTGAACCTCTGCTTGGGCTAGTCCACTCTCTCTGGCCCAGTCAGCTCTCCCTGACTATCTTTATCCCTGCCTCTATCTCCCTTTCTTTGTTTCTGTCTCTGTCTACCAAGCAACCCCACCTAGCCTTTTGTAATTCACCTATCCTAAAGTGCTTATTGACCCATTAGAAAGGAAGAAAGATTTTTTAACCTATATACTTTCCTATATTTTATAATAAAATCCTGAGAAGTTTTAAAACCTCAGAAATCATGCGAATTCCTTCATCTTCAGTGACTCTTAATCTCTATCTTTAATTGGTTACCCCAAAATCCAGCAACACCATAATTAATGCTTATGTCTTAATAAGAATAGTAGACTCAATGTGATAAGTGGTAGCTCTGTTCTCTAATTTAGAGCCATCTTCTCTCCTAAATACTAAAGACTTGCATTTTTAAATAGAAAAAACACCCAACAACAATAAACATGTAGGCTTTAAAGAAGATTAGTAGGCAAATGGGGGCACCTTGATTTTAGTTAACTAGGATTTCTCATTCAGAGACTAAAACAATACCTATGGGAATTTCCCTAAGAAAACATTTAAAATCAACTAACATCAAAGATTGTAAAGCTGACCAATCTCTGGAGACAGTTAAAGAACAGTGCCTTCTTCGACAGTTTGGAATTTTTCTCATAATATCACAGGCTTTTCCTGACTCAATTTTAGGAGAATGAGTAATGATAAATGTTCAGAGCTGTGAGAATTTCAGCATAAAAGGATTCTTTTCCTCTAGTAACAACTGTTTAGACAAAGACAAGCAGAAAATTTCATTATAAATATGAAAGATTAAGACAAATATCTCCATACAATAGTAATAGTAATAATAGATCACATTTCTGAAACATTTTAAAGTTTCCATAATACTTTATATAAATTTTACATAATTGATTTTTATACTATATTTAGAATAAGTGCTATCATTTTCTCTTTTTTAATAGATACTGAAACTGAAGCTCAGAATGTTGTGACTGAGTTGCCTTGGGACAGACATCTAATGTATATTAGAAGTGTAGCTACAATCTAGGTTCAGAAAAATCTAGGTTCAAAATGACTCATAATTTAAATTAGATAGTTTGGATCTATAAATTTGGAAACTATTTTTAAAATTTTAACTGTTTTAGCAAAGCTTTTTTTTCAAAAACAGCTGGGAAATGTTATTTTTTAAATTAAGAAATAAAAGTTGATAATGTCTAGATATTGTTACCATCTTTTTCAGTAGCATCCACCATATTTGCTGTAATATATGTTAAGTAGTAATAACGAAAGAATCCATAATACAAACAGGTTGTTATAGTGATCATCAGAGTAAAGTGGTTTATTTTCAGTAAGAATGTTGGTAGCTAAAATGTTAGCCTGAAGTCAGAATAATTGCACATAGTAAATGGTTAATGAATCCTTTTTTTATTTGTTCATTTATTCATTCTTCTAAGTGAAAGAAAGAACCTAAGATACCACCCATTATAATATGCATTGACCCAAGAAAACTTCTATAACATCTTATCTTCAACAATGAGTTGACTTCCAAAGAATGGGTAAATGGGATTTCACTGCTGGATAACTTATTAAAAAGTATTTCCTTGTATTGAGCACAAATTTTTCCTCTCTTCAACTTCAATCAATCAATTAACTTTAGGATGAATTAGGCATTGAGAACATAAAATGAAATGGTCCCCTGCCCTTAACAAACTTACATTCTACTCCTTTACTCTTAATTCTGCCTCTTGGGAACAAGTAGAATAACTCCCCCCCAAAATATATATTGATCTTCAAATTCTTGAAGTTTAGTAATTTACTGAATCAAATTATTAGTAAATGGTACAACCTAGATTTACAATCTGGTTCCCTAATTTCACACTCTAGTGTTTTTTCCTGGACCAAACACTTTGGATTGATCCAAATAACAATAGCTATTTCTTTGATATATTTCTAAAAATGTCTTTTTTAAACTCCAATTTTTACTTAGCACAAATTTACTGATTAGCAAAATATAAATGTTGTAAAGTGGTAAAGAATCAAAAGATTTACTATGAATTATGTTCTTAGTCTTAGTTCTTAGTATCATCTTAGAAGATGCATTATCAAGCATACACACACACATACTAGTAGTATATGTACTAAGTATGATACTCTTTAATTCTATATTTCTAATAAAAATTAGTCTCTTAACCTCTAACAGTTATAAATCTGAATGTTGTCTCAGTGTGTAAATATGTCAATCTGCTATATCAAGGCCTGTCTCCTGCCTCTAAAATGTTGACTTGGCCAATGTCAATACTACCTGGTTAACTCAGTGATGGTACCAATAAATTCCATTACCTAGATCAACAAACCACAAGATGAGAGACATCTTGGATGAGGAAAAAGGAAATAGCTATTTGTAAACATTCCCTCTCTAGCCTAAGTGGGATTTTTATCAATAGGAATTTTTAACAAATATTATAAGTTATGAGAGGATCATAACATAGAACTATGTCATCTACGTGAAATCTCATTGGTTACCTGACTCAGTTTTATGATTCTTTGTCCTTTCTGTATTAAATATCCCCAAAAGTTTGCATCAGAGTTGATATTTGTAAGAATGCCATCCACTCATGGGTTATTGGTAAGAACTTAGAGAATAAATCTCAGTTATAAAACTAACTTTTGTTATTTCATTTTTAGCATTAAAAATTGTGGTTAACAGTAATTATATACATACATGCATACATACAAATACACACATATACATACATCTTGTTGGTTGTAGTTTGTCCTTTGTTCTCAAGGAGGACCAATGATATCAGGAGAGTGATGTCTTGACTTGCAAGTGATGTGAGGCAGGATTGTCAAAGTCATCAGTTTAGCTCTCTTCTCCAGGGTCATCTGAGTCCAATGGCAAGACATAGGTCAGGATGACTGGAAATGACCTCAGATGCTGTGGGAGACCTTGGCCTTTTTAAGCTAAGGTATTTCCCAGGTCTCAGTTGTCTGAGGCAATACTCATACAATGACTTAAGATTTGGTAGGAAATGAGGCAAAAGATGGCTTTGTTTGTCTCTCAGAAAAAGTAAATGAACTGTGTGTGTGTGTGGGGGGAACTGGGGGGCAGACACTCCCCAATACTACCTTGGTCTGTGGAGACAGTAGCCTCAGATTTAGCATAATTTATAACTTAGTAACCTAAGATGTGACATGACAGCTGGATGAGTCCTTATTTTAGCTTTTTCTGACCTGGATTCCAAAAGTCATCCCTGAAGGCCATTTCTTGTTCCTTGGAGCAACAATACTGGATTTGCTACAAAGCCCAACTTGAACTTTTATCCTTGGGATTCTGAGCTTCAGTGACTTTTAGACTGCTGGAAGCTCAGCTTCTTGAACACTAATTTGAGAACATTAATGAAAGGAATATGGCACATTCTAATCTTGAAACTGTGAACTATCTTGAGCTAATTGGTTTCTGACACATGTGGCCATTCTGTATTTTCCTTGTTGGTGCCCTGGGCACCCATGATGTTCAGTTAGAGAACCAAAACCTTTGGTTCCAAGGCCGACAAGTGACCCTATGAAAATAGTCCTTTGCTTCATCATTTTATTTTTATTTTTGAGGAGATTAATGATAAGGCCTTGATACACATACATACATATGTATGTATATATATATATTATATATATGTAAAGAGACAGACAGAAAGACACACACACACAGAAGAGAAAATTGTAGTCTCCATTCTCGTTCTCACATTTTATTTTCTTAATGTCCTGTAACTTTTTTAAAGAAGAGAAATACAAGTACAGAGGATAAAGGACTTGTTCAAGTAAACCACAACTGCTCAATAAATAAGCTATGTTGACTCAAATAAAAATCACATATACACATGTTTACATACATATAAGCATACAACATATGAAAGCTTCACTCCTCATTAAATACATTTGAGTTATCAATTGAACCTTAGAAGCAATAGCATACTATAGCAGGAAAACAGTGAATTTGGAGTCAGAGGACCAAGATTCAAATCTTGCCTCTGCCATTTGCTACCATAAGGTTACCTATATAATCTTGAATAAGTCACTTTACCTTTTTTAAGGCTGTAGTATCCTCATCTGTAAAATGAAAGAAAGGAACTTAATGATCTCTAAGAGAATTCTTTTTTTTATTAAAGATTTTATATATTTTGAGTTTTACAGTTTTCCCCCTAATCTTACTTCATTCCCCCTACCCCATCCCCCACAGAAGGCAATTTGTCAGTCTTTACATTGTTTCCATGGTATACATTGATCCAAATTGAGTGTGATGAGAGGGAAATCATATCCTTAAGGAAGAAACATAAAGTATAAGAGATAGCAAGATGAGACAATAAGATATCAGGTTTTTTTTTCTAAATTTAAGGTAATAGTCCTTGGTTCAACTCCACAGTTGTTTCTCTGGATACAGATTTTATTCTCCATCACAGACAGCCCCAAATTGTCCCTGATTGTTGCACTGATGGAATGAGGGAGTCCATCAAGGTTGATCATCACCCCCATGTTGCTATTAGGGTATACAGTGTTTTTTTGGTTCTGTTCATCTCACTCAGCATCAGTTCATGCAAATCCTTCCAGGCTTCCCTGAATTCCCATCCCTCCTGGTTTCTAATAGAACAATGGTGTTCCATGACATACATATACCACAGTTTGCTAAACCATTACCCAATTGAAGGATATTTACTTAATTTCCAATTCTTTTCAACCACAAACAGGGCTACTATGAATATTTTTGTAAAAGTGATGTTTTTACCCTTTTTCATCATCTCTTCAGGGTATAGATCCAGTAGTGGTATTGTTGGATCAAAGGGTATACATATTTTTGTTGCCCTCTAAGAGAATTCTAATGATCTCTTTATACCTTTAAAACCATTATCCCATTAAATATTTTTGCTCTTTTCCATATCACTTTCTTCTTTCTTGAGATAGGACCATTTGAATTTTGAGGATAATTAAATATCATTGCCACTTTTAGCTCATTATCTGTTGTTGACAATTATAACCAGAAGAGAAAATAAAAGATAGAGTTGACCAGGATGGATAAAGGGAAGAATGGTGAGGTGAGAGGAAACTATGTGGCACAGTGGAGAAAGCACCGGCCCTGGAGTCAGGAGTACCTGGGTTCAAATCCGGTCTCAGACACTTAATAATTACCTAGCTGTGTGGCCTTGGGCAAGCCACTTAACCCTGTTTGCCTTGCAAAAAAAACCTAAAAAAAAAAAACTTTATCTATCCCATTCCCCCCGAAAAGGTCTAATTCCATGACAGAGTATCAAGAAAAGAACTGTTTCAGAACAAAAGACTATTAAAACAAACAAACAGCTACTTAAATGTAATCATTTCTTGAAATTTGAGATGAAAGCTACAGAAACAAATGATAGATTTTGATGAATAGAATACTATTTTTCAGTTTTCAAAGTCAAAGAAATTGAATTGAGTATTTGTTGCAATACAAATATCAGTCTTTTTGTATTTGGAAATTGTCTGACTGTTAACATTATGTGTTCTTCCCTGAAAGAGATGAAGATGATGAGATTGATGAAGAGGAATTGGAGAGAATGAAGGCAGAGTTAGATGAAAAAAGGCAAGTCATTGCCACAGTCAAGTGTCAACCATGGAAGATGGAAAAGAAGATCCAAGTCTTAAAGTATGTATTTATTTTCATAATTTGGGAAAAATTCCTAATATTTAATTGCTAAAACCTCTTAATTTTTTTCTCTTCTACTTTACACAACTAAGAAAAATATGAGCTAATATTTTTAAATAATAAAAAGTTAAAAGCTAACTAGTTAATTAGGAGCATATAGACCCATCTAAAAGTTAACTTCAATCATTCATTTGATCAGATGTTTCATACTACTGTGAAATGTTGCATTTCATATGTCTATTTGATTAATATTCTTGACTCTCAGGTGAATTTCAGCTTCAGGTAAAAGAACACATGACCATCCTCATTAAAGTTTTGGGTGGTTAAGCTAGAACCAAAAACAGGATTCCAATTAAAATAGGATAATAGCCTCAGGTCAATAGTATTCAATGAAAATTAATATATACATGTCTCCATTTTGTCTAATATGCAAAAGTATGCACAACCAAATTAAAACTTCTTGGATATATTATGTATAGAATTATGAAAAGTATAGGGGCAGAATCTCTTCCCTCCACCTTCAATGCCCCTCCCAAATCTTATCCCCAACACTAGAGATCAAGAAGTATTACCTGACTGCACCTTTTATACTAAAGTTCCTTTTTTCATTTAGTGGACTGTTGGGATTCATAGGACCTGAAACTACCTTTGTGATGGGGATGTCTAATCCTCAGTTTCTTAATTTATAAAATGAGGTTTACTAAATGCTTTCTGAGGTTACCTCTAGTTTGAAATTTAGGATCCTTTAGTTAAATGGAAGCAGTTGGGTGGTGCGTTAGAGAGAGCTGGACCCTTCTGTGCCTTTTTCTGTTGTTTTATTTTTTAAATATTTTAATGTTCTTTTAAAAAATGTCTATCACTACCCATTAAGTGACCTTCTCCCTGCTTCTGGTAGGAACCTTCCTTTGTAATGCATTTGCATAGTCAATAAAAAAGTAAATAATATTGATCTTGTTTGAAAATACATTTTACACCCCAAGTTTATTGTCAGATTATCAACTGGTTAGCACAAAGTTCAAAATCAGAAAGAAGAATAATGAAGAGAAGATGACAGTAAAATTACTACAAATCCAGCCTGATCTTTTCAAACGGACTCTGACAAATGGGAAATAAATGAAGAGTCATGAATTATTGGTAGTTCTTAGAGAACTTTAACAAATAAAAATAGTAGCCATATTCAAGAGACCAAAAGAATCCAGAAACGATCTCAGTAAGGAAACACTTCATCTCTTTATAAAGCATAGTGATCTGAAAGTTGAAGTCAACTTTTATTTAGAATACAATCTCATTTTCAAACTATTAAAAGCTATGATGAAAGAGTATGTAGAATATCACCTCATAAAACAGTAAAAAGAGATAGATGGGAAATGAATCTTCAGAAAACAGATCCAACTAAACTAGATCATTCCCCAAAATATTTTTAGATGGACTTAGAAAGAGCTGTCAAGTGAAATAGATTTCTTAGCATTTTTAAGTCATATATTCTCATTTTTGAGTCATTATATTTGTTTTCCATCTCCTCAATTTGTGATATACTATACAGGCATAGCTCATTTTATTATGCTTTGTTTCATTGCACTTTGAAGATATTATGCTTTTAACAAGGTAAAAATTGAGACAACTGTGTCAAAAATATCTTTTGGCACCATTTTTTTCAACAGCATGCACTCACTTTTAGTAGATCTCACAATATTTCAAACTTTTATTATTATATCTGTTATTGTGATTTATGATCAAATGATCTTCAGTATTAACATTGTAACATGAACCATACTCATATAAGAGAGTGAACTTAATTGATAAATGCTGTGAGTGTTCTAACTGTCTCAAATAACAGCTTCCCCCATTCTCCTCCTCCCTTTGAAATTTCCTATTCCCTTATATAAAATAATACTGAAATTAAGCTAACAATGTAGAATCTACAATGGGTTCTTAGTGTTCATTTGAAGGAAGATTCAATTGATGCAGCAAACTTTATTTTTGTCTTATTTTAAGAAATGGCCACAGGCACCTCAACCTTTAACATGGTCATTTATCAGTCATTTAATGATTAAGGCAAGAGCCTCCACCAGCAAAATGATTACCATTCACTAAAGACTCAGATGATAGTACATGTTTCAATTAAAAATACTTTATGGATGTAACACTGTTGTATACTCTTGTGGCTCACTTTGAGATATTCAGTTTCCTATATGAGTAAACTAGGTGGTAGAGTAGATACTAACAATAACAATGATAAAAATATGATGGTAATTATAAACTAAAATTATATAGTAGTTAATGGTTAGAAAAATGTTGCTCATGATCCTTACAATAATCCTACTAAGGTAAATGCTATTATTTGTTCTATATAGATGAAGAAACTGAGGCAGATAGAGCTTAAGTGATTTGAACTTAATCACATAGTTATTGTCCTACCTTAGACACTTACTGCTATGTGACTTTGAACAAGTCACATATCTTCTGTCTGCCTCAATTCCCTCATCTGTAATTGAGGATAATAGGGGCAGTTATCTCAAAATGATTGCTATGATGGGTATGAGACAAGATTCTCAACCTTTAACTGTTATATAAATGTTAGATATTGTTATTATTGACAATACCTGAAATACATACAGAAGAATTCCATGTTGTATTAAAAAATTTTTTTTAAATAATTAGGATTTCCTTTTCAAGATATCTCATAGGAGATTTTTATTTTATTTTTGCAAGGTAATGGGGTTAAGTGACTTGCCCAAGGTTACACAACTAAACAAGGATTAAGTGTCTGAGGTCATATTTGAACTCAAATCCCTGATGCCAGGGCCAGTACTCTATCCACTGTGCCACCTAGCTGCTCCTCAGAGAAGTTTCTAAAGAGTGGAGACCACAGATAATATCACATCCTCCTCTTCTGTTGAGGACACAGCAATTGAAAACACAATTACTAACCCATGTGTCTACTTTCCTATTTCTAAAAAAACATATTTATGAGTATTTTATGCATGTATAGAGTGCTCTTGATGGAGTGCTGTGTAAAGGAACAATAAATAAGACAATATTTATTGTAGAGGTTGTGTGAGTGAACTGGGAAGAAAGGAAGAGCTCTATTTGTGAATGGTTTTAAATGCCTATCAGAGGGTTTTCTTTGATCCCAGAGGCTAACAGAGAATCAGTAGAGTTTATAGAATGGAGTAGGCATGTGAGGGAAGTACATGGAAGACCTTTACTTTTAAAAATAAATTGCTTGGGGCAGCTAGGTGGCAGAGTGGGATAGAGCACCGGCCCTAGAGTCAGTAGTATCTGAATTCAAACCCAGCCTCAGACACTTAATAATTAATTACCTAGCTGTGTAGCCTTGGGCAAGCCACTTAACCCCATTTGCCTTGCAAAAACCTAAAAAAATTAAAATTAAAAATCAATTGCTTTGGTAGCCAAGGGAGAGACTCTGGGGGAGTGATGATCAGAGCCTGTTTGAGGATAGTAGTGGCATGAATAGAACTAAAAGGACATATATGAGAGATGCAGTGAGCCAAGCAAAGAATAAACTAGAATATATTGTCTATGATGTTCCAGGTACTAGTCTAATTGCTGGAGATATAGTGAAAAAGAAGACAGAATTTGCTCTCAAGGAGCTCACAGTCCAACAAGGGAGACAATATGCAAACAATGCATATATATATATATATATATATATATATATATATATATATATATATAAAAGAAGGCACTAAAATTAAGAACTGGGAGTCTTTTTTGTTTTTTTAGATTTTTGCAAGGCAAATGGTGTTAAGTGGCTTGCCCAGGCTACACAGCTAGGTAATTGTTAAGTGTCTGAGATTGGATTTGAACCCAGGTACTCCTGACTCCAAGGCCGGTGCTTTATCCGCTATGCCACCTAGCTGCCCCTGGAAAGTCTTAAAGTAGGTGGGACTTTAGCTGATACTTGAAGATAGCTAGAGAAATTAGACGACAAAGAAGAGAAAGGAGAGAGTTCCAGACATGAGGGAAAGGAGATGGAAATGCACCGGGATAAGGAATGGGGTATAATGTGTGAGGAGCAGCAAGAAGCCTAATGCCACTGGACCTCAAAATATGTAAGGGAGAGGTAAGGGTGTATGAAGACTGGAAAGGTAGAAAGGAGTCAGGTTATAAAGGTTTTAAAAGCCAGATTTGCTAATTGATCCTAGAGGCAATAGGACACCACCATAGTTTATTCCATGGACAATTACTTACAATTAAATCTTTAGGAAGATCAATCTGACAGCTGAGTAGAGGATAGCCTGGAGTGAGGAGGGACTTGAGGCGGGGAATGCAACCAACAAACTATTGCAATAATCCAGACATGATGTGATAAGGATCTGTACTTGTCTAGTGACAGTGTTGGAAGAGAGAAAGGGAAATTTTTGAGGGATATTTCAAAGGTAGAAACAACAAACCCCTTTCTCTTCTTATGTTCAACATTATAACACCAATTTGCCTTTTGAACAGCTCAAAATGAATGTCCCATAGTTATCTCAAACAAAACTCATTGTTATACAACCTAGGTGTCATCCTTAATTTCTTACTATCTCATTCTCCTGCCCACATATCCATTCACTTGTTAAGTTTTGTTGTTTCTTCATTTGAAATTGGTTTCTCTTGTTTTTTCCCTCATTGAGAACACTAAGATGATATTTGAACCTATGGAATCTGAAGAGAATACTAAAACAGTCTTGGGCTGTGAAGGTAAATAATAGCAGGAGAGAATAAGAGAGAAGTAACTCATGAAAGCCCAGAGAGAAGAGAGTAACAAGAGGGAGACAGTGATCAGCAATGTCAATCTGCCTAGAGATAGGAAAAAATAAGTAATGCCCAAGGTCACACAGCCAATGTATTTCAGGAGGACTTGAATCCAGGTTTTCCTGGCCTTGAGATCAATTTGCTCTTTATAACACCATGCTGCTGCAGTATTTAATGATAAAATAGTACTATATATAATAATATATTAGTTTTATATATATATATTTGTGGCAATGGTGGTAAATAGTAGAAATAGGGGTAATAGTGGTAAAACAGTGATAAAATAATAGAATTAATATCAAAGAGTTGAACTATGTGTTGAAATATCTGTGCTCTGTAGTTAGTTCTGTAATTAGTCCAGGTTATGTAAATAGTGAACTGTGTGACTGGATAAAACACTTAATTTCCATGGACCTGAATTTCCTTATCTATAACATAGAGGAATGCATGCCTATAATTGCTGAAACGAGGGAGACTGAAGTTTTTGGAGTTTTTGAGCTCAGGAGTTCAGGGGACTATGTCCATCAGGACTTTAAATTGTTTGGTATAAATACAGTGAGCCCCAGACGAACCTGCTGTAGCGGGGCCAGAAGAAAGGAAAATCAGCTGCCTTCAAAAGCAGAGCTGGTCAAAACTCCCTACAGATCAGAGTAGGATCAGGTTTGGAGCAGCCCCTGTCTTTCAAGCCTGGGTGAGCTAGGAAAGCCCAGTATTTTAAAAATACTTTTTAAATTGAAAAAATTGAAAATAAAAGAGAGGAATGAAACTCAGGACAACCTCTAACATCCTTTTAATTCTAAGATTCCACATTATGGGTTAAATAGGCTTTTGTAAGCTGGTCTGGGAATCAAGCCACTAATTATTATATACTTTCTATGGGAAACTTTGTTTCAAATTCCCCAAAAGAGACATAAATTAGCATTTGGAACAGAATTCTTTTGCAAGCTGGGGGATTGCCTGCTTGTATATGCAGGCATAAAATGTTATAAACTGGAGGGTTTTATATGGAGATCCAGCATTCCAACTCAGTTGCAAATGTTGTTATATTTGAAATTTAGTATGGGTTATACTGGGGACTTTTTTTCTCTTCATTATCCTGGGGCACAAGTTTGAATGAAACAGAATTATAAAAATAATTACTATAGTTTCCCCAGATTGCTAAATAGTTTTTATCCTTCACCATCTGACATATTCATAGTGATGCAGGGAATTATGGACTTAAGCTGTGCCTATCCCAGGAACTCTGTTATGTGAATTCATCAAGATGGCCTTGACTTACTCCCTTTCCCCCAGCTTTCATTTCCCCTCCTCCAGCTTCCAGTTTCCAGATACCTGATCTTGGCCACTGATGGATCAAGCTTACACTGGCGAAATGGGAAATGACATGTTGGACTTGGAGGTCACACTCCTTGGGATGGGAAGGATCAGTATCTAGCTTATCTATTGGAGAACACTCGGAGCCATATGCTAGACTACTCCCCAAGAGCCACCCTGTCCAACCCCGCATTTAAGTCTGGAAGTCTATTCATCTATTCTCTCTCTCTCTCTCTCTCTCTCTCTCTCTCTCTCTCTCTCTCTCTCTCTCAAACCTTGCCTAATCTGTCTTCAAAGTGCTTACTGCTCTTCCAGTAGGAGAAAAGTTTTTAATCTATAATAAATCCTGAGCTGTTTTAAATTCCAGGGCTTAAATCCCAATCTGAAATTTGGCAACACCAATCTCTCTGCCAACAATAACTCTATATTTTTAGATTCACAATCCAAGGGAAACAGATAAATTTTCTTTCGTCATCCAGCATGATAAGGGACTATAAATGAATGGTCCTCTATGCTCTATAACAGGCTAGAAAATACTATACTGAATTTATTTTTATATATTACAGTATATTATAATATACTGCATCCAAATTCATTACATAGTCAGAATGTGTGAGAGAAACCAATTAGAAACCAGTAGGATTGCAGGAAACCAGTAGGACTGCAGTCATTTTCAGTATTTGGAAGCAGCTTTGAATAGGAACTGAAAGACCAAGGGACCCACCTTGTTCGACTTATTACCAAAACTTTTTTTTCAAAAAATTTTTTTATTTACTAAATGTTTAATAAAGATTCTTTCTCTGTTTCTCTCTCTCTCTCTCTGTCTCTCTCTGTCTCTCTCTCTCTCTCTCTCTCTCTCTCTCTCACACACACACACACACACACACACACACACAAAACTATATGCTCACACACACATAAGAAGACACTGTAACTCTCAGACTCAGTCAGAATGTGACCAAATCTAGTGATGTCATGAAAGATAGGATTTACAATGTTAGCTTATAAGGAATGTATGAATATTTGTGATGAGATGGTTTTCCTACAAATAACCCACTTTCATTAGGTCTTTTTCACACCAAAAAATCCTAGTAGGCATTTTCAATTCTTAATTTTATATTAACCTTTTTTTTCTTAAATCTAGGGCAATCAAATGTTTTGTATCCTGAGTGGAATGATATATTTTTTCCTTATTTAGGTGCTAGTTTATTTAAAAGATCAGTCTGTCAATTCAATAAGTATGTGTTGTACTAAGTTTTGGGGGTTTTTTATTTTGAATTTTTTTGAATTTTCCCCCTAATCTTGCTTCCCTTCCCTCACCCCCCCCCCCCCCACAGAGGGCAGTCTACTAATCTTTATATTGTTTCCATGGTATACATTGATCTAAGTTGAATGTGATGAGAGAGAAATCATATCCCTAAGTAAGAAAAATAAAGTATTGTGCCTGATTGTTGCACTAATGGAATGGGCAAGTCCATCAAGGTTGGTCATCACCTCATATTGCTGCCAGGGTGCACAATGTTCCTCTGGCTCTGCTCATCTTGCTCAGTTTCAGTCCATGAAAATCTTTCCAGGCTTCCCTGAATTCCCATCCTTCCTGGCTTCTAAAAGAACAATAGTGTTCCATCCCATACATACACCACATTTTGTTAAGCCATTCTGCAATTGAAGGACATTTACGTTAATTTCCAATTCTTTTGCACCACAAAGAGAGCTGCTATGAATATTTTTGTACAAGTGATTTTTTTATACATTACTAAAATATTCTTGTTTAAGAGTAAACATAATACCCCCCTCCCTCCCAAAACATAGACCCTCATGAGAAATAAAGTAAAGGAAAGGGGAAGAAATATGTTTCAGTCTGTTTTCTGATACCATCAGCTCTGTCAGGGGAGGATCACATTCTTTATAATAAGTCCATCATAAAAGTTACTTCCAAAATTTTCACTGTTGCTGCTGCTGATTGTAATTCCCTCCATCCATTCCTCCCCACTACCATATATTTTCTCCCTCCTTTCACTCTGTCCCTCTTCTAAAATGTTCTGTAGGGTGACTGAGTTGCGCAGTTGCCAAGAGGCCCTGAGCCAACTACTACCCCTGAGACCCAGCAACCACCCAGTCCCATGGTTCCATACAGGCCACTCAATCCCAGCCCCTTGCAAGAAGTAAAAAAGAAAATGTGTTATATCTGATTGTTGTTTCCTATGATCTACCCTCTCCTCTATCACTCACATCCCCCCTCTTCCTCCTTTCCCCCTTTTCTCCTTTTTACTCTAGATGTCTATGCCCTATTGAGTGTATGTGCTGTTTCCTCTCTGAGCCATTTCTGATGGGAGTGAAGGTTCCCTCATTCTCCCCTGCCTTCCCCACTCCCATATCATTGCAAAAGCTCATTGTAAAAAAAAATTTAATTAAAAAAATTTCTTAAAAATTATCTTTCATACAAAATATCTTAGCCTATTCCACCTCTCCTTTCTCTTATTCCCAATGCATTTCCTTTTTAGCCATTAACTCCATTTTTACAATATATTATATCTTTGTATTCAGGTCTCTCTTGTGCTGCATCTATAAAAGCTCCTTCTACCTGCTCTATTAAATGAGAAGTTTCATATGAGTATTATCAGTATCATTTTTCTATGCAGGAATACTTGCAGTTCATCATATGTCCCTCATATTTTACCCTTCTCCTCCACTCTCTATGCTTCACCTGAGTCCTGTATTTGAAAGTCAAACTTTCTGCTCCGCTCTGGTTGTTTCAACAGGAATATTTGAAATCCCCTGGGTCATTGAGAGTCCATCTTTTCCCCTGGAAGAGATGTTCAGTTTTGCTGGGTAGTTGATTCTCAGTTGCATTCCAAGCTCTTTTGCATTCTGGAATATTATATTCCAAGCCCTACGAGATCTTAATGTAGTTGCTGCTAAGTCCTGTGTGATCCCAACTGCTGCTCCACAATATTTGAATTGTGTCCTTCTGGCTGCTTATAGTATTTTCTGTTTGACTTGGGAGTTCTGGAACTTGGCTATGATATTCCTGGGGGTTGTTTTTTTTAATCTCTTTACGGGGGAGATTAGTGGATTCTCTCAATTTCTATTTTGCCTTCTGCTTCTAGAATATCAGGGCAATTTTCCTGTAGGAATTCTTTAAAAATGAGGTCAAGACTCTTTTCCTGATCGTGACTTTCAGGTAGCCCAATAATTTTAATCTTATCTTTTCCTGAATCTGTTTTCCAGATCAGTTGTTTTTTCAATGAAATGTTTCACATTTTCTTCTAATTTTTCATTCTTTTGGTGTTGAAGTATTATGTCTTGACTTCTTGTAAAGTCATCAGCTTCCTTTAGCTCTATTCTACATCAGAAGAATGCTTTTCCTCAGAGAGCTTTCTTATCTCTTTTTCCATCTGGCTAATTCTGCTTTTTAAAGCATGCTTCTCCTCAATAACTTTTTGAACTGTTTTATCCATTTGGCCTATGCTGGTTTTTAACATGTTATTTTCTGCAGCATTTTTTTGGATTTCCTTGACTAAGCTGCTGACTTTTTTTGTGTGTTTTTCTGGCATCTCTCTCATTTCTTTTCCCAATTTTTCTTCTATCTCCCTTACTTGATTTGCAAAATCTTTTTTGAGCTCTATCACTGCCTGAGACCAGTTTCCATTTTTCATGGAGTCTTTAGATGCAGGAGCTTATACTTCATCATCTTCAGATTGAGTGTTTTGATCCTTCTTGGGATCCTAAACAATGTATTTCTCAATGGTGTTCCTGTTTTTTTCTCTGTTTACTCATTTCTCCAGCCTGTGCCTGGTTTGGGGGTGCTTCCTGAATTTTGAGTATTATTGGGACCACCCGCTTTGGGGTTTTTTTGGTACATCCCACTGGGACTTTTATTCCTTCAATGGCATATTCTCTCTTGCCTGTGCTTTGATATGTAGATGACCACAAGCACTCTCCTCTGCCCTGGAGCTGTGAGGAGAACCCCCTGCTATCTTAGTATGGAAAGCCAAACTCCAACCTAGATCTGAGTGTGGGCAAAGAACGGAATCCTGCCACAGGGAGAACAGAAAGCTTTCTGACATCTCTCCCGACCCCCTTACCATCTGTGACCTGTCTTCTGGAGTGCAGGCTGGTTTCCCACATTTCTCATTGCAGGTTCTGTAGCCAGTACTCCTCACTCCACACTCATTCTGGTATAGCAGAGTTCTCTCATGGTCCCTTCAAGCTGTTGCTGGTGATCCCTGGGCTGGGCCTGGCTGGGCTGGGCTGAGCAGCCATGGCTTTTTTCCAACTCCCAGTCTCTGTTCTAAGTTATCTTGGACTGGGAAAATGTATCATTCAGCCTTTGTTGGGTTCTGCCCCTCCAAATTTTGGCTAGAGTCATAATTTGTTGGCTTATTGGTTTTTTGGGGGGGGGTAGTTTCTGGGAAATGCTGCCTTCACACTGCCATCTTGGCTCCACCCCCTATTGTACTAAGTTTTGAGAAAACACAAAGACAAAAGATTTTCTTTCTTCAGGGTGTTTACTAGTCTAATGGGAAGTCATCATGCAAATAACAATGTACAAGCAATAAGCCTCCAGGATAATTAGAAAAAATCAACAAAGAGAAATCACTAGCATTAACATGTAAAAATGTCTTAACTTCTTAAGGTATGACTGTAGAAGGAAGTCGGAGAAGCCAAGAGTCAGAGATAAGGAGGGAGAGAATTCCTGGCATGAGGGAGGTAGATGAAAATACAGACAAAGGAGATGGAAAGCCTAGTGAGAAGAACAGCAAAAGAGGCCAGTGTCACTGAATAACTGAATATATATGGAGGGGGTAAAGTGTAAGAAGAATGAAAAGAAAGGAAGGGGACAGGTTTTGAATGGTGAATAGAATTTTATATTTGATTCTGAAGGAAATAGGGAACTACTAGAGTTTATTGAATAGGAGGAAACAGTCAGATCTGTGCTTTAGGAAGATCAATTTGACCGCTGAGTAGAAGATGGACTAGTGAGTGAGGATAGCACCAATCAGCAGGCTTTTGCAGTAATGCAGGCATGAGATGATAAGGACCTGTACTAGACTGATGTAGATTGATGGCAATATCAAAAGAGAGAAGGAGATATATAGGAGAGATATTAGGAAGGCAAAATTGACAAGAGTTGACATCAGACTGGATATGGGAGATAAGAGAGTTAAGAATAGAGCATAACACTAAGTTTGGCACTCATGTAACTAGAAGGATAGTGATATCTTCAGTAACAGGAAGTTCTGAAGGGGAAAGGAATTAAGGAGAATTAAGTTTCATATGTGTTGAGTCTGACATCCCTTTCAAGATGACCAAAAGACAGAGATTTGAGGAAGTTTAAGGATGGATAAATTAATCTGAGAATCATCAGTATAGAGATGATAAGGGATTCTACAGGAGCTGTCGTGATAACTGAAATAATATAAAGGGAGGAGAAAAGAAGCCCAGGACAAAGCCCTGTGGGATCCCCAACTGCTAGTAGACATGACTTGAAAGAAGATTCAACAAAGAAGACTACAAATAGTATTCAGACAGGCAGAAAAAAGAGAGTAAAGTGGAGTCAAAATTGCAGCAACTGTCAAGAAGAATGAGAGTTGAGAAAATGCCATTAGATTTGGCAAATTAGAAATTATTATGAGGTCTTATGTTTCTGAGAAGATTCATTCCATAGTCTAAATTTCCTTAGGTAGATGACTAGAGTATGTCTCCTTTTCTTTGTCCTCTCTTTTCAGAAGAAGAGAAATGGAGCAGCTGAAGAAGTACTGGAGTAAAGACAGGAACTAGAGTAAACATTCTAGATGGAGATATAATTGAGCAGAGGCAGGACAAGGGAAATTGCCATTCATTACATGAAAAATTCCTCCAATACCAAACTCAAACATTGGCAAGTTAAAGTTGATGGAGATTGCCTTTGGTAGTCTAGAAGATGATTCTCACAAAGGACTCTGGACAAATCAACAATTTGTCCTGGATTTCTCCTTTCTAACATTTCTATTCTATCCGGTTATTTTAGATGGGATATTGCCTTGATTAAAGAAATTGACACAGAAGTGTGAATGACAAATAGACTTAAACCTCCCAGGGTATATTTATATCCCCTCTACTCAGTAGAGTTTATTAACCCAAATGAATCATTAATTGGAGAAATGTGTGACAATGATATTTTTGAGCAAGGGACCTTCTGGTACTTCCTACCATTTCCTCTCCCTCTTATCTCCCCCCTTTTTATTAAGTTATTTTTCAATCATGTCCAATTCTTCATGACCACATTTGAGGTTTTCATGGCAAAGATACTGGAATGGTTTGCCATTTCCTTCTCCAGTTTAATTTTACAGATGAAAAATTGGGATTATAGATGGGAAATGAGTGTTAAGGTCACACAGATTTGAACTCAGGAAGATGAATTTTCCTGACTTTGGGCCTAATGCTGTTCTCCTCGCTATAGCAGGGTGAAATCACATAGATTCAAAATTTTTAACCATGTCATGTAACAATCTCTACCTTTGCAAATGCCTTTTCCTGTGGGGTGGGAGTGTGAGTGGGGAGGAGAAAAGAACATTAGTCTGAGAAAGTCTAGACTGACACAATGAATATTCAACATTGGATACTGGAATGCTGAGGTTCTCCTACTTTTTTATTCCAAGTTTTTCCAGTGAAAGCAATGAAGAAAGGTATATGTGGGGATGATGAATAGAAGGAAGTTGATGAGGAATGAAGACTGAAGGAAAAATATTGAAAAGATGAGATGAAAAGGGAGTAACACTGAAGGAGGTGGGAAGTAGCAAGGCATGTTCTACTGGGCAGGTATAGATTTGGCAGCCATTTCACTACATGTAGAATTTCACAAGAGAAGCTAGGATAATAAAAAAGAATGGAGAGAGGAAGAGAATGATGATATAGGATATATCATTGGGAGAGGAGGGAAAGAACAGAGACTGAGAGAGGTTTAAAAGAGAGACAGAGCACAGAGAGAGAGAGAGAGAGAGAAACAAGGGGAGTCATTTTTCCTTACATCAGATATGTGAAAAATCACCAACAAGCTAATTTTGGTATCCTATTAACTAACTGAGAACCATCCTGACCTAATAGAGAACTAGTCTTATGCTAAGAAAGCCTTGTGTTCAAATCTTGCTTCTACTACACACTATCTGCATGACCCTACCAAAGACATTGAATATCTTAGTTCCCTGAGTCATAACTTTCATGTTCAAATAAAAATGAGGCCCGCTAAATTGTATGTAAGGATCCCTGTGGAACACATATTGACTTAGAAAACCACATGTCATCATCATCTATGTTTAATTGAATTTTTATTTATTTTGTTTTAAATATTTCCCAGTTACATTTTAATCTGATCTGGATCATACTTGGCCCATTGCCAAATTGACACTTCTACTGAAAGCAACTCTCTGAGACTACAGAGTGAAAAGAAACATTGAGCTATATTGGTAGATGAATTTTCTCATTCAGAATTCCTTTTGTCAATGAAATCACTCACAAGCTGAATCTAAAAAAAAAAAGGATTATGAAGAGCCAACAAAGTAGTAAACAGAATGCTAGGCTTTGTCAGAAAGATCAAAATACCAATGCCATCTGACTTTAGCAGTGCCTCAGGCTACTCCCTAGAACTTTTCAACTAAGTAGCAGACAAGCTATGATCTGTTGTGTTAGAAGGTTCCTTCCCTCAAAAATCCTTCCTATAGAGATTAATTACAATTGCTACATCCCTATCCACAATTTTTGCAAGAGCTTCTTTCTCCTGACTCCTACACTAAGAATTGGGAGATGACTCATATTTGAACTCCTTCAAGAATATGGAATTGATAGCATTCACTTATTTCATATCTATATCTAGATTTATATATAATATATATATATATAAATTACATCTCTCTCTCTCTACATATATATATATATATATATAATTCACAGATATTGTTTCATATAATTAAACTTCCAACTTTTTTTTTTTAGGTTTTTTGCAAGGCAATGGGGTTAAGTGGCTTGCCCAAGGCCACATGGCTAGGTAATTATTAAGTGTCTGAGACCAGATTTGAACCCAGGTACTCCTGACTCCAGGGTTGGTGCTTTATCCACTGCGCCACCTAGCTGCCCCCCAAACTTCCAACTTTCAAAGGCTTATTCCTAAATATGATTAGAATAAAGGGGTAAGGTGATATTTTAACTTGCTGATGAATTGGATTTGTGAGGCAGAGATGCACAAAACCATCAATACCAGTAGAATATTGAAGTCCAATGATTATTAGCCTAACACTAACAATAATACTGATTCTATTAATTATATAACTTCTTATCTTTATTCGGGGACCCTATATCCTTCACTTTCCATATCTGTATCCATGGTCTAATACAAAAGATAACAAATCTTAGCCAATGAAAATTCTAGTTTTGGATACTTAGACCAATATAAGTCCTCAGTAATCAAAACAATATTTAATTTTATCTATTACCTATTCACATGAGTGGATGAGTTCATTTTGCAAAGATTTTCAACAAAAAGGGTAGAAACAGGAAGAAACCCAGGTTCCTTATTAGAATCCATTGGGTTTTATCGTAGGGCTAATATCTGGAGTTTATCTTCAAGTTCCCTTGGTGAAGCAGAGGGATGACTTTAAGTCAAAGGACCTGGGTTTGAATTTTGACTCTACTATTAATATCTTTGTAACTAAAGACTCAACCAACAAACATTTATTAAGGAGCTCCATGTATCAGAAAATGTGCTATGGCATTGATTTCATAAATGTTTTGATCTTGACACTTCTAAAGAGATCTCTTAAATATTATTGAAGACCTCCTCCTAATACCCCTTGTTTTTCTGGATTATATCTATTCTTATTTACTATATTAAAAATATAAAGAGTTGCATATTATTATGAAAATAATTTGACTTAGAGAAAGTCTCTCATTGTCCTCAAGGTTGTCCATATTAACCTTTGAGAACCCTCGTGTTAAAGGAATGGGGAGGCAAAACAAAAGAAAAACAGTTCCTGTACTCAAGGACTTTACTTCCATGGGGAAGACAAAGTCATCTAACTTGTCTGAGCTTCAATTTCCTTGTCTTTAAAATGAGGGATTTAGCTACTTGATGCCAAGTAAGACAGTTCTAAAACTGTCTTATGTGATATTTTATGGTCCAATATGAAATATTTCCATGATAATCTTCTGAGAGCAAAATGAGAGCAATCTTTTTGATTTAAGCTTTCCAAGGAGATTGCTACATTCTGTGTAGTACTTCTTTAGGATAAAGTTGGCATACTAGTTTTTTGGCAAAATGGTTAGCATTTACATAGGACTTCAAAATTTGTAAAATACTTCACAATATGTTATTTGTTCCTTACAATAACCTTGGCAAATAGGTGTTACATATTACAACTGAGGCAGAGAGAAATTATGTTGAGGATTATATAAGCTAATAAATATCTGAGGCAGAATTTTAATTCAGATTTTCTTTTTCTTTTTTTTTTGCAAGGCAAATGGGGTTAAGTGGCTTGCCCAAGGACACACAGCTAAGCAATTATCAAGTGTCTGAGACCAGATTTGAACTCAGGTACTCCTGACCCCAGGGCCAGTGCTTTTATCCACTGCTCCACCTAGCTGCCCCCTTAACTCAGATTTTCAACTCTAAATCCATTATTCTATCCACTGGACGACATCAGATTGTCTACATACTTTTGTAATTGTTCAATCACTTTTCAGTCATATCTGATGCCCCATGTCCTGATACTGGAGTGGGTTTCCATTTTCCTTCTCTAGGGTCACCCAGATAGTCATTGTCTGAGGATGATTTTGAATTTAGGTCTTCCTGACTCCAGGCCTGGCATTCTATCTACTATGCCACTTAGCTGCCCCTTACAATACTGTTTTCATTGTATTAATTGTGGTCTTGGATCTGCACACTCTCATTTACTTCCTAGTTATCTCTGAAACAATTTCCTTCATCATTTCTTATAGCACAATTGTATCCCATCACATTTATTTTTTTTTAATTTTATTTAAAGGGGTGGCTAGGTGGCGTAGTGGATAGAATGCCAGGCCTGGAGTCAGGAGTACCTGGGTTCAAATCCGGTCTCAGACACTTGATAATTACCTAGCTGTGTGGCCTTGGGCAAGCCACTTAATCCCATTTGCCTTGTAAAAACCTAAAAAAAAAATTTATTTAAGGCAATAGGGTTAAGTGACTTGCCCAAAGTCACACAGCTAAGCAATTATTAAATGTCTGAGGCTGGATTTGATCTCAGGTACCCCTGAATCCAGGCCTGGCATTCTAGGCCTGCTACCTGGTTTCCTCCCCATCACATTTATATGAACATAATTTATTTAGGCATTCCATAATTAAGAGGGCAACTCTTTTAGTTAATTTTTTTTGCCATCACCAAAAATGCTATTTAAATTTTTTTTTCATATGTATATATATATATATATATATATATATATATATATATATATATATATGCCTTTTCCTCTTTCTTTCATCTCTTTGAGTTATAGGCCTAGTAGTGGTATCATTGTAACAAAGGTAATGAACATTTTAAAAGCTTTTGAACATAGTTCCTAATTGTTTTTCAGAATGACTGAACTAGTTTACAATTATAGCAACAAGGCACAAATATGTGTGTGTGTGTGTGTGTGTGTGTATGTACACATATATATGCTATCCCAAAGTCCCTCCAGTACTTCTCATTTTTCTTTTTTTTCAAATCCAACCAACTACATCAATTTTGATGGGTATTGTTTTAATTTTCATTTCTCTAATCATTAGTAATGTGGAGTATTATTTCATATAATTGATTTCTTGTATTTCTTCCTCTGAAACCACTTGCCTTTTTAAAAAAAATCTTATTTTGTATTACTTGTAAAAAATTTTAGCAATTGCTTTTTAAAAATTTTGAATTCTAAATTTTTGTCCTCTCTTCGTCCTTTACCCCCCCATTGAGAAGAGAATAGGTTATTCATATGCAATCATACTAAGCATATTTCCATATTATTCATGTTGTGAAAGAAAACAGACAAAAAAGAAAAATAAGGAAAAAGAATGCTTCAGTCTTCATTCAGAATTTATCAGTTATATATCTGGAGAAGGATATTACTCTGGAGGGAGTCCTTTAGAATTATCTTGAATTATTATATTGCTGAGAAATACCTAAGATGTTCATAGTTGACCATTCTATAGTATTTTTGGTACTGAGTACAATGTTCTCCAGGTTCTGCTCACTTCACTTTATATCAGTTTATGTATATGAACTCTCCAGGTGAGATTAACTATTAATATTCTTTTTCCATTTATCAAGTATGGAACAACTCTATTATTTTACAGATGAGGAAATTGAAATGCAGAAAAAATGAAATGACTTCTTCAACCTTGTACATAGGTTATAAGTGTTGGATCAGATAACTGAACTTTCTTTTTTTTTAAAGTCATACCATCATGTTCATTGGTTCTTGCCCCCTAGAAAAGTCTGTAAGTTTTTTACCTTAGTGATTATTTAGGTAATACAATGAATAAAGTACCAGGCTTAGAATTAGGAACACTAATCTTCGAGAGTTAAAATCTGACCTCAAACACTCACTTGTTGTCTGATCGTGGGCATTACTTAACTTGCTTATCTCAGTTTTCTTATCTGTAAAATGAGCTGGAGAAGGAAATGACAAACTGCTTCAGTATATTTGCCAAGAAAACCCCAGATGGGATCCTGAAGAGTCTACATGATTGAAAACACTTGATTGACTAAAAAAAATGAAACAAAGGAAACAAAGAAAACTTTGACTCAGTTCATCGTATTGGCAATCTATTCACTACTATCAGATAAAGGGACTTAAAACTTACTTTGCACTCATCTTCCAATCACTTAAAAACTTTCATTGGAATGGTCAGACTCTAGGGAAGCATGGAATGAATTACAACTGATGCTGAGTGAAGGGAGCAGAACTAAGAGAACATTGTACACATTAACAGCAACATTGTGAATTGATCAACCTTGATGGATGAAGCTCCTCTTAGCAGTTCAGAGAGCTAGGACAATCCTAGAAGACTGGCTATGAGTAATGCTATCCCCATCCAGATAGGAACAAACAAAACAAAGCAAAATTCCTACAGAATCTGAATGAACACTACATTCACTTATTAAAAATTTTCTCGTATATAATTCTTTCCTATTTCATGATTTTCTTTCTTTTCCCTTCATCCTAATTCCTCAAACAAAAAATGACTTATCTGTAAACATGTTAAACACAAATGTGTGTGTATAATATTCACCTGACTGTTTACCACAAAGGGGGTGGGAAGGGAGGGTGGAAGAAAATTATGTAACTTAAAAATATGCATATGAATGTGGATGAATGTTGAAAAACTTTCATAATATGTAATTAGAAAAATAAAATCAAATATCAATTTGGAAAAAAAAACTTTCATTGGATTTAGAGGCAGTAGAGTGAAAGTCCCAAAAGTTTTGGAGGAAGACAGACTGGTGTACTATGTAATTCCAGGCAAGTCATTCATAACCTCTCTCAGTCTTGGTTATTTGTCTAAAACGTCAAGGTAAAAGAAATGACTTTTTGGGAGCAGCTAGGTGGCACAGTGGATAGAGCACTGAGTCAGGAGGACCTGTGTTCAAATTCGGTCTCAGACACTTAATAATTACCTAGCTGTGTGACCTTGGGCAAGTCACTTAAACCCATTGCCTGGTAAAAACAAACAAAAGAAATGACTTTTAAATGCCTTTCACCCAGCATATAGATTTGAATCTGGAAACTTTATTTTCTTTTGATATTTAAAAAAAATGTGTGATTAGCTTCTCCAAAAATCCTTCAACTTTTGCACACACATGTCAAAAATTGGGGCTTTTTATTGTACATTTATGGCTGGGAGAGCAACAAGATGGTGAAACAGGAAATATCAGATAAGAGTCAGCAGTATGTCAAAAAGAACAAGCCAAATCTGCACATTCCGAATAAACTGCAGGAGGAGATGAAAAAAAACTGGCTCCGGAGAGAAAGTAAACCCCAAAGAAGCCCAAGATGACCATAGTAGAGTGAGCTCAGTCCAGCAGCGAACCTCTGTGCACAGTCAATGTGTAAGCAGTCTCCCACTTGGGGAGCAGTGAGACAAGTGGCCTGCAGCCCCGGGCAGTCATGCTAGCAGGTCAATTTTAAAGATACTCTTCTTTTTCTGCCCTTATCAGTCCCCTGTCATTCACCTCCACTTGTTACTAGGAGTCATGGTTAAATGATTGATCAAAAAAGGGAAAAAAAGGGTTCTTTGGAGGGGAGGGGGCTCCAAGGAGGGACATTAACAAACCACCCTTGTAAAAAGCAAGCACCTTGTCTTGACAGTCATCCCTAGTGTCCGCAGTGGATGGTGTTTGTAGACCAGACTTGGAGTGTGTAGTTTGGAGGAGATAAAGGAGGGAATTATGAAGAGATACAGGCTTCTGTGTGTGTGTGTGTGTGTGTGTGTGTGTGCCTCAAACTATTTTTATGGAAGGTTTTTGCATTTTAGCTTTTAACAGGATGCACTGGGAGAGGCCAGTGGGTGCCAGAGCAAAGGAACCTTGTTCCATTTCCAGACTTGAGCCCATTGGTGAGCCCAGCCCTGGCATGGGAGCAGGCCCAGCTGTGTATTTACATCCTAATCCAAAATGTCTCGTAGTAGGAGTGAGTGACAGGTTGGATTCTCCCCCACCCCCTTCCTTGACCCTTCTTTAATAAAAAAAAATATGGGGAAATGATGAAGAATCAATTGTAGCAGTGCCTTAGACCTTTTGGGCTTCAAAGCCACTTTTTGGATCCTGAAGGATAACCATTAACTGAAGACAATTATTCCTTTACTGAAATCCTCTGCCAGTGCATAACAAGTTATAAGTTGAAGCCATGATTGGCTGATTTTAATGGGTTTACTTCCTTGAGTGCATTTTTATTTGTTTTTCTACCCAAGTTTTAAACCCCTTAAAAAGATACCTTTTTTTAAAAAATACCAAGACTCCTCTTTCATTCCCTCTTTTCCCTTCATTGGCATCTAGCAAAAGTTTTTAGGGAATTGGTTCCTCTCATTATGTGGTTAGCTGTGGAACTGTGTTGTAATGCTTTGATATTTTAGTAGCATTCTTGAAAGGCAGCTTTGACTTCTTAAAGAAAAAAGTGTGATCTTGAGCAGGTCACTTACACCACACCCCAAACCAGTTTCTTCAACTATAAAATCAAGGGAGTTGGAATAAATATTTTCCAATTTCCTTTTCAGCTCAAGATCTGGTTCAACATGGTAAAAGTTTGCCAGATATTCCTGACTATATCTACAACCTACCTTTCCAATCTTATTTCTGATCATTGTCCTGCCTAAATCCTCAGATTCATCAGAATCAATCTACTCCTGTCCTTCCTCCATCTTTTTGGAGGAGCATATTACCATCTTTTTTTTTTTTAACTTCATCTCATTCTGAACATCCTGCCAGAAATTCCTACATCTTATAATATTTAATAGTAACTAGTATTTAATGCATAGTACTTTAAAGTTTATCAAATATTTTATAAATATCATCTCATTTGACCCATACAACTGTGTATTGATATTCTTATTTTACAGATGAGGAAGCTGAGAAAACTAGAGGTTAAGTGACTTGCCCAAGTCACACAGTTAAAAAAATATCTGAAGATAGATTTGAATTTAGGTCTTCTAGACTTAGTCTATTACTCTACCATCTACACCTGCTGTGCCACCTACCTGACTAGCTATTATCTTCATATAATGGAGAGAGTCTACTGGGATTGGAGTTCAGAATACCTGAGCTGAAATCTTACCAAATCATTAAATTGTAAACTCTTTAAGGGCATGAAATGTTTTTTCCCTCTTTCTGTATATCTAGTACCTAGCACATAGTAGGCATTCAATGGAATTGAATTATACCTTTAGATATTTACTAACTGTGTTGCCTTGGTCAAGTCAATTAAAATTTTTATATTTCAGTTCTTTTATCTAAAATATGAAGGGTTTAAACCTGATAGCTTCTATTGTCTCATCCAGACAGGTGCTACAGTAGATAGAGGATCAGTCCTGCAGTCAAGAAACTCATCTTTCCAAGTTCAAATCTAGCCTCAGACATTACTAGCTGTGTGACCCTGGGCAAGTCACTTAATGGCAAACCATTCCAATAAAGCTCCAAATTCAATCATTGAAGAGTTGGTTATGCCTGAAAAATGACCAAACTACAATAAAGACCTAACCAAAGGTATGCTGGTAAACACTTAGCAAGTTGTTCAAAAAGAAAAATGTATCCAAGACATACTTTTAAGTTTGGTGTAGATTACTGATGTTTTCTCCATAATTTTAAATCTAGACAATCAATGAAGCAATAAATCAAGACCTGATCTGTAGTGTTCTAGGGTATACATTTTTTGGTTGTTCAACTATTTTACAATCATGTCTAATTCTTTTTTTTAATCATTTATTTAAGGCAATGGGGTTAAGTGACTTGCCCAAGGTCACATAGTTAGTAAATTATAAAGTGTCTGAAGTCACATTTTGAACTCAGATCCTCCTGATTCCAGAACCAGTGCTCTATCCACTGTGCCACCTAGCTGCCCCTATGTCTAACTCTTGATTTAGGTTTTTCTTGGCAGAGAAACCTGGGTGCTTTGCTATTTCCTTCTCCAACTCATTTTACAGATGAGGAAACTGTGGCAAACAAGATTAAAGTGACTAGCCCAGGGTCATGTAGCAAGTGTGTAAGATCAAATTTGATCTCAGGAGTCTTCCTGACTCACGCCTAGCACTGTGCTATTTAGATGCCCTTAAGGTATAAATGCTCAGAGGACTTCAGCACAAACCTGCTTTATGTTCTAAATCCATGTTACCATGTTCTTTGGTCAGATCTACAAATGTTGTATATAGACCTCTGTTGTATTCCTGGCATTTTTCCTGGAGTTGTTGGGCAACAAACACCATATCAACTATTCCTCCACCCTTTCTGAAGTCACACTGGCTCTCAGGGAGGTGACCATCTTCCAGGTGAAGGATCAGCCTATTGGGAAGGACTCTGGCAAGAATCTTACCAGCAATGACTAAAAGAGAAATAACCTTGTGATTTTCACTAGACAATTTATTCCCTTTACCTTTTTTTTAAAAATTTTATACAAGGCAATTGGATTAAGTGGCTTGCCCAAGGCCACACAGCTAGGTAATTATTAAGTGTCTGAGGTTGGAATTGAACTCAGGAACTCCTAACTCCAGGGCTGGTGCTCTATCCACTGCGCAACCTAGCCACCCCACCCCTTTACCTTTTTAGAGATGGATAATGGAAAGATCCTTGAATTCTTGGGGAATAACCTCTTCATACCATTTATCCTGGAAAATTTCAGTCAGTTTTTGGATGAACAATAGCCCCCTACTTTGTAGATCTCAGTTGGAAGAGAATCAACACCAGGTGCTTTGCCATTTGAAAGGAGCCTTAATGGCATTCAAAATCTCTTCTTCAGTTGGAACTTCAAGTCAGAATTGATTGACTTCAACTTGAGGTAAATGGTCAATAATTCCTGCATTGATTGAAGATGGTCTATTAAGAACACTATGGAAGTATTCAGCCCATTTCTCTAGCCCATGTCCCTATCATTAATCAATGTGGATCCATCAGCATGCAGTAGTTAAGATGGACCATATGTCTTTGACCCATAAATAGCCTTTAGGGCATTTGATTTGTTATTGTCTGCATAAAATTGAATTTCATCTGCCTAAGAAGGCCATAAGAACTGAGCCAAGAGTCATGCATCTCTCTAAGCTTCACGTGTACTTTATTTTTGATGGAATTAAATGCTGTTGCCTTAGAAATGGACAAACTATATGCTGTTGATAAACCCTGTGGAGTTTTCATTTTTCATTTAGCAGCTTCTGTATTTCCCCATTATTTTCATCAAACCAGTCTTGGTGTTTGCAAATGTTCTTTGATATCATCTGTCATGAGGACATATGAAAAATGATGTCAAAATTTGGTTGTCCAGAGAAGTTAATCAGTATTGTACATCAATTTCATGACAGCATACAGGCCCAGGTTCTGTATAGTGGACAGTGCTCCTAGATTTTCCAGTCACCAATGAAGTGAAACAAGGATGCATCCTTGCTCCCATACTTTTAAGCATGATGTTTTTAGCCATATTATCAAACCTTTCAATGAGGATATACATGGCCTCAAGGCCAGCTTCCACACTGATGGCAAATTCTTCAACTTGAAAAGGCTACTAGCCAAGACCATAGTGCAGAGGGTTGGTGCATGATCTCATGTTTGCAGATGATTGTGCCCTCATTGCAACCTCTGAAACTGAAATGCAACAAAATATGGATTGATTCTCTGCTGCTTGTGCTTGTTTTGGTTTAACAGTTAATACCAAGAAAACGCAGGTGCTCCATCAGCCAGCACCACACCATTCAGATTGTGAAACCATCAATTACAGCAAATGGCGAAGTTTTGAGTACTGTGGACAAGTTCACTTACCTTGGCAGTGTCCTTGTCCTTTTTAGGACACATTGACAATGAGATTGACACATGCATTGCCAGAGCTAACTCAGTATTTGGGAGGCTCTGAAAGAAAGCATGGGAGAAAGGAGGTAATAGACTGACTACCAAACTGAAGGTCTATAGAGCCATTGTGCTGACCTCATTGCTATATACCTGTGAAACCTGGTCAGTCTACCAGTGCCATGTCAGGAAACTGAATCCCTTCCATTTAAATTGTCTTAGGGAGATTCTGGAGATCATCCAGCAGGAGAAGAAACCAGACACTGAAGTCCTTTCTTGAACTAAACTGCCTAGAATTCCAACATTACTAGAGTGCAACTATTATGGGCTGGACACGTTGTTAGAATGCCAGATGTACATTTAACAAAATGGAGAACTTACACAGGGCAAGCACTCACAAGAGGGTCTGAAGAAGTGACACCAAGACACCCTGAAGGTCTCATTGAAGAACTTTAGAATTGATTGTACAGCTTGGGAAATACTGATGCAGGACTGACTGCCCAGCAAGACAGAATTGAAGCAGTTCAAAGGAAACGAGATATGCATAAGTTTAAAGTACCCACCCAAGGTGTTCACATGAGCTATTTGTGCCCAACCAGTGGAAGAGAATTCTGAGATCATATTGGTTTGATCAGTCATAGTTGGACACTCTGTAATTTGTCTCAAACATAGTGATGTCATCTTGGTCTTTTTTGATAACGAAGGACAAGAACCAACCAACCATGCTCTTTTATTAATAAGGGCATGAAGATATAATCCTGCTCAGTTAATAAAGTTAATGAACTTATTGCTGTAGTTCATATTTGGAAGAACTAATTTTTATTTTTAAAATGTATTTCTATAAAGTAAAAGTTTGTTGTACAGGATATTTGCATATTAACAAACTGGGCAGGTAAATGAGATAATACTTTTCTTTTTCCAAATATATGGTCCCTGAGAATATTTCTATTATAATAAAACTAGGATGTTGGCTAAGATAGATTTCAAAACATACATGTGCTATGTTGGTGATATTTTAGCATTTTATTTGGTATTTCAGAGTCTTTATAAAAGTAGAGATTATAAAGTACACTCTCTTGTTTTATGAATTAACACTTTCTAACTCTTTCAAACTTGCTCAGATCAAATCCAAGAATCTGAGGTGACTATAAATCAATTCTTGCATTTCTGCATTAGGTTTTAGACTGAGTTTATGGAAGTAGTTAATTTCATTTCACAGATCTCATAGCATAAAAACATAGAAAATACTCTTCACTAATGCCAACTGAATGTTTACCAAACTAGTTATGTTATAAAACCAGAAAATTATTTTGATTTTATAAGGCTGTTTATTAAAACATCTAATATTTTAACAGGCTGAATGGCTTTGAAATCAGAAGGATCTAAGTTTAAATACTGCTTCTGACTCAGGAAAGTTGTGTGACCTCAGTCAGGCAACTCTTTGAACTACAAATTTCTGTAGTTCTTAACCATTTGTTAACCACTTACTATGTGCCAAGTTACTAGGAAAAGAAATACAAAAGCAAAGATAGTCCCCATTCTAATGGGTGAGACAACACACAAAGGATTGGGTTCAGGAAGTGCCACTTGAGTCAGGAAAGTTACAAAGACAATGAGTGGGAACCAGAGGAGAATAGACTGACCTTATTCAGAAATAGTGGCAGAGTTGATTTGATCATTTTTCATGGTTCAAGAGTTCAAGGAGTTTAGGAGAAGACAGCTCCTATAGGTACAAGAAGGTTGGTGAGGATGCACAGGAAATATTTAGAGAGTTGGGAGTGAAATAATGATCTAGGAAGGGTAGGTAGCAATCTGCGGCAACTGCATGTACACAAACACACCTTCCTAACCATTTTTATGTCACCTGAGAAACCTAAGGACTCCTTTTTCAGAATAATGCTTTTAAATGCATAAAATAAGAAAGTTGATATTTACAAAGAAAACCCATTATATTGAAATGCAGTTTCAAAATATTTTTTTCACTTTTCTCAAACCCCAGGTAACAAACCCCTGATTTGGTTAACATAGTATTTTCCTAGAGAGTTGAGAATGAAGTATCTATTTCTTATGTATACAATTAAATTTAAACTAGAGAGTGGGACCTTTTCAATCAGTCAATAATTTAATTTATTAAGTCCCTACTATGTGTCAGGCACTGTAATAAGCACTAGGGAGACAAAGAAAGGGCTAAGAGAAAATCAATTGTCTCTACTCTCAAGGAACTGTCAGTACATTTCCTTTATGTTTTCTCCTCCTGCTCCACAATGTTCCCCGCCCAATTCAGTGCCAACTACAATGTTATCCTCTCATTAGGTGCTCCTTTTGTCAAAGGAGTTATTAAAAAAACAAATTGTAAACCAGCACAGCTGACGATAATTACCAATCTACAATTCCAGATCCTGTTCAAGATTCTCTATGGAATAATTTCTTTCTTTCTTTCTTTTTTTTTGATCAAGAAACATTCATTTTCTTTTCCCCACTCCTCCCAATTTAAAGTGGGGGGGGGAGCAAAAACTTTTAAAACCCTTGCAAAAGTATACATAGCAAACAAAACTAATTTCTTTCAACACTGACAAATAATGAAAAATATAAATTTCATTCTGCAACCTTTCTGTCAAGTGATGAGAGCATTCTTCATTATCTGAAAATCTAATTGGTTACTGCATTTATCTTAAGTTCTTAAATCTTTCAAAATTGAAAGGAATGATTTCAGGGGGCATAGAATGTACATTAAATTTTATTTTAAAATATTTTGATTGCTGTAAAAATTGGTTTTCTTTGTAATCATATATGTAATTTATGCATTAAAAACATTATTCTGAAAATGTATCAATTTTACACTCAAAATGTTAAGAACCTTTGGGCTAGGTAATTTCTTAGCTCCATTTCTCCTCTGTGAACCTATGTACTTTTTCTTTGGCACTTAGCAAATATTGCCTTGTGTTGTTTTCTTTTTATTTATGTCTTTTTTCTTCAACTAGAGTGAAAATTTATTTAAAGCAGGAACATACCATTTTACCAAAATGCTTTGTACAAGTAATATTTTGATAATGTTTATAATCACAGAGGATATTATAAAGAGATGAAATGAGATAAACTGCTTAACTAGCGTGGAGTTTAAGACAGTCTGGTGAGACAATATAATACTCGTGTTAAACCAGTATTTCTCTAAAAAAAAAAAAATTCTTGCCATTCATCAGTGCTTGACCAAAAAACCCAGCTCCATGTCCCCAAGAAGCTATAAATGACACCATAGATCTAAAACTGAAAGTTCTTTAGAAGCCAAATAGTCCAATTCTCCCTTCCCCTGTACTTTATGGCTTTGGAAACTGTAGGCTCAGGGGACATCTCCCCCCACCCACCCCCCAACTGAAGGAAGCTTTTTATTTTTTCTGTTTTTAAATTTATTTTCATCCATTTGTACATGTATATTTCCAAGTTACAAAGTTTCCCTCCACCCTCCCTTCCTACCCCCCTCCCCTCACTTGAAAATGGTCAGGTTAGCATTTTACATGCATATTTTGTTAAACATATTTACAAATTAGTAGGGTTTTGGGGGGGGGTTAGGTTTTTTTTTTTGCAAGGCAAATGGGGTTAAATGGCTTGCCCAAGGCCACACAGCTAGGTAATTATTAAGTGTCTGAGACCAGATTTGAACCCAGGTACTCCTGACTCCAAGGCCGGTGCTTTATCCACTGTGCCACCTAGTTGCCCAAAGTTAGTAGTTTTTGGCATGAGGAATTAGGATTAAGGGAAAGAGATACGTAAGAGATAAATTTTATAAAGTGTGCATCAGATTTGGTAGGGGGGAGGTTTTTTCCCCCTGTATATTTTGGTTTTTTTTGTTTTTCTTCCTCTGGTTGGGGATAATATAGTCCATAATCTGTCAAATACGGTTGTCCTAGTTCTGTGGACTGCCAAGAGGGCTTGCTTCCATCAAGGTTGCTCATCTCATAATGTTGATGTGTAAATTATTCTCTTAGCTCTACTCCCTTCACTTAGCATCACATTCCATAAATTATTCCGTGCTTCTCTAGAGTCTGACATTCATTGTTTCTTATAGAACAAAAATATTTCATAGTATTCATGTACTATAATTTGTTTAGTCATTCTCTGATTGATGGGCATCCCCTCAATTTCCAATTCTTTGCCTCTACGAAAAGGGCTGCTATGAATATTTGAAACATGTAGACTTTTTCCATTTTTACAATTTCTTCTAGTTATAGTCCTAGAATTGGAATTGTTGAATCAAAGGGTATGAACAGTCTTATTGCTCTTTGGGCATAGTTCCATACTGTTCTCCAGAAAGGTTGGATCTGTTCACAACTCCACCAGCAAAGCATCAATGTTCCAATCCTCCCACAATCTTTCCAACTTTGATCATCTTCCCCTTTTCTCATCTGGGCTAACCTAATAGTGAGATGATGCCTCATTGTTTTAATTTGAATTTCTCTAATCAATAGTGACTAGGAGAATTTTTTCATATGCTTATATGAAAACTGTCTGTTCATATCCTTTGACCATTTATCAATTGGGGAATGACTTGTGACCTTATGAATTTGATTCAATTCTCTCTATATTTTAGAAATGAGACCTTTATCAGAACTCCTGGTGTGAAGATTTTTTCCTAGCTTTCCACTTTTCTTCTAATTTTGGCAGTATTGATTTTATTGATGCACAACCTTTTTAATTTAATATAGTCAAAATCATTCATTTTTCAGTTTATAATGTGCTCTAATTCTTGTTTGGTCATAAATTTATCCCTTTTCCATAGATTAGATAGAATATTTTTTGGTATATTAATTTATCTATGGTATCACTCTTTATGTCTAAATCCTATACCCATTTTGACCTTGTTTTGGTATAGGGTATGAGATATGGATCTATGCCTAGTTTCTGCCATACTATTTTCCAGTCTTCCCAACAATTTTTGTCAAATAGTAAGTTCTTATCCCAGAGGTTGATGTCTTTGGGTTTGTCAAATCATAGATTGTTGTAGTCATGTACTGTGACTTCTTTTGAACCTATTCTAATCCACTGATCTATTTCTTAACCAGTACCAGGCAGTTTTGATGACTGCCACTTTATAGTATAGTTTTTAGATCTGGTAGAGTTAGGCCACCTTCCTTTATATTTTTTTTTCAAAAATTGCTATTCTTGCCCTTTTGTTACTCCAGATGAATTTTGTTACTGTATTTTTCTAGCTTGGTAAAGTATATATTTGGTAGTTTGATTGACAAGGCACTGAATAAGTAATTTAATTTGGGCAGAATTGTCATTTGTATTATATTAGTATATCTCAACATAACCATGAGCATTTGACATTTTTCCAGTTATTTAGAACTGACTTTATTTGGATTAGGAAAGCTTTAAAATTGTGTTCATAAATTTCTAGGTTTATCTTGGGAGGTAGATTCCCAAGTATTTAATGTTATCTACAGTTATTTTAAATGGAATTTCTCTTTCTAAGTCTTGTTCTAAGTCTGTTCATATATAGAAATACTGATGATTTATGTGGATTTATTTTATATCCTGCTACTTTGCTGCGTTTGTTAATTGTTTCAAGGAGTTTTTTAGATGATTTTTTCAGGTTCTCTAGTACTTTATTATGAATAATCAGAAATTGTCAAAAGGAGCATTTGGACCCAGGTTTTCTGATTCCACAGTCAGAGCTCTTTAAAAAATTTTGTTTTAAACTTTTCCCTCTCATTGCTATGCAATTATTTTTTTTCCTCTATCTTCCCTCCCCTCCATTAGGAGGAAAAGACCTTACATAATAAATGGAAGGTCACACAAATTCTTGAATTGGGAATTCTTGGAAAATCGTGCAAAAATGTGTGCTTCTGTATCTTGAGTCCATCATCTCTATGTCAGGAGAAGATTAGAATGAACCAGTGTTTTTTTCATTGGATCACCAAACAGAATCACTTGAACAGAAATAAACACACAGACCACATAGACACAAAGACACACAGACACCCACCCACCCACCCCTCCCTCCCCACAGTTTTTTTTTAGCATGGAGTAGTAAAACTTCATTGAAAAGAAACTCCAGGGTTAAAAATCCCCTTGTCTAATATTGTGTTGTGTAATTACTGAGGCCTTTGTAACCTGACACTTGGGTCCTTCCTTCATGGGTTAGTCTTTTTCCATATAGTAATTACATTCTTGATTACCTTGCTCCAGAAACTATTCATTTTAAATCTCAGGGTTTTTCATAGTGGGAAGAGGAAGAGGTGATGTTTGTTTGTGCCTAGAGATAACCCTGATACATCCCCTACTTTATATTATATATATAGTAAATAAACATGAGAATAAATTATGACATTCCTTTTGTAAATCTCCCTTTCTTTTTGTTTTGCGTTTTCTTAGCAATATGTAAATACCAAAGAAATTCATTAACTTCTCTCTTCCCTGTGGTTGTAATGAAATTGTGTTACAGGTATTTTACTCACTTTGAATTTTTCTGTTACACTAGTGTAACTGACTTCTTACTGTCATTTTTCTGGAAAATATTAATGAACCATATGGCGATTCTCTGTAGTACTGGAGAAGAAAAAAATAATACTATGATATCATTAAGTTTTCTCTCAAGTCTAAAATTTCTAGCAAAAAATATTCACAACAATGAGATATGTTTCTAATTTTCACTAAATGATAATTATGAAAAAAATTTATATTTAGGAAGGTGGTATTTCTTTTCATAATCAAAATCAAAGTACAACTTAGCTAACACAAAGTGCAACGTGTAGCATTCATTCCTAGGATAAGAAAGTGTCCAAGACATCGGAATGTATACAGAGTTCATCATTTAATCATGTCTGTATAATGTGTTAGAAGTAAATTATCTATTTTGCCAAGTTAGGCCAAAATGTGCTCCCTAAACTAACTTCAAAGTCTAAGAAACCTTCTTGATCTAATTACTAACTCAAGGACCTGATCAATGTTTCATGTGGCCAGGTATTACCTGTCATTAAGTAGCCATCCCCCTCCCCCATTAATTATTTAACTTGAGGTCTGGGGTTACAACTTAGAGAACTATTCATATTGTTCTAGGACTGGGTTGAACCAGAAAGGTGGAGGCTGAATTACATCCCTGGCATATTGGAGTACAATTCAAGTGAATCTTTGTCAGGTAGAATGTGTTCTAATTTGGGCTAGAATATTCTCAAATCTCACCAATAAAAGTGTGTGAATGATCTTTATTACTCTCTAGGACAGGGCTGTCCATCCTTTATTTTTAAAAATTTTTATTGAAGCAATAGACAATATATTTTGACTGCCATTTTAGTGAGAGCTCTGCAGTAGCTCAACTTTGCTTACTAGAATATTCAATAAACCCACAGGGGGGTGCATAACATTGCACTGTGGCAACATTTTGGACAGCCCTGTTCTAGGCTGTATTAATTTTCTAACACTTGTATGGATTGCAAAATGCCATATATATATTATCTCATTAAAGCCTCAGAAGCAGGAACTTGTAGGAATTAATATTCCCATTTTACAGAGAAAGAAATTGAGACTCAGCAAAAGGAACTAAGGGTATGGAAACTGCCTTCACCAAAGTAGAGGACTACTCTCTATGACTTAAAAGCTAAATTCCAGGAAATTAATGGCTTGAGGCACAGACAGACAAAGTGACTTCCCCAGAATCACAGAACTAGTTGTGTCAGTGGTAGAATTTGAACTAAGGTTTACTTGATATAATAGAAATCATGTGGGAATTGAGTTCAAATCTCAGCTCTGCTACTTTCTACCCCATTTATCCTCTTTGGACTTCAGTTTCCTTGTCTGTAAAATGAAGTGGCTGAATCAATGCCCTGTACACTCCCTTTCAACTTTAAATCTATGATCTTATAATTTCAAGTGCAATTACACTATCCCAAGCATACTCTTACCAAAATAGACCCATGAACAGTTCTCTTTGCCTACATAAAACTCAATCTAAATGAATTTGTCTGTAGACAATTTTAGGCAGCAAGAAACAGGTGCCATTGAGGAATTAGTTTTGGGGTGTGGGTCTTCCTTGATCCTATCACTGTATTATACTGAATTACATAAAATTCTCCATCAGTAGGACCACTACCTTCTTCTGGCTAAAACTCTAATCTAAAACTTGCCTTGATGACATACTAAAGCACAGTTTTCTGCTTTTGATTCAGTACCAAATCTGTCATATTCTGGAAATCTAATATGTTCTCACTGTGTTTTTACTCCTCCAACACACACACAAAACACACACACACACACACACACACACACACACACACACAGATCCTAGTTCCTTCCATTGGTTTGAATCACTCACCCCACCCTTAGCAATCAACACCTATAACACTTTCCCCCTACTCCCTTGAACCCTTTGCCTCAAGAATGACTGTGATGGTAGGAAGGAAGCAGAGAACAGAGGGAATTGCTGCTAAAAGGTCTCCTAGAAAAATGGTCTGAAAAGAGATGTAGTGGAATGGGGGAGATACAGAGAACTTCAGATTCCAATGAAATAAGGGTTAGAAAAACATGATTAATGGAGGGAGAATCAGATGTACTCTTAAATGAATATCAGAATATGATGAAGATTAATTTTAAAAGCAAATAGGGAAAACTGTCAATATGGATATTTTATAAATACTTGCTAGAGAGATAACAGAAGGCTATATGAAACCTCATTTGGCTATATAAAAGAAATATTAAGTATAGTGATTTAGATGAACTAATGAACATTTATGCCTAGTTATATAATATCATAAGACTATATATCATTATATGCATCAAACTAAAATTTATTATAAGTTTAATTTGATTATAAAATTAAATTCTGTTCATAATTAATAGCTCATAGAGCAAGACCATTTCTTTGCAACTTAAAATAATTAGAACTTTGAGAATGCAAGATAATGCTGTAGAATATAAGTTTAGTTACATGTTCAAAGTTTCTCAACTGGAAACTTACCTCGAAAGTAGCATAAAAATGATTAAAGATTAAGGGTGTCTTATTTGATAGTGGAGGTGGTCTTGATCTAATTTCCTTAGTATAAGGAAATGCCAGTATGAAAATTTCTTACACTTGATAACAAATTGATAACTCATCTGTAATTTGTAGTTTTTAAAGTAGCTTTTAAAATTTATAATCTTATAAATTAAATGACTTGCCTCTGTTCACCTTGTTATTGTTGAATCATTTTTCACTCCTGTCCAATTCTTTGTAAACCCTTTTGAGTTTTTTGTGGCAGAGATACTGGTGTGTTTCCTTTTCCAACTCATTTTGCAGAAGTGAAAACTGAGGTAAACAGGGCTAAGTGGACCAGGATCACATAGCTAGTAAATGCCAGATTTGAAATCTGGAGTCTTCCTGACTCCAGGTCCATTGCTTAATCTACTGCATTTATTTAAAATGCTAATTATTTGCCAGGTATTGTGCTGAGCTCTGGGGATTCAAAAAATCAGATTATTTCAGAAGATCTTGAACCAAAGTTTTCCTGATGTAGCCAATGAGATTTAGGAGTCACAGATTAAAGATAGAGATAGAGAATTACTGAAACACAAAGGAATTCTCATTCTCCCTAGGATTTTAAAACTGCTCAGGATTTATTACAAATTATTACAAAATATACAGGTTAAAGCTTCTAGAAAAGCAGTAAGAACTTTGAGGACAGGCTAGGTGAAGTTTGAGTGTGTGTGTGTGTGTGTGTGTGTGTGTGTGTGTGTGTGTGTGTGTATGAGAGAGAGAGAGAGAGAGAGAGAGAGAGAGAGAGAGAGAGAGAGAGAGACAGCCATAAGAGCTGGTTTAGTTCCACCATGTGGTTAAGGTTCTCTAGAGGCCCAAGTTTGGGAGCACATGGCCTAAGAAAGAGAGAGAGATTAAGCCATCCCACAGGATGGAAGATAGAGTCAAGAAGTACTGATTCTTAAATATAGTTCTGCAGTGGGTTGGGTTCTTTAATGGGTTGGACAAACGGTGGTGTTTGAGAGGTGGTCTAGTACCTGGACCAGGTATTTTCAAATGGCAAGCTACGTACTGGTCCTTCTTTTCCCAAGGTACATGACTTTTAAGATACCTGTCATGCTAGCATCAATGAGCAAGGTCAAGTAACTGGGAACAGGAAAACTGCATGAAGGGGAAGTGAAAAGAACAGGATACAAACAACAGGGGTCAGTTTACATCTCAGGAGCAAACAGCCCTCCACAATTCACAAAATTTAACAACATAAAAGATTAAAGAATTTGTTTCTAATTATAAATTTCCTATATATTTCCTATATTTACAATTCTCTCATCACTGATGTCAAGGACAATTCACTTAACTTAGTCCTGCCTAGGCCTCTAGCCCTGAAGGGTGGCTTCAAATATTTGCATAGGGTATCAGGAAAGGGGATAGACTAAAGAGTTTTTAAAAAGGAGCTCTAAATTCCAATGCAATCAATCAATATCAGGAAAGGGAAAAAAGTTCTTTCAATTTGATTGTTTGAGATGTTATCATTAATTTGGGGGAAGGGTAGGAATTCCTGGGGCTATAGACCTTATGTGGACCTATATGACCTTACTATTTATTGAGGACATAATCCTTTGTGAAAGGATTATTATAATTGTAATTAAGTATTTGCCTCTTGATTTAGTCTTTCCAGATCTGAAACATGCCTTTTAGGGTCAAAGTATACTTGACCTATATGTCAGACATTCTTGTTATTAAAATGATTATATACTATACAATACATAAAAATTTCTTATTATTTTAGGGAGGAGGAGGAGGAGGAGGAGGAGGAGGAGAGAGAGAGAGAGAGAGAGAGAGAGAGAGAGAGAGAGAGAGAGAGAGAGAGAAAGAGAGAAGAAAGAAAAATTTGAAACTCAAAAATTTCATTAAATGGAATTTTAAAATTATCCATATGTAATCAGAAAAATAAAATACTATTAAGATGATAAAATGATTATATACTAAGGTGTCAGAGCAGTGATTAGAATTAGATGTGTCAAGAAGGCTGTGTCAAGAAGACCTCAATCTCAATCTTGCCTCAGACAGTTAGAACAATATTTATAACTTTTTATAAATGTATGTAGATATGCAAGAATATTATCAGTAACCCTACAGCAAACAGAAGACAGACTAGCTATTAACTGTGAGAATATGCAAATCCAAGTTCCCCTACTCACTTTGTAAACTTCTAATATTTTTTATCCCTTCTTTGGAGATGCAACATCTTAATCTTAACAATAGCACATTATTAAGATTTAAATTTTTTTAAAGTACAGATGGAGGTTGGTTAGAGTTTGATTCAAAGGAGGCCTGTTGTTATTCAGTTCTTCTGTAGTGTTAGATTCTTCCTGATCTCATGGACCATAGCATGCCAGACCTTTCCATCCTCTGCTATCTACTATCTTGTCCAAACTCAGGTTCATTTTTTTCCATGATATTATCTATCCATTTACCATCATCTTTTCCTTTTGACCTACAATCTTTCCCTACATGAGTCTTTTCCAATGACTCTCATCTTCTCATTAAGTAGTCAAAGTGTTTAAGCTTTCAGTATGTGTTAGAATCTAATTTGAGGGGCAGTTAGGCGGCATAGTAGATAGAGCATTGGCCCTGGAATCAGGAGAACTTGAGTTCAAATTTGACCTCAGACACTTGATACTTATTAGCTGTGTGACCTTCAGTAAGTCATTTGCCCCCATTGCCCCATAAAAACCAAAAAAAAAAATCAAATTTGAATCAGTTTTTCTGTGTTCTGAAGCCACCAACTTTACTAACCTCCAACTAGTCAGGTCACAAGCATAGGTCATGGAGTCATAGGGGTCTTCAGTAGTCATGACCAACTCTTCACAATTCCATTTGGGAATCTTAGCAAAGATAATGGAGTGGTTTGCTATTTCCTTCTCCAGTTCATTTTACAGATGAGGAAACTGAGGTAGGTAGGGTAAAGTAATTTGCCCAAGGTCACACAGCTGTTAAGTGTCTGAGACCATCTAGCTTTCCCAACTACTGATCTATCCATGGGGTCACCTTGCAACAATAACTAGAAAAATAAGTCAAATCTGATGTCCTATAAATTTTTTTTCCATCACAGTAATTCCATCTGTACTTGAAACTCCCAGTGTAGACATTCACTCCAGCACTGCAGACTGGCAACTTCTCTATCATTTGTAGTCATAGAGAGTCTCTATGGACACTGAGAGGTCAAGTGACTTCAGTTCACATGGTCCCTGGAATATACCTGTCTAGTCAATGTTCCATTACTTAATGCAAAGGAAATGTTTGGTTGCTTGATTGATTGGTTGATATATTTGAGAAAAAGCTTGAATCCTGCTTTCCTAACTACAAAGCTAATCCTCCATTCACTATACAACCTTGTTTCTTACCCTACTAATAGGACAAAAGCGTTACTGTCACATATAAAAGATAGTAACTTATAAAATAAGTGCTGGTATATATTATTATTACTTTAATGGAACATATCATGTTCATCAAATTGAAGCTTTTTATTTTCTTTGCTGACTTTAGACATTCCCTTGAATGATGGAACTATATTCATAACTTATAAAATATCAATGTCAATACATATATATTTATTTCCTTTTATAGACTAAATCAAGCATTTCTATAAGATAGTATAACAAAAAGTTGAATGCATATGAAACTGAATATCTATTATGAACAACTTGCTATTCGTTTTAAATATATAATAAAGTTATCATGTAAATTTTTACATTTTCCTTTTTTTTCTTTCCTTCTCCTTCCACCACTCCAGGGATGTCTACCATTAGACCTAAATAGATATATAAATGTAAAATTATTCTATAATAGATTCAATAATTATATTTACTGCTAATATATGACTTCAAATAGAAATGTATACTATGTATTCATTATAATTTCAAGTACAAACCACCCCTGAGTTTCTCTTTTTATAGGCTCAATTCATATGCCAATGAATCATTCATTTTTTGGTGCAGACCAAAACCCTACCTATATACATAAACACGTATTTGAGAGAACACAGCTAAAATCAGCCCTGCTCAAGTAAACTGAGAATTGAGTTGAGGATTATCTGGTCCCAATCAACTATAGTATACTTTCCAAAAACCAAAATTCATGAATAAATGTTGTTAGGCAAAATTGGATGTCAATTTTAAATTTATTTTTTATGTAACATTTCCTTGGATTGCAAATGGATAGGCAAATCATTTTTCTGTCAGTCTGCCCTAATTTTCTTCCCTGTTTTTGCCCCCCCATATACATACATACATATATATGTATATATAAATACATAAACAGGAAATGAATGTGGCATTAAAATCAGCACACAAAATGTCAGAATACTATGAAAATTTTAAGTCACAGATTCCCGAGGCCTGCCTTTTAGCTGTTTTCAGATCTGTTCTTGTGTCATTTACAACAGCTTATAAGTCAATATAGTAAGTAGGTCTTTTTTGCTAGGTATAATTTGAAAGCCTGAAAGTATGTTACAGTTAACCATTAAAATAAGCACAGGCTCCCACATTCATGGTTTGAAAATGAAGAAGTATTCTAGTAAAATTAGAAAGCCAGTCCAAAATAAGTTAGGAATATTATGACTTCTTTTTTTTTCTTTCCTTATATACCTTTTTGCTCTTTTGTGGGGGAAGCTATTTTAGCTGAAAAACATGGATCATTTCATATATATATATATATGTATATATATATATATATATATATACATATATATATATGTATATGTATATAGGCAGCTAGGTAGCACAGTGTATAGATGTATAGTGCACCGGTCCTGGAGTCAGGAGGACCTGAATTCAAATTTGATTTCAGACACATAATAATTATCTAGCTATGTGACCTTGGGCAAGCCACTTATCCCCACTGCCTTGCAAAAACTAAAAAAAATTAAAAAAATATATTTATAGCCATGCTTATGTTCTTTTAACCCACTCCTTCTCAAACTGAGTTTGAGTCCTTCTGTTTCTGAAACCCATAAGATTCTAACTTTCACCCATAAAAAAAGTTATTTCTGTCATTGGTTCTCTGGATGACAGATGACTGGAAACCTAGTCAGATTTCTAAGGGGTTTTATGCCATCTCAGTCTCAGCCTTGGGCTTTTTCACTCAAGTGTGTGCAAATGTCAGTCATCTTTTGGCTAGAAAAAAATTTGATTTAAAGGAAGATAATTGCAAGTAACAGCAAACACCTTAGAAGGTAGAATTCTACCTCCTCTATAATCATGATATTGATAGGTGATAAAGTTCTTCAAATGTCTGAAGGATATATTTCTATTTTAAACATGAAATTAGTTGAAAGAAAATAATTTCCATCTTAACATAACATCAACTTACATTCCTCTTTCCACTTTTTTTTTCCTTGCAAGGGAAGCCAAAGAATTTGTAAGTGCAAATGAAGGGGCACTTGGGAAAGGAAAAGGAAAACGATGGTTTGCATTCAAGATGATGATGAAGAAAGTAAGTATCTTTATTGAAGGATTTTTTTCAATAGAGAAGTATCAGTCTGTTAATTATACACTTCATAAATATTATCCCTTACATATTCACTCCTTGGGAGCTAAGGAGAGAACCTAAGTCTCCAAACATTCTTTTGTTGTTTTCAATACATCTCAATTACCCTTGTGGGTCAAGGGATGGGGAAAGAGGAAGAGTCATTTGTTCTGTATTGCATTAAATTTTCTGTCAAAGAAACTCTGAATATTATTACAGATATTAGTACAATTTATGGAAAGAACATCCATTTTGAGTCAGAAAATAGGAGTTCTATCCTAGCTCTACCACTTATCTCACAGATTTAGAGCGAGAGAATCCTAGGAAGTCACCTAGTCTTCTCGTTCTTCATTTAAAGATGAGGAAATTGAGGCCCAAAGAAAAGGATTGCTCAAAGTGACACAGGTAGTAAGTGGCAAATTGGGAAACAGACCTAATTTTTCTAAGTCCATATCCAGTTCTCTTCTTCCTGTACTATTATCTATTATACAGATGATCTATGACCTTGGACAATTACTTAACATCTTAGCTTCTTTTCATGGGATCATAAATTTTGAATTAAAAGGGTCCTCAGAAACTTTTTAATCCAAACCCTTCATTTTAAAAATCAGGCAACTTAGATTCAAGGAGGTTAAAGAATTTATCCATGGTAAAACCCAATAACAGCAAACTATCACATCAGAAATGAATTGAACCCAGATCCTCATATCTCAAATCTAGAACTCCGAACTTGAATTATAATGTCTCTCTGTGTCAAGTAAAGTCAAGCCAACATCCATGTGTTGGGCCCACTCTTAGTGCTAAACTCTAGGGATACCAAGAAAGACACATACAATCTTTCCTTTCAGGAACTCACAGTTTAGCTTGATCTAATCACAACTTCTCTGAACCTCTTTTCATTGTGAAATTAGAAAGTTGGACAAAGTCATCTTTAAATTGGCTCAAAACTCCAAAACTACTGTTTGTAGGGAAACTTCCATGAAGTTCTCTGAGACTGGAATAGTTTTCATATGGTCACCTAGTTAATTGGGTAGGAATAAAATGATATAAATGACTGTTATATCTCTAAGGCTAGGCTACCTCTCTGATACTTTCATAAATCTATTATGAAAATTGCTTGTTTTCAGAAAAGGAAGCAATTGAAATGATAGTGGCAAAGCAAAGTACACTATTATTACTCTAAAGGAGATTACTATTTGACATTCAAATCTCCTTTTCCCAGGACAATCATAAAAAGGTATTCCTCGGGTTCATAAAACTGAAGGGTGCAGAAAAATATTATCTCCTACCCTGTTATCTCAAGTAGGCCATACTATTTTTGCTGTAGGTGCAGAATTAGCTAGTTATGTTGTTATCTCTAGGAGCAGATGATCTATGGCACCTTGGGTTACCCCTTTTCCCATTTGACAATTGGATTACCAGGTAAACTTTCCTTCTTGCCAGGGATACATTACATATCCCAATATAAATGTTTAATAATTGGCTCTCTGAAAAAAAATGTGCACAGGACACATCATGAATATTTGTTTATCACTTTCTTAACTCCAGACAATCAATAAATCAGGTCCTGATTTGTAGAATTTGCAGATTTCTAAAGCAAAACTGCCTGAAAATTTAACAATTACTCATTCAAGTCATTTGGAGCAAGCTTAGCACACCTTTGCTGCTGCTTATATTTTTGAACTAGTTTCTGCCCTTTAATCCATGCTAAATTAATTGATCATATGAGCATTCAATCAAGGGGCAGCTGTTGTTTGTCCTTCATTCTCAAAAAAAACCCATGATGTCAGGGAGGTGATGCCATGACAAGCACATGAATTGAATTTGAGTGAGGAGGTACTGTGCTGTCACCAGCTTCACTTTTTCTCCAGAGCCATCTGAGTCTAGTGGCCAGCTAGGAATCAGGACTTGTGAAGATAGCCCTGGATGTGACATAGTCAGGGTTAAGTGACTTGCCCAAGGTCACACAGCTAGTAAGTGTCAAGTGTCTGAAGCAGAATTTGAACCCAGCTCCTCCTGACTACAAAGCCTGACTCCAGGTTCTATCTTTTGTGTCATCTAGCTGGTGGTTACAAAATAGAGCTCTGAACCTGTAACTGAGTTCAAATTCAGGCTCAGATGATTATTTAATCCACTACAAATCATTTAACCTTTGCCTGCTCCAGTTCTCTCATCATTTTTCAAGGTTATTGTGAAGATCAAATGAGATAATAATTTTAAAGTGCTTGGCACATAGTTAGCTTTATATAAATATTAGTTCTTAGAAAGTCTTTCAATATGATAGGTTCTGAGAAAGAAAAAAGGAAAGCAATGCCTGCTCTTAAGGAACTTCCATTCTATTGGAGGAGACCAGATATGAATATATGACAATATATCATATAAATTCAAGGTACCATTGAAAGGGATGGCATTAACTAGCAGCTGAATGGAATCAGAAACATCTTCAAGGAGGGGCTGGACCTCAGTTTGAAGTGGAGAATAATGCATGATTTTTGGATTTCTCTGCTTTTGTTTTACACCATAGATTTGACTCTTGTTATCGGTTTAGTTCTGTCTGTGTAGTTGTGTGGAATCCTGGAATTGTCTGGACATCTGCAGACAAGTTGAAGAGTGTTGCTAGTGGAAAGAATGAAAGCTTAAGAGTCAGATAATCTGAGTTTTTGTTCTTGTTCTATCATTAAATACTCACAGTGTGACCTGAGGCAGGTATTCCTAGGTGTTAGTTTTTCATTTGTCACATGAAAGATTTGAACTAGTTGACCTGTAAGATCCTTCCTGGGTCTGACATTCTATGATTCTTTAGTGCACATCTTGTACACTATCTATTATTCAGTCAATTAATCAATCAACAAGCATTTATTAAGTACTGACAAATATTATGAGTTCTTCTAATAAAGAATTAATACCAGAGTATAGTCTTAATAAGTAACAATTCACCTGGAATTAGGTGAACTTGGGTTAACCCTAGTTTGTTCTTTAGAGAGCACAAACAAAAATTAGGTTAATATTCATGTTAATAACTTTTCCAAGCTCTGCAGTCAAATGCATAAACATGGATTGGGGAGAGGATGTTTCTGACTTGGAACTAGGCTCCCCAGAGTAAGTTCTTGGGGCACCTATATTTATTTGAAGTAATCCGAGGACCATAGAATGACTAGCAGTAGTCAATGAAATTGCAGCTATATTATAATTCCCTTCACTGTTCACAATGCTTACTATGTGCCAAGAACTAAGTAAGGTGTTGGTTATATTAAAAAAATAAATAAAGGAAACAGTCCTTGCCCTCAAGGAGTTTATAATCTACTCTCTCTATAACCCACTCCATAAATTGACTAGATTTACCTGAACCTTGGAATAGGAATGGGTAGTGGGTAAAGTAGTTTAGAACTTTCTGCCTTGTTCCTCCTAAACTTTGCTGGAAGATTCAATGCTCCATGGCAGTCCATTGTTTCATATACTTGATGTTGCATGTTGCACATACCATATTTCCCCATGTATAAGACACCTTAATTTGGGGGCCCAAATTTAAAAAATAAAATGTATTACATAAAGTTATTAAACTCAAGTTTTATTCATCATGAAATTCAAGGACCTTCTGCTCATACCTTTCAAGCATCTTTTGGGCAAGTCTGGTGCATGGATGCATGCATAGTTCATTCTGTTTCATGAACCTGAAGCACCAATTGTGCCCTCCTTTAAAATCAGTCACTTCTTTTTCATCAGCAGTTCTTCTTGCTTTTGCCCTTCATTCCATCTCTTCAATTCCCTCTCTAAATCAGACCAGTTTGCCGATTTGCCTCTGCCATGGTGTTTTAAGGAGGGTCTCTTCTTCCCATAACCAGTCTCAGATTGTTTTCTTACCAAGTTTACCATTCACTTTTGCAAACTGGATCACTTTGAACTTGAATTCGGCACTGTATGAAAATCTTTTCCGAGCTATTTCTGGGCAGAACATGGAAAAAGATAGCCTAACATATCGGTAACAAATGCAAAACAATGAATGCAAAGACAATAAGCCCAAAAAAGTGGGAGATGCAAGTAAAAAAATCTACAACCACTGCATAAGATGCTCTCGGTTTTTAAGTCCCAAATTTTTCGAAAAAGGTATGTACTATACATGGGGAAATATGGTAGTCTTAGTGGAGTTTAATCTTCATATGACTTGACTTTCAAACAATCTGAGAACCAATGATTATGTTTTCTCCCTTTTAGAAATGGGCAAAATTTCTTCGTGATTTTGAAATATTCAAGCAGGCATGTATACCATGGGAAAATAAAATCAAAGCTGTTGAAAGTAAGTGTTCATTAAACCATGGCTGGGGAACTGGGAGGGGAAGGGAGATTGCTTAAGATATCTGTTGATTTCAACCAAACTTGCCTAGTTTGTCAAATGTCTTTCTTTGTCTTTGAGGAAGAAAGAAAAAAAGAAAAAAAACTTCTTTATAGTCTTCTCTTTCATGCTGTGAAGTTTCCTAGAGTGTAAATAGCTATTTTGATTGATCAGTCCAAGAAATAGAGTCATTTAGTTCTACCCTTTCTTCTTAGGCTAAAACAAAACTTTTCCAACATGACTTTACACAGGCTGAATGGGGTCATGTACAAATGGCACCCTATCATATAGTTGTTCTAGCAGAGATTTTTAATCTTATATAATAGTAAATGAATGTGAGTCTTATAAATATGATAATGTAATCCTTATAATTAACAACGATTCCTCTTTTTTAAAAGTCTCTTTTAAGATTCATTTAAATATTTCTGTTTTATATATATATATATATATATATATATATATATATATATATATATATATAAACATTGAATAAGGTGCTATACAGATAATGGAGAAAAATTATTTTCTAATCAAAAAGTTTAGTGAGTAAAATATACCAGTATTTTAAATTTCAAATTCAAAAAAAATTATTTATTTATTATCCCATTATTACAATAATCTTGTTGTGAAAGTAAACATAAACTTCCCTCCCCCTAAAAAATATAGAAAAACCTCAAGAGAAATGAAGTGATTAAAAAAAAAGTATACTTTACTCTGTGTTCAGATCCCATTGACTCTGTCTCTGAGAGGGGTTGCATTCTTTATCGTAAGTCCATCAGAGAAGTTGCTTCAATATCTTTTCCCTCTGTTGCTATTGTTAACTACATCTTATTCCTCCCCATTCCCATTTCTTCTATTCTCTCTCTCTCCTTTCACCCTGTCCTTCCTCAGAAGTGTGCTGTATCTAATTATCCTCTCCCAGGTCTTCTCGATGTTTTATCATGTACGCCCCTCCTCCTCGCCCCCTTCCCCTTTAGCCCATCTTTTCCCTCTCATTTTTCCTCTAGGGAAATTGAATGTGTATTGAGTGTGTATGTTATTTCCTCTCTGAGCCATTTCTAATGAGAATGAAGGCTCAGTCATTCCCCCCTCACTTTCCCCCTTCCATCCATTGCAAAAGCTTTTTCTTGACTCTTATGTGAAATATTTTAGCTCATTCTGCCTCTCCTTTCCCTTTCTCCCAGTACTTTCCTTTATCACCCACTGACTCACCTTTATACTATATAATACCACTATATTCAGCTTCCTCCTATACTTTGTCTATATATATGCTCCTTCTAACAACTCTTATAAATGAGAAGGTTCATATGAGTTATCAATATCTTCTTCCCATGCAGGAATATACACAGTTCAACATCATTAAATCCCTTATATTTAATCCTTCTCATCCACCTTGCTATACTTCACCTGAGTACTGTATTTGGAGATCAAACTTTCTGTTCAACTCTAATCATTTCAACAGGAAAGTTTGAAAGTCCCCTGTTCCATTGAATGTCTTTTCCCTGAAGGAGATTGTTCAGTTTTGCTGGGTAGTTGATTCTCCATTGTACTCCAAGCTCCTTTGGCTTCCAGGATGTCACAATCTAAACCCTACTAAATTCTGTGTAATCCTGACTGTATTGCCATGGTAATTGGATTGTTTCTTTCTGGTTGTTTGTATTATTTTCTCTTTGATTTAGGAATTTGGGAATTTGGCTAAAATATTCCTGGGAGGTTTTTTGGGGGAGGAGCTCTATCAGGAAGTGATTATAATTCATTATAATTCATTTTTCAAGAAATAATCCATCCAGAAAATTTACCCTCTGCTTCTAGGATATCAGGGCAAATTTGCTGGATTATTTCCTTGGAAAATGAATTATAATCTCTTTTCCTGGTCATGACTTTTTTTTAAAAGATTTTATTTATTTTGAGTTTTACAATTTCCCCCCTAATTTTACTTCCCTCCCCCTAGCCCCCACAGAAGGCAATTTGCCAGTCTTTACATTGTTTCCATGGTATACTATACATTGATCCAAACTGAATGTGATGAGACAGAAATCATATCCTTAAGGAAGAAACATAAAGTAAAAGAGATAGCAAGATCAGACAATAAGATATCAGGTTTTTTTTTTCTAAATTAAAGGGAATAGTCCTGGGACTTTGTTCAAACTCCATAGTTGTTTCTCTGGATACAGATGGTATTCTCCATTGCAGACAGCCCAAAATCGTCTCTGATTGTTGCACTGATGAAATGAGTGTGTCCATTAAGGTTGATCATCACCCCCATGTTGCTGTTAGGGTGACAGTGTTTTTCTGGTTCTGCTGATCACACTCAGCATCAGTTCATGCAAATCCCTCCAGGCTTCCCTGAATTCCTATCCCTCCTGGTTTCCAATAGAACAATAGTGTTCTATGACATACATATACCACAGTTTGCTAAGCTATTCCCCAATTGAAGGCCATTTACTTGATTTCCAATTCTTTGCTACCACAAACAGGACTGCTATGAATATTTTTGTACAAGTGATGTTTTTGCCCTTTTTCATCCATTCAGCCCAGTAGTGGTATTGCTGGATCAAAGGGTATGCACATTTTTGTTGCCCTTTGGGCATAGTTCCAGACTGCTCTCTAGAAAGGTTGGATGAGTTCACAGCTCCAGCAACAATGTAATAGTGTCCCAGATTTCCCACAACCTTTCCAACAATGATGATTGTCCTTTCTGGTCATATTGGCCAGTCTGAGAGGTATGAGGTGGCACCTCAGAGATGCTTTAATTTGCATTTCTCTAATAAGTAATTATTTAGAGCAATTTTTCATATGACTATGATTGCTTTTATCTCCTCATCTATAAATTGCCTTTGCATATCCTTTGACCATTTGTTAATTGGGGAATGGCTTGTATTTTATTAAATTTGACTCAGTTCTCTGTATATTTTAGAAATGAGTCCTTTTGTCAGAAATGCTAGTTGTAAAGATTATTTCCCAGTTTACTACATTTCTTTTGATCTTGGTTACAGTGGTTTTGTCTGTACAAAAGCTTTTTAATTTAATGTAATCAAAATCATCTAGTTGATTTTTAGTGATGTTCTCCATCTCTTCCTTATTCATAAACTGCTTCCCTTTCCACAAATCTGACAGGTAAACTGGTCCTTGATCTTCTAGTTTGCTTATAATATTGTTTTTTATGTCTCAATCCTATATCCATTTGTATCTTATCTTGGTATAGGATGTGAGGTGTTGGGCTAATCTAAGTTTCTTCCATACTAACCTCCAATTTTCCCAGCAGTTTTTATCAAAGAGAGTTTTTGTCCCAATAGCTGGACTCTTTGGGTTTATCAAACAGCAGATTACCATAATCATTCCCTGCTAATGCACCTAGTCTATTCCACTGGTCCACCACTCTATTTCTTAGCCAATACTAGATAGTTTTGATGACTGATGCTTTATAATATAATTTTAGATCTGGTAGGGCTAAGCCACTTTCTTTTGCACTTTTTTTCATTGAATCCCTGGAAATTCTTGATTTTTTTATTTCTCCATATTTATTCATTTACCACTTTTTCTAACTCATTAAAGTAATTTTTTGAAATTTTGATTGGTAGGGCACTACACAGGCAGTTTAGTTTTGGTGGAATTGTCATTTTTATTATATTAGCTCGACCTATCTATGAGCAGTTGATGTTTGCCCAGTTATTTAAATATGATTTTATTTTATTTTATTTAAGGGGTTTTTTTGCAAGGCAACCGGGGGTTAAGTGGCTTGCCCAAGGCCACACAGCTAGGTAATTATTAAGAGTCTGAGACCAGATTTGAATCCAGGTACTCCTGACTCCAGGGCCAGTGCTTTATCCAATGCGCCACCTAGCCACCACCAATATGATTTTATTTTTTGTGAGAAGTGTTTTGTAATTGTTTTCAAAAAGTTTCTGAGTCTGCCTTGGCAGGTAGACTCCCAGGTATTTTATTTTGTCTGAGGTTATTTCCAATGGGATTTCTCTTTCTAGCTCTTCCTGCTGTATCTTGCTAGTCATATATAGAAAAGTTAAGGATTTATGAGGGTTTATTTTATATCCTGTAACTTTGCTAAAGTTGCTAATTGTTTCCAGTAGTTTTTTGGATGATTTCTTGGGATTCTCTAGGTATACCATCACATCATCTGTGAAGAGTGAGAGTTTTGTCTCTTCGTTCCCCATTCTAATTCCTTCAATTTCTTTTTCTTCTCTTATTGCTGAAACTAACACTTCTAATATGATATTGAATAGTGGTGGTGATAATGGGCACCCTTGTTTCACCCCTTATCTTATTGGAAATGCTTCTAGCCTATCCCCATTGAATACAATGCTTGTTGATGGTTTCAGATAGATACTGCTTATTATTCTAAGGAACAGTCCATTCATTCCTACACTCTAGTGTTTTTAGTAGGAATGAGTGCTGTATTTTGTCAAAATCTTTTTCAGCATCTATTGATATAATCATATAATTTCTAAAAAGTTTGTTGTTGATATAATTAATTATACTAACAGTTTTCCTAATATAGAACCAACCCTGCATTCCTGGGATAAATCCTACTTGGTCACAATGTATTATCCTAGTGATAACTTGTTGTAATCATTTTGCTAAGATTTTATTTAAGATTTTTACATCTATAATCATCAGGGAGATAGGTCTATAATTTTCTTTCTCTGTTTTATCTCTTCCTGGTTTAGGTATCAGAATCACATTGGTGTCATAGAAAAAGTTAGGCAGAGTTCCATCTTTCCCTATTTTCCCAAAGAGTTTATATACAATTGGAATCAGTTAAATGTTTGGTAGAATTCACCTGAGAATCCATCAGGCCCTGGAGATTTTTACTTAGAGAGTTCAATGATGGCTTATTGAATTTATTTCTCTGAGATAGGATTGTTTAGATATTTAATCTCTTCTTCATTTAACCTGGTCAACTTATATTTTAGTAAATATTCATCTATTTCACTTAGATTGTCAAATTTATTGGCATAGAGTTGGGCAAAATAATTTTGAATTATTATTTTAATTTCCTCCTCATTGTTGGTGAGTTTGCCTTTTTCATTTGTGATACTAGCAATTTGGTTTTCTTCTTTATTTTTTTAATCAAATTGATCAGAGGTTTATCAATTTTATTGCTTTTGTTCATAAAACCAACTCTTGTTTTTATTTATTAATTCAGTAGTTATTTTGCTTTCAATTTTATTAATTTGTCCTTTAATTTTTAGAATTTCTAATTTGGTATTTAATTGGGGGTTTTTAATTTGGTCTTTCTATAATTTTTTTTAGTTGCACATTTAGTTCATTGATTTCCTCTTTGTCTATGTAAGCACTTAAAGATTATAATATATCCCCTGACAGTTGCTTTGAGTGAGTCCCATAGGTTTTGGTGTGTTGTTTTATTATTGTCATTATCCAGGATAAAATATTTAATTCTTTCTATAATTTGTTGTTTGATCCACACATTCTTTATAATGAGGTTATTCAGTTTCCAATTAGTTTTGGATCTATATCTCCCTGGCCCAATATTGCATATGATTTTTATTGCATTGTGATCTGAGAAAGATGTATTCACTATTTCTGCCTTTCTGCAACTGATTATTAGGTTAGTCAATTTTTGTGTAATTGTCATGACTGAAGAAAAAAGGTATATTCCTTTCTATTGCCATTCAATTTCCTCCATAAGTCCATCATATGGTTTTCCAACTATTTATTTAACTCCTTCTTTCTTATTAATTTTATGATTTGATTTATCTAAATCTGAAAGCAGGAAGTTAAGGTCTCCCACTAGTAGAGTTTTGCTCTCTAAGTCTTCCTGTAGTTCTTTCAGCTTCTCCTCTAATAATTTGGATGTTATCTCATTGGGTGCATACATCTTCAGTATTGAAATCACTTTATTGACTATGGTACCTTTTAGGAGGATATAGTTTCCTTCCTTATCTATTTTTATCTATTTTTGTAGCTGCTTTGTCTGAGATAAGGATTGCTACCCCTGATTTTTTCACTTCAGCTACTCTATATGTATCTCTCTGCTTCAAGTGAGTTTCTTGTAAGCAGTATGTTGTAGGATTCTGGTTTTTAATCCAGTCTGCTATTCACTTATGTTTTAAGGGAGAGTTCATCCTATTCACATTCAAAGTTATACTTAACTAACTCTTTATTTGATGCTATCTTCCCTCTATTTGTATTTTTTCCCTTTTATCTGTATTTCCCAGTATTTTGTTTCTGAATACCGCTACCTTCAGTGTCTGTCCTCCTATATCACCCCCTCCCCTTTCCTTCTGCTTTTCCTTTTCCCTTTTCCCTTCCCTTCCTTCTGTTAGTTTCCCTTTTTCTCCCCTTCCCTGCCTCTGTCCCCCACCCTCCCCTTTTCCCCCTATTAATACTTGAAAGGTAAGATGTTTTTTAAGTTAATTGAGTGTGTGTGTGTAAGTTAAGTTTAAGCTAAGTCTAATGAGAGGAAGATTCGGGTGTTTCTCATCTCCTCCTTTCTTCCCCTCTATTACAAAAGGTCTTTTGTGCCGCTTAATGTAATGAGATTTTCCACATTCAATCTCCTCTCTCCTCCTGTCTCCTTCCTGTCCCCCTTTTTAAGGAGGAAGTGTTTTTAAATCATTCTATCTAAGTCATAGAAAATCCTGAGTATTCATCACTTCTGGCTAACTATATTCTTTCTAATAGAGTTACATGTCTTGAGAGTTATTAGAGACATTCTCCCAAGTGGGGATATAGCCAGTTTCATCTTAGTGGGTAGCAGTCTCATGGATAAGTCATGAGTGTCCATCCCTTCTGGCTATGTATATTCGCTCTGATAGAGTTACAATTTTCAAGAGTTATGAGAATCTTTTTTCCCATGCTGGGATATAGTCAGTTTCATCTTATTGGATAGCATTTTTTTCTTTAGCCCCCCCCTTTTATCTATTTATATGTCTCTTGAACCTCCTGTTTGATGTCCAAATTTTCTATTTAGCTCTGGGTTTTTTTTCATCAGGAATGGTAGGAAATCTTCCATTTTGTTAAATGTCCATCTTTTCCCCTGAAAGAGAAGGCTCAGCTTTGCCAGATAGTGTATTCTTGGCTGCATTCCAAGCTCCCTTGCTCTTTTGAATATCTCATTCCAAGTACTTTGATCCCTTAATATTGATGCAGCCAGGTCCTGTATAATCCTTACTGTGGTTCCTTGGTATTTAAATTATTTCTTTCTGGCTGCTTGCAGGATTTTCTCTGTTTTCTGATAGTTCAGGAATTTGGCCACAACTTTCCTTGGTGTTTTCTCTTTCTGGAGGGGACCAATATATTCTTTCAATAACTATTTTGCCCTCTGGCTTCATGATATCCGTGATATCCATCACTAATTCCTGTAATATTAAGTCCAGGCTTTTTTTCTCTTCAGTGTTTTCAGGAAGGTCTATAATTCTCAGGTTGACCCTCCTTGATCTATTCTTGAGGTATGTGGTTTTGCTGATGAGGTATTTTATATATTCTTCTATTTTTTCAATTTTTTGGTTTTGTTTAACAGACTCTTGCTATCTCATGAAATCATTAGTTTCCACAGAATTTATTCTTTTTTTTTAAGAGAAGAATTTTCTTCATTTACCTTTTGCATCTCCTTTTCCAATTGGTCAGTTCTATTTTTGAAAGAGTTTTCCATTTCATCAATTGAAGTTTTGAGATAATTTTCTTTTTGCATTTGTCCAATTGCATTTTGCAATGATTTGCTTTCTTGTTGCAAGGTGTTAATTTTCTCTCCCAAATTTTCCAATTGATTTTTTTTGCAAGGCAAATGGGGTTAAGTAGCTTGCCCAAGGCCACACAGCTAGGTAATTATTAAGTGTCTGAGACCGGATTTGAATCCAGGTACTCCTGACTCCAGGGCCGGTGCTTTATCCACTACGCTAATACCTCCATGTCTCATCACAAACTTCAGATCTATGATTTTAGTCTAGTGGAAGGGGCCCTGGGTTTAGAGGAGGGGAATGAATTCTACTCCCACTGCTGCATTAACTAGAAATATGATTTTGAGGCAAGTCATTTGGAGGAAAATGAAAGGATTTGTGTAAGAAATCCACAAATTCCTTTCTGATAGTTTTGTCATTTCCCTGTGAATTTCAGATATGTTCTATTGCCTCCCAACTTTCTCTCTATTATGATATTCCAGAATCCAGAGAAAACTTTGATAGAGAAAATCCTTAATTTATCTAATTATTTTGGTTGCTTGCAGTATTTTCTCCTTATTTGAGAATTCTGGAATTTAGCTATGATAGTCCTTGAAATTTTTAATCTGATGTCTCTTTCTGGAGGTGTTCTTTCTTTCAAGGACTATTTTGTCTTCTTGATCTAGTATATTAGAACAGTTTTCCATGATAATTTCCTAAAAGATATTTTCCAAGCTCTCTTTTAAAAATCTAGACATTTGGATAGACTGGTAATTCATAAATTATCTCTCCTGGAGCTAGTTTCTGGGTAGTTTGTTTTTGCTAAAAGATACTTAGCATTTTCTTAAATTTTTTCAGCCTTTTGATTTTGTTTGATGGAATCTTGGTGTCTCATGGATACATTTATTTTTATTTGTCCAATTCTAATTTTTAGGGTTTTATTTTTTTACTTAGTTTTTGGACTTGTAATCTATTGTAATTTTATTTTTGCATTCCCTTTCCACTTGATAGATTTGACTTTTAGATAAGGTTACATTCCTTTTCCAGTTGATCAATTTTGCCTTTATATGAATTGCACTCCTTTTCCAGGTGGTTGATTTTAGTTTTTGATGAGCTACGTTCTTTTTTCCAGTTGGTTATTTTTATTTTTAAATGAGTTGGTTCTTTGGTCAATTTTTATCATTTCTTTTTTCCATTTTTCTTCATCCTCTCTTTGTGTTTTGTTTTTTGGGGTTTTTTGAAGTTTTATTTATTTTAAGGCAATGGGGATAAGTGTCTTCCCAAGGTCACACAGCTAGGCAATTAATAAGTGTCTGAGGCTGAATTTGAACTCAGGTCCTCCTGACTCCAGGGCCAGTGCTCTATCCTCTGTACCACCGAGCTGCCCCACTTCTTTGGTTTTTAAAATCTTTTTTAAGCTCTTCTTTCAGTTTGGGATTTGAGCCCAGTTCATAAACTCCTATGAGACTTCTCATGTAGGTAATTTGTCACTGCTTCCTTCTTCTAGGATGGGATTGTTAATATCTCTGTCTGCATAGTAGCTATCTTTGGTTAGTGTTCTTTTTGGGTTTTTGCTCATTTGGATAGTTGAGCTCTGCTCCTGGGGTTTAGAGAGTATGGTCCCAAGCTTTTTGTGCTGGGTCTGGGGTCTGATCCCTGACTTGTCACTGGCCAAGATGTTCCCTATGCACAGGTTTGTTTCCTCCTTTATGTCCAGGCTCTGCCTATGCAGCAATTTCTTCCCAACCCAGTCCTTCCTGTCTGTTGCCCCACTGTTTCTAGGGTTCAAACTTAGGGGTTGGGACACTCCCTTCTGGCCTACCATCTAGCTGCTGGGACCTGAACTGCTGTCTAACTGCTGAGGCTGCATTGTGGTCAGAAGCCTCCTACTGGATTTCCTCCCCCCCCCCCCAAGAGAAAGACCTTCACTGAAGATCTTCCACAATGTCTACAGTTGAAAACTTGTTTCAATCTTTTTTTTGATGGGATCTGTAGTTTTAATATCTATTTAGGAAATATTTAACATTGTGTAGGGAAAAGCTCTAGGAGCATGCTAGCATCTTGGATCCACCTCAGAAATACCAATTACCTAATTATTTTAATGAGTTTGTTTAGCTTCAGTTTAAAGCTATAGGAAATGCTATACTGCTTATACTTGTCATATCTTTCCTTCTTTCTGAATATAAAACTTTTGTAAGAGAGGTTCCTTACCTGTCATACTCACAGACATTGCTCATCCTGCTAAACGCCACACATGTATTAATCTTAGTTGTTTTGTTTCTTGTTCATGCCCACTATAACATCTTTGGCAAAGTCTAGGTTCCAGTATGTTGTAGACTCCCCCTTTGTACTAGAAGCAATCCTGAGGAACTTGCTTATTTTTAATGACTTAATTTGTTTTTTAATGACCTTGACCTAATCTCTTCTGGTTTGGCATGAGTGTAGCCTCCTGGTGGCCATCTCCCATTGACCCTCTCCCCCATACCACTCCTTTAGGTGATCAATGAATCTTGTGCTACACTTCTTCAAGGTTGGATCTTGTCACCCTCTTAACTCCCCCTTAATTTCTTCAGATAAAATGTTTGTGAATAATGAAACTATACATCCTTAAAGAGAAAACTGAATCTAACACAGTTATTGTAAGTACCATTAAGGAATTTTCAATTTCCCATCCTTGACCTGAGCCACATGCTGCCTTCCTCCATACATCCATCCCCTTTCCTGTCTCAAGATCTCAGTTCCTGGAAAAGTTTAATCCCTAAACTACTAGGACTTTTCTCACCTGCATTATTTATTCAGATATCCTAGTTAAGCTGTTCTGAATTCAAATGGGGCTTTTTTTCCTTTGAATAAAAAAAATCAGCCTACTAAAGAAAATTTAAAAGGATAGGTTTCTATATCTGTTCTTGAAAAGAAATACTTGTGATATATTAAAAGAGCAAACAAGGTATATCCTTCATATATCCCACAGTCCTTATTTCCATATACTCTCTCTACACACATAGCCACTATTGTTTTTTTCTCAGGACCATTTCTTTCTACCTTAATGTGAGGAATGTAGGGCATTGTAGGTTTTTCACAGGGTGGAGGGAGTCCCTATGAAATCCATTACAAAGGGGGAATGGCCCCAGCCAATCACAAAACTGAGAGAGTTCTCCTAATCTGTTCCAAAAATGACAAACCCAAGATTAGAAGAATCTAGTCCTAGGGGGCAGCTAGGTGGTGTAGTGGATAAAGCACCAGCCCTGGAGTCTGGAGTCCCTGGGTTCAAATCTGGTCTCAGACACTTATAATTACCTAGCTGTGTGGCCTTGGGCAAGCCACTTAACCCTGTTTGCCTTGCAAAAACCTAAAAAAAAAAAAAGAATCTAGTCCTTAACAGGTCAAGAGTGACCTAGAGATCTTGAATTAGGTAATTGAATATTATCCCACACACTCCCTGCGACAATTGCTTTGTACATACATGCTTTGTATGATGTTGTAGCAGCTAATTTGTTGGGTTCAGTTCTGCCCTGCGAGGAATCGCCACTCAGACTCAGGAATGCAGGTTTTGGGAAAAAAATAGAGATTTATTAAAGGAAGTTACAGCATATTAAGAAAGGGATAGAAAAGTTGGAAAGAGTTTTTAAGAAAAGACCACATGGATTGCTGATTAAATTTTGGCCAGGCCAGCTGGCCAGGATTCCATAACTAACCTGGAAGGTCAAAGAGGCTGCCTCCCCCTTCTTTCCCAGAGTCTATGGGAGGGGGGTAGTAACCTGGGCATGACCCAAGTCCCTCATTGGAGGTTTTGCCTTTTGGGGAGGGGTCTCTTTTAGGTGTTCTTCTAGGACCTGTACTCCTTGGCTGCCCCACCAAAAGAGAATACAACCCAAAACAGGTTGAAGGTCAGGCCCTCAGGTGTGGCCTAAATTAGATGATAAAGGAAGATTCCCTTTGCAATGTGAATAATTTACAAAGTTTGTCTCCAACTGATCTCATCACTCCCATGCCCAGTTTTCTCTGCATCAATGTGGAGGGGAATAATATTAAGGATATTTTATAGGATGGGCAGACCTCTTAGACTGTAACTCAAATTCAGAGAGCCTATGAAAATCCAGGTGGGAAGGGAAAGAGTTTCTAAAGACTATATAATACCTGATGTAATTAGCCCACCTTGTGCCTCACTAGGTGAGGTACCTGTATCCTGCAGGATTCATAAATAAAGTGTTCAATTTTCTCTCACTCCAGCAGATTTCTTTCATTTATAGATAATGCATAATTAGTCATATAATGAAATGGTAATGATTTGATGGCAAGGGACAGTGATCTACCTTTTTTGCATATTTACTGATTTTTGTATGAGGTCCATGCAAATGCACACTTTTTAATTATACAAAAAAGGTTTGATTTCCCAAACTATTAAATGAAAAATTAGAAGGGAAATGTTATTTTGACTGAGAGCTGAGATGAAACATAGAAATCTATTCATTATTAACTTCTTAGGTTTGGTTTAAAAGTTATCCTATGAAAGAAAGACAAATGCATAAACTGTTGCATAGAAATTTTAATTCAATTTTTGATTTTTTAAATTGAATTTTAATTTAAATTTTGATAATTGCTTGCTAAATGCAATGCAGGTGATGGGGATACAAAATGAAAAAAATCTTTTCTCTAGGAATTTAGATTTTATTTAGAAAATACATTTAACAGGTATATAAATACAATATAATTCAAGGAGGAGAATTTGAAACCTGGGGGAAAAGGCATCTAATAGGAGGAAGACATTGAATTGAGCCCTGGAGCAAGCTAACTTGGTCAAACAAAGATTATTATTGTGAGATTATTTTGATGATTGCGCAGAAGGTGGATTAGAGAAGGGTATCAATGATTTGGCCAAGCCAATGTTCAATTTTAGATGTCTAAACAAATGAAAGATCACATTTGAAATGTTATTATGGTGCTGTGAAAAGAACTTTGGATTTGAAATTAGTGAGACTTCTGTTTTGATCCTAGCCTTTCCCATTTACTACCTATATAATTCTGAGCAAGTCATAACTAACTTTTCTAGGTCTGTTTTCTTATCTGAAGAATTAAGGGATCAGACTAGAAGATCTCTAAATTCTCAACTAGCTCTAAGTGTATGATTCCATAACTTGATTATTTTATGTTTATTGGATTGTCAATCATCAAAAGTCAGATGAAGAAAAAAATTGCTATTTAGCAAGATTTTAGAAAAAATACATAAATATCTTAATAAATTGCCTACATAGTCTTTTTTTAGAGAGTTACTTAATCTTATAACTTCACTTATAATATTGCAGGTATGAAGACTGACCTTTACTTTCCTCATTAAAAAAAAATTCAAAACATATACCCCAGAGCTCTTCACAGAAATGCTTGAAGAAATTTTGAATACCAAAGAGTTTTACTGACTTGGTAAGCCCATGAAAGGCAAAAGCACAAAGCCCACAGGGTTGTACTTTATTAACAATGCTTTCCTGAGCAGCCTGCTGAAGAGTCTAGTTACTTTGGCCTCTGGGAAGCATAACCTATTTGAAACCCAAATTAGTATTTCAGCCATTCTAGAGAAGATTAAATAATTGTCCATCTTTCAAAAATAATTTTTATTTTTTTAATATCATATTCATTTAACAATTTATTTTTCTTCTGGATTTGATGTATTAAAAAGAACATTTCCATATACCAAATAGAAGAGGAAAAGAGGATAATAGATAATACTGTGAATCTCTTTATGTACAGTTTGCTTTTTTACTTTTAACAACTATATATTTAACTTTTTAAAATGTATTGCTTGTCTGTATTTTCTTGTCTGACCTTGCTCCCATTCACTCTGATGTACCTGGAAAAAGCCTTTTTTCTTCTTTCTTTTTTGATAACACTATCACTAGCTCTCTCTCCCATAATCTAACTCTTCATTTAAAAAATGAAATGGCAACCTTGTAAAACAAATAAGAATATTCAAGCAATACAAATCTGCCCAATTGCCAATATCATATTCATTACCAAATATCTTCTTCCTGTGATACCCCTCCAATTTTATTTTTGTAACAATGATTAGAGAAAAAAATTTAGCAAAATAGTCAACACATCCACCCTTTATGACAGTCTATTCAGTGTTCTATTCCTTTGCTTCTGTGCTTACATTTCCTTAAGATTTCTCCAGAGATAATTTTGATCATTATAAATGCACATTCAATTTAGTTTTAATATCATTTTCTTTATGTTGATGTAATTATCAAAAATAATAGTGACAAATAAAGAGGCTGAGTTGGTGATATGGCATCTCAAACACCAAAGTGCCACAGGTTTTCAGCAAGCTGTTTGAGAAAGTATTAATATGTAACTTTGAGTTCTATGCTTCCTTAGGACAGTCAAAGTTCTGATAGCTTTCATGTGAAAGAAATCACTAAAGCCTATATAACTTGTATAGTGGATACCTTATAACTAATTTATGGAAATCAATCATGAGCTCATGTTCCTTAGAAAAGCAAATTTGTTTCATCTCAAAAACTTTTTTTCTTGAAACCCATTGTTCTTTTAGTCCATATTATTGTGACCATTATATATATATATATATATATATATATATGTGTGTGTGTGTATATATATACACACATATATATATGTATACATGTATATATGTGTATATGTGTGTGTATATATATATATATATATATATATATATATATATATAGTTTTCCTATACTGTGGGTAAGTTGATGGCAGAGTGAATAGATAAGTCAACGTGACCTTGTGAAAGTTACTTAACCCTATTTGCCTCCATTCATCATCTATAAAATGAGCTGGAGAAAGAAATGGCAAAGTATGCTACTATGTTTGTCAAGAAAACATTAAATAGGGTCATGAAGAATTGGTCATGACTGAAACAATTGAGCAACAGCAACAATATACTTATTGTTCCTAACTTCAACGAAAAATGTAGTGTTCCAGTGGATTAATGAACTGACTGATGTGGATATTCCTTCTGGTTATATAGATCTCAACATATCTTCTCAACCTCTATCATTCTTTTTTACATCTTTACTCATCTCCAAGAAAAATAACAATATTTGACTTTTAATGTTTTATCCTTTCAGAGTCTTAATTTCCTTCCTCTTCTGTAAAATGTGGAGCTTTGAACTAGTTGACCCTTAAGATTAAAACTTGAAAATATGATTCACCTTGTGGCGGAATCCTCAAAGAGATTATTTTACTCAATTTGAAAGCACTTAAATCATTCTCTTATCTTGTTCAGTGGTCCTAGTTTAAGAATCTTGCACAAAAGTGTTTTGTTTACAGCAAGAATTTATTTACCTTGGATTACCATAGAAGTAAGCAGGCTCTTTCTCCAGATAATGAACTTAGAGTCCATTCCATTCAATAAAATATGAAGTGACCTGAACCATGAAGTATCCTTAGCTGATTAAGAGCCCACTGGGTCCTTATCAGAGAAAATAGATAACTTGAATGAAAAGATATGAAATCATTGGGAGTCAATTAAATGTTCAAGTGTTGAAAGAAGGGCAGAATTGCTTTAACATTAATGTTATCTCAGATAATGTGCCTGGTTGCAGTGGCTTGACATGTTAATCAAAACCAGATGCTATTAGAATTTTTTTTACTTTCATGGCATAAAATATAGATGTTCCTTTCTTTTCTTAAATTATGCTGAAGTGATTTCTTTTGTAGGAGAGCAGTTATGATCATAAATCAGACCATAAAGTTAGAGCCATTAATCTCTGAGGTCCTATTCTTACTCTATCTCCCTAATGTATCCTATCCTATTCTATCTTTTTATGAGGATGGAGTACATTTATGCTTTCATTGATGTGGAGACTTCTATGGAATTTCCTTTTTGATGCAAATAGCCAATACAGTTTTAGAGACTTACTTGGGGGTTTGAGAGGTTAAATGATTTACTTGCTCAAATTATTCCATGGGATAATGAGTCAGAGGCAGGACCTGAAGGCAGCTCTTTCCCAATTCAAGACTGGCTCTCTATCTCACTTCCCACACTGACTTTCTCTTCATTTATCCTTCAAACCTCTTTTTGATCCTTAAAAAAAGCATCTTTGTGATAAATGCAGATTACTGAAAGAGAGTCCTAAATTTTCTGGAGTTAGATATATTGGGATTTAGAATTAGGCATTGTGTCAATAGAGACAAGAGAATTTTCTTTTCCTATCCTACATTTTGAGATTAAGTTACAAAAAAGGTATACATCTAGTGACATACAATTGGGCAAAACAAAGTGTTTGATCTAGGTGGGTCTTTATATTTTTGTTGTTTGAGAATGTAAGCTTCTTGAGGAAGTATTTCTTTTTCTTCTCCTTCTTCTTCTTATTAACATTGCTATTATTTTTAGCTTCCTTAGGGCTTAGGTACTTAATTTTACTGAACTGAATCAAACTATTTAATTTTATTAAATACCCTAGGGAGAAACTAACAACTACTTTCATCTTAAGTTACAGAGAGAATCACAGAACTACTTGCCTTTGTAAATCTCTAAAATTTCAAATAGCTTCTCTTTATTTTTGCTATACTTCTTTCTCTTCCTTTCCTATTTTTTTATGGATGGAAGGTAGTGGGCTAAGATTAGTTTCTATAGACTATTTCATTCCTTTCAATTAACCATAATATTAAATAAAGAGAACTTTCCATTATCCAAAGATTTTAGATGAATGTAAGTTATTAGAAAATTTCTTTGTCTCCCACACAGCTGCTGAACAACAATGCCTATGGACACACGAACTTGGCAGACAAAATCAGTTATAGTAGTTCCCTTGGAGGAAGGCTTTGTATAACTGTGAGAAGAAGAAATGTTTAGTTTTGAATAGCAACAAATTGTAGCAGCAATAGTCTGAGCTATGAAGTAAAGCATAGCTTTCCCTTGTTTGAAATACAACACCCACTCTGCTATTATGCTCCCCCTCCCAATTCTTACAGGTTGAGTACTCAAAGGGATGACTGATACTTCAATTAACCCAGTGTGTGTTATTCTCCACGTTCTATAGATCCAAAGTCCTCATTGGTGTGCTTCTTAATAGCAGTTAACCTAGACTCAATCATCTTTAAGCAAGAATTTACTAAGAAAATATACGAATAGTTGTTACAAAACACTCCCTTTCAAAACCAGTGACTCCCTCTCTGAAAATATACACAGCACCCATGAGAAGAATGGTCTCACATGTAGTGTATAATAGCAATGAGATGGACATGTAGAGACCATGTGTAGCAATAAAAAGGGGTAATTCATAACTCCTGGTACTACTTGATATACTTCTTTGATTCTATCTCTTCTTGAAGGTCTGCTCTTCTAGATTCTAAGGATCAATTTTTTCCTTAAGTTTGAAACTGGCACTTTTTAAATCTTGAGAGGTCATGCTCCTTGAAGTTACTACTTTCTTTCAGTGACTTTTTGAATTTGTCATCTAAATATCTTTAAACTTCTAGTGTAGACCATTCCTTTGTCATATTCACTGCCATTCTGAAGATACCTCAGTTGCCTCCTTGGATTTTTGGATCTTTCAGAAGTCAAACTTATTTTTCCTCATATACATATGTGTATTTATATATACAATTACATATATATATGCTGAGAGAGAGAGAGAGAGAGAGAGAGAGAGAGAGAGAGAGAGAGAGGTAGGGAGGAGTATATTTGTATGAATTTTCACTAGCTATCTCCTATGACTGGAACATTCTACCTCCTCAACTCTGACTATTGATTGACCTTTCTGGCTTCCTTCCTTTCTTTCCAACTAAAATCTTACTTTCTTTTAAAAATTTTTATTAATATTTTATTTATTTTCCAATTATACACAATGATAGTTTCTACCTATCATTTTATAAGGTTTTTAATTTTATAGTTTTTCCCCACCCTCCCTTCCCTCCCTCCAACCCTGCACAGAAGGCAGTCTGATAATCTTTATATTGTTTCCATGCTATGCATTGATCAAAATTGAATGTGTTGAAAGAGAAATCATATCCTTAAGGAGAAAATAAAATATTAGAGATAGCAAAATTATGTAGTACATAAGAAGTTTTTTTTTAAAAGAAAAAATTGAAGGTAATAGACTTTGGTCTTTGTTTAACTCTAAATTCCACAATTCTTTCTCTGGATACAGATGGTATTCTCCATTGCAAGTACTCTAAAAATTGTGCCTGATTATTGCATTGATGGAATAAGTAAGTCCATTAAGGTTGATCATCACCCTCATGTTGCTGTTAGGGTATATAGTGTTCTGGTTCTTCTTATCTCTCTCAGCATCAATTCATGCAACTCTTTCCAGGCTTCTCTGAAATCCCATCCCTCCTGGTTTCTAACATAACAGTAGTGTTACATAATGTACATATTCCACAATTTGTTCAACCATTCCCCAATTGATGGACATTCACTCAATTTCAAATTCTTTACCACCACAAATAGGGCTGGCTATGAATATTTTTTGTACAAGTGATGTTTTTACCCTTTTCCATGATCTCACTGCCCAGTAGTGGTATTGCTGGATCAAAGGATATGCACATTTTTTATTGTCCTTTGGGTATAAATCTAAATTGCTCTCCTGGAAGGTTGGATGAGTTCACAGTCCCACCAACAATAAAAATCTTACTTCCTATAGGCAATCTTCTTAAAACCTGTTCTTAATTCTAGTGACATTCTATTTTTAATTATTTCCTATTTATTCTGTACATAGCTCATTTTGTATATATCTGTTGGACTCATTTTGTATTCTAAGTGTTAAGCCCAGGGCCTGGCACAGAATTGACACTTATACAATGTTTATTAATTAATTGATATTTTAACTTGTTCACCTAAGATCAGGAAAGAATAAACACAAATAGATGAAGAATCAGTGACTAGGTAGGGGCATAGAGCCAATTCTCTCTCACTGCTAACTCTATTTAGGCATCTCAAAGCAGTCTAAGTGGTGCAGTGGAAACAGCCTTGGAGTCAGAAGGATAGGAGTTCGAATCCAGCCTCAAACACTTAACACTAGCTGTGTGACCCTGGGCAAATCACTTAACCCTGATTGCCTTGCATCCAGGGCCATCTCCAGTTATCATGATACTTGGAGAAGAAAGTGAGGCTGTTGACTTAGCACAGAACCCCCTCACTCAAATCTAGTTCACATTCTTGTCATGGCATTACCTCTCTGATGTCATGGTCTTCTTTGAGAATGAAGGACAAACATCACCTTACTGGCTTACCAAGAAAGGAAACAGACAGGTACGTGTTGTGTACCTCTCATGTTTCTCACCAGGGAGTTTGCTATACCAGTGAAATCACAGGTCTAATTCTTATCTGTAAATGACTCATTAGTCAGTTATAGAAGTCTTCATTTTCCCATTGGTGATTAATCATACATGGTTGTAGTAGACTCACACAAATTCCACAGTGTAGAATAGAACCAGGCAGGGAATATTTAAATATCTGGTTGCCAAATATTTTTTTCCAGTCATACTTATAATTGGTGGAAGAGTGCTGCCTTTAGAGTCAGAGAAAAGATATATTTGAAGCTAAAATGTTATAACTTTGTTTTGGGGTGGTAACAAAAATAAGAATTTCTTTTGACTCTTTTCCCCCCTTTCTATAGGTCAGTTTGGGTCATCGGTGGCCTCTTATTTTCATTTCTTGCGGTGGATGTATGGAGTGAATATGGTTCTCTTTGTACTAACATTTAGCCTTATCATGTTACCTGAGGTGAGATTACGATTATTAATAATTTGGAAATCACATTTAAGTAGATTTTTCATTAGACCATTAAATTACAAACAAAAAATTTTTTAATCCTAAGGAAGAATGGAATGACTGGCAGGTGATATAGAGTTATATCAAATACTTTTTGGACAAGTTTGCCTCAGGGACCTGCTTACTAGTGACCTCAAGGATATATGTTTCTGATTTTTGAAAGGAAGAGTGACTTATTGTGTGCCTTTTTTTCCCTAGAGAAAATCCAACCAAGCAATGAGACATACAGAAGGTGGGGTTGGCAGGAATTCATACTTAAAATATACACAAATCTAGAAGTAGGATGAGAAAGGAGACAGATTGAGGAGGAAGATGGATAGTAGGGTTAACTTCAGGAAAGAGGAAGGGCAGGTTTAGATATAAAATGTAGTATCTACATAAAACCACCAGGACTATGCTGATGATTATCCAAAGATGCATGATTCATTTTAGAGGAGAAGAAAAATGATGGTATATAATAATTCTACTTTGCTAAGCACAAATATTTCTTCAACTTAAATTGGTAAATATTTATTAAATGCTAATGATCTTTAAGAAATTTGCCATATCTCAAAGTGATAGAATATTTCACACTCCATTTCTCATAGCCAGAAATCATTATCTGGTTGTATGAACTAGCTTGGGTAAAAATAATCTTACATTTCAATAATAGCTTTATAGAATTCTTTAATATTTATGATTTCATTTGGTCCTCATCATAACTCTCATAAGTAGGGAAGGTCTTTATTTAACAAATGAGGAAAAATAAAAGATTAGGAAGATAATAGATTTGCCCTCAAGGAGCTTATATTTGGTCAGGTAAGAAAGCTACAGCAATAACCTAGACAGAAGGTGAAGAATGAACCTAGGATGATTGCTGAATGATGAAAAGTCTATACACACATATGTGTGTATATACGCACACATTTGTATGCACATATGTATATACATATATATGCATATATATGCATGCATATATATGTTTAAGTCCCCTAGAATGAAGGTGGGAGGTGGACAAAGACAAACACAGTTTGTCGGACACAAAACTTATTGAGAAAATGAGGAAGAATATCCTGCAGGTTAGTAGATAATGGCCACTAGCATCTATAATAGATGACAAATTTGTACAAGGTGAATCTCAAAGTGAGTGTTAGTAGTACAGGGAGAGTATGGAAATGGCAATGAGAAGCAAGAAATATTCCAGTTTCACTAACATGACAGTTAGTTGAGACATTTTTAAAAAATATAGCCAGTGCTAAAAATGTTGATCAGGGAAGCAGTTTCATCAATAGGGAGTCAGTTTCATTGAATGCCAGAAGGTAGGTGGAAAGAAAGAGAAAATAAAATGTTTAGGTTCAAGGAATTCATTAATTATGGAGCAAGTGTTCCAAAGGGTCATCAGATCTAGAGAGGACTTTGAGGGAATATTTATAATATAATATTTATAAAATACATTACAAACCTTAAACTATTATATAAATGCTAGCTAGTATTTTTTAAATTTCAGGCTTTATCATTATATGACTTTCAACAGGTTACTCATCCTTTCTGGATCTCAATTTCTTCATCTGTAAAACAAAAGAACTAACTCTAGAGTTAATTCCTTTTCTAAATCTATAATGGTCTATGATCCAACTTTTTCCTACTGTAATAGTTCAATATCTCCCAAGAGCAGTGGCTCTTAATATTTATTTTGTGTTCTTCTCCCTGAGGAAGTCTGATATAGCCTCCTTAAAATTGTTTTAAGATGCATAAAATGATAGGATTACAATAGAAACCAGTTATGTTGAATTATAGCTCTTAAAATATTTTTTAAACTAATTTTATGGACTCCTGGCTAAGAACTGCTACCCTAAAATCTGAAATAAATTAAAATAAACTTTGCAGTTATTTTGAGAGCATATCAGACTACAGTATGACCAGAAAGTAGTGTCATATCTCACAACCTTAGAAATTAAGATATTGACTCTCCATTGAAAATATTGGGATCATTTAATTATTCTTTTTAGTTCTTTAAATATTTGTCAAGTAGTTTTCAAAGAAATTAAAGAATCTACTTTGAAAAAATTTATAAAGGTTGTCTATGTTTCTTATGTCATGTCTCTGATCACTAATTATTATTTCAAATTCTATCTATTTAGGCATTATGGGGTTTGCCATATGGAAGTTTACCTAGAAAAACAGTCCCAAGAGCTGAAGAAGCAACTTCTCAGAACTTTGGTGTGCTATATGACTTCAATGTAAGTGTCTTTCCAGAGGAGCATTGCTCTATTGTCCAGAATGAATCCAAACATCTGAGGCTCCAGGGCAGAGGCTGAATACTTTATATTTGTTGAATTCCAAATACTCCTGAATTAATTTGTTAATTAGGAGATTTTCATGAGACAGGGGTGGAGGTTTTCCACCTTGATCATCTAGTGCATTAAAAACTTCAGCTCTTATCTTTGCTGTTAAGTGTACCAATATACCGCTTTTTATCATGTACAAAACATTTCAGAAGCAAAAAATCTCATTCCACTATACTGGAAATGAGTAGCAATCTATTGGAAATCCAATCCAATTTTGAGAATTTTCTTAGTTATAGTGGAGTAATATCAAACCTAGCCAGCTGTGAGTATAATTTTTTGAGTAAAAAAATGTGACTGAAACTTGAGTGACTAGATAGCAGAAACAGAATGAACACATATACTAGAATTTCAAAGAAAAAACTATCCATACTCTATTAGATTGTAAACTCCTTGAGGACATGTCTCAATCATCCCTATCTTCTGTAACACACTGTGAGCACTTGAAGATCATATTTTTAAAGACAATGTGAAAAAAAAGAACCATTCTGATTTAGTTTCCCTAAGGGTTTAAAAATGTACTTTTTTGATAAGGATAATTGAAATTTTTCTGCTTGTCCAGGAGAAACAAAACTTTAAGAACTGAAAAAAGAACCATCCTTCCTTCCTAAATCTATGCACTTCAAAGAGTTCCTCATTTTCCCAATAACAGTATTTCTTGATGACACAATTTTTTTATTATATACATTTATTATTCCATTGACTTATGTCTATTCACTGAGAATATTTGGATTTAAATCTAGTGAGTCAGAATTCACACCTTATGTTCAAAATTACATCTAGCACAATGTTGCTCAAAGTGTTGTAAAAGTGTGAGGTGAGGTTTGGTCATCTCATGGGAATCCCTGGAAGGGTGTTTAAAGAAAATGAATAGTAAAAGGACAGGTCTTAAATAGAATGGGAAATGAAGGAAAGAAAGAGGAAGAAAAGAGAATACTTATTTAGAGAACTGTTCATATGTTTAATTTGAATGCCATGTGTTTTTCCCAATGTAAATCTCTTGAACTCATCATGGCCAGAAATAATATCTTACAGTTCCTCTGTATATGTGTGTAATGTATAATGTAATATACCTTAGTAAGGTCTCAATTTTATTGACTGACTTTTGAAGGGAAGGAGAGAGACATAGATTTGGAACCAGAAGGGAAGTCAGAGGACATCTACTCTAACTTCCTCTTAGAAGTTTTTGGTGATTTGCATGATTGATGTAATGGATAGAGTCTTGGAATTGGAATCAGATGTAACTTAGTTCAAATCTTTCCTCATAAACTTTGTAGCTGTGTGACTTTAAGCAAGTTTTTTAATCTTTCTCAACTTATCATCTGCAAAATGAGAATAATAGCAACAACAGTATTGTTGTTAGGATCAAATGAGATAATGTATGAAGAACTCTGAAAACCATTAAACAAAATGTTATTATAATTATTATCATCATTATCTACATAGTAAATGACTAAATTGAAATTTCAACCTGTCTTTCTCTGTCTTAAAATCTGATGCTTTTACATTTTTTGCCTCTCTAATATTCTGAAAGCTAAATAATGCCCAACCTGAGAAATCATTGACTGTTTAAGAAGGAAGAAAGTAGCTAACTGATTTGAACAGCAATAGAGGGATTCTTTTTTCAGAGAGATTCCTAGTTTCTGAGAGAAAAAAGTAGTCGGTCAGAGGGGTAAGTAGGATAGGGTGATCCTTAATCCCAGGTCAGTAACATTTAGATTATGTTGATGATACTTATTCAGGAGTAATAAAATAAATAGATAAATAAAATGTTCTTAATAGATGGTTAATAAGCCCTTTCTCCTGAAAATTCCTCCCCAATCTGATTTGTCTTATTACACCTACTCTTTTAATTTTGATTTTATTTAATTTTAAAAGCTAATTTGAGAGCATAGTTTATGCTTCTTGCCCTGGTGCTCTTTTGTGATGCTTTCCTGGGCACTGAAATTTCTAGTTATGTCTCTGATCAAGGTATAGAATAAGTACAATTACCTGATGAGGCCTATATTTCCAAGTTCACAAAATGGACCTTTCTTGTAAAAAAAATTGTTTTCCTCTGTCCCCTTTCCATCCCTTTTCACCCTGTCCATCTTTCTGTTTTTCTTTTTCCCCCCATACCATTCTGTATGTCAAATCTTGCCTATGTATATTATTTGGACCCACTTGGACCCTTGGAGCTAAAGAGATTGATACTTGTCTGGGAGAGACTCCTAGTGAAGGGGAAATGCATTCACAAGAATGTAGGATATCAAGAAGTTCATGAAAATGTGACAGAGAAAGGCAAAATATGATTAGGGCCCATTTGACATCAATATTGAAAATAAAAAGCCAAAAAACTTTGTGTAGGAGAACACCATTGGTAAAAAGGCTGTACACTCAAATGTCTTTCTTATAATTTTCCAAACCAAACACACAAAAACATAGCTATACATACAACATACACATGAACACATACTCATATATGCATACCCTTACCTGGGAATTGGGATTTCTTTTTATAGAAAGATTCATCATACAAATGTGAAAATGGTTGACAGAACTTCTATCACATTTCTTCTCTCCATAGTGTTTTAGTAGGAGGTACCAAAAAACAAGGCATTGATTTTTCACATTGCTTAATTGGGTAGGTAGGACGTAGAATTTCCATTTAGCAGGTAGAAAAATAGAAGCTCAGACTACATAGATAAGTTATGCCTGGACAGCTGGAAAGGAGCAGAGCAAGGCAAGGAAATTTGTTCTTAGGTTTTATTTCTGTGTCATACCCACTATTATGTTTTCAGTGCAAATCTTACATGTAGTAGTTGTTTAATAATTGCGTGTTGAATTATCTGAATAGTAAATTCTGAGAATGCTAGCCACACCAAGGAGGGAATTCTTTCTATTTCTCTAATACAGTTGCTGCCATGCACTCAGATATCCCATGGTCTGTTCCTGGATTTCTGAAGCCAGTTCACTCTGGCACAGCTGAGATTATTCTAGGGTCCCTTCTAACTAATAGCCCCTTCCCACAGATCTTCCAACTTGTCTTGAATTAGAAAATTGTTTCACCCAGTCTTTCTTTGGGCTCTGTCACTATAGAATTTGGTTAGAATCATTATTTAAAAGTATTTGGAGTGGTTTTGGGGAGAGCTTGCAGGAGTCCCTACCTTTACTCTGCCCTTGTAGCTCCACCCTGACTCAATAATCAATAATTGATTCTCTGAACTCAAGGGTAAGACTTTTATTTAGCCCAATGGTCACTTTTTGGTGCCTAATTAAATACTCCTTTGCCAGGAAACTCAACAGCAGATGCTCCTCTACAGAACTCTCAGGGTAAATCTGAGACAACTTTTTCCATCATTTGTCAGAATCTATCAACATGATCTCTCCTTTTAAGAACTCTGAATCTGAGCTCTGTAGGAGCAATAATGACCCATCAACACCTGGGAGTTGGCACCTATATATCCTCACAACATAATATAGAAGAAAATAAGAAAGGGCCATAGACCATTGCTTCACTAATTCTTACTTATGATTTGCTCCCAAACTCTCATATCCATGCCTGGGCTCATTTTGACTGTTTGTTACTAGTTGTTTACCCTAACCACACACACACACACACACACACACACACACACAATTTCATACACACATATACATACATGCACACAACCACATATATGTTATTTTCATGACAAAATTATGAAAACATTATGTAACCCATAATCTTTGGCTTTTCATACTACCATGTGGAGGAATTTTGCATGCTGTTTTGTTTTTCATTGCATGTGGGGAAACGATAAGTTTTTTGATTTTATTTTTATTTATGGAATAAAATAAGCATAACCATTACATAGTACAATAAAAAAGATGATTGCATATGAAACAGAAAATCTACTATGCACAATTTCATATTCCTTTCAAATATACAACAAAATTATCATGTAAATTTCTTTTTACTTTTTTTTCTTCCCTTCCTTGGCTTATCCTAGAGATGGGTATCATTAGATAAAAAAGTCTACATATATGTATGCATGTTTGTATGTGTATAATTATGTAATACATTCTATTTATTGGCTCTTTCTTTGGAAGCAGATAGCATTTGTTTTATATGTTCTTTATAGTTAAACCTGGTATTTATAATAGACAAAATAACTTATTCACTCAAAACCATTCTTATAAAACAATAAAAATGTTACTTAAAAGGAAAAATTAAAAACAATATAGCAAAAAGTTTTCTTGGTTCTGTTCATTTTGCTCTTCATTATTTCATTTGGTTGTTTGGGGTTTTTGCAAGATAATGGTATTATGTGACTTGTCCAAGGACACACAGTTAAGCAAGTATTAAGTTTTTTAGGTCAGATTTGAACTCAGATTTTCCTGACTCCAGGACTGGTTCTCCAACCACTGTACCACCTAACTGCCCCTCTCTTCAGTATTTCATGCAAAGCTAAGTCATTCATAGCTGATCAACCTACAATATTCTTGTTTCTTTGTAAAACACCCAAGAGTGCATTGATGTCTCATTTCCCCCTATGTTCTCTCCAACATTTGTTATTTTCCTTTGCTGTCCTATTATTCAATCAAATAAGTATGAGATAGTACTTAATAATTGTTTTAATTTGCATTTTTCCAATCCTTAGAACATTTTTAAAAACATGGCTATAAGATAGCATTGATGACTTCATATGAAACTGTTCATATCTTTTGATCATTTATCAATTGAAGAATGGCTCTTATTTTTATAAATTTAACTCTATCAAAGAAACTTACTTCAAAAAGTTTTTTTCACAATTACAATTCCTCATTATTTTGCCCTCTCTCCTATTCTCCCACCCCCTCATTTATTGTATTCTCTCTCTCCTTTTACTCTGTCCATTTTATTTTCCTTCTGATTATCCCCACCTAATTTGTCATACACATTTTTGTTTAACATGTTTATAGATTAGTCATTTTCTGTATGAGGAATTAGGATTAAGGGAAAAGAAAGAAAACCATAAGATAGGGAAAAATACATGAGAAATTTTTTAAAAAGTGAACCTAGTGTTCACTCAAATTTTATGGGGTTTTTGTTTGTTTTGTTTTTCTTCCTCTGAATGTGGATAGCATTGTCCCTAACAGATCTTGTAGAGTTGTCCTAGCTCTCTGAACTCATGGTTCTTTACTACTACAAAAAAGAGCTTCTATGAATATTTTAGAACTCTTGTCTCTTTTTTGTGAGATAATTTACCCCATTTTACCCCCCCTTTCCATTTCTCCTAGTACATTTCTCTCTCACCCCTTAATTTTACTTTTTTAAGATATCATTCCTTCAAATTCATCTCATACCTATGCCCTCTAACTATATGTACTCCTTCTAACTGCCCTGATAATGAGGAAGTTCATATGAGTTATCAGTATCATCTTCCCAAATAGGAATATCAACAGTTCAATATCATTAAATTCATTATGATTTCCTTCCTGTTTACTTTTTTTTTGCTTCACTTGAATCTCACATTTAAAGATAAAATTTTCTGTTCAGCTCTGATCTTTTCCTCAGGAAAATTTGGAAGTCCCCATTTTTGTGGACGGTCTATCTTTTCCCCTGAAAGAGTATGCTCATTTATACTGGGCATAATTGTTTATAATAGAAGCTCTTTTGCCCTCCAGAATATCATATTTCAAACCCTATGATCTTTAATGTAAAAGTGGTTAAATCTTATTTTATCCTGACCATGGCTCCAAAATACTTAAATTGTTTCTTTCTGGCTACTTACAATATTTTCTCCTTAATGTGGAGCTCTAGAATTTGGCTATGATGTTCCTGGGAGTTTTCATTCTAAGTTGTCTTGGACTGAAAAAAATTGCTTTATTCCATCTTTTTGAGGGTTCTGTCACTCTAGAATTTGTTTAGTCATTATTTAAAGGTATTTGGAGGAATTTGGGGAGAGCTTGGATGAGTCTCTGCCTTTACTCCATTACCTTGGCTTTTTACCTGTAATTATTTTCCAATACCTACATAGCATTAGATTTAACTGAGTAAGAGAAGAAAAGAAAATATAGTGCTGATAATGGCAATAGTCTGTGAAAAGCAATAAATTTTGGGACTTATTCAAGGCTGCTTAAACAAATCAGAATTGACCTAAGTCAAAATTATAAAAGGAAGCGAATTTATTTTAAGTGTTGTGATTTTTTTCTTATTTTTCCATACATGCCCTCTTTTTCTCCGCTGCTAAATGGCTAGGGATGTTTAGCCTAGGAAGGGCAAAACAGGGTTATGGGCCAAGGAAGACAGTTTTCTTCAAGCACTAAAAGGATTTTTCCCTGGACAAGGAGGATTACACTTAGATACAGTGGGTAGAAGTTATAAAGAATTACTGGGCTGGGTGCAGCTAGGTGTCACAGTGGATAGAGCACCAACCCTGGAGTCAGGAGGACCTGAGTTCAAATCTTGCCTCAGTTTACCTAGCTGTAGGACCTCATGCAAGTCTTACAAAAACCCCATTGACTTGCAAAAATAAGAAAAATAATTATTAGGCTTGTTACAAGAATCTAAAGTGGAATAGGATGCCTCAGGAGCTTCCTCTTCATAAGACAAGGTGTTTAAATAAAAGGTGGATGGATATTCATCAGGTATTCTAGATTGGGTACAGATTAACCAGTTTATGGGGCTTTTTTTCAGATTAAATGAGATGTTTTTGAGGAAATAAGTGATGAAATTTAGTGTTTTGAAAGCAAGAAAGGTTACAAATAATTCTGAGGTTTGATATTGGGAATATAGAAAGGTGGTCTTGTCTCCCAAAATGCCAGTTGATTTGGGTAGTGGGAAAAGCTCTGTCCTTTGCTCACATCACTATACTGCTGCATATGCCTTAATCCTGTAAATTCGTTGGAGGATAGGGATCATCTCTGATTCACTTTTTTAAAAAAAATCCATCTTAGTCCAGTATCTTGTGCAATAAATATTCATTTTGATTACTTAAATGAAGTAATGATGAAAAATTGAATTAGAAGAAATATGTTCATATAGTCACTTTCATATCTTGTGGAAGAGGGAAAAAATGAAAGATACTTCTAAATATCATCCATCTTACTTGATGCTGAATGAATATAATCAATGTACCATAGGGAGAATATATGAGATACATCTCAGGACTTCAGATGACTAGTGAGATAATAAGAAATGCTGTTGCAGGCTTTGGAGGAAGTGTTCTTATCTTTCACTTATTGGATAGAACTTCTAGTGAGCAAACACTTAAAAGCACCCAGAACTCAACCAATGGAAGTATTATTCTACTCATTATTGTTGTGAGTGTGTCTGACTCTTTGTCACCCCATTTGGAGTTTTCTTGTCAAAGACACTGGAGTGTTTTGTCATTTCCTTCTTCAGTTCCTCTTTCAAATGAGAAAATTGAGACAAAAAAGGATTAAATGATTTCATACACACACACACACACACACACACACATATATATAAATATATAAGTTTCTTTGAGGATAGGTATTCTTTCATTTCTGTCTTCTTATCCCCAATGCCTAGGACAGTACCACTTGATAAGTATTTGTTGATAAATAAGTTTACTGATCAATATAATAGTACTATAAGAGTGATCTTATGTCAGGGTAGTGTCTTCTATTTTTCAGTTGAAAAGGCTTCTGCCTGGAAAAACTATAATAACAGCAATAACAAAAACTTGCATCTGCTTAGAAATGTTTGAATTTTTAATATATAAAGTTGCTAATTGGCTAGGCAGCAACTATTTATCCTTCAAAGAAAAACAGGGTCTTTTCTGCCTAGTATCATAACCCAAGATTGAAAATAAATGTTTTGTTGTTCTCTCTTTTGCATTTAATGATATTCCTTTCAGACCTCTTTATCCTTGGGTTTTAGGGTATGGCACAATATTCTGTCCTTTTTTATGGCTATTATGACAATAAACGGACAATTGGAGCCATGAATTTCAGGATGCCTCTCTCCTATTTTCTGGTGGGAATCATGTGCATTGGATACAGCTTCCTGATTGTCATCAGAACGTAAGTTCCATCTGCTCTCAGGGAAGGAGAAAATTATTGATATAACTAAAAAAGTGGGGGTAGACGGGAATAATTTAAGAACTGGTTAAAATTATTGCATTGCTTTGTGTCCAGAGAACACACAAATGAGAGGAGATGTTATACAGTTTTAACATCAGGACTGATGTGAAACTGATGTTATTCCAATATTGGTTCACAAAGTCTTCATTGACAGCTAACCACTTATACCACTGGCCAACTTTTCAGGCCTGAGCGCATTTTTAGCTAATATAAATCTTTTAGTGCTTTAGAAGTATAAGTGAATTGCTCAGCAGATGCTCAGAAAACAGCTGTTGACTTCCTTTATACACTTTGTGATACTTGAGTTCGATCTTCTTTGATCATTTTAAGAAATCTGAAGTCTATTTTCTTATATTTTTTTTTAAAAAGTAGAATAATTATTCAACCAATTTCAACAATATAAGATAGTAGAAAAACAAGTGTGGTCTCCAAAGAGATCATCAGGATTAGGAGTATAATAATGCATTCTCTTGGAAAAGGATACATTTTATCTTAGGGGAGGATTTAAATTGGGAACAAGATCAACTCTTTTTCCAGTGCAAAAAAAAATATATTTTTCAGTAACAGATGTAGGAATTTAAAATAAAATTGAGTCATCTGTATAGGGTTGTGGGCTCTTTTCCCGGTTTGTTGTTTAATTAATTAGTTGTGTTTGACTCTTTATGACACTATTTGGGGTTTTCTTGGCAAAATTACAGGAGTGATTGACCATTTTTTCCTCTAGTTCATTTTACAGATGAGGAACTAAAGCAAATAAGGTTAAGTGACATGGATTTGAATTGAGATCATCTTGATTGCAAGCCTGATACTATATCCACTGTGCCATCTAGTTGTCCCTCGTCTCAGCTAGTAACCAATAATATATTCCAGTTTCACTTGAGAGTTGCAGATGCAAACACTTATCTGCAGTCTACCAAGTTCCTTGTAAGGATGCTAACTTATTTTTTTGATAAGCACAAAGTTTCTTTACAACTAGTTTTCAGGAGCTTCCAAGGATCCCTGAAGGACAAAGTATTACCATAGAATAACATGTGAGGTATTTACCTAAATTGTCTAGACATATTCACTTTGCTGAAGTCAGGATTATCATTTAATTTATTGAGTATTGGTTTGGTTTTTAACTTCCTGGCTAATAAGATATAGGTTATTTGTCCTTTTCCATTTTTCTGTGACCTTCAGTGACTGAGAAAGAGTGTTAGATGGTACCAATTTAGCCTTGATTGTTTTATTGACTACTCTGAAGCTTACAGAGGTAGCATTTTTTTTTGCAAGACAGTGGGGTTAAGTGACTTGCCCAAGGCCACACAGCTAGGTAATTATTAAGTGTCTGAGGTCAAATTTGAACTCAGTTCCTCCTGACTCCAGGACCAGTGCTCTATCCACTGTGCCACCTAGCAGCCCTGAGAGGTAGTATTTATTGCAAAAAATTTTAAAGGCAGCTTTATAGAAGATTATGCTTTTAAAGCTGTAAATAAGGTAGTATAATTGGTTACTTGTGGCTATCTAAACATTCTGTTTTAGCTTTGACAACATCCATCAATTTTCCCATTTCCCCATATCCATTAAAATTGATCAGCTATATTGAAACATATTTGATTTGACTTTTTTTTTTACTTTTTTTGGTTTTGATAACCCAAACTGGCTTGACTATTTTCTTGTGGATTAGGCTACTGAAGACTTGCTACTATTACAAATATAAGATTTATAATAAATTACACTGGGGGGCAACTTTTCATAAACAGAATTAACAGCTACATATATGCTTCTGTTTTATTCTATACCTAAAACTTCCCCAAGTTATTCAGAAATAAGGAAGTTTGGCCATCAAATCAACCATTTTCAAGGACTCCAGGCATTTATCCACAAAATTTTTAAGAAGGTCCCTAAAATATTTTTCTTATTGCCAAAAGTCCAAAGGGTTTTGCCTCCAAACTTTTTATTTTATGATTCACTCTTTTTTAAAATTTTTATTAAAGATATTATTTGAGTTTTACAGTTTTCCCCCATTGATGATTCACTCTTAAGGAATGAACATCCATCAGAGTATTTGAAGGTTTGGGTTCTAGTCCTAGTTCTAGTATCTTCCATTTAGATAACTTTGGACAAATTCTCTCTATATAATATTCTTATCTATTTTATACTTCTAGATTTAGGTAAATCAAATTAGTAGGTTAAAATTATGTGCTACCATACCATAAATATGCAGGATTAGTACTTTATATGTTGTTCTCATTAGTTTTCAAACCAAATAAGATAGATCAGTTAAATGGCAGGTCCTAATCAATTCTACTGGAATCAGTGTATTAAATAGTATGGACTTGACTGGCTTTTTTTAGAACAACTAAAGTATTGGTCAGGATGGGACCCTAATCTTTCCATGCCTAAATGAGAAAGTCTGAACTGGGTTCAAAATGTTCTAGTTTGTTCATACTCTTTTCACAAAGCTGTTCCCTAGGGACAGACAATAATTCTTATTTTGAGTATACTCTCATCTGGAAATAGGATTCTAATTTCTAACATTTATGGAAATTAACTTCAGGGACCTATTTACAATAGTGAAATATTCTCTTTCTTGCAGTTTCATATTAAAGGGAAAAACTTTTGGGGCCATTAGGTGTCATAGTGGATAAAGCACTGGCCTTGGAGTCAGGAGTACCTGGGTTCAAATCCGGTGTCAGACACTTAAAAATTACCTAGCTGTGTGGCCTTGGGCAAGCCACTTAACTCCATTTGCCTTGCAAAAACCTAAAAAAAAAAAAAAAGGAAAAAACTTTTACAAAACACTCAACACACACACACACACACACACACACACACACAAATACTCCAGTCTTATAAAGGCATTTAAAAATGTTTCATGGTCTGCTCAAAATGTTATCATCATTACCCACTGTTACTATCTTCATACTGGTGTTGGAATTCAAGGAAGTTCCACAGATTACATCTTTCATTTTATAAGGGGTGCAGCTGACCCACTTTAGTTGATTAACTCTTGGAATGTTTAAACTATGGACAATAGAATTCAGGGCTGCTTGAATTTTCCTAGAAAAGAAGAGTTAATTTTGAGACATACAGATAGACATCCTTACAAAGATGCAGAGACAGAGACAGGAAGGAGAGAGGTGAGTTTAATTTGACTTTTCAGCTCTAGATCAAGAAGAAAAGAGAGAGACAGAGACAGAGACAGAGAGTCTGAGAAGAGAGACAGAGAGGGAGAGAGAGAAAGAAACAGATAGAGACGGAGGCAGATACACTACTCTTTATACCTCTGCCTACAAAGAAAAGGATGAGAGAAGAATGGGAAAAGACTGAATCTAGGCTGATGTCTTGCTGGATCTCATTCAGACCTAGTTAAGTTTCATCCAGTTTCATCGAAATACAGAGCACAATATATATGAAATCAGAAGTTCTGGTTTCAAATCTTTTTTTTTTTTTGGCTTCTTATGTATGTGACTTTTGGCAAGTTACTTAATCTCTCCTGGCCTCAGTTTCCTCCTTTATAAAATGAACAGGTTGGACCAAATAGCCTCTGATTGCCTTTCCAGCTGTAAATAAATAATTCATTTTCATTTACCTTGTTTCTGTTTTTAAAATATTTTTATTTGTTTTTCCAATTTCGTGCAAAGATAGTTTTTTTACCAATCACTTTTTTTCAAGATTTTGAGTTTTACCATTTTTCTCCCTCCCTCTCTTCCCCCTTTCCCCCCCCTGTCAGAAAGCAATCTGATAAAAATTCTATACCATTTATCCTGTTTCTTGCTAAAGGTTACTGTGTCATTCTCCTTACCATCTATAGTAGGCTAAAGGCAACATAGTACCTTCTACATTCAGTCTTAATGGCATATTTGAGGGCCATTTTGAGGAAGCAAAATAAACCCCGGATGATTTTGATTATAACAATAATGATGGTGATCATGATGATTTCTCCAATGATGGCTTGGAGACAGAGGACCTGGATTTGAATTTCAGTCTTGCCACTTATTAACTGAATGACCTTGGGAAGGCTTTGGACTTTCCAAGGTCAAATCTATGATCCTAAGTTCCTTTTGAATTAAGGATTTGTAACTATGTTCATAATACAAAGTTCCTTCCTCACTCCAGTCCCAGGCCTTAGTTGCAGTTAAATGAAAGAGGGGTGGGTTATTATGCTTCCTTTTCCAAATAGATCTGTTGATAACTCTCATATTGTTAAGAGTAACTAGCAGAGTTTCTTGCCAAAAAGATAAAAAAAAAAGAAAAGAAAAAAGTAAATAAGGGCAGCTAGGAGGCATAGGGATAGACCATTGGCACTGGAGTTAGAAGGATCTGAGTTCAAATCTAGCCCCAGACACTTGCTATATTAGCTGTGTGACCCTGGGCAAGTCACTTAACCCCAATTTACTTGCCAAAAAGAAAAAAAGCAACTGTCAAAAATATCTTTGTTTTGAGAATTTATATGACAAAATACATAGAAAGAAAAAAATACCTCTGAGTGAAGCATTGAGAAAAATGTTTTAAACAAAACATCCTTTCCCCCCCTTCCTTTAATTCATTTCAACACTCCTTTTCCTTTTATTCCCTCTCCAGTTACAAGGAGGCAACAAAAATGAATAAGTGAAAAAATGGTGGGACAAGTGCATTTCACAGGTTTGTTGTATACTACACACATCCTTGACCATCTTGGATTCAATTTAGTTCTATTCAATTCAGAAAACATTTATTAAGCACTATACTGGACTGGAGACCTGTCTGTTCTCTATAAAAGGAAAGAATTGTACTAGTTGGTTTCTGAGGTTAAGTACAGTGTTGTGATGGTCTTGGATTCAGAAAGAATTGATCATGGATCTTTCCTCAGAAGTCTGATCATATATGAGCTCTATAAACCCTAGACGAATCACTTAACCTTTCTTAGTTTTTTAGTTGTAAAATGGGGATAATAAGTACTGAGGACATAGAAGGAAAAAAAGAATCCTTGTTTCCATGGAGTTTATTTTATATTAGATGTTTTATCCTCCAAAATCATCCTTTGTTACTTTCAATTGAAATTCTTACTTCTTTTAGTAGTCTGAAGAAAGCAAAATAATTCAAACTAAGTTTTTTAATAGGCAACAATCATTTATTGTGATATTTGTTTATTTTAGAAAGATCTAATGATAGGTCAATGGAACCCATATGCAACTTCTCTAAAACTTAGGCCTATTACAAAAGTTTGATTCTCTAATGCTATTATGTCAGATTCCTGGGATAGTTGACAGCTAAATTCTTGAACATTTACTCTGTTCATAAATAAGACTGGAACTGATTAAGATATAATTTTTGCCCCTATCTCTGAACAAGAAATCACTAAGTACTTAGAACCTAAAGTTATTATCTTTTAGTATCTTCTGCCTTCTAGGTGCTTAATGAGCTTGAAGGTTTATTACAAAATTCAATAATGTAAGCACTATTATTATCAGGTAGGTAATACATGAGAACAAGGCCATTAATAAATTCTAGTCATTTAAAAAATATTCTATATCAACAGAGACAATTATAGGTTAATTGACCAACAGTGGAGAAAAAAAAACAAACAAAAAACTAGCCCAAAATAAAACAAAACAAAAACCTCAATACAAAGGGTATTGCAAGATGTAAAAGTAATAACTGTCAAATATTCATTTATTCATTTGTTAATATGAAAGTAGAAAATTTTCGAGATTGGAAATCTTACTGGTGATTATCCTCAAAATGCCTATCAAGGGATGAGCAGGATATTACAAGGGTATGTTGGTTACATATTCATTTAAGAAATTTTCATCTTTTCAACCAAAATTTCCATTGAGGGCATCTTTCTTGAGCCTAATCCAATTCATTGTGGCCTTACTGTACCTTTCTGTTGTCTTCTATGGAGTCTTTAATGTAGGGAAAATGTCTGTTTTTCTTAATCTAGATAAAGGATTTACCCCCCACCCAAGCCTGAGTAGAACACAATGAGATGGGGACTAAACAAGATTGAAAAGAATATTAAGTTCAGGGGCAGCTAGGTGGTGCAGTGGATAGAGCACTGGCCCTGGAGTCAGGAGTACCTGGGTTCAAATACAGTCTCAGACACTTAATAATTACTTAGCTGTGTGGCCTTGGGCAAGCCACTTAACCCCATTGCCTTGTAAAAAAACTAAAAAAAAGAATATTAAGTTCAATTTCATTAAGAGTCCTATTCTTCAGGGGTTGATGACTAGATAATGAGGAAATAAGAATGGAAAAAATACTGCATCTCTCCAATAATAATTGATTATTAATTTAAGAGAGAAATAATGATTTCTCCATGATAAGGTAGGTACCCTAGTGTAGTGAATAGAAAGCTGACCACAGAATCATAAAGACCTGCCTTCTTAGAAATGGATGAATTATCCTGCTGGTAATACCTGTGGAATCCTGATTTTCCATGTAGCAGTTTCCATATTTCCCCATCATTTTCATCAAAATAGTCTTAATGTTTGCAAGTGTTCTGAACCAGATAAACAAATGTAATGCTATATACCAAATCTCTGAAAGCTGCCCACTCCTTTCCTGTTCCGCTGCTCAACTTTCCCTCCAAGTTAGCTGCAAATTATTCCAGTTGAGAATAAAGAAGCACTCAAATCTCTTGACATTGATTCTCCTGGTAGTCATTTTGCCCTGGAGCTGCTGCTTTGGTTGAATGTGAATATTTAACCTGGATAGGATAAGTCACAGACTGGCACTCTGTAGCACACATTACTTTCTTCATTCTCACATCCTGTCTTTCTTCTTACAATCACATAGTCTATTTATACTGATGCCAATGTTTGCTTCATGGGTATATCCAGGAAGGTTTATTGTATTTAGGTAACTGGAAGATATTGTTTGTGAGGAGATAGACAGAAATAAATTTAAGAACTATGGGATATCAAGTCAAGAAACATTGTCAAGGAAAAGGTGGTTCTTGATTCCAGGTTTCCATAAACTGAGAGTGGTTCTCAGATTCCATTAGTAGATTAATGGAAGAGAATGTTTCACAAAGCCATTACCTTAAAGTTTGCAAATAGAATTATAAATATGTCATTTTCTTTTCAACAACTCTGGGAGGTGGGTGTTATCTGCATTTTACAGTTGAGGACTAAGATAGGTTGGGTTTAAGTGACTTGTCCAGGGGCACATTAGTCTTTGGTAAATGCCTAATGAGTTATTATTTTATGTATCCTAGCTAATTTATGCAAAACATTATTTGATCAACCAACTGATTGTTTCCTGAAAACGTCAGGTGGACTATATCTTAGATTCAAGTAGGCTGCAGTTGACAAAAGCATTGCACTTTAGTGGAAGTCTTTTTTGGCCTTCTCCATCAACTTCTCTCCCCTTTTTTCCCAACCTTTATTGCTGAGGTATTTCTATGATACTATTAGTCTATTTTTCAGGAGGCTTTTTATGTGATTTGTAAAAAAGTATGCCTCTGAGCATATTTACAGTGTTAAAAATTCAACCTGTATATTAAATAATACAAGAACAAAATAAAAAAAACAAGCAAACACAAAAAAAAAGCTATTCAGAGTGAAAGCCTTAACTAAAAGCACATGGTTTACAATTATCTCATAAAACTTTGCATGGTTGCCTGTACTATATGGCATGGTTTCCTAGTTTAGTCCCTTGAAAAACAAATTTAAGCAAATTGTGAGCTGTATGTGACATGGTATTGACCATCTTGAGGCAAAATTAAGGAATTTGTCCTCAGTGCCTTCCACTCCTTTCAACATCCCAAATGCCTTCCAGTCTCTTAACTTTCCCCTTCCCCCACCAGTTACCTTTTCCTATCTCTTACCCTCTTCCAACTTTCCTGTTTTGTGTCTTATTCCTTCAGGGTCTACACTCAAATGAAGAAAATGAGTGTTAAAGGAATAGTTGAATGAACAATTTGTCTCTCCCAGATAACAAGTTTGAGGGCCGTAAAAGGAGGTAGTTGGACTAGATTAGTACTGAAACTGGGTCCCTTGTAGTGGGTCTGAGATTGAATCCTGATTTGAGACAAGTTAATTAGTCTCTTTCAGACTCAATTATGCAAAATATGCACAATAACAATAATAATAATAGCACCAACTTCAAAAGAATATTATGAAAATCAAATTAGATAATATCTAAGGTGCTTTGTTATATAAATATTGGATCATCATAATCAACATTATCATAGTATCATTTGTGCTACATTTTATAACTCTAGGGGAGAATTCTTAATAAAATTAAATTCTTAATAAAATAAATAATAAAGATAAAAATAAAGAATAAAAGACAAGTAGACACAGCACAATTTCTTTAAGAAAGCTCTTAAATGGAGAATTTTTAAAAACCACATTATAGGGGCAGCTAGGTGGCATAGTGTTTAAAGCACCAGCCTTGGAGTCAGGAGTACCTGGATTTAAATCTGGTGTCAGACACTTAATAATTACCTAGCTGTGTGGCCTTGGGCAAGCCAATTAACCCCATTTGCCTTGCAAAAATCTAAAAAAAACAAAAACCAAAAAACCACATTATAGGGGCAGCTAGGTGGTGCAGTGGATAGAGCACTGGCCCTGTAGTCAGGAGGACCAGAGTTCAAATGTAACCTCAGACACTTAATAATTACCTAGCTGTGTGGCCTTGGGCAAGCCGCTTAACCCCACTACCTGGACAAAAAAAACCCTTAAAAAAACCACATTATGGCTTTCTGCTTATTTTTAATGAGGTGAATTTTTATAGGACGTTAATGCCTATTATTCTAAAGACAAATAGATTGACTATGATATAGAAATAGAGGTGGGCTATGTGGAACCAAGATCTGAAACTACTCAAACTAAACTGCAAGTAAAAACTGGTTTTTTTCTACTTCTACTTCTAATTGGGTTGACTCTAACTACTTGACTTTTAAAATATTTGAAAATCTAACTCTTATCAATACAGTGAAAATTTTGGAACTATATGAAAACACTATTTTGGTAAAATTTTCTTTTGCTGATACATTTTTTAATTTTGTTTTCCTCATTAAACCAAGGTCCTTTAGAATAGAGGCTGCGTTTTTGCCTTTATTTGTATTACTTATGCTTAGCCTGCCACATAGTAGAAACTTAATAAAAGCTTATTGATTAACTGACAAGCTGCATCTGTCAAAAGCAACACCTGAACTCAGGTTTTCCTCACTTCCAAGGTTGGTTCCCTATCCACTTGGGGTCATTGATTTATGTCTTGTCATTGCACTCTGATGACCATGGAGAGAAGAGTGAAACTAATGATTCTGCAAAGCTCTGCCTTACTTAAATCCAATTTACACACAAGTCAAGACATCATTTTCATGAAGTTATTGCTCCTTTTTGAGAATGAAGAATAAACAACAATCCTTTAAATTTGACTTTAAAAAATGTCCTTTATAATTCTAAAGTTATTGTATTAGTTTAAAAATATAACAATATTTTATATATCTTACTTTGCCTACAAAAAAAATCCTCATGTTTGGCATCCATAGAAATGTTAAGACTCCAGGAAAAAGAAATGTATAAAAACATGGACCAGAAAATCTTTTGGGGAAAAACCATTTCTCTTCCCTTATGTATTTTCCTCCCCAGTTTTTTCTTCCCTTAAATTTGCCTTCCTTACTTTTGCCTAATGGTACCATTTTATATTTCCCTTCGAGGTTCAAATTTTGGATTTGCCTTTTTATCTTTGCAGAATGGCAAAGAATCTTGGTGAAGATGGAGGAGGGGATGACAACACTTTCAATTTCAGCTGGAAAATGTTCACAAGCTGGGACTTTCTTATTGGTAACCCTGAAACAGCAGACAACAAATTTAACTCCATCATAATGAACTTTAAGGTAAAGGAATTTTTTTACTGAATTTCTGGGAGCAAAATCTCACTAATCCCAAATCACTTCTTGTGGTCTAATAAAATATTCCCAGGAGAAGGGAAAAGTTGACTCATTTTATCTACCTGCCAGAATTAGGGGACAGTGCCTGCTTAGAGAAAATCTGGTGACATTTTCCAGCATTAATATTGTAGCATTGTCCTGCTTCCTCAGTTTTCACAATAATATTGACAGGAAACAAGAGATTCATCATTCACAATTTTAACACTAGAACGAAGGTCACTTATAAAAAAAGAGTAGTAGATTTGGAATTCTACCCACACTACTACTTATAAGTTCTGGGATCTTAGGCAAGTCATTAACTTTTCTGAAGATGTTGCTTCCTCAGTGAGAAGAAATGAAATATTAGCTATCAGCCTTAGAATCAGGAAGACATGTTCAAATTCTGGCTTTGAAGTATAATGAACATGTAACACTGAGCACATAATAGAGATTGTAAATTGAAGGTCATTTGCAGATGGTAGAGAAAGACATTGCAATGGTAGAGAAAATTTTCTTATTGGTAGTTCCCCATTCCAAAGCAATCTCAGGTTCCAATTCTATTCTTCCCCTTCTTCCTGCCCCCCTTATATTATTTACCTCATTGATCTTGATTCCACATGTCCCACCTCTTTTTCTATCATGCATGCATGACTTGTGAGTAAATTGGATTTAAATGAGACAGAGCTTCACAAAGTCACTAGTCTCACTCTCTTCTCCAGAGATATCAGAGTCCAAACACAATATATAAATCAAGTCTACTGGCAATGGCTCCAGTGGATAAGGAACCAACTTTGAAAGTAAGGAAGACCTAGGTTCAAGTGTTGCTTTCATAGAGGGCTCTCAGTTAATCAGTAAGCTTTTATTAAATTCCTACTGTGTGGCAGGCTACGCATAAGGGATACAAAGAAAGGCAATTTTATTTGCAAGCAAACAAAAAAGGTAAAAAGTTGAACTACTATAATGTGAGTTTTTGCAATAGAGGTCTTTTCCCATTTTAAAACAGTTTTATTGATATTGCTTTTACATTGCCTAGATTTTCCCATATATCCCTTACTTCCTCCTTCCAAAAAGTCATCTATCATAACAAAGAATTAAAGTAAATAAATGAACTAATAAGTAAATAATAAGGGGAAAAATCATCAAAACTTTTTAATACATAGAAAAAATTATTATTCTTACAAATTCTTGATTTCTATTTTAATGTTTAATAAAATTTGATATTCTAAGAAATATTCCACACCTATGGATATTCTAGTTCTATAAAGCAGTTAAGGGCTTTTCATATCTCTTTGTTAAGGACTTGTTATGTATATTTTAATAATACTTATTTGAACAAAATATAAACCATTCTCCAAAGTATCTAAAATACAATCAGAAGAGTAATACTACCCATTATGACAAAGGTCTCCAGGTCTTCCCTAATGCATCTCATCTATTTTGTAGAATCGATTCCCAGAGATTAATGAAAACTGATTTTTCAATTTTCATTTCCCACAAAACTAATCTGAAGTCCTGACCCTTAAAGTAGCTCAGTTTTTCTTTTCTTTTTCTCCTCTTTTTAGGAAGCTATTGATGAGGAATTTGCAGCCCAAAGAGAAGAAAATGTCCATTTGATCCGATTCCTGAGGTTCCTTGCTAACTTCTTCTGTTTCCTCACACTTGCTGCAAGTGGATATCTCATTTTTTGGGCTGTGAAACGATCCCAGGAATTTGCACAGCAAGATCCAGACACCCTTGGGTGGTGGGAAAAAAATGAAGTTCGTCCCTGCATGCTACTATATGTTTGGAATTTGTCATTTACTACTTTGTGGGTTATGGGACATGCTTTGGCTTTTTTCCTTTCTTTCCTCCCTTCATTTGACTTTATTCTCTTGAGTTTTTCCCTTCAATTCTAATCCTATTCCTGGGTCTTCTGTAACAAGAGGACAAGGATGCAGATCTTGCTTTTGATATTTACTAATTAGTCAGCCTTGAGTAAATCACTTAATCTCCCTGGGCCAAAATTTTCTCCACTATAAAGGTGGGCCTTTGAGGCCCCTTATCTTTAACTTTGGTTTTGATATAATTATAGGAATCTAGAGCCAGAAAGGATTGTGGAGTTTTTCTAGGACAATCCTTTATTTAACAAATGAAAAAAACTAAAACTCAAGATTTATTCAAGGTCAAACATTGTTAGAAAGAACTGGATCTTGAACCCAGGTCAGAGACTTGAGTTCAGGTAGCGAAAACAATATGGAAATGAATGGAGGAACGAGAGAGGATGGGATGGACCTCAAGCAATGTGAATTTCTTGGTTGCTGAATAATGGCTCTTTCAAACACAAACAGTAATGTAAACAAGTTAATTTATAGATTTTATTAGGAATCACTTTAATCGAAAGCTGATAAACAATGACAATATTAAATTCTGGGCATAGACAAAGTTTTTCCATTTTCCTTTTTATCCTGGTATACCTCTCATCCCTTGCCATCACCCTAAGGGAAGACACTCTTTTTTTTTTGATAGTGCCAAGAGACTTGCAAATGAGGTAAGCACATTACTCCCCAATCACTATTCTTGACTTTCTCTTTCCATTCCCAAACAGTATTTCATAAATATGCCCAAAGTCCACCGAATAAGGTTAAAGTGAATAACAATATACGGGAAGAACAGTGACAATTCTAAGAGTCTGCATCAACCAGCATCTCAGCAACTGAAATAACTAAATAACAACTATATATCTTTTTTGAACTCTAGTAATGCATCAGCTGCCTAATATAGACTTGCACATGTATACCCCAAACATATTCCAAATTCAACATGTCCCAAATCTAACTTACTATAGTTTCTTTAAAAATTCACTTATCTTCCTAATTTCATCACCATTCTTTTATCACCAATCAACTCTATGATTCTTAGAATCATCATAGCTCTCCTCTTCCTCCCATGTTATGCTCATCCCTTTTTCCTCCATTTATAAGACTACCACCTTGGTTTAGAACCCTCCCTTATTACCTCTCTTCTATACTATTGCAATATTTTCATACTCATTCTCAATTCCAGTCTCTTTCCTCTCCAATCTTTCATATCACTGACAAATTTATTTTCCTACAGGTATGTATCTGATCATCTCACTTTCATGAAATTGAAATGGTTCCAAATTGCTTCTAAATAAAGTAGTAACTATCTCATTGAGCCATTTCTAATTTAGCATCAAACTATCTTTTTGGGTTTTGTTCACATTATTCTCCTCCATTTAATTTGTTTTACAATCAAATTGACCTATTTGCTGTTCCATGTAAATGATATTCCATTTCTTAACTCTGCACTTGCAGAAACAGTTTCAAGTTCTTCCTCAATGTTGTTTTCCCTCCTCACTTTTTTTTCTGGAACCTGCAGTTAAGGGTTGATTTCAACAGAGAGCCTTTCCTGATCCTTTCAATTATTAATGGTCCCTCTCCCTCATCACTTCTAATACTGCATAGTATTTACTTTGCATATATTTAAAATGTACTTTTCTGAATATAGATATATATATACATATATATGTATATATATATATATATATATATATATATATATATATATATATATATATAGTAATCCCCAGGAGAATGCAAAAATCCATGAAGGAAGATCTATTTTGTCTTTTTTCCTTCTTTCTTTTTTTTAGTTAGCAATAGAAACATTGCCTTATATATATGCTTAATAAATGTTCTTAGATAAATAGATGAATGCTAAAACTGGCAATATTTAGAATAAAAATTTTAAAGCAAGAAAGGACCTTAAGGATCATCTTATTAAAACTCTTCCTTGGGGTGGCGCAGTGGATAAAGCACTGGCCCTGGAGTCAGTAGTACCTGGGTTCAAATCCAGTCTCAGACACTTAATAGTGACCTAGCTGTGTGGCCTTGGGCAAGCCACTTAATTCCATTTGCCTTGCAAAAAAAAAAACTCTTCCTTTTACAAATTGTAAAAGAGAAGCCAAGAAAGAGAAAGTCTTGCCCAAAGTCATACAGTTAATTCCTTATTAAGCCAGTCCTGAAACCTGAATCTTCTGACTCCCAGCTAATTTTGCCTTTGGTACTTTTGTCTATCTTCATATAAATGAAGACATGACTGAAGACATGATACTCAAACACTTCTGAGAGTTTGTATATTATACAATTCTAAAAACAGTATAAATACTGTACACAAGGAAAAAAGGCCCTGCAATTCAGTCAGCTCATGTTCAATTCATGGGCGTGTGTGTCTTTTTTTAAAATTTCTTTTGGATTCTGGGTATCTTGGGCTTTGGAAGACAGCTGAAGCTACTTTACTTTAAGTGCCTAATTTCTGTTTTGAAGAGGTTTGAGAGATTATGTAGATTTAAAAAAATGGCTAATCTGGTAGTTTATGTGACTCCTATAGTAATCTTATAGTTTCTATTTCATCACTATTACTATTACTACTCTTCTTCCTCTTCCTGCTGCTGCTGCTGCTGCTACTACTGCTAGTACTACTACTACTAAAACTACTACTATTACTACTATTACTGCTACTACTACTACTACTACTACTACTACCACTACTACTACTACTACTTCTTTTACTATTAATACAACTATTTTATCTCCCATGGAACCTGATACCTATCAAATATCATAAGATACTGACTCATGATTGGAAGCTTCCATAAATTGGTGACAAGCTAGCCTGAAGTATTTCAATAGGAGAGATTTGGGGCTGGATGGAAGTGAGATTAGAGGTTCAGTGATTTTAAATTTGTATGTTAGCTATTATTTCCAGAGTTTCCTTGTATTTTGTTGTTCCTACCTGAACAAACTGTAGAATTAACACTAAAAAATGAGAAGTTTGAACTGGATGAGGTTTGATCTGTATCATTAATTCTTTGATACTCCAACTATATGCCAGCAAATAGATAACTAAATTGTAGAAAGAATGAGGAAGGCTAGTAAAAATGCATTAAGGGGCAGCTAGGTGGCACAGTGGATAGAGCACTGGCCCTGGAATCAAGAGTACCTGAGTTCAAATCTGAACTCAGACACTTAATAATTACTTAGCCGTGTAGCCTTGGGCAAGCCACTTAACCCCATTGCCTTGTAAAAAACTAAAAACAAATGCATTTAAAGGAAAAATTAAACCATACTTTTACAAATTAAAAAAAAAATTATTCAGGGCTAAACCAGAATGCTCAACAATATACCTACTCTTCAAGATCTTTCTTGCTCCCAGGCAAAATGGAGAAAACAGATTTATTAATCAAATTCCATTAAAAAAAACCTGCTCCAAAGCAAGTCATCCTTATCATGTTTGTTCTATGACAAGTAAAGTTATGTTCTATATGAACATAATATTTTATAGTCACAACTTGGGGAAAATTTAGAAAATTGATTAGCCATTATCTAATACCATTTGAAAAAGTTCTACTATGCTTAAACACACACACACACACACACACACACACACACACACACAAACACACACACACACAAAGACACAAACATTGAAAGTTTAGCCATGTCTTATTTTGTCCAAACATCTGACTAGCCTCATGATATACTGCTTTCCAATTCTAGTTCTGAAAACACTGATTAAATCAGCACTAACATTTCTGTAAAGGATGTGTTAATAAATTTCCTTCCAGGGGTGTTGTGCTAGAGTCAACTCTCCTGAAAGTCCTAAGACTAAATACCTAAGAAATTGGCAAACACTTTGAACTAGAATTTGATTTATTGTTTTGTTGATTGTCTAGATTTAAGAAAGGGATAGAGAAAATATTAATAAAGCAGATTAAACTTAAAAACATGCTCATACATCTTTTTCCCTCAAGAGTTGGCAGTTAAGGGACAGCTAGGTGGCACAGTGGATAAAGCACCAACCCTGGAGTCAGGAGTACCTGGGTTCAAATCCAGTCTCAGACACTTGATAATTACCTAGCTGTGTGGCCTTGGGTAAGCCACTTAACACCATTTGCCTTGCAAAATCCTTAAAAAAAGAGTTGGCAGTTAAATATTTACTAGCATGTCCTTTCCTATGATGCCAATCACCATTCTTCTAAGCAAAAACTTTTCAACCATTTTCAAAGGTGGGGGGAAGGCAAGTTCCCTGAAAATAGAGACTAGCTTACTAGTGTGTTATTTGTATCCCTAATCAGCAAATTGATAATTATTAAGTACCAATGTTTAACATAATAAGTAGCTAATTAATTAAGCACTTACTACATGTTTTTTGTTCATTTATTTGGATAAAGACTAGAGTTCTTAGGATCCAAAATAATTCTCTTACCTTACAAGGACTGAAGAAAAGTTGCCAAAGGAGAATCTTAGGAAAAGGGAAAATTTTAAGATGTCTTCAATGTACTCTTTCTAGTTTCATTTATTTATTTAATTATTTTTTCAGATGAACATGATCATGTCGCTCCTGGGGATGTTTTGTCCAACCTTATTTGACTTATTTGCTGAACTGGAAAACTATCATCCCCTTATAGCTCTGAAATGGTTACTGGGTCGCATTTTTGCTCTTCTTCTGGGCAACTTGTATGTATTTATTCTTGCCTTGTTGGATGAGGTCAATAACAAGGTAGGTACTGTTTCTGTATTACTAGCCTTTGACAACTGTGTTAGTCTTTCCTTTTGTTAAATATTTCTCATTTATCCTTTATATAGTTTGTTTTGCATATATTTACTTGTTGCTTCTCACATTAGATTGCAAATTCTATGAGGGCAAGGACTGTCTTTTGTCTCTTTTTGTATCCCTGATGTTTAGTAGAATACTGGGAACATAAAAGGTGTTTAATAAATGTTTATTGCTAGATTAATTGGTTGGTTGTTTTCTTTGTGTTTGTTTTTCCTAGCTGGAAGAAGAAAAGTTAGTTATGGCAAACATCACTATATGGGAAGCGAACATGATCAAAGCCTTCAATTCATCTCAGAGTGAAAATAGCACTGGTCCTCCTTACTTTGTGGAACCTGCCGATGTACCCAGGGGTCCCTGCTGGGAGACAATGGTAGGACAGGTAATGAAATGGATGGGAATACACTGCCTCAGGACTCAAATACTCAAACAGATTTGCTAACAAAGATGTCTATGGCAAACTCATCTTATCTATTCACCCAGGGACATTCTTGTCCCTGCTGCTGGGGCTTTCCTCAATTTCTTTGACATTTTAAGCATACTTGTAGAGCACAGGGGCCATGAATCCTAATCTTAAATTGTAGTCTGTTGGACTGTGAAGAAAGGATGACTAAAGGCATTGTCAGGAAACATTTCTTTGATATTTCTCTCTTTGGATACCTTGCCATCAAACCAATTATGGTCATAACTTCTGAGAATTAATCTTGTTCCATTATTTCAGTTGAGTCTCATTCTTCAAGACCCCATTTGAGATTTTTCTTGGCAAATATACTAGAATGGTTTTCCATTTCCTTCTCCAGCTCAGTTTATAGAAGAAGAAACTGACAAACAGTGTTAAGTGACGTTCCTAGGGTCACACAACTAGTAAAAGTATCTGATTTGGATTTGAACTAATTACATTCCAGTGCTGCCTGGTCATAAATACATACTTCAGAAAATCATTAGCAGTTATCACCATGCTATGAAGATTTTTACACTGTTTGCAAATATTTAGTTAAAATTAAGTCTATTCCACTTCGCAGATATTCTTCTTTTTATTCCCAAACTAAGTCTAAAATGATCAGTACTGTAAAATAATTGGGATGACCAGGTCTTTACTCCAAAGTGCTAACATCTAGGGAGGACAAAGTCCTCTACTGGCTTGTCATTCTTGTTTGTTTTCCTCAAAGAGCTTTTTTATCTCCTTTTCCATCTGGCCAATTCTGCTTTTTAAGAATTCTTCTTGGGGAAGCTAGGTGGCACAGTGGATAGAGCACCCATTCTGGAGTCAAGAGTACCTGAGTTCAAACCCAGCCTCAGACATTTAATAATTACCTCGCTGTGTGGCCTTGGGCATTGCCTTGCAAAACCCTAAAAAAAAAAACTCCTCCTCATTAACTTTTTGAACTTTTATCCATTTCACCTAAACAGGTTTTTAATATGTTATTTTCTTTTTTTTATTTTTATTAAAGATATTATTTGATTTTTACAATTTTCCCCCAATCTTGCTTCCCTCCCCCCACTCCCACCCCACAGATAGCACTCCATCAATCTTTACTTTGTTTCCATGTCATACCTTGATCCAAATTGGGTGTGATGAGAGAGAAATCATATCCTTAAAGAGAACAGAATTCTCAGAGGTAACAATATCAGACAATAAGATATCCGGCTTTTTTCCAAATTAAAGGGAATAGTCCTTGTACTTTGTTCAAACTCCACAGATCCTTATCTGGATACCGATGGTACTCTCCTTTGCAGACAGCCAAAAATTGTTCCCAATTGTTGCACTGATGGAATGAGCAAGTCCTTCAAAGTTGAACATCACTCCTATGTTGCTGTTAGGGTGTACAGTATTTTCTGGTTCTACTCAACTCACTCAGCATCAGTTCATGCAAATCTCTCCAGGTTTCCCTGAAATCCCGTCCCTCTTGGTTTCTAATAGAACAATAGTGTTCCATGACATACATATACCAGTTTGCTAAGCCATTCCACAATTGAAGGACATTTACTGGATTTCCAGTTCTTTGCCACCACAAACAGGGCTGCTATAAATATTTTTGTACAAGCAATGTTTTTACCCTTTTTTCTCATCTGTTCAGGGTATAGACCCAGTAGTGGTATTGCTGGGTCAAAGGGTATGCATATTTTTGTTGCCCTTTGGGCATAGTTCCAAATAGCTCTACAGAAGGGTTGGATGAGTTCACAGCTCCACCAACAGTGTAATAATGTCACAGATTTCCCAAATCCCTTCCAACAATGATCATTATCCTTCCTGGTCATACTGGTCAATCTGAGAGGTGTGAGGTGGTACCTCAGAGAAGCTTTGATTTGCATTTCTCTAATAATTAATGATTTAGAGCATTTTTTCATATGGCCATGGATTGCTTTGATCTCCTCATCTGTAAATTGCCTTTGCATATCCTTGGACCATTTGTCAATTGGGGAATGGCTTTTTGTTTTAAAAATATGGCTCAGTTCTCTGTATATTTTAGAAATGAGTCCTTTGTCAGAATCATTAGTTGTAAAGATCATTTCCCAATTTACTACATTTCTTTTGATCTTGGTTGCATTGGTTTTATCTGTGCAAAAGCTTTTTAATTTAAAGTAATCGAAATCATCTAATTGGTTTTTGGTGATGTTCTCCAACTCTTCCTTAGTCATAAACTTTTCCCCTTTCCATTGATCTGACAGGTAGAATAGTCCTTGATCTTCTAATTTGCTTATAGTATTGTTTTTTATGTCTATGTCCTGTAATCATTTGGATCTTATCTTGGCAAAGGGTGTGAGGTGTTGGTCTAATCTAAGTTTCTTCCATAAAGACTTCCAATTATCCCAGCAGTTTTTATCAAAGAGGGAGTTTTTATCCCAATGGCCGGACTTTTTGGGTTTATCAAACAGCAGATTACTATAATCCTCTCCTGCTTTTATACCTAGTCTATTCCACTGGTCCACCATTCTATTTCTTAGCCAATACCAAAAAGTTTTGATGACTGATGCTTAATAATATAATTTTATATCTGGTAGGGCTAAGCCACCTTCGTTTGCATTTTTTTTCATTAAGCTTCTGGAAATTCTTGACTTTTTACTTCTCCATATGAATTTACTTACAATTTTTTCTAACTCATTAAAGTAATTTTTTTGAATTTTGATTGGTAGGGCACTAAACAGATAGTTTAGTTTTGGTAGAATTGTCATTTTTATTTTATTAGCTCTCCCTATCCATGAGCAGTTGATATTTGCCCAGTTATTTAAATCTGATTTAATTTGTGTGAGAAGTGTTTTATAATTGTTTTCAAAAAGATTCTGAGTCTGTCTTGGCAAATAGACTCCCAAATATTTTACACTGTCTGAGGTTACTTTGAATGGGATTTCTCTTTCTAGCTCTTCCTGCTGTTTCTTGCTAGACATATATAGGAAGGTTGAGGATTTATGAGAGTTTATTTTATAACCTGCAACTTAGCTAAAATTGCTAATTGTTTCCAGTAGTTTTTTAGATGATTTCTTGGGATTCTCTAGGTAGACCATCATGTCATCTGCAAAGACTGAGAGTTTGTCTCTTCCTTCCCAATTCTAATTCTTTCAATTTCTTTTTCTTCTCTAATTGCTGATGCTAACATTTCTAATACAATATTGAATACTAGTGGTGATAATGGGCACCCTTGTTTCACCCCCGATCTTATTGGGAATGCCTCTAGCCTCTCCCCATTGAATATAATGCTTGTTGATGGTTTCAGATAGATACTGCTAATTATTTTCAGGAACAGTCCATTTATTCCTACACTCTCTAGTGTTTTTAATAGGAATGGATGCTGTATTTTGTCAAAAGCTTTTTCAGCATCTATTGATATGATCATATGATTTCTGATAGGTTTGTTGTTGATACAATTGAGTATACTAACAGTTTTCCTAATATTGAACCAACCCTGCATTCCTGGAATAAATCCTACTTGATCATAATGTAGTATCCTAGTGATGACTTGTTGTGGTCGTTTTGCTAAGATTTTATTTAGGATTTTTGCATCTATATTCATCAGGGAAACAGGTCTATAAGTTTCTTTCTCTGTTTTAACTCTTCCTGGTTTAGGTAACAGTACCATATTGGTTTCATAGAAAGAGTTAGGCAGAGTTCCATCTTTCCCTATTTTTCCAAAGAGTTTATATAGGATTGGAACCAATTGTTCCTTAAATGTTTGGCAGAATTCACTTGTGAATCCATCAGGCCCTGGAGATTTTTTTTAGGGAGTTCAATAATGGCTTGTTGAATTTCTTTTTCTGAGATAGGGTTGTTTAGGTATTTAATCTCTTCTTCATTTAACCTGGGAAACTTATATTTTTGTAAATATTCATCCATTTCACTTAGATTATCAAATTTATTGGCATAGAGTTGGACAAAATAATTTCAAATTATTACTTTAATTTCCTCCTCATTGGTGGTGAGTTCACCTTTTTCATTTATAATACTAGCAATTTGGTTTTCTTCTTTCTTTCTTTTTTTAAATCAAATTGACCAGAGGTTTATCAGTTTTATTAGTTTTTCATAATACCACCTTTTGGTTTTATTTATTAATTCAATAGTTTTTTGCTTTTGATTTTATCAATTTCTCCTTTAATTTTTTAGAATTTCTAATTTGGTATTTGATTGGGGATTTTTGATTTGTTCTTTCTCTAATTTTTTTAGTTGCATGTTTAGTTCATTGATTTCCTCTTTCTCCAATTTATTCATATAAGCATTTAGAGCTATAATATATCCCCCGAGAGTTGCTTTGAATGAATCCCATATATTTTGGTATGTTGTTTCATTATTATCATTATCTAGGACAAAATGGTTAATTCTTTCTATAATTTATTTTTTGGTCCACTCATTTTTTAAAATGAGGTTATTCAGTTTCCAATTTGCTCTGGGTCTATATCTCCTTGGCCCAGTATTGCATATGGCATTTATTGCATTGTGATCTGAGAAAGATGTATTCACTATTTCTGCCTTTCTGCAGTTGATCATTAGGTTTTTATGTCCTAGTACATGGTCAATTTTTGTATAAGTTCCATGTACTGCAGAGAAAAAGGTATATTCCTTTCTATCCCCATTCGGTTTCCTCCGTAAATCTACCATATCTAGTTTTTCTAACAATCTATTTACCTCCCTAATTTCTTTCTTGTTTATTTTATGATTTGATTTATCTAGATCTGATAGTGGGCAGTTGAGGTCTCCCACTAGTAAAGTTTTGCTGTCTATGTCTTCCTGTAATTCTTTCAGCTTCTCCTCTAAGAATTTGGATACTGTCCCACAGGGTGCATATATATGTTCAATATTGAAATGACTTTGTTGTCTATGGTACCTTTTAGGAGGATAAAGTTTCCTTCCTTATCTCTTTTAACACTATCTATTTTTGCTGCTGCTTTGTCTAAGATAAGGATTGCTACCCCTGCTTTTTTTACTTCAGCTGAAGCAAAATATATTTTGCTCCAACCTTTTACCTTTATATGTATCTCTCTGCTTCAAATGAGTTTCTTGTAAGCAGCATATTGTAGGATTCTGGTTTTTAATCCACTCTGCTACTTCCTTATGTTTTAAGGTAGAGTTCATCCCATTTACATTCAAGGTTATGATTACTAATTCTTTATTGCCATCTGTGCTATCTTCCCTCTGTTTGTATTTTTCCCCCTATTCCCCAGTATTTTGTTTTTGAATACCACCCCCTTCAGTATGTTTGCCCTCCTATATCACACCCTCCCCTTTCTTTCCCCTTTTTCCCTTTTCCCTTCCCTTCCTTTTGTTATTTCCCCTTATTTCCCCACTCCCCTTCCCTTTCTCTGTCCCCCCTCCCCTTTTCCCCTTTTAATACTTGAAAGGTTAGATGTTTTATAAGTTAACTGAGTATGTGTAGGTTGACTTTAAGCCAAGTCTGATGAGAAGAAGATTCAGGTGTTTCTCCTCTGCTTCCTTCTTCCCCACTATTACCATAGGTTTTTTTATACCTCTTAGTGTAATGAGATTTACCCCATTCAATCCCCTCTCTCCTCCCGTCTCTTTCCTGTCCCCCTTTTTAGGGAGGTAGTGTATTTTTTTAGATCATTCTATCTAGGTCATAGAAAATTCTGAGTGTCTGTCCCTTCTGGTTCAGTATATTCTATTGAATAGAGTCAAAATTCCTGAGAGTTATTAGAGTCTTTCTCCCAAATGGGGTTGAAGCCAGTTACATCCCATTAGATAGCAGTCTCATGGATAGGTCATGGATGTCCATCATTTCTGGCTAGGTATATTCTCTCTGTTAGAGTTACATTTCTCAGGATTTATGAGAGTCTCTTCCCCTGCCCCCCCCCCCCAATGCTGGGATATAGCCAGTTTCAACTTACTGGATTGCATTTTTTTTTCCTTTTACCGCCTCCCCTTTTTTTTTTACCTTTTCATGTGTCTCTTGAACCTCCTGTTTGATGTCCAAATTTTCTATTTAGCTCTGGTCTTTTCATCAGAAATTTTTGGAATTCTTCCATTTCGTTAAATGTCCATCTTTTTCCCTGGAAGAGAAGGCTCAGCTTTGCAGGAAAGTAGATTCTTGGCTGCATTCCAAGCTCCCGTGCTCTTTGAAATATCTTGTTCCAGGCTCTTCGATCCCTTAAATTTGATGCAGCCAGGTCCTGCGTTATCCTTACTGTGGCTCCTTGATATTTAAATTGTTTCTTTCTGGCTGCTTGCAGGATTTTCTCTTTTATCTTATAGTTCTGCAGTTTGGCCACAACATTCCTTGGTGTTTTCATTTTAGGATCTTTTTCTGGTGGGGATCGATGTACTCTTTCAATAACTACTTTGCCCTCTGATTCCATGATATCAGGGCAGTTTTCCATCACTTGATCCTGTAATATTAAATCCAGGCTTTTTTTCTCTTCAATGTTTTCAGGAAGTCCTATAATTTTCAGGTTGCCCCTCCTCGATCTATTCTCGAGGTCAGTGGTTTTGTTGATGAGGTATTTCACATTTGCTATTTTTTCTATTTTTTGATTTTGTTTAACTGACTCTTGCTGTCTCATGGAGTCATTAGTTTCTGTAGACTCTGTTCTTTTTTGGGGGGAGGAGTTTTCTTCATTAACCTTTTGCAACTCCTTTTCCAATTGGTCAATTCTACTTTTGAAAGAGCTTTCCATTTGACCAATTGAGGTTTTGAGAGAATTAATTTCTTTTTGCATTTGTTCATTTGAGGATCTGAAAGATTTAGTCTCCTTTTGTCTTTGTCCAATTGTACTTTCTAAGGTTTTGTTTTCTTGTTGCAAGGTATTAATTGTCTCTCCCAAATTTTTAAGCTCCTTCCTTATTTCTTCAAGGAAGTCTTTCTGTGCTGGAGACCAGATTGTATTCTCCTTAGAGGTTCCAGGTCTCTCTGAGTTGGGGGTCTTTCCCTTCCAGGAATTTTTCTATGGATCTACCTTTCTGCTGACCCTTCTTCATTATGCTAAGACATTGAGTTGGGGGGGCAGTGCTGGTTCACCTGGGCTTGGGATTGCCAAAGGCTTTACTGGATGCACTTTCTCTGGCTGGCCAGTAGGAGGTGCTGGTTGCTTTCTCTGTAGTGTCTGTGACCTTGGTTGAGGCCCTCTCCCTTTGCTTGAGGGAAGGAATTGGAGGTATTGAATTCTTTTGCCTTCAATCAATGGTGGGCTTTGCCCTGGCCTGAGGTCATTCCTCAGCTGGGCTGTTTCTTCTGCTCACACACCTGGGACTGAGGCAGAAGTAGTTTGCAATTGTTTATTTTGGAGGAGGTGTGCAATGGAGTGCAATGGAGGTGTAGACTCAGAGTTTCTCAGACCTGAGGAGCCCAGGGATGATGTCTGCAGCTCTCCTGCACCAGACCTCTCCCCACAGCCCCTTCCCCAAGCTCCAGGGGGACAGCACCAACACCAGCACCTCTGCTTCCCCGAGGACCCAAGCCCCTTTTGTCCAGCCCCACCGCTGATCCAGCAGGTTCAGGTCTCGGGCCCTCAGACTCCCAGTTCCAATTCATCTGTTAATCTGGCTGATCCCGGGCTGATCCTCCCTCGGAGCCCAGACTCACTCACCGGTACTCAGCCAAGGCTGCTGCGGGAGACACATCCTGAGGTAGATGTTCCTCTCCTGGCTTTTCTTTTTGAGTTTCCTGGTTCGGATTTCTTTTAAGAGGTTTGTTTCATGTGATAGATGGGGAAGAGATCAGGAGACTTTAGAACTGTGCCTGTCTTCTCTCCGCCATCTTGGCCAGAAGTTAATGTTATTTTCTTAAGCATATTTTTGGATCTCCTTGACTAAGCTGCTGACTTGGTTTTCAGGTTTTTCCTGCATCTCTTTCATTTCTTTTCCTAATTTTTCTTCTACCTCCCATACTTGATTTTCAAAATCTTTTTTGAGCTGTATAATAGAGCCCAACTCCTATATTTCTTGGAATCTTTAGATGTAGAAGCTTGAACTTTGTCATCTTCTGAGTGTGTGTTTAGGTCCTCCATGGGACCAAAGTAATTATCTATGGTCAGGTTGCTTTTTTTTTCTGTTTACTCATTTCCCCAGCCTATGCCTGGTTTGGGGGTGCTTCCTGAGCTTTTGAGTATTATTGGGACTCCCCTGCAAGTTCCTTCAAGATCCTATGGGATGCTGTGACTACTCTCCTGGTCTGTGGATGACCACAAGCTCACCCCTCTGCCCCGGAGCTGTGAGGGAGGTCCCTGCTCTGTGGGGGCCCTAGACTGCGACCAGGGTCTGAATATGGGTCAAAGCCCCAGAATCCTGTCCTAGGGACAGAGGACAGACCTCAACAGTCTCCCTCTACTCCCTTACCTTCTGAGGGCTGAGCACTCAGAAAGCAATTGCCTGGCGGCTCAGGCCTGCTTCCATTTCCTGGGATCTGGGCTGTGCTGAAGGCCACGGCTATTCTGAGGAGGGCCACACTGGCCTGGGCTTCATGCTCACTCTGGCAGGGGTCTCCCTGCTGATCTTCCAAGTTTTACTTGGTGCTCCCTGGGGTGGCAGATCAGGAAACTGCTTCTGCTGCCAGGAGCTGGGATTCCAGGGACCCAGGAGCCCTGGGGTTGTTCCCAGATGACTGGAGTTCCTTAGCTCTGGTGTTCTGCCACCCCCTCCAACCCCATGGAACAGAGCCTTCCCACTATTTTCCAGGTTACCTTGGCCTGGAGAATTGCCTCACTGGATCTTTCTGTGGGTTCTCTCTTGAAAATTTAGTTAGAGTTATAATGTTACGGTTTTTGAAATATTTTGGAGGGAGCTCCTAAGAAAGGCTGTCCTTCTGCCACCATCTTGGCTCTGCCCTTGTCATTCTTGTTGGATATGAAAGCCCCTTATCTTTTTCCTTAGCTTTAGAGGTCTGTCACTGTGGCATCTAACACCTCCTCTTTTCCTTACCTTCTAAGGACTGGGAGGTCAAGAACTATTGATACCACTAAAGCTCATACTTTCTGGGGATGGGTGATGCCTTCTTCAAAAACATACTTTTGTCCTCTCCACCTCCTTATTAAATTCATTTTTTTCCTGCGGGCTTAAATATTCCCAGTTACGGCTCTGAATATTTTCCACATTTTTAGAATGCTTGTTTCTATGACAGGTATTTACAGGCAAAGTCAATGTCCATTCCTCTGATGCCTTATCAAAGAAAAGAAATAGCTGGCAGGCTTTAGACAATATATTTTATGGATCCTAAAGTTAGTAGGGATGCTAACAAAAGATTAAACAATATGAATTATTGAGATCCTTGCATTGTTGTGAGTTTTTAGATAGTATAGCTCCAACAACCTCAGAATCTGAAAAAGATTTCCTTTCCCAGTGCCATGTGGTCTGGTGTGAGGTTAACAACCCACACATACTCTACTATATCTACCTAGTTGTTTACATATTGTCTCCCCCATTAGAATGAAAGTACCTTGGGGGTAGGGAATTTCATTATTTATTTATTTATTTTTGCTTCTCTTTGTATATCTCAGGGTTTAGAACAGTTTCTGGGCTTTTTAAGTGCTTAGTAAAAGCCCTTAAACTGACATTTACCTAATGTTTGCCACAATCCTATTTAAGGCTTACACCTGGATTCAAAGATTAAGCTTGTCCACATCTGGGAATAATTGATTGAACATAATTGTTGATGAAATCTAACAATGTCCTTCAGTTTCTGAATATAGAGAAGACTCAGAATAAAAGTAGCAATTCATTGATTAAAATTCTTGCTTTCTGAAGTCTCCAGATTATGTCATGAAGTATTGATCTGTTTTTTAAAAAGCTTTTAGTGAATTTCTTTTCTTCTCTCTGTCTCTATTTCATGCTTTCTCTCTCCTTTTTCTCTCCCTTCTTCTTTCTCCTCCTTCCCCTTTCCTTCCCCACTCCCCTACTCTCTCTATTTCTTTTTTTGTGCACTTCTCCCTGTTTCTTTCTCTAATAGTCAATTTATTTGAGAGAGAGTTTGTTTTCTTTCAGCCTCCTGCCTCCTCTCTGAAAAAGCATTTAGCATCTTGAGAAATGGCTGAATGGAGCAAACAGGAGAGGGAGTGGCAGGGTTCTAAATGGAATTGCGGATGAGACAGGTGAAAAGTATGAGAATAAAGTGAACATAATGAAGATAAAAAAATAGCAAGGTTAGCAAGGCTATGACTTGCGAATATCAATATCCATATCTATGCACTTGAGACATTAATGGTTTAGTTCTCATTTTTAAGGAGAGCCTAACAGAAGCAGTATAGCTAGATATAAAACGTAAACTGCCAAAAATTAAAAACTCAGCTTTGAACATTTTGCAGAGTATTGTATACCTTTTCCAAAGTCTCTAAATTTTATGTGAGTTTTTCTAATTTGTCAGGTATTCCAATGTTTCCCTCTGCTTCTTTTTGGACCTCTCTTGGCCCCAACCTATTTTCTTTGAGAGATGAGCAATTTTGGTCAAGTCCAGTCCAACTTAGAATTAAATTCCCTACTTAGGGAAGAGCTTTTCTTCCTCTTTGATGCACTTTCTAAGGAAAAGCTTACTTGCAATATTAGGTGTCAAACAGTTAACATGAGTGAAGTACATACTATATGCCACCCTGTGCTAGATCCTAGGGATACAAATACAAAGTATATAACAACCCCTACTCTCAAGGAGATTAAAGTCTAATAGAAGAGTCAAGTATATATAAAACTAAATGCAGAAGAAGATGGTGTATATATATATATATATATATATATATATATATATGAGTATATATACATGTACACATGTATACATGCATGCATTTACATTTATACATATATAGATACACACAATGCATATGCTTATATATTTAGTTAAATGCAAAGTAGATTGGATTAGGAAACAGTCTTCCCTAAGATATTTGAAATGGGAGTTGGAGGACAGCAGAATCTCTAAGATAGGGAAGTTGCAAAGGATGGCTTCCCAAATGCCTTCTCAACTCCAAATCGGTAATACTTTGGTGCTATTGCCAGGGCTCTTTTATTTGGGCTAGATGAAAGAGCTTGGAAGGCAGAAGAGGTTGTTGGAAGCTAAAGTACCAAGTACTGCCCACCTCAATATATTTCCTCATAATATATTGCTCATCTTCTGTGTCAAGAAAAGATTTCTATCTGTGGTCCTCTATTCTCTGGGACCAAATATAAAATTCTGTCTTCTGTATTTCAATTCCTTCACAACTTAGGCTTTTCCTTCCTTTTCAGCTTTCTCACACTTTCCTTTCTTCTTTTCATTCTACATTTCAGGAACACTAGCTTACTTGGTATTCCATACAAATCACCCTCCATCTAGAACTCTATTCCTTGGCATTTGCTATTCTTTATTTCAAATTCCACTTTCTTCAGGAGGCCTCTGCCAGTGGTATGCTTTTAAATGTTTAACAACTAGCTTCGCTTGATGCCCCACCAAATGTATGCCTGACGTACTTTTAAGTTTGATCTGCTTTTCTAACATTTTTCTCCATCTCTTCCTAGGTCAACAAAGAAACAATAAATCAAGCCTTAATTCACAGAATTTCCTAAATTCTAAGTGATAAATGCTTACATTGAAAATTTAATAAAGGATTCTAACAAATTGAACTGATTCCTTTCCATTTCTCAAATTACCTTTAATCCTCACTATAAATATTATATGTACACAGTTATTTGTATGTTGTCTCCTCCATTTAGAATGTGAGCTGCTTAAGGATTGTTTTTGCCTTTCTTTGAATCTCCAGAACTTAGTACAAAATCTGGCAAATACTTATGAAATGCTTATTAATTGGTTACATTGATCAAAATTGTACTTGTTATTGTCAGTATATTCCATTCATACAAAAATGATAGGTTCACATAATGTGATTTATTTCCCTGTGACCAGGAAGAGGGAAATAACATCTTCTGACTGGAATATTTTTGGTCCATGGACAAGCTGTCTGGGAACATTATGTTGGCTAAGCTTAATATTGCTTCTATTTCCTTTTCTTTAAAGCAGGAGTTTTTAACCTGGGTTCATGGAACCCCATGGGTTCTATGGGTAGATTTTTAGAGGATCCAAGAACTTGGTTAGGAATTAAAATATTCACTTCAGGTTTCCTTTATAATCCTATATATTTTATATTATGTATTTAATACCATTGTTTTGAGAAAGGGTCTACAGGTTTTACCAGATTGCCAAAGAAGGATCCAGGATACACAGAAGAAGTTAAGAACCTCTTCTATAAAAATACAAAGAGTTAGTTCATAAGACAAGTGTGACTTTATATCACAGGGCATCATTTTCTTTTGTGTTCCTTTCCATTTGGCTTTGGGCTCTTGGGAGCAAAGAATTTACTAATTTACCAGAACTAACACCCCCACCCCTGAATTAGACACATCTTACTGGAAAACATCAGTTTGTCCAAAAGTAAATTCTTAGCTCTTTTTCATGACTTTGGGTAGTTATTGCTTTTTAGCTGTTCATTTCTGATTTGTAACTACATTGTTAGTATACTCATGTTATGGAAATAACATAGGAATAGAGATTTCAAGCTGGAATAGACCTCAGAAGTCATTTAGTTCAACCTCCTCATTTGATAGATGAGGAAACTGATACCCACAAAAGTTAATTGATGTGCTCAAGGTCACATAGCTAGTAAATGAGGCAGAATTGAAATTCAAGATTTCCTGATTTCAAGAGAAGGTTCATCTACTCTACCCCATGTTATTTCTTGAAGAAGAAAAGTGGTTCAAAATAATGTACTGTTTTATTTCCTTATGCTAAAATGACTGGTTTAGGCAAAGAGATGGATGAAGATGATATAAAGGAGATGAAGAAGAAAATCATTAAAGTTCAGCTTCCAACCTTCTTATACATACCTCAACCATGCTAGACCAGTTCAGAGAAATTCTTCCAACCTCTCCTCAAGAAGACAAGGAAGATTTTCACATATTTTGCCTTTTACACAGCTTGGAGCCAAGACAGAGTATAATAGTTTAAGTTGATCCATTAAAAATAAAAAAAATATATATAACAGAGAGTGGAAATTTTAGATTTAGTAGTAAGTATCATTCAGTTATTTCAGTCATATCCGACTCTTAGTGCCTCCTTTTGGGCTTTTCTTGGCAATGATACTGCCATTTCCTTCATCATTTCACTTCACAGATGAAAATACTTAGACAAACAGGGTTAAGTGAATTGCCCAGGGTCACACAACTAGTGACTAAAGCTGAATTTTAACTCATAAGATAGCTCCATTTGATCATTTTCATCTTCCCTTTCATCCTTTGTCTTCCCTCATGCCAACACATTGAGAGCCATGCCTATGCACACAAATGCTTTTGGTAAAAAGAGAGTTTTAAAGTTGGGAGAGGGGAGAAAGCAGGAGGAAAATGCAAAGAAAGGAAATGTGAGAAGGGAAAGCAAGAGTCACCGTATTTTTTCTTTGGATCATTTTTAGTCTACAAGTTTTTGGTCTACCAGTTTGCTTTTGTTTCCCCATTTTCACTCTTTTTTTTAACCTTTCCTCTCTACTCCTTTATTTTTTTCCACTATGCCTCCTTTCCCACAAATTTGAAATGACAATGAGGTTAGGAATTCTTCAGTTTAGAGAAGGAAAAGGATAAAGTTGTAAACTAATTTCTTCCTCACTTTCAGATTTAGTAATGGAAAGCATGAGTTTTGGTTCTGAATTGTTGAAATGGGATGAAAATGGAAATATAGAATTTTTCTTAGTTATTACTGTATCCATATTTATAATGCTATAAATCATATTTTTATAAATATAAAAGATAAAATAGCAATAGATAGGTAGATAGAAGCTAAAGATTAAATGTTTGCAGAGGAGTTTACAGACATCATAATTTGAATCTCATGACAACCTTATAGTAGTATAGCTCTATTGTCTTCATTTTTACAGGTGGCTGTGGCTTAGAGAGTTGAAAAAACTGCACGATTATCAGATATTTAACAATTTTTAAGCTCATATTTTTAGGTACTTTTAGGTTTATAAAACTCTCTCCATATGTTAACTCATTTTATCTTCACAACAACCTGGGGAAGGGGAGGAGGAGTAAGGACTTTTATTGTCCTGGTTTTACAGATGAGGAAACCATGTCTTAGTAATTTGTCCTCTGTCAATGTCTGAGGTAGGTTTAGTCTTAAACACTCAAAGTCTCTATTTTATCTGATGTATCACTTAGGAAATTTAAGAGGTCATATTCAAACTGCTGCTACTTACTCTTCCAAGAAGAATATTTGTTTTAATATCAATAATCCATTATTGACAATCCATTCAATTATGAGATTCTTGAAGGCAGCAACTGTTTTTTTCCCTCTTTTGTTTAGCACAGTGCCTGACACATAGGCATTTACTAAATGTTTGTCAACTGATTTGTTAATTTCTCAACAGGAATTTGTGCGACTGACTGTGTCTGATGTCCTGACAACCTATGTCACAATTCTCATTGGTGACTTTGTAAGAGCTTGCTTTGTCAGGTTTTGTAATTACTGCTGGTGCTGGGACCTGGAATATGGCTATGTAAGTACTGATCCTTAACTTTCATTAGGTTGTTTCAGGGTCACTTGCTTTTTTTTTTTTTTTTTTGTAATTCATCACACTGAAGAGAAGAAAGTATCTCATAGCAAGCTATGTGAGAATTTCCTTTTCAAAATACAACTACCAAATGTTTAAGGATGCAAATGATAGTTAAAAGACTGAGGAAAAAAAGAAAAGTCAATCCTAATTTATATTGCATGTCTAGTTAAATAAGCCTAGAATCATGAAAGCAGAATATGTCTAAGGAGCAGGGAGTAGGGTAAGAAGGGTCCTAAATTATTCATTGAGTTCAGTTTTGAAAATATGATAGATTGGTGAGTAGCCACTGGTCCTACTTTTTCTTCCACTTTTCCAACTTCTCATATTTCTAACAGAGAGTCAGAGAGTTATGTCACCTTCCTTGTGTCTATTTGAAATATTGATGAAAAGTTCTAATCATGGCTTCTGGTTTTACTTTCTTTCCTCAAGCTCTCTATTTTCCCTGATGATCACTATTAACCCCTTCCCCTCATTCCCAATCCCTTGCAGAATTTGAGATGAGTCTCAAAATAAACCCTTAACAGAAAATGCTAAGGGGTGGTTAGATAGTGCAGTGGAAAGAGCACCGGCCCTGGAGTCAGGAGTACCTGAGTTCAGATCTGGCCTCAGATACTTAATAATTACCTAGCTGTGTGGCCTTGGACAAGCCACTTAACCCCATTGCCTGGAAAAAAAAAACCTTAAAAAAAAAGGCCGAGACTCCCAGTCTTATTACATAGCATTTCCACTCTTCTACTCTCCCTTCCCATTACTGTTGCTATCAAATCATTTTCTTGCTTCTAAAGAAAGTATTTAAGGGGTGGCTAGGGGGTGTAGTGGATAAAGCACCGGCCCTGGAGTCAGGAGTACCTGGGTTCAAATCCGGTCTCAGACACTTAATAATTACCTAGCTGTGTGGCCTTGGGCAAGCCACTTAACCCAGTTTGCCTTGCAAAAACCTAAAAAAAAAGTATTTAGAAATGATATTGAGCCTGATGTTCCCTTGTTTCCATGTCTCTTTCCACTAAGATTGTACCAGTAATGTTGGACCTATGCAAAACCATATTCCTATATCATATCTAGAATTAAAATAATGTATACTTCGGTTGATCATTCAATCAACAAACCTTTGTTAAGGTCTTAATACAGACAGGTCTATGTGTCATACTATTAGGAATTTGACATACAAAAGTGAAATGATTCTTGACCTGTTTATACAAGATAATTTATCAGGGGAAATATAGAACTAGCAACTATTTCATTTTGAATTTCATGACATTCTCTATCTCTTCTTTGGTCATAAATTCTCCTCTCCATCAATCTGATGGTTATAAAAATTCCTTGCTCTTCTTATGGCTTATAGTATCAACTATATAAATAATCTATCCATTTTAACTTCATCTTTGTATATGGTATGAGATATTGGTCTATGCCTTGTTTCTGCTGTACTATTTTCCAGTTTTCCTAGCAGATTTTGTCAAATAGTGAGTTCTTAATCCAGAAGTTGAAGTCTTTGGATTTATCAAACAGTAGATTAATATAGTTATTTGCTACTCTGTCTTGTGAACCTAACCTATTCCATTGGTCCACCACTCTATTTCCTGTCCAATATCAAATATTTTTGATATCTGCTGTTTTGTAATATAGTTTTCCATCTGCTATGGCTAGATCACCTTCCTTTGCATTTTTGTCGTTTTTCTTGACATTCTTTATCTTTTGTTCTTCCAGATAAATTTTGTTATTATTTTTCTAGCTCTGTAACATAACTTTTGGATAGTTTGATTAATAAGGCACTTATTAATAAGTAGATTAAATAAATAAGTAGATTAATTTAGGGGAAATTGTCATTTTATGATATTAGCTTGTTCTACCCATGAACAACTGATATTTTTTCAATTTCTTTTTCTAAAATGTGATTGTTTAAGTATTTATTTCCTTTTCTGCTAATCTGGGCAATTTATATTTTTGTAAATATTCATCTATTTCACTTAGATTATCAGATTTATTAGCATATATTTGGGTAAAATTAGCTCTGAAGATTGTTTTTAATTTCCTCTTCAATGGTGGTGAGTTCCCCCTTTTAATTTTTAATACTGGTAATTTGGTGTTCTTTTTTAAATCAAATTAACCAAAGATTTATCTATTTTGTTGGGGTCTTCTTTTCATAAAAACCAACTCTTAGTTTTATTTACTAATTCAATAGCTTTCTTACTTTTAATTTTATTAATCTCTTTGGATTTTCAGGATTTCTAATTTGGTATTTAATTGGAAATTTTTAATTTGTTCTTTTTCTAGCTTTTTTAGTTGCATTCTCTATTCATTGTTTTCTTCTTTCTCTAATTTATCCATGTAAGCATTTTCATTAATTTCTCTTAATGCCTGCTTTAGCTGTATCCCATAGATTTCGGTGTGTTGTCTTATTATTGTTATTGTCTTGGATGAAATTATTGATTGCTTCTATGATTTGTTGTTGATCTACTCATTTTTAGAATTGGGCTATGTAGTTTCCATTAATTTTATTCTGTCTTTCCATGGTCCTTTGTTACATGGAATTTCTATTGAGAAAGATGTGTTCATTATTTATTCATTTCTGCATTGTACCGTGAGGTTTTTAATGCCCTAATACATAATCAGTTTTTATGTAGGTACCATATACCCCTGAGAAAAATGTATCTTCCTTTCTTTCTCTATTCAGTTTTCTCTGAGATATATTATACTAACTTTTCTAAGATTCTGTAAACATTTTTTGGTTAGATTTATCTAATTCTAAAAGAGAGAGAGAGGTTGAGGTCTCCTATTAGTATATATATATATATATATATATATATATATATATATATACATATATATATATTTAGTATTGATATTCATTGTCTATGGTGTGTTTTAGCAAGATGTAGCTTCCTTTCTTATTTCTTTTAATTAGGTCTATTTTTGCTTTTGTTTTGTGTGAGATCAGGATTGCTACCCCTGCTTTTCTTTTTTTTTTACTATAGCTGCTCCATAATACATTCTCCTCCAGTATTTTATCTTTATTCTATATATCTCCCTGCTTCAAATGTGTTTCTTGTAAACAACATATTGGAGAATTCTGGTTTATAATCTGCTTTGCTATCCACTTCCATTTTATGGGAAACTTCATCCCATTCACCATTATGATTCCTAACTCTGTATTTCCCTCCATTCTATTTTTCCCCATTTATACTTTTTTCTCTCCTTTCACCTTATTCCTCCTCACTAGTATCTTGCTTTTGATGCCCATCTCTCTCAATCTTCTCTTCCCTTCTATCAACCTCTCTCTTTCCGTTTCCATTTCTTTGTAGCATAAGATAAATTTCTAAACCCAATTGAGAGTGTATATTATTCCCTCTTTGAACCTAATCTGATGAAAGATTAAATCAATGCTCACACCTTCCCTTCTTTCCCTGAATTAAAAAGGTCCCCTTCACTTCTTTATGTGATATGATTTACCTTTATCTGCCTCCCCTTCTCCCAATAGAATTCTTTTTATGCCTTGTTTTTTAATATTATCACATATCACATTTAATATTATCATAATCAACTTATTCCTATACCCTCTGTCTAAGTATATTCCTTCAATTTTCCTAAGAGATATACAATTCTCAAGATTTATAAATATTATCTTCCTGTATAGGAATATAAACTGCTTAATCTTACTGACTAATAATTTTTTTTCCATTTATCTTTTTATGCATCCCCTGAGCCTTATATTTGAAGACCAAATTTTCCATTCAGTTCTGGTCTTTTTAGTTTGTCCATTCTCTATTTCATTGAATATCCATCTCTTCCCCTGAAAGAATATGCTGAATTTTGCAGGGTAATTGATTCTTGGTTTTAATCCAAGCTTCTTTGCCCTGTGGAATATTATATTCCCAGTCCTTTGATCCTTTAAGGTTGAATTTGCTAAGTCCTTGTAATCCTGACTATGACTAATTGCTATTTGAATTGTTTCTTTTTTCACTGCTAGCTGTATTTTCTCCTTTAGCTGATAATTCTGAAATTTAACTACAATATTCTTTGGAATTTTTATTTCTTACTTTTAGGAGGTGATTGGCATATTCCTTCAAAAGCTATTATACTCTTGGCATAATAGGCAGTTTTCCTTGATAATATACTGATAGATATTGTCCAGGTTATTTTTCTGATAATGACTTTTAGGTAGACCAATTATTCTTCAATTGTCTCTCCTGAATCCATTTTCCAGGTCAGTTATTATTCCTATGAAGTATTTTGCATTTTCTTCAATTTTTTCAGCCTTTTGATTTTGTTTGGTGGATTCTTTATGTATTATAGTGTTACTAGATTTCATCTTCCCAATTTAATTTTTAAGGATTTATTTTCTTCATTTACTTTTTTGAATTTCCTTTTCAATTCATTAACTCTTTATATATTGTTTTCCTTTTCCAATATTTCATAATTCTCCTTCATGACTCAATTCTTTTCCTGGTTTTTCTTCTAATTCTCTTATTTGATTTTTAAAATCCTTTTTTGTGCCAATGATATAGTCTTTGGAGTTTTTATTTTAAAATCTCAGGAGGTGATCTATGGATAGTATTGTTGATAGTATTCTTGGAGAAAAGAACAAAGTTCCTATCCTGGATCTTATCCTTCTATTTTTCTGCTGGAGACAGAGGAGGAATCCTGTTTTATAATAATCAAACATCCTTAAATATTGACTTTCTGATGTCAGAATCATCATATTATCAGCCATATTATGCAGTAGTGGAAATTTGTGAATTTAGAGTCACTAGACTTGAGTTTGATTTCCTAAATCTGCTACCAAGTATCTCTGTATCCTTGGTTATTTAACCTTTTGTAATTTCATAATCCTCACCTATAAAATGAGACAATTCCCAAGGTTCCTTCTAGCTTGAGATTCATGATCATATGATCAAAGGAATTATCCATTTACCAAATGTTTATTTATTTAATTTTACTTTTTTTAAAATTTAAGGTCATGGGGTTAAGTGACTTGCCCAAGGTCACATAGCTAGGCAATTATTAAGTGTCTGAGGTCAGATTTGAACTCAAATACTCCTGACTCCAGGGCTGGTGCTCTATCTACTATGCCACCCAGCTGTCCCTACCAAATATTTATTAAATCCCTATTATATTCACGGGACCACATCAAGGTGATGCAGGGAATGTAGAAATATCCTTGCCTAAAAGGAGGCCCTAGTGAAGTTGGAGAAATAAAATAAAATAAATGTGCAAGTAACTGTAAATTATAAATGCCAAAAGGGAGAATTAGAATCTTATGTATTGTTCATGTAGAGGGCTGAATTTGGGGTTAGGAAGACCTAGATTTGAATCTTGTTTACAATTATTACTAACCATGTGACTAGATAAGTAACTTAAACATTGTTTTACTTTTTGGGGGAGAGATGGGAGGCTTCTGGCACATAGTTAGGTTTTAATAAATGCTTGCTGACTGACATATATAAAATGAGAACTAAATAGCATCATGAGTTTAAATTTCTTGTCTTTAAAATGGGAAGAGTAATATCACCTATCCCAGGAGTGTAATATCCAGTCTTCATAGTGAAAATGATGCCTGAAACAGGCACATTTCTTGAAGAAAAGAAGGTTTTCCCCAGATAGAAATATACTGAGAGAAAGTTCTGGCCGTAGGGAATGACCTTTACAAGTGCTTAGAGACAGGAGGGTGCAAGATGAGATCATGGAAGTCCTGTTTGACTAGAATATAGACCAGGGCTGTACAAACCCACTTTTAAAAGTTTTTAATTGAAACAATAGACAACATATTTTGATTTGCTATCTTAGTGAGCTCTGTAGTAGCTCAGTTTCATTTAGTAAACCCACAAGGCAGGTTGCATTTTAGACAACCCTAAAGCAGAGTATGTATCGGAGAAGAAAACAAAGACTGCAGTGGTAGGCTGGAAGCAGATTGCAGAAGGTTAAATTATATATTATATTCTTTTGCCAAAGAGAAAATACTAAGGGTTTTTGAAGCAAAGAGTCAATTACTTTTAAACATTTGGAAGATTATTCTGATAAATATAGGAATGATGAATCATCATGTCAAATAAAACAAAAACATGATCAATAACAAAAACAACAGCAAAAATCATATAATTATTTCAATAGGTGCAGAGAAAATTTTTGACAAAATATAGAACCCTTTCATATTAAGAATATTAGAAAGCATAGGAATAAATAGAGCTTTTAAAAAATGTTAAGTAGTACCTATTGTATGGGATAAAAATCCACTTTAAAAAATATAGAGACTCCGCTGAGCAAAAACGAAAGTTTATTTGGGCTTTTCTCAAGAAAGGGGTATACTCCAAGTCTCACAAAGATAGTGAAGATCAAGGAGTTGCCCTGAGGTGACAGTCAAGCAAGATTGTATGGCCTAGCACAATTCCTCCCTCTGTAGCCCCCTCTCTTCCAACCTGATTGGTTAAGGTTTTCAGAGTTACAATCTTTACGTGAAAAAATCTACCCAGCAACAAAGAGAAGAATAAAAGGTTTTCATAAAATATTACCTCACCATCCAGATGGCGAGGGTATCAGAAGATTTCTAATGATCTTCTGTTAAATGAATTAATGTCTGAGTATGCAAGATCTTCTAAGGAACTCTACTATCTTCTTAGTTTAGTACTTATCAAACAAGAGAAACCAGGCTACTGTTCTCAAGGTCTGTTATCAAATAAGTGGCTAACTAAGACTGCAAGTTCTCTTCTCTGGAAGTATTCCACTATTTTCCTCCCTAACAGAATCAATGCAAAGTCTTTCTGGAAACAATCCACTGTTTCACTCCCTAGCAGGATTGGGAGGGTGTCTGACTAAGAATGCAAAGCCTCCCTCCCTCTTCTAAGAACAGCCTAAGAGTAATAGTCTGTCTTTGTTTTAATGATTTTTAACCCTGAGAGGACTTCAATAGAATGGTTAACTCTTTAGAGGGAATATTCCACTCACTATCTAAAACAGAAGGCAAATGTTATTGATAATGAGCCCTAATTAAAAATTTTTCCAATAAAATCAGGGGTAAAACATGAATGTCCACTATCACCATTATTATTAAATATTGTGATAGAAATGCTAATCAATGACAATGAAATGAAATGACAATGACAATTAAAAGAATTTGAAGGAATAAGCTTAGACCTTGAGGAAACAAAAATATTCCTTTTTGCAAATTATATAATAGTTTAAAGAACCCTAGAATTAATTAAAAAACTGGTTGAAACCTTCAACAATTTCAGTAAAGTTGCAGAAATAAAATAAACCCATACAAATTATCAGCATTTCTATGTATTACCAACAAAACCCAGCAGAAGGAAATAGAAAGAGAAATTCCATTCAAAATAGTCATAAAGAAAATAAAGTACTTGGAAGTCTTCCTGCTAATTCATACATTGGAACTCAATGAATACAACTGCAAAACACTCTATCTAATTAATTGAAGAAATATTAATTACTCATGATTAGGCTGAGCCTATGTTTAAAAAAATGAAAATGCTATCTAAGTTAATTTAATTAGTCAGGTCATACCAATCAAAATATCTAAGAATTATTTTATAGAGCTATAAAACATAATGACAAAACTAGTCTGAAGGAAAAAAAGAGAAGACTATCAAGAGAATCAGTTTAAAAAAAACCTATAAAAGAATGGGTCCTAGAAGTACCAGATCTCAAGCTATACTACAAAACTATCAAGATAAAAAACTAGCAGGATTGATCAGAGGAATAGCTTTAAGTACCTGATTAGTAATCTGCTATTTGATTTTCCAAAGGTCCCAACTATTTAGAGAAAAAAATTCATTATTTGATAGGGGAAGATCTGCTGGGAATTTGGAAAGTAATCTGGTGTAAACTCAACATAGACCTTTATTTCATACCATATTAGTCTCAAATTGGGTACATGATTTAGACAAAAAGGATGAAGTCATGAGTAAACTGGGATGGGGTGGGAACAGAAATAGAAGGAATTACCTATCAGATTATAGAAATTACCTGTCAGATCCATAAATAAAAGAAGAATTCATGACCAAACAAGAATTAGGTAACATTTTAGTTACATTAAATTTAAAAATTCTTTGCACAAACAAAACTAATGAGATTAAAATTAGAAGAAAAGCATGAAACTGGGGGAGATCTTTGAGTAAGTTTCTCTGATAAAGGTTTCATTCAATTTATAAATTGTCAAAGAATATGAGCAGAGAGTGTTCAGAGGGAGAAATCAGCATAGCTTTAAAAATGCTCTAAATCACTAATAATTACAGAAATGCAAATTAAAATAACCTTGGAGTACCAACTCATTCTCATCAGATTGGAAAAGATGACAGAAAAGGAAAATGATAAATACTGGAGAGTATATGGGAAAAATAGGTTAAAGAAAACACTTTTGGTGGACTTCTAAACTAGTCCAAACATTCTAGAAAACAATTTGGAACTATAACCAAAAATCTATTAAACTAGACAATAAACTGCAAATATTGCTATTAGGTCTATACCCCAAAATGACAAAAGAAAAAGTAATAAGGTTCCATATGGGACTGATACATTAGAACCAATGGAATTTCTAAGGGAACTGATTTTTATCTGAACTACATTCTGAGAGCAAATGATTCACTTATATTAGAGGACTTAAAAACTATAGGTCTTCTTGGAAGAAGGGTCTGGAAAAATTAATTTATCTTACATGACGTAGTAATTTCTTCACTTGAGACCAGGATTTGATATTGTGATTCCTCAACCAAGAATTGAAAACCTGAAAATATTTAGAGTCACTTCAAATCCACTCAGTCCTGATACAACTTATTTTAGCATTCTCTGCTCTAATGAATTACATACAGAGTCATATTTCTGTATGGACCATAGAAGTGGAAAAGAATGATCATCAGACCCTATAGTTTTATAATTTTAGGAGACTTTATTGCCAAGTTTATCTTACTCAATGATTTTATAAGAGAGAAAAGTAAAGCCAAGCCAAGGATAAATAAAGGCCTTAAGCTGGGTCTGGAATCTTGGTTTCCTGCATTTTAGATCTACCTCTATAAGATACTATTTTTCATTAAATATTGTAATACTTCTATTATGCTGTAGTAGATTTCTAAGAATGTAATCATTAAAGACATTATTATTTCAATGACTGCTACAGTCCCAAAATTTCACAGTCATAAGATCTCTAAACTATGTTATATTCAACTGGGTTTTTTTGGGTGGGGTGAAGACATCCTTACTGACTATAAAATGATCTCATCTCAGTTGGGTTTTGGGAAACTTTTGTACTTTTGAGAGCAAAGGAAATTTGCATTAAGTTTGTGCTATTCTCTTTCATTTTCTATGAGATCAATTCAGAATGTCAAAGTACTTTGCTAAAATAGGCTAAGGTTTTCTGGTTCCATTCCTAGACTAGAAGAGATAAGAACTCTGGTCCATAACCACATATGGCATAGCCTGTCCACTAGAGCATCTAGTCTCAAGTGATTAGATGAGAAGGTAGGGATATTCTTGGGTGTGTTATAGTAGATAAAGTTCTGAGCTTAGAGTCAGCCTAGGGTTCAAATACCTCCTCTAAAATTTCCTAACTGTGTGACAGTGTACAAATTAGCTAACCTTTATGACTTTAGTTTTCTCATCTTTAAAATCAAACTAATAATACCTGGAGTACTTATCTCTCAGGATTATGATAAGGTCCTAACTTAAGGATACTATAAATCATTGCTGATATTTACATAAAGTGAAGTCCTATGGAAAAAATTTCTAATATAATTTTAAAGTATTAAAGCATTATAACCTCTAGTGTTAAAATACAAAAACGTCTCAACATCAAATCAAACATTTTATTCTATTCTATTCTATTCTATTCTATTCTATTCTATTCTATTCTAGTCTGTTTGTAGAAAAGCAAATGAAAAATATATAAGTATTTTATACATTTGCACACATATCACATGTACACAGAGCTATATTTGTACATGAACATATGCATATGTCTATCTTGCACTTAAATATTAGATGTGATAAATATATTTCATTTAGATATTATGTACATACATATGTATATGTATGTATGTATTCAGAGAAATGTAGAGAGGAAAGACTAACAAACAACTAGGAGAATCAGGAAAGGCCTTTTGAAGGAGATTCTACTTGAGGAGTAGAAAGCAAGTAGAAAATTCTAGGCAGGTGTGAGATAGACTATCCTTTAATAGTGAACAGCAGAAAGACCAGTATGATTAGAGTCCAGTGTGCATGAAGGGGAGTAATGCATTACTATGTAAAATTGCAAAGGATTTTGAATATAATTTTATTATATACAAAAAGAAATTGCAAGCTGTGTATAATAGATTTGCAGTTTCATGTTAGAGAAATATTTGTTTTACTCCATAAATTGAAAATAAAACAAATAATTTTTTAATGAAAAAATGCTATACAGGGCAGCTAGGTGGCACAATGGATAGAACATTGGCCCTGGAGTCAGGAGTACTTGAGTTCAAATGTGACCTCAGACACTTAATAATTAACCTAGCTGTGTGGCCTCGGGCAAGCCACTTAACCCCACTGCCTTGCAAAAAAAAAGAAAGAAAGAAAGAAAAAATGCTATACAAAGGAATTTGTTTTTTTATGCTAGAATTAGGAACCAATACAGTGTGGAGAAATTATATAATCAAACATGTCTTTTAGGAATATCAATTTTTGTAACTGTGTAGAAGAAGGATTGTAGAGGAGAGATAATAAATATGTAGAGAGACTAAGAAGGACAGATCAGACAAGTCAGAACAAAAATACAACAGTATCTGTCATGCTATTAGAAAGTTCTTTCCAAATTCTAAAGCACTATGAAGGTGTCAGTTATTATAAAATGACTAATATCTTATAATTCTTCTCAATCTTGCCCCTTCCTATCTTTCCAGTTTTGCTACATCTTACTTCTCTCCACACTATGTCCAGCCATGTTGACTTATTTGTTATTTCTCACACAATCTCCTGCTTTGCATTAGCTGCCCTTTTTGCCTCAAATGCCTTTTCCTCTTTCCCTCAATTTCTAAAATTCCTTGGTTTCCTTTTAGCCTTAGTTTAAGGGTTATCTTTTGCAAGAGGGTTTCCCTTCTAAATTTGTATTTAATCTTGTATCTAATATACAAATGTTTATGTATGGACTTAAAATTTAAGGACTTAAAATTCTTGTGATTATTTTCCAAGTTAAGAATCTTTCCCCCAGGAGCAGCTGGGTGGCACAATGGACAGAGCACCAACCCTGGAGTCAGGAGTACCTGAGTTCAAATCCGACCTCAGACACTTAATAATTGCCTAGCTGTGTGGCCTCGGGCAAGCCACTTAACCCCATTGCCTTGCAAAAAACCAAAAAAAAAAATAATCTTTCCCCCTAAATCTCTCTGAGTTCATTAATTCTTTTAAGAAGTACTCCATACTTGTCTCTCATACCCTTAGGCCTACTTTTTTTTAATGAAAGACAGTGAAATACAAGAGGAAGAGCCTTGAATTTTTTAGTTGTTTTTAGTTTTTGCAAGGCAATGGAGTTAAGTGGCTTGCCCGAGGTCACACAGCTAGGTAATTATTAAGTGTCTGAGGTCGGATTTGAACTCGGGTACTCCTGAATCCAAGGCCGGTGCTCTATCCACTGTGCCACCTAGCCGCCCCAACCTTGAAATTTGAGTTAAAAAGAGACCTGAATTCAAATCGCAGCTCTGATATTTACTAGGTGTATGAATGTGGTTAAGGCACTTAAATTACCCAAGTCTCAGTTTCCTCATCTATAAAATGGAAATAATAAAATAATAAAACAGCATCTAGCTGTTGTTGCAAGGAACAAATGATATAATGTATCTAAAACTCTTTGAAAACATTGAAGACAGTAGTCATTGTTTCAATATATTGTGATCTCCATTTTCATCTTATTCAAAGTAATTCAGCCAAGAATTCTTCTGGGCAAATGTACTAATTAGCTACTCTTTTGTGTTTAAAGTTCTATGAATTATTGTATAGGTGGATATAATGATTTACCGTTAAATATATTTTGGGATTTAAGATCATTTTATATAATATGCTCAATCAGCAGATCTTTGGGACAACTTTAATAGAAGGTAGTCTAAGTTACAATCAGTTATTAAGTGCAGGTAATTCCATATTTTACCATTTCCCAGATCTGTCACCTTCTCTCTATTTTAATAACATCACTCACTATCAGGCTACAATATTGAAACAATTTCTACCCTTTGTGGTCTACACTCAATCCTTTCTACCTTTACACAAATATTTCGTTTGTATTGATCTAGTCATGCCATCCTTTTGCTCAAAAATCTTCTATAAGGGGTGGCTAGGTGATGCAGTAGATAGAGCACAGGTCCTAGAGTCAGGAGTACCCGAGTTTAAATCCAGCCTCAGACACTTAATAATTACCTAGCTTTGTGGCCTTCGGCAAGCCACTTAACCCCATTGTCTTGAAAAAAAAAAACACATAAAAAAAATCTATAAATTTAACTCTCTCACCTGTTGAGTAAAACTCTTTTCATGATAGGATCATAGATCCATAGCTGAAAGGAACTATGGCTATTTCACCATATGTCTGTTCCTGATATTCCAGATTCACTACAATTTTGTTCCAGCCTTCCTTTTCCAGCTTGCTTAATAGTGATCTCATCATATACTCTATGCTCTGGCTAAACTGGACACCCCAATGACTCCCTACTTTTCTAGTCTACCAGGTCTTGTCCTTTCTGCCTCTCTGCTTTATTGAGACTATTCTCTAAACCTGGAATGCTCTTCCCCATCCCTCACTTTTTTCACCCACTGAACCTTGTCCCATCCTTTTTAATGATGAATCAGAATTCGAAAGAATCAGTGCTGAAGAATGCTACCCACCACATGACAGACTCAAGATTCAGAATTAGACATGGCTAATGTCAAAATTTGTTTTGTTTAAATATGAATATTTGTTTCTTAAGAATTTTTCTTTTCCCAGAAGGCATAGCATCGGGGAGAAGGGAAAAAAAAATAAAGCAAAAATGAGCTAAAATGTCAACTGAAAATGCCATTTCTTCTTTGTTGTCTTCCCTTTAGATTTAGATTTCACATAGCACTTAGTTTAGTAATTTTCTAATGAATTTATCTTATAGTATATGGTATAACTGTACAGGTGCCTTTGTACCTCCCCACTAGAATATAAATTGTCTGAAGGTAAGAAAAGTGTCTTATCAAACCTTTGTATTTTCCTCCTCCTATTCCTATGTCTAACATAATGTTCTGCACAAGAGGTTACTTAATAAATTATTGTTGTGCTATTTCCTATTCTATTCTAGTAATATTATTTGTTAGTGTTGAATGTAATTGGTAATTAATTATCTTGTTCATATTTGTATGATAGTATTTAACTTGCTGTGTTTGAAATCATTGTGATCCTAACCCTATAAAGATATTTATGTTTCCTTTTAGCCCTCTTACACTGAATTTGATATCAGTGGCAATGTCCTAGCACTGATCTTCAATCAAGGCATGATATGGTAGGCAAAGTGTATGATAGTTTAAAATTGCAAGAAAAATATAAAAGGTCACATGTCCTCATGAATTAGCATGACCTCCATTCAAAGGATACTATATATTGAAAAACAATCTGACAGTTCTCTGCACTGAGTAAAAAATATCTATGGTTGCATCATTCTTGAAGCCTTGCCCCTCAAAGGTCACATACCATCTGTTTTGCACAGTCAGTTTTCTTTAGATGTTTCCCAGAGGAAGGATAATGGGTCTACTTGACAGGATATTTTTGAAGTATTTTTCAGCATTTATGAAACCAGAAATTATATGAGGAATTTTCCCCTGATCTCAACGTTGCAACACAGATTAAGTATGAATGTTGTTAAAAAATATTTTACAATCTGATTTTATTACAAATAATTCTATTGTCCTGACCTCTGATTTCATAAATAAAGGGAACTCTCTATGTAGAAACTTCCTTGATCAGCAATTCCTCTGTAATAGTTGCTTCAAGCAAGATAAAGTGAGTTGCCCATGGTAAAGAGATGTACAGTGATTTTCCCATCATCATGAATACATATATTCATAACCAATGAGAATTAGAAGTAAGAGTAAACTCACATCTTAATGACTCAAAGATCAGGTTGCTGTTCACCATATAACACTGCTCCTCATTTTTAAATAGCAATTATTTTTGTAATAATAATAGCTAACACTATGTGCCAGGTACTATGCTTAGCATTTTACAATTATTACCACATTTGATTCTTAAAACAAGCCTAGAAGGGAGTCCCTACTATCATCCCCATTTTACGTATAAGAAACTGAGGCAATCAAAAGTTAAACAATTTGCCTAAGTTCATATAGCTAGGAATGTGCAAGACTGTATTGGAACTCAAATCTTCTGATTCCTTGTTGTTCCAAGGTCCTAATTGCTACCCAAGGTCCAAATTGATCTAAAAATATTGAGTTTTGGACCTCTATTTAGGAAACAGGCATTCTAGACCTATTTTTGCTATTGTTACTAGCTGTTAAGGTTAAATTCCTCATTTATTTAATGAAGGACTTAAACTGAAAAAATGTCTAATTTCTCTCTTGGTTACAACAGTTGATGAGTCTAAAAAGCCATGCTTTTGATCAGAGGCCCAGTGAAATGCTGGATGTTTAGTTTTGAAACAATTTTATATGGAGACATCCCTATTAGAATGGTTCAAATGATTAGCTTACACACCATATTTATATACTTTGTCAAATGAAAACAGGATCATACATGGAAATCTGGTAGGGAGCTCTTTATGTTATAGTCAGAGAAACTGAAGTCCAGAGTCTTAATCTTGGCCAAGCTTGTATGATTAGTAATTGTGAGAGAAAGGATTTGAATCTACGTCCTTTGACCTAAAGCCTGTATTTTCTTCACCAATACTCTTCATAAACCTTTTACAAATTGGTAATGACTTTTTATAATGGGCATAAATTTTTATATTAGAAACATTTTTAATTTTACAAATGGAATCAAACTATATATTTCACTTGGTTGTCTAGAGTAGACCAAAGTACAAATGGTTAAATTTAATCCATTTTATACTGTTATCATACAGTACAAGTCCAATAAAATATCATTCTACTTAGTGATTATTCAGCACTTTATAGAACAGACTGATAGTCAACTATACTTGGAAGAACCTTCATCTATTGCACAAATCTTTACATCATTTATGTTCTGAATAATTGAATCACTATGTACTATCAGTTAAGTTTCTTCTGTTAAATTTTAAAATCATCTTGCTACAGTAATGTGAGGAGGAAAAGAATATGCCAATAAATACACCGTGCTCTTACTTCTGTTTTCAAAATCCCCTTACATGAACAGATGATGTAATCTTAAGGTTATGAGATTTCTGCTCATTTTATCCATTTACATTTTAAAGTAAAATGCAGTTTTTTTTAACTTTAGTTTTCTAAATTGTTACAAGTAGCAGTTCATTCAAGCTGAAGTGATATCAAAAGAAGTGGCATACAAATTCCACATCAAGACTACTTCCCTGATAGAGGAAACTTGGGTTTGTTTCTAGCTCTCCTTAATTGTCCAAAAATAGGTCTCATGCTAAACCTGCTTGGTCATTGTTTGAACCCTGATTGGCTCAAAGTGAATGAAAGTAGCAATTATGTCTTGGCCAGAAATTCCAGTTTGACTTTTTTTTATTTTTTTGGACTATGCAAAAGAAGGGGTTTTTTTGTTTCTTTTCTTTACTTACCTACCTTAATCATTGAAAAATCCTAAGGATCCCCCCCCCCAACAATTTTTTCTTTTTCTTTTTCTTTGTTTGGAAGTGGTCATTCTTGGACTCTTTGCCTCATCTCTCTCTTACCTAAACCTAATGACTGAATGGATAAACTAGCAAATGGCAGTCAAACTGCGATCTGGGAAAGACCTAGCTTTGAAAGATCATTGCATACAGGACCATCTCTAGTCATCCTGATCCAAATCTGACCACTGGACCCAGATGGCTCTGAAGAAGAATGTGAGGCTGATGACTTTGCATGGTTAACTTCAATTCACTTGCATGTCACAGCATCACCTCCCTGATGTGATGGTGTTCTTCAAGAAGACCAATAATATTGTCTTTAAGAAGACAATAATAATTGCTAAAGGTAGGAAAGGGGGGCAGTTAGGTGGCTCAGTGGATAGAGTACTAGCCCTGGACTCAGGAGGATCTGAGTTCAAATCTGGACTCAGACACTTAATAATTACCTAACTGTGTGATCTTGAACAAGTCACTTAACTCCATTGCCTTGCAAAACAAACAAACAAACAAACAAAGGTAGGAAAGGGAGTAAGCATTCTGGATATCTCAGTCATCTGCTGAGTTTCTATCTGTGATGCTAGAGTGGTACTCAATGTTGGTACTCAATAAGAACAAAAAAACTACTGTTGAGAGTAATATAAATCTTTTTAAAATGTCCAACTATCAGAAGGTTCAAGTCAATTCACAAAACTGACTTAGTGCTGTTTGTATAGCCATATGTTACATGTCTACAGGCTACATTCTGAGTTAAGACAACAGATTGGCCTAAACTATAAATCAGCTTTTGTTTTCTGGAAAGCTATCAAAGTGGTTGTCTGTCTTGATTGGTGCTATTTACTGTGTTTTGACTAATTAACCCAAACATCTTTACAATGTATCACAGCCAGAACTCCTTCCCAAAGTCATGCACTATCTCTCCAGTTCTTTCACAAATGTGTATGACATTCTTGGATCACTCTTTTTAGATAATAGGTGGGTATTTTTTTATAGAAAGATGGGCAGAGGGGCAGCTTAGGTGGTGCAGTGGATTGAGTACCAGTCCTGGAATCAGGAGGACCTGAGTTCAAATCCTGCCTCAGACACTGGATAATTACCTAGCTGTGTGACACTGGACAAGTCACTTAACCCTTGGTGAATTAATATCTTAAAAATCCAAAAGAAGAATGCCTTGTTTCATTTAGACTTGTCCAAATCCTTTGCTCAGATCTATTTTTCCTACCTCCCAAGAAGTCAGTAAGGTGTTGAATATATAAACATAGGAAAACTGACCTTTCTAGCAGATATTCAGATAGTCCCACACAGTAGTGCTTATGATTTCTGAGTCAGAAGGGGTAGAAGATAGGTTTTTGTCATTGTTCCAAAGGAAGAGACAAAAGCTCTAGGGATTTTATTTTCATTTCAGCTTGTCAGAGGTTTCAGTTACTGATGTCAGAGGTGATGAGTTGGTTGAATACTTAATGCTATTGAAATAGCATTTATGAGAACAGTCTCTTATTTCATTGTAATGATAGAGATGAAATGATTAGCGGGCCTTTTTTATTATACATTTGTTATCTGAAAGTACTTTCCAGTTAGTTTGATTGGTTAGCTCATTAAAGTTATACATCTCTATTAAGTTAGCACTGAAGCATAGAGGTTTGGGAGCTAGAGGGTTCATATATTTCATATATGATTTCAGCATTCACTCTGCTATTCAATTTAATCTTTTGTACTTGTTTCCCAACTACAGAGTGGTAATAATTTGCCTACTTCACAGGAATGATAAAAATAAGTAGATAAAATGATCCATATTTTTAGTTTTTTGGTAGAAAAGTACATATAAAGTCATCAATAAATAATATTTATTATTTTTAGTATGATTCCCTGGTTCTGGGAGTAGTCCACTAGGCTATGATTCTTTAATTGTTGATTAATGTTTAATAAATGCTGGGTTTTTATTTCCCACTTTTTCTCCCTCACCAGTTTCTCTCTCCATTCCCTCCTTTCCTTCCTCTTCTTTCCATCTCTCCCTCTCTTTTCTTTTTCCTCTCCCTCCCTCCTTCCCTTTCTTCTTTTCATTTGTCCCTTAACTCCCTCCCTCCCTCCTTTCTCCCTTCTTTCCTCCTCTCCCTCTATTCTTCTTTCTCTTCCTTCCTTCCCTTTCTCTGTCTCACTCTTTTTTCTTTCTTAACTTTCTTCTTTTATCCCCCAGATTAAAGTTATGAAATGTATTAGAAGTATCACCCTTTACATTATAGGTTAAAATTATTCTCTGCTTTCTAAACCAAATTCTTCAACTTTGACTACTTTTGAGAGTACTTACTTCATGACTTCATGTAATTAACAAAGGCTTGCTAATTTTGTTAGTTGCATAAAGAACTAACCTCCCCTTGTTCTAACCATATTGAGACCTTTAAAAGATAGTTTGTTGGGGGGAAAATCAATCTGATTGGTTACTTGGCATAATGTCAATAAATAAATCCAACTATTGACATTCAAAAAACAACACTGGGTATATTGGTATTATGTAGATATAAGCTCATTCAAAATATAAACACTTCCTAAACCTATTTTAGATGATGTTTTAAAAGTCTAAAGTTATTTATGAAGTTGCAACAGGTTAAACTTGAAAAAATCAAGTATTATATACATAAATATGAGCTATCTTCATTACCATTATCATTAAGAGCAACAACATTAATTACTATAATTCCTGGGGTTTTTTAAGGTCACTTTTTCCCTATCTTCCTCTAAAAGGGCAAAAACTCTAATTTTATTTGGGAGTATTTATAAAAGACTCATGAAGATTCCTTTGTGGCTTTGAAGGTTTCCCCTAACAAAATCATTGAAACCTATTTTGTTAAACTTATTAGCTCTACTAGGTAAAACTGACCTATTGTGTAACTTGTTCTTGTTTCTAAGAGTTGTTCCAAAATAATTTTTCAAATCTATTTATAAAAATTGAATGAGATTCTCAGTAGAGAGGAAAGGAGAAGTAAAGAAACTTCCTTTTAGTATTAACTGATTTCACAGGTCCATTCTATCTCTAACATTCTGTGCTCTAATGAGGGCAAAGATAAGATCTATTTTGAAGTCAAAAAAAAAAAAAGAGGAAAAAACCCTAATGCTTATATGGAAAGTGGCTTAATTATTTTGATTATAAATAAAATCCTTTTCTGACAGTATATACAAAGATATTTGAGTGATAACAATTACTAAAACCATAGAATAATATAGACCTTGTTAGGGTAGAGCCATTATAATATATGGAGAAAAGAATGACTTGGCCAACTGTTTAATTCATTGACAATAAGACTGAAAGTGGGCATATAATTTCCACCTTTCCCAACAGGAGGGTGATATTAAAGGAGATCTTGTGAGTTTAATATTAGACTCCAAAATTGAGTCATGTTCTTGTTTATTTGTTTCTAGGATGGGATCATTTTATGCTCCTTGCCTCCCAGCTATCAACATACTCCGACTGCATACATCCATGTACTTTCAGTGCTGGGCTGTGATGTGTTGTAATGTTCCTGAGGCCAGGGTCTTCAAAGCCTCCAAGTCCAATAATTTTTATTTGGCTATGCTTCTGCTTATCCTATTCTTGTCTACAATGCCAGTACTGTATATGATTGTTTCCTTCCCACCATCTTTCGATTGTGGCCCATTCAGGTACCTTACTTTTGAAACTCTGTTTTTACTTATTGTAAAATGAGATTGCTGTACATTTGCAAACTCTAATGCTATTCCCTCTTCTTCCCACTCGCACATAGAGGCAAAATTGTTTAGAAGGTCCTAGACTCAATAAAATCCTGGAACAATGAGTTCTAATGCCAGCTCTTCTTGTGGGCTCATAAGTATGGGAGCCATACCTAATGAATTCCTTAACAACTCCAGATCTAAATGTGAATGAATAGTGGTGCAGAGACATTTCCAATTCAAAGGGTAATGGAAGCAATTAGTGAAATTATAACTAGGTTAGCTTCTTAGGGCACATTACCTAAATTCCCATGCCACCAGGCAGATTTTTCTGTGTCAGTTGGAAAGGTACTCTTTCCTACAACCCAGAAGTACAGAAAGTACAGGTTATCCCAGAGGTCACCTAATAAAAGTTGAATTATCCTTCAGAATGGTATAGCTCTAGTTGTGAGAAATAATGAATAAAAAGTAGGACCATACATTTGTGAACAGAAGAATGTACAAAAATGAAAGTATAACAGAAAGAGAGAAAGAGAGAAAGAGAGAGAGATTGTAGAATCTTAATCCACAAGCATTTAATTGCCTACCATGCTCCAATCACAGCTACTGAAGATACAAGATAAAAATGAAAAAGTTCCTGGCTACAAGAAACTTATATTCTATCATATGAAAGCATCACACACATATAAACATATATAAACAAATATATATGCATATATATGTGTATATATGGAGAGAGAGAGAGAGAGAGAGAGAATTGATTGATGAGGAAGGGATAGAGGGGAAGAGGGCATTAGGAACTGGAAGTATGAGGAAAGTAATGTTTCAGTTGACTCTGGGTTTTTTTAGGTTTTTTTGCAAGGCAAATAGGGTTAAGTGGCTTGCCCAAGGCCACACATCTAAGTAATTATTAAGTGTCTGAGACCGGATTTGAGCTCAGGTACACTTGACTCCAGGGCCAGTACTCTGTCCACTGCACCACCTAGCTGCCCCTCAGTTGACTCTTGAAGGAAAATAGGCATTCAAAAAAACTAAGGTGGGGGTGGATAGAGCACTGGCGCTGGAGTCAGGAGTACCTGAGTTCAAATCTAGCCTCACACATTTAATAATTACCTAGTTGTGTGGCCTTGGGCAAGCCACTTAACCCCATTGCCTTGCCTTGCAAAAACTAAAAAAAAAACTAAAAAAAAAAAACAAACTAAGGTGAGGAATTCATTCAGACAGAGGCAACAGTCATTAGCTAAGGCATGGGAATGGGAAATTTGTACTGTTGTTGGAGAAGGTTACTGAACTCATTTTTAGGACTTTACATTTATCTAAATTAAATTCATATTAGTAGATTTGGCTCATCACTATAGCCTACTGAAATCTCTATGAATCCTGAGAGAGAGAGAAGGAAAATGATCCTGATTTTCACACATGCTCCCCAGTTGCCAATGATAAACTTTTGACATCCATAATCAGAAAAAGGCATAAATATGAGTTACTACCCCATTTGCAAATTGTTTATTTTATGCTTCTCACTATAACATAGTTTCCAATTGATCCCATGATTGAGTAAATTCATATATTGGACAAGGAAAATTAATGCCATAAGCCCTCTTAGGAGTGAGTAATCAAAGACTGAGTAATGAGAAAGTTAGCCACTGATTAGCATGCACTTGATGGGTCAACCTTAGTTAGGGAACTGGAATGGGACAATAATGATAGTAGTAGTATTTGTATAATTTCTTTCCATGGGGTCATAATTACTCAGATCCTCTACCCGAAGCTAACTGTCCTCACATAAGTTAAACTACTAGTTGGGTCTCAGTGGACTTGAACAAGATGTTGAGTAATGAGTTCCATTTTTTGAATTGTAATAAATAATATAGAGAATGACCATCTAGAGGCTGAAGACAAAATTACAGCCTTAGACCATAGCACAGTCTTAAGAAGCTGGGGCATTTTGTAACCCTCTCAATCTAATACCATCTCCCTTCATTTTATAGAGGAGGAAATTGAGGCCCAGAGAATTTAAGTGAGTTGCCCAAGATGGCACAGGTAGTAAGAAAGAAAGAATTTGAATAAAGAGCCTGGAGTAATAAGTAAGATTCATCTTCCTAAGTTTAAGTCTTGCCTTAGACACTTACTGGCTATGTGATCCTGGGAAAGTAACTTAACCCTGTTTGCCTCAGTTTCATCATCTGTAAAATGAGCTGGAGAAGGAAATGACAAATCAATTCAGTATCTTTGCCAAGAAAACTCCAAATGGAGTCACAAAAGGTCAGTTATAACTAAAATGATTGAATAGCAACAACCTCTTACTCCAAAGTCAGTGTTCCTTCAATTGTACCATTCTGTACTTTTTTGATTCTTCTTTACACATGACCTCTGTATCACTTTGTTTTTCATCAGTCTGTGAGAGTAAGAAGAGGAAGTTTAAAAAAAAGGGGAATAATTTTTCAGCTTTTTTGTCTATTTGTAACTTTCTTGAATATTTATTAAAATGATTGGCAGATTGGCATTTGAGATTATTGCTGGTTCACATTTTGTTATTGTATATTTCTTTTGTTAAAATTACAAATATATAGATTATATGTCAGCAATCAAAGAATGGCTTCCTTCAAAGAAAACTATGTGAAATAAGAGAAAAATAAGCAAATTTAGTAATGATTGACAAATTAATCTTCAAATTCTATAGAATCTAGCCAAATAAATATAATTTATTAGTTTTATTTGCTAATCCACTAAGATAAACAATTGGGAAACTAAGACAATAAAAAACAAAACTCATAATTCTTAACCTCAAAATTCTATGTTTTAAGAATATCCTCTTGGATTGCAGGGGTTTGTAAAGTGATGATGATGAAAAGGAAATAATGAGTGAAAAATCACTTTTTTTAGAGGTTTAGCAGAGAAGGGAAGAAAAAAGGATACACAGTAGTAGCATGGGACAGTCAAGGAAAAAGTTTTTTTTTAATTGTGGTATTTTCATGAAACTGGTTATAGGTGTGTGTGTGTGTGTGTGTGTGTGTGTGTGTGTGTGTGTGTGTGTGCGTCTATAAGTATGGAAGAAGGAAGAGGAGAATGAAAGAAAAGAGATGGAAAAAAGGAGAGGAAATGAGGAAGAAGAAAGGAGGAAGAAAGAGATAAGGGGAAAAGGCAAAGAGGAGCAGAGAAATGAAGAGCAGAGAGGGATATTTTGTTTTGTTTCTCAAGGCAATTTGGTATTTCATCTCAGTGAGAAGCAAACATGATTATGTTAAGAGAACCATGGATTATGTGTTACCAAATTTTCTTTCTCTGTTCTTGGGCAGTGTTAGAGCATCATTTTCAGTTTTGCTAGTATTAGTGCCACATGTCTGTAGGTAGCAGGATATAATTTGGAAGACTCTATTTGAAGTCACAGACATTTGGGTTTGAATTTTGACTCTAGTTCTTAACTAGCTGTGTGCCCTTGAGTAAATAACTTTATATCTCTGAGCCCCAGTTAGGTCATCTGTTAAATAAATATATTTTATTGAAAGTTTGAGTTGCATTTGAATTGAAGGCTATTGAATTTATATCATAAGGCTGTTGTTAGACTACATAATGCTTATAAAAGAAGCCATTCAAATGGTAAAGACCTTCACAAAAGTCAGTTGTTATCTTTTATCTTCTTGTTTTTCAGCGGCAAAAACAGAATGTTTGAAGTCATTGGTGAAACTCTGGAGCATGATTTCCCCAGCTGGTTGGCAAAAATCTTACGGCAGCTCTCTAACCCTGGACTTGTCATTGCTATCATTTTGATCATGGTGTACGTATATTTCTGTTAAGAGAAAAGCCTTTATAACTCTCTTCTCCTCTCCCACCACTACCCCTTTCCTTTCTCTTTACTTTCCTACATTCTTAGATTCCCAAAGGTCTCAATAAAACCAAACTAAGTTTAGGATTGATTACTTTATGGTAAGGGTCTGAAATTCATGACCCTTAATCTTGATCCTTTTGGATGTGATTCAGGCTTCCACATCTCTTTTCACCATTTAGGATTAAATAACTTGTCTACAACTGGCCAAAATAATAATTAAAACATACAACAAAAGGGAACATTATAATGATAAATCTAATCAGGAAACTGAATTTCACCCTTCTCCCCTACCTCTCAAACCCATGGAGCAGATGGCATTGAATAAACAAACATAATGATCCTGAATTTTAGAGTTAGTCTGAACTTTGAGTATCCTCTGGCCATTTTTCAGAGCTGAGGACCTTAAAGGTCATAGACATTAGAAGCACTAGCACTAGTGGGCCATACATAAATGTTTATTTATGAAATAGAATCATAGGATTCTTGGAAATATCATCTACTCCTTCCTCATGTATGCAAAACACTTAACCCTTGCCTCCTCTCACTCCCTTGAGACATTGATACTTCAAAAAAATAAGAACAAACTATAGGCTTGCCAGTACAACAGAACATAAGGTTTGAAACTAGGAACATGAAGAGGGAGAAGGACATGAGGAAAGATCATTAGAAGTTCATAGAAAAGAGTTCATAGGTTCATAAATTCTCAGAGGTAGGACTTCTCAGGTCACCTAGCAGTTCACTGATCAAGACCCAACATACCCATCAATCTTTCATTCAGTCTTTTCTTGATAATAGCTATTTGAGAGGAGGGTACCACTAGAATTTTGTTAGAATGAATACATTCTTGGAATCAGGAAGACCTGAATTAAGATCTTCCCTTTGACACTTTAATTCACAGGCAAACTATTTAACTTCCTTGAAACTCAGTTTCCTTATATGTAAAATTAAAGAGTTGGACAAGATGGCCTCTCTTCTCTAATGAGAATGTAATAAGGCAAAATTGTGTGACCTTAGACAAGTCATTTACTTTCTAAGGATTTCTCTTTTTTAATTAAGTATTAGACAGAATGATTTCTAAAACAGAAAATTTTCTGATTTTAATAGTTCTTGGTTTATCACAAAGGAAAAAAGTTTTCTAAAAAATTCTGAATGTTATTTTACTTTATTTTTTCAGTTACATGCAAAGGTAGTTTTCAACATTTGTCTTTTAGTAAGCTTTTGAGTTCCATATTTTCCTATCTCCCTCTTTTCCCTCCCTCTCCCCAAGACTGCATGTATCTAAGTTATATGTTTACATTCATGCCAAACATATTTTAATATTCTTCATGCTGTAAAAGAAGATTCAAAACAAAAGGGGGAAAAACATGAGAAAAAGAAAAAACAAAACAAGTTTTAAAAAGTGAAAATAGTATGATTTGGTCTGCATTCAGCCTCCATAGTGTTTTTCTCAGAACGTGGATCGTATTTTCCATCACAAATCTTTTTAGGATTGTCCTTAATCACTAAACTGCTAAGAAAAACTAAGTCCATCATAGTTGATCATAACAGATTGTTTCTGTTAATGTGTGAAATTCACTCCTGGTTCTGCTCACTTCATTCAGCATCAATTCATGGAAGTTTTTCCAGGCTTTTCTGAAGTCCTCTCACTCATGATTTCTTACAGAACAACAGTATTACATTCTTTGCCACTACAAAAAGAGTTGCTACAAATATTTTTGTAGGTCTGTTTCCCATTCCCATTTTTATGATCTCTTTGGTATATAGATCTAATAATGGTATTGCTAGATCAAAGGGTATATGAACAGATTTATTGTCCTTTGGGTATAATTCTAAATTGTTCTTCAGAATGGGTGGATGAGGGGCGGCTAGATGGCGTAGTGGATAAAGCACCAGTCCTGGAGTCAGGAGTACCTGGGTTCAAATCCGGTCTCAGACACTTAATAAAATTACCTAGCTGTGTGGCCTTGGGCAAGCCACTTAACCCCGTTTGCCTTGCAAAAACCTAAAAAAAAAATGGGTGGATGACTTCACAATTCCATCAACAGCAGATTAATGTTCCAGTTTTCTCACATCCCCTCCAGCACTTCTCATTTTCCCTTTTTGTCATTTTAGGCAATCTAATAGGAAATGGCACCTCAGAATTGTTTTAACCTACATTTTTCTAATCCATAATGATTTAGAGCATTTTTTTCATGATCATAGATAGCTATTCTTTATCTGAAAACTGCCTGTTCATATCCTTTGACCTTTATCAATTGGAGAATGACTTGTATTATAAATTTGACTCAGTTCTCTATATATTTTAGAAATGAGTTCTTTACCAAAACACTAGCTGTGAAAGGAAAAAAATTCTTGATAGCATTAGGGGTAACTAGATAACACTCTAACAGACCATTTTGAACAAATGCAGAATAGAGATCTCAGGGCATTTTTTTTTTAGGTTTTTGCAAGGCAAACGGGGTTAAGTGGCTTACCCAAGGCCACACAGCTAGGTAATTATTAAGTATATGAGACCGGATTTGAACCCAGGTACTCCTGACTCCAGGGCAGGTGCTTTATCCACTGTGCCACTTAGCCACCCCTCAAGGTATTTTTAAGTCTATGATAGCAACAATCTGCATAGGAAGGTTAGTAATATGGGTTACTTAAAGCTGTGAGTTGTGTTAAGATGTATAAAATGTACTTCCATAGTTAGGATACTAAGATTTAGTAGGATTTGCATTCAGAGATTGCTATGGATTACTATCCTAGAGTTTTAAAATGTATATTTTGGGGGGGTGGGGTTCAATCTAATGCTAGCTTTGATAAAATTTAAGTATGATATTCTCTCACTATCTTTTGGAGTCACTAGGTAGAATAGTTGGATGGTGAAGTGGCCTTGGAGACAGGAGACAGGAGACTGTAGATATAAATACAAATCCTTGATCAAACACTTACCAGTTCGGTAACCCTGGGCAAATAACTTAACCTTTCTTAGCCTCAGTTTCCTCATTTATAAAATGGTGATAATAGCACTTCACAAGACTATTGTGACGATCAAGTGAAGTAATATGTAAAGCCCTTTGCAAGTCATTAAGTGATATGTAAATGGTAATTATTATTAATTTAAATTAAATTAGCAAGGGGAATAATTGTCTTTTGGAGATTTTGAGCTACTTAATAGACAATTGAACTGTATGTCCATATAGATAACTCAAAATTCAAAATGTCCACAATAGAACTCATTATCTTTTCTCCCTAAACCTATTCCTTCTCCAAATTTCCTTGTTTCTATTGAGGTCACAGGTTTACAATCTTTGTGTCATCCTTGAATCTTCAATGTCATTCATCCCACATACCCATTAAAGACATATTTTTGCTACTTCCGCAACATCCCCTTCTTTACATCCATACAACTACCAATCTAAATCAGACCACTGTAATAGTTTTCTTAATTGACTCAGATCTCCCCCCATTCCTATCTATTCCCTAAACAAGAAGTGTCAAACATGGGGCAACACTTTCAAGTGCCCCAACTAAATTAGAATGCAATTGGGAAATATTTAACAAAATAAATAAAATACAGTAGAACATAATATTAACAATGTGATTTTTCTAAGTCAATATACAGTCCCTAGTGATATATATATATATATATATATATATATATATATATATATATATATATAGAGAGAGAGAGAGAGAGAGAGAGAGAGAGAGAGAGAGAGAGTTTGTTGGTTCTTCTTTTTAAGTTCAGCAGCATTGCCAAAATGATTTCACTAAAATGTATGTTACTCTTCCACACAATTAATCCCAATGTTTCATATTACCTCTAGGATAAAATAATAATTTTTCTGTATAGCAAAAGAGCTCTCTACAACTAGCTTTCATCTGTGTTTCCAGTCTTATTACATAATACTCCCATTCCATTCTAGTCAAATTGGCTTTATTGTTCTTCAGACATTACTCTCCATTTCCCATTTCTATGCCTTTTCTGTGAGTGTACTCAGTACCTAGAATGTAATCCCTCCATTCTCCACTTCTTTTTATTTTCTTTAACTTTTTATTGTTTCTTCTCCTTCCCTACCCTCTCCCTTGAGACTCAATTGAAGACCTGACTTCTACTTCTTCTACTCCAAATATATTTTTCTTATATATAGCACATATTTGTGTGCATATTATTCCCCCTCCCTTTCAACACAGTAAACTCCTTGAGCCCAGGAATTATTTCACTTCTGTCTTGGTTACCCCTGCACCTAAAACATAGTAGATACTCATGAACATTGTTGCTTATTAATTGACCAACTTTTGGTTCACTAAAGTCATGTGTTGAATATTATTTTTTATCCTGTTAGTTAACAGAAAAGAAATGATGAAACCTAGAGTAATTCAATGATTTGCCTGCCGTTCTAGTTAGTGGCAGACACGACCTTGTCTCTTGATTACTAAGACAGCACCATCCAGTGGTTAAAGTGAAACCTGAATGTGATTTACAAGTCTAGCTTTCTTCTGAATTTATGGTAAGAGAGACCTAGAGAGTTTGTTTTATTGAGTAGATTCCAGCAATGATTGACAGACTGTGCAAAAAAGTTCAAGTTCTCATATTACTTAGATAAATACCAATTTAGACTGAGCCAAATCATATAAGTAATTGCCTTACTAGTGCCAGATGGCTCACAAACATTTTAATCTAGGAAGTTTGTGAGTAGAGGAACTGTGTTCCATCGCCAGTTATCAACCTCAGAAAACAATGTTAAATATATATTTATCTGCCTTCAAATCCATACATTAGAAGAGATTAACATCTTTCTTTTTATAGATTCATTTGATTGATACGAATCAAATTGTCCAATTCTAGGTATCTTAAAAGTTCTGAGTTGCTTTTTAAAATAATTAGGTACTAATTTCCAAAAGTAAATGAGCAAATTATATGAAACATCTATGTTAATAAAAAACAGGGATGAATTAGATAAATAGAAGACATTAATGAAAAGAATGATTTTTTAAGTTGGCAAGTACCAACTGTTCACTGTTACATCAGTGAATCATTAAAAATTGGTAAGAAATGAGAGAGTGAAATAGAAGGTTCCAGTGCTTAAATTAACATAATAATAATAGCATTTATATAGTTCTTTAAGATTTGTAAAGTGCTTTATAAATATTATTTACAAAAATTCTGGGAGATAGGTGCTATTATTATCCCAATTATATAAATGAAGAAACTGAGATATGTAAGAAAACTTACCCAAGGTCATAGAGTAAGTACCTGAGGCAGAGTTTGAATGTATAACTTTCTGACTTCAAATTCCAGGTTCCATCTACTACCTTGTTTATCTGCCTTTAAGAAGAGAAGTTGGCTAAGGAGGTAGGGAAGTGTCGGGTCCCAAACATGAGAATAGGAACCTTGATTCCAGTTTTGACCTCTGTCATAATTTGTATGAACTTGGACAAGAAGTCCAACAGGTCTTTGGACCTCAATTTCTTCTTATTATTAAGTTTCTTCATTGTTGTAAAATTCTATGCTTTTAAAAACTCAATTGTTTTTAAAAATTGTCTGAGAGAAAAGAAACTATCTTATTTTCCTCTCCTTTTAGTTTGACTATCTATTATCTCAATGCTGCCAGCAAGGTACAGAAACTTGGAAACTTGGAATTAAAGAAGAAGATGAAGATGGTAAGATATTCATTGTATGGAAATATTGTCTCATTACTTTCAAATCAGAGAAAAGACTAAGATGTGAAGTGTTTCATCTCATTTTCTTTTCTTTGTACAGCAAGCAGAGGAGAACAAAATAAGAAACAAGAAAATGGCAGCTGCAAGAGCAGGTTAGAAATAATTTTGTGACAACATTTTGTAAGTAGATTCTTTTCAAGAGACATTTTGGTAGAATATATGGATCAAGGTGATGGTAGTAGTAGTAGTGGTATTAGTGTCCAGGACAATATACTTATATACTATGCAGTAAATACAAGTAATAGCCATTAGACAAGATAAAGAAATTAAAATAAAAAGACAGACAAAGAGGAAACAAAACCATCTCAATTTACTAATGACATAATAGTTGACTTGGAAAATCTTAGGAATCAGCAAAGAAAGCTCACAAAAATGAATGTCACTTGTAGTAATAGTAAAATTTGAGAAGAAATGATAGAGAAATTCTATTCAAAATAACTAAAAAATGCCTAAAGTTTCTGAAAATCAACAATTTGCCAAGTTACTAATGACTCATATAAATACAATTACAAAATGTTCCTTAAAGACATATTTAAATATCTGAAGGGAGTAAGCCTAGACTGTTTGGATAAAATGAAAATCATAATAGTATATAAATTAAATTATACATTTAGTTCTATATCAATCAAACTATTTTCTAGAAAAGACAAATAATAACAAAATATTTAAAATCTCAAGGGGAAGTTTAAAAAATGGAATTACGTGAATAGATCGAAAATTATGCCATTTATAGTAATTATCAAGCTTATTTAATACTCATTAAAAATAAAAGTATATCAGTAGGCTAGATTAGATAAGTTTGAATCAGGAATAATAAAACACAAACTCCTGACAAAAATTGCTTTGATAACTGGAAAGCATATTGATAGAAATTGGGTTTAGAAAATCACTTTCAGGGGCGGCTAGGTGGAGCAGTGGATAGAGCATTGGCCTTGGAATCAGGAGTACCTGGATTCAAATCCAACCTCAGATCCTTAATAATAATTACCTAGCTGTGTGGCCTTGGGCTAGCCACTTAACCCCATTGCCTTGAAAAATCTAAAAAAAAATCACCTTCACCATATGATACAATAAATTCAAAATTGAGCTAAATATTAAATTTACAGCTATGACTGGAGGAAGAATTCTTAAGTAAATATGAGCTAGAAGTAACCACAAAAGATAAAATAGATAATTTTTCTTCAAAGTGAAAAGTAATTAATTCACCTCTGATAAGAATGGAAACAAAAGTCAAAAAATCTTTATATTAAATATCTCTGATAAGATCTGATTTTCAAGACAGAGGACTAATACAAATATATAAAATAGAAAGTCATTTTTTGATAGATAAGTGTTCAGAGGAAAAGAACAAACAATTCTCAGAAGAACTGCAAACTACCATATTTCTCCATGTAAGACACACTTTAATTTGGGGGTCCAAAATTTGAAAAAAAAATGTATTATTGAACTCGTTTTGTTCATAATGAAATTAAAGGACCTTCTGCTCATAGCTTTTAGGCATCTTTTGGGCAAGTCTGGTGTGTGTGCTCATACTTAGTCCATTCCATTTCATGATCCAATCAGTCACTTCCTTTTCATCAGTAATTCTTGCCTCATACTAAACCATCTTTGTGGACACAGGAATTCCTATGCTCTTCAATCCATCTCTTCAATTCCCTCTCTAATTCAGGCCATTTTTCTGACTTGTCTCTCATGGTCTTCTTCTCCTGGGGTATTTTCAGTAGGGTTTCTTTTTCCCATAGGCAGTCTTAGATTGTTTTCTCAGTTGGAGAAGGACCAAGCTCACATTCAGAAGCATGATTTCCATTCACTTTTGCAAACTGGATCACTTTGAAATTGAATTCAGCACTATACAAAAATCTTTTCTGAGCCATTTCTGGGCAGAACATGGCAAAATGTAACTAATATACTAGTAACAAATGTGAAACAATGAACACAAAGACAAGTACAAAAAAGCAAGATATGCAGGTAAAAAAAACTACAGCCACTGTATAAGATGCTCCCAGTTTTCAGACCCCAAATTTTTCAAAAAAGGATGCATCATATACATGGGGAAATATGGTAGTAACTTTATGAAAGATTGCTTCAAATCACTGAAAAAAGAAAAAAGCATTTCAAAATTTTTAAAAAAGTCTGAGGTTTTACTGCACACTCCATAATTTGACAAAAATGACAATATTTAGTAATAGTGTAGAAAGACAATCAGTTATTGCACTGTTGGTAAAACTATGAATTGTCCTAATCATAATTCAGGATCATAAGTGCCCATACCCTTTGACTTAGACATCACATGCTAGACTTAAATATCAACTTCTGCCTTTTTCTCTTGTCTTGTCCAACCTTTCATATTCTCCTGGTCTTCTTACTCTGAGCTCCACCTTTTACCCAAAACCATAACTAGAGTGCAAAGACCAAGATTTTGTCTAAGTGGGGTGGGATGGGGATATTTAAAGGGTGCTGATAGAACTTACAACTCTTATAGACTTTAGCACCTAATTGACAAGAATATTTACTAAAAATGGGAAGTTGCAAGCTGACAAACTTCTTCTCCGGGTATTCTACTCAAAGTTTACCGCCTCTATAATGCCTATGATGCCCAAAGTAGAAAGTGTCTCCAGGCAGAAGCCTTATTATATCTTATTATATCCATCCCCTTAACCAATATATATATATTGAAAAGTAGATTTGAGGGTGCTTTTAAGTGTGATGATTGCATTGAACCACAAAATATCATAGTTATGACTGCCTTTTGTTCATGTCATCCTCTTCCTCCAAGCGCTCCCATCTTCCATTAGTGTAGAATTTTAAGTCTTGCAATACAATAAACTAAACAAAGAATTTACTGATCTTTTGTATCACCTATATTTCCAAATGAAACCCTTCCTTCTCCCCCTCCCAGAAAGCCATATTTTGTAAAGAACAAAAAGGGGCAAATAGTTCAGCAAAGTTATCAAACATAGCAACTATATTATATAAATTTTTCTACAACTATGGTGGGAGCACTTCTGGAAAATGGGAGGGAGAAAGGGGTATATTTCCTTATTCTTTCTTGGAGCCATTTATTCAGTTTTGATTATTTTGCTGTTATTGTGCTTGCCAGTTACAAAGTTCATTGTATTTGTTGTTTTCCTAATTGACTTTACTTTGCATCAATTCATATGGTTCTTTCCATGCTTCTATTTTCATTACATTCATCATTTCTACTCCTCAATCAATGTACATTTAGAGAGTTGAATTAATCAACCCCTTAGATCACTTTCTGGTATAGCACTATGGTTCCTTATCTTTTCAGTTCTTAGCAATTAGAAAAAAAAGAGTTATAATATAAATATTTTATAAATATATAAATGGGAATTTTTTTAATCCCTGACCTCCTGGGAATAAATGTCTGCAAGTGGAGTTTCCATGTGCAAATTTGTGGAAATTTTAGTCACTGTCTTCCCCTGATTTCAAATTGCTTTGCAGAATTGTTGAACCAATTCACACAACTCTACTCACAGTACATTAGTGCACCTGGATTTCAGGGAGGTTGGGAGGCTCAAATGAGGAAATGGATGTAAAGCACCATGTAAATGTTAAAGAATTATATAAATGTCAGTTATTGGTATTGATATTATTAGTCTACAATTACCAGGACTCTTTTTCAGTGATTATTTTATTCTTTGAGTCTCCTACTAAACAATATTTATAGAGCAAATACATGGGTGTAAATATAACAATTGGACTGGAAGTTACTTTCTATTCCACTTGTTACATGCTTAAGTTTAATGCATTATTCAAACTTTCTTAAGCCTATATACTATATACAGTCTATATACAGTTATGTCTATATACTAACAAGCTGATATACTATTCACAAAACAATAATCCAGATCTGATTTATAGAGATTTCTGATTTCTGAAGTATAAATAAATTCTCATATTGAAATGTAATATGGGTTCTATCATGCAGGTTAGAGCTGACTCTAGCACCCCCTGTGTGCTCTTCCAACACTGACTATTTCCATTTTTGACATCTTGTTGAGAGGTGAAACCTCTTTTCTTTTATTAATAGCAATCTGGGGCAGTCTTTTATATGATTCTTAATAGTTTTAATCCTTATTTGATACTTACAATTACCCTGGTTCAATAGGTATTATTATCACCACTTTATAGGTGAGGGAAATAAAACTGGGGATTGACATGTTCCTAGGATTTAATGTAGGATTCATTGTGAGGCACCCAGGACTCTAAGTCTAGGATTTTCTAGCCACTCCTCCATATTGCTTTCAGGTCCTTTCTAGTCCTAAATTTTGTGATCCTTTGAATCTTCATTTTATTCATCACAAAAGAAATCAACATAGCATTTTAAAATGCTAGAATTATTAGGAAAAAATATATGTTAATGAAAATCAGTTTGCTCACCTTATTTTCTACAGAATTGCTGTGAGGATATGAAAATACTCTCTATGCAAAATTTTTATTTAATCATGTGTTACATATGGTATGCAATATGTTATAAAAATATGAATTTCAAATAAACTTATTTTCATTTATTATATAGAAGACTAAATTTTTATTTTCTTTTTTTCCATATGTTTGTTTCAGCAGCTGCAGCAGGTGGCCAGTAACCCTAACAGACACTCCTGGGACTCACAAATAACCCTAACCTTGGAAAGGAAGAATAATGAGTTGTCTGCATGTCCAAAAAACCTCCATGTTGTTATTTCAATCTTCTTCCTTATTTCTTTTGTCTTTCAAAGTCAAGCACATTTCCAACTATCTTTCTTTTTAAAAAAATTATTTTTTCTAGTTACATGTAAAAGCAAGTTTTAGTATTCATTTTAAAAAGTTTGATTCCACATCTCTCCCTTCTTCCCACCCCACAACCCCCTCATTGAGAAAGAAAGTAAATTGATATAAGTTAAAAATGTGTTGTCATGCAAAATGTTTCCAAAATAGTCATGTTGTGAAAGAAAACAGAGACCCCTACCCGGCAAAAAAGGAACCTCAAGAAAAATAAAGTTAAAAAAAAGATGCTTTAATCTCTCTTAAAGCTTAAGACTTAACAACTTAAAACAATCAGCTCTCTCTCTAAGGATGGATAGTGTTCATCATAAGTCTTGCAGAGTTGTCTTGGGTCACCATACTGCTGAGAAAAGCAAAGAAGTTATTCACAGATGATCATCCTACAATATTGCTGTTACTTCACATCTCACAATGCATCTACTCATATAAGTCTTTCCAGATTTTTACTGAGAGCATCCTGCTGATCATTTCTTATATCATTCCATCATAATCACATTCCACAATTTGTTCAGTCATTCCCCAACTGATAGGTATGCCTTCAATTTCCAATTCCTTGCCACCAGAAAAGAGCTATAAATATCCTTATACAATTAGGTTTTTTTCCTTCCAGGTTTTCATCTCTTTGGAATACAGACCTAATAGTGGCATTACTAGATCAAAGGGTATACGTGCTTTCACAGCCCTTTAGACATTGTAACAAATTGCTCTACAGAATGGTTGAAGCATTCCACAACTCTACCAACAATGCATTAATGTCACATTTTCCCTACATCTCCTCTAACATTTGTCATTTTCCGATTCTGTTCTACTAGTCAATCCAACAGAATTGTTTTAATTTGCATTTCTCCAATCAATAGTGAGAACATTTAAAAAAAATTAAGGCCATGAATAGCATTGATAATCTCATTGAAACTGTTCATATCTTTTGATTATTTATCAAATGGGGATTATAAAAACTTTTTAACAAATTTAATTCAGTTCTTTATGCTTCAAAAATTATCAGTTATCAAAGAAACTTGTTTCAATATTTTTTCCTACAGATACTTTTCCTAACTGTATTTCCCTCCATCCTATCTCCCCCAATCCACATTTTATTCTGTTCTTTCTCCCCCCATGTTTTATTGATACTTGATTTCTTACCAAGTCATCAGATTCCCTTTTGCTCAATTCTATATTTTAAAGAATTATTTTTACAGTGAACTTTTGTATCTCTCTTTTTCCATTTGTTCAATTCTGCTTTTTAAGGCAGTCTTCGTCTCAATGAGGTACTTTTTGTACCTCTTTTTCCATTTGGCCCAATATGGTTTTTATGGTGTTATTTTCTTCAGCAATTTTTTGTGTCTCCTTTACCAAGCTGATGATTCATTTTTCATGATTTTCCCAAATCACTCTCATTTCTTCTCCCATTTTTTTCCCTCTACCTCCCTTACTTGATTTCCAAAATTCTTTTTGAGCTATTTCATGATCTGAGACCAATTCATATTTTTCTTAGAGGCTTTGGATGTAGGAGTTTTGACTTTGTTATCTATTTCTGAGTGTACATTTTGATCTTCTTTATCACCATAATAACTTTCTATGGTCAGATTATTTTTTCTTCTATTGTTTGCTTATTACCCCAGTCCATAACTTGATTTTAAACACTTTTTTAGGGGTTTTTTTTGCAAGGCAAATGGGGTTAAGTGGCTTGCCCAAGGCCACACAGCTAAGTAATTATTAAGTGACTGAGACCGAATTTGAACCCAGGTACTCCTGACTCCAAGGTTGGTGCTTTATCCAATGAGCTACCTAGCCATCCCGATTTTTAACTTTTATTAAGATAAGGTTCTGCTTCCAGAGTGGAAGGCGCACTGTCTCAAGCTTCTGGGGTTTTGTGAAGCTGTTTTCAAAGATATTTCAAGGTACCTGAAAGTTTTCTGTTCTTTTTAATCTCCTGACCTGTGTTCTGGTTTCAAGTGGCCTGTGCTGGAAAATTATTTTGTTCCTCTTTTTTATGAGTTCAGCCACTCTAGAATTTGTTTAAAGTTATTATTTAAAGCTATTTGGAGGGATTTGGAAGAGAGCTCAGGTGAGTCCCTGCCTTTACTCTGCTATCTTGGCTCTGCCCTCCATCTTCCTGGTATAAAGATCTTTAGTTGATTCTTTTTTCTATACTAGTGAATAATTACAACAATAATTTCTTCTTTATAAGACCTCCTTGATCAGTTCTACTGAGCCTGAGAAGGGATGAGCAAGAAATCTTCAAGCACTAATTCAGTGATTGCCTGAGTTTTGTTAAACATGTTACCATGTGGAATGCCCTTCTTTTACATTCTTTCTAAAAAAGAAAATTTTGCTCTTAGCAATTTTGCAGTTGAAATGTGAACAGGTATGTGTCACTTCCCCCATATCCCCCATATGAATGTCATATATAGTAATTATATAGTTCATGGATGATTCATTTATTTTTAAGCAAAAACTAGTCAATAGCATTGTACAGATGAATGTCTGAATGTCTTTCATCTAAAGGAAAATCATAGAGCTTAGAGAAGTAGTTTTTTTTGAAGGATAGAAAAGGTTTATTCATGCTACCCAAGGTATAAGTGATACAACAGGCTGTTCATTTGAATTTTAGTAGGAAGCAATAAAAGCATCTACTGATTTAATATGCTTTTTAAATTTTGGTAAAAATACATTTTTTTAAATCCCCCCCAGCTACATTCAAAAGCAAGTTGCAACATTTACTTCCAAATCCTGAGTTCCAAATTCTCTCCCTTCCTCCTACCCCTCTCTCCCCATTGAGAAAGCCGATTATTTGGTATAGATTAAAAATGTGTGACCATGAAAAACATTACTACAATAGTCCTGTTGTAAAAGTAAACATAACCTCCCCACACACACACAAAGAAAGAGAAACCTCAAGAAAAATGAAAAAAGTATGCTTCACAGTTTGTATTCAGACACCATCAGCTCTGTTTTTGGGATGGATCACATTCTTTGTCACAAGTGTATCAGAGAAATTGCTTCAATATTTTTTTCCACAGTTGATATTGCTAGCTATATTTCCCTCCATCCTATTCTCCCCACCCCCATTTATTTTATTTCTCTCCCCTTTCACTCTGTCCCTCTTCAAAAGTGTATTTTAGCTGTTTACTCTCTCCCACAATCTTTCTTCTCTTCTATCACCTACACCCTCCTCCCTTCCCCTTATCCTCTTTCTCCCATCCCTTTCCTCTTTTATTTTCCTCTGGAGTAAGATAGATTTCTATACCCAAGTGAGGGTGTGTGTTATTCACTCTCTTGGCCATTTTCCATGAGAGTAAGGCTCACTCACTCCACGTCTCCTTTCCCCTCATCCACCTCACTGCAAAAGCTTTCTCTTGCCTCATATAACTTATCCCATTCTTTCTCTCCTTTCCCTTTCTCCCAGTACATTCCTTTCTCTCCTATTAACTCATTTTTAAATATATAATCTTCAAATTCAACTCCCTCCTGTGCCTTGTCTATATATGCTCTGCTACTAACTGCCCTAATAAATAAAAAGGTTCATATGAGTTATCAGTATCATCTTCCCATGAATGAATACAAGCAGTTCAACCTCATTAAGTCCCTCATGGTATGCCCTTCCCATCTACCTTCTCTATGCTCTACCTGGGTTGAAGATTTCAACTATGGTCATTTTATCAGGAAAGCTTGAAAGTTTCATATTTCATTGAATGTCTATCTTTTCCTCTGAAAGAGTATGTTTTGCTGGGTAGTTGATTCTTGGTTGTAATTCAACTCTTTTGCCTTCCAGAATATCATATTCCAAACCCTATAAGCTCTTAATGTAGAAGCTACTAAATCTTGTGTTATCCTGACTGTAGCACCATTATATTTCAATTGCTTCTTTCTGGCTGTTTATAATATTTTCTTCTTGATTTGAGAGTTCTGAAATTTGGCTATAATATTCCTGGCAGTTTTCATTTTGGGATCTCTTTCAGGAAGTGATTGGTAGATTCTTTCAATTTCTATTTTACCCTCTGCTTCTAGATTATCAGGGCAGTTTTCCTGGAGAAGTTCTTGAAAAATTATGGATAGGCTCTTTTTTTTTAATCCTGACTTTCAGGTAATCCAATAATTTTTAAATAATATCTGTTGGATCTGTTTTCCAGGTCAGTTGTATTTCCAATGAGATATTTTACATTTCTTCTAGTTTTTCATTCTTTTTTTTTTGGATTGCTCACAAAGGCATCAGTTTCCCTTTGCTCATTTCTACATTTTAAGGAATTATTTTCTTCAGAGAGATTTTGCATCTCCTTTTCCCTCTAACCAATTCTGTTTTTTAAAGCATTCGTCTCATTGGCCTTGTGGACTGCTTTTTCCATTTGACCCAAACTGGTTTTTAAAATGCTATTTTCTTCACTAATTTTTGGTATCTCCTTCACCAAGTTGCTGACTTGGTTTTCATGATTTTCCCTCATTTCTCTTCCCAATTTTTCCATCTCCCTTATTTGATATTCAAAATCTTTTTGGAGCTCTTCCATATCCTGAGACCAATTTATATTTTTTTCCTTAGAAACTTTGAATTCAGAAACTTTGATTTAGGTTCTAAGCATTCTGAGTGTGTTCTGAGTGTTCTGAGTGTATATTTTAATCCTCCATAGGACCAAAGTAATTGTCTATGGTCTGATTTTTTTTTCCTTCTGCTGTTTGTTCATTTCCCCAATATATGACAATTTTAACTCTTTTTTAAGTGGAACTTTGCTTCCAGGGTGGATGATGTATTCCCAAGCTTTTGAGGGTTTTTGCAGCGATTTCCCTCCTCAGAGACCTGCAAGTTCTCAATTCCTTCAAGGTCTTAAGAAAAGCTATGACTACTCTCCTGACCTGTGCTCTGGTCTTCAGATGACCACAAGCACACCCATCTGCCCTGGAGCTATGAGGAGGGTCCCTGCTCCACTGCAGGCAATAATCTCTGTTGTGCTTTTGCTCCTTTGCCTAAGAGTGGGTCCCCAGTTTGTGACGTGGATCTGAGTACAAGCAAAACCATAGAATCCCATCTCATGGATAGTGAAAAGACCTCTGCAATCTCCTCTGAACCCCTTATCATCTGATAAGGACTGAGCACTCTGGAAGCAGCAACCAGGACTGCTCCTGGTCTCCTGAGGTCAAGTCTATGCTGGGGCCTGCATTGACTGGGCTCTGTTTTCACTCTGGTGCAGCTGAGTTTTTCTGCTGACTTTCCAGATTGTCCTTGGCAATCCCTGGGTTGAGAGGTCTGGATACTGCCACCCTGCGACTGACCCAGCCACTCTCAGGGACCCACATGCTCCATGATTTGTTCCTGGATGACTGGAATCAGTTTACTCTGGGTGGCCTAGCCCTTTTTAACCCCAGTGTGACAGACCCCTCCTGCAGATCTTCCAAATTGTCTTGGGCTGGAAAATTATTTCACTAAGAATTTTTGTGGGTTCTGCCCACTCTAGAATTTGGTTAGTCATTATTTAATGACATTAATTAATTTGCAGAGTCCCTAGCTTTACTCAACTGTCTTGTCTCTGCCCCCCCTCTATATTTTTAATGAATGAGAAAGAATATACCTTTTGGAAGCACAGGGTGTTTATTTTTTGGGTGTAGGTCAGCATTTTTTTTGAGGTCAGAATTGCTTCATTATTTTAGCAGCAGGTTTTCTGCTACAACTGAGAAAATACAAGGCCTTCCCTTCCCCCACAGGACCTCTGCCACCCCAGTAGAGCACCTGGTCTGAAGAGCACCAAAATCTGAATAAAAGATAGAGGGGGACCTCACAGTGTATTAGTAAAAATTAAGGCTTTCAAATGGATTTCCATAGGGAAACAGACTGAAAGAGAACAAATGGAATGGTGGAACTTGCTGGAACCTAGAGTCCCTCAGCCTCTGGGACTCAAGACTCGAGTTCAGATCCCAACTCCAACTTTAGTGTCTAAGAACAAATCACTTCTCAGTTTTTTCACTTATAAAGGAAAAGGGACTGAACTTCTGACTTTAGCGATGAAAGGGGACACTCCAATGAAGAAATTTCCTGTACCGATGCAGATCTGCAGCTTAATCTGAAGAAGATTCTCCGAGGAACCAGGCTCTGTGACTTGCCCAGAGGCACACCAGTGCGCACCAGAAGTGAGACAAGAACCTGGGTCTTCTCTAGTAGATCCACCATCTATAACACGGGGCTACTCTTTGCTCCAGCCATCTCAAAGGAAAGGGGTTAACCCGCCACACAAGGAAGTATTAAGCATTAAGTATCAGGCGCTGTGCTACACCCTGAGGCTACAAAGAAAGATAAAAACATTTTCCCTGATCCCAAGGGGTGCTATGGAGACCCCAGAAGCCACCCAATCTAATTCAGCTGTCATCTGAACAAGAATCCCATCCCCCAACAAGTAGATGTTGACTCTTTAAAGTCCTGCAATGAAGGGAAACCGCATAATAGGAGCATTTGACCCCTAGACTCACTATTCTCTGGACTTCTCCAGCACCATTTTGAGCATTTGATAAGCCCTACATAAAAGGGGAAGCCTATTTCCTTAAAACAATTCCTCGGAGAGACTTTTGGTGAAGAACATTCCATATAGGTAGCTTAATTATTAACTTTCCTGTCAAGCAGGTACATGTACCTTTGCTACAAATGAAACAAATTAAGGCCCCGAGTGGCTTTCAAGGACTAAGATGGTAGACAAATCAAAAGACAGAAAAATCCTAAACCTTAACATCTAGCATTGGGCTCAGCCCAGAGCTTAATATGCTTTTGTTGGATTAAAACAGAAGCCTCTTTACTACCCTTGGGGCCTTGAGTCAGGAGACAGGCCTAGAGAGTCCCTCAATCCCCCTACTTACTCTCTGTCTCTCTTCTAGTATCAAGTTCCTCTGTCAAGTACTGTTAATATGTTGTCTGGGATCTACTGAGCAAACCTAGCAGGCTAGAGTCCCTGGTGCCCCCAGTCCAGGGTCAGCCTAGTAGGAAGAGAAAACTGGCATCTTCAGTGTTTGATGACTGTTGGGGTGATCATCTTGGGGAAGGAGTAGTAGCGGCATTCCTCAGGGGGCACTAGGTCCATCACAGTAGTGCTGATATTCTCTTTCTTGAAACCTGCCTCCACCAGGGCTGCAATCTGGGTCTCCTCAAACATCTTTTTGATATCTGTGTACTTAAGTCTTCAGCAGTTCTCCCTAGGACGTGAGATTGCAATAAGTGAGGACACCCCCAGGCTTCAGCAGGCAGAAAGCATGAGCCTTGATGAAGTTGAATTGATGGGTATGCCAGGTCTCCTCAGAGAGGGGATAGGTGTCATATAGAATTCCATCAAAATGTCCATCATGCAGATTGGGCACCACCTCTTCCCACAAGCCTTTCAAGGGGACAACCTTATGGGGCTGGGCCCACTCCTGAAGCCACTGGAAGACGCCATCATTGCACTCAATGATCCAATGCTCCTGGATGTTGGCTTCTTGCACTTTGCTGGCCAAAATGGCCATTCCAAAGCCAACTTCCAGGACCCTTCCCCCTCGGGCGGAGGCAGCAGCGGCCAGCGAATGCATGTAAGGGGTCGCCCAGCGCTCCATCACCGGCTTGCCCAGGATCTGCAGGTGCGTGTCAGGCCCGTCGTAGCCAGCAGGTGCCCTGGCCCAGGAGGGCCGGTAGTCCTCGCCCACCTGGAAGAAGGGCGCCGGGGCAGCCTGGCCAGCCATGGTCCGCTCTCTAGGTCAGCATTTTAATTTCTTTACAGAAGTAATTTACTCTGAATAATTAACTCTAAAGGCTCTTTATCAACTGGTTTGCCTGTGCTTCTGCATTCTCATTTTTCTGCACTCTCCAAGATGGAAATTCTGCTCTATTTAAGTCTACTTGATGGCCAGCCCCTTGTAAATAACTTATTGATTCCTGCTCCTGCATGCTTGCACATGCTATTCCTGATTATTCCTGCCAAGTCATGGATTTACAAGTTTCTTTAATATCTTTTAATACCCAGTTTTATCCTCCAGGAAATCTGTGTAGAGTAAACCTACTTCTTCTCTGATCCACTCCTTTATTCTTTATCCTTCAATAATATGTATCTTCAATTTGTAGTATATTATTTCCAGTTTTTGGCATTTTTCTGTATCTCTATCAATCTCCTTTGTGCATGTTTCACTTTTTTGAAGTAGATGTAACCTCCCCAAAAGCAGGGATTTTCTTTTAACTTTTATATTCCCCAAAGGGGCTTAATTTAGTACTGTACACATAGTAGACAATTAATACTTGTTAACTAATTAAGTGAGATCATTTATACTTGCCACATTTTAGAGCAAAGAATTTGTTCTATATTTGTACAATATAGATGAAATTGTCATCATGGAATAAAATAATTCATTATCCAATAACACAAATGATCTGTAGGTCAATTTTTCCTTGCATGGGAAATTAGTGGAGCTCCAGGTTTCCTCTGCCTTTTGTACAGTATATGGCACAAGATGAGAGGCAAACTACTTTGTGGCTTTATGGTCATAATAAGCATGCTGCCACTTGCCCATGATCTACATCATAGGGATGGTGAAAATAACAAAATATCATCAAGTGTTATGACCTTTAAAAGTAAAATGTGATCCAAACACAGGTAAAGAGATATGTAATATGAATATAAGTTCTATTTATTTTGGAAAGGATAAATAGAACAAAAAATATAAATAATGAACTATATTTGATCTTGGTCTACCCTAAAAGTGGAGACTATTATGATTATGACCACCCCCATCAAAAGGAGATCAGGATACTTATACAAGGGGGAAAATGGGATATACATAACAAGAATAGAGAAAAAATTACCTCTCCATGGAGGCCATCCTATTAAGTTGATCATCATAGGCTGCTATCTTGTCTAAGAGAGGAAGCTTTCTTTCCTGAATAGAAGTACAAAGAGGGCAGGACAAGTATTCCAGAATCCTGATCATTGTCTTTCTGAGTTTGTAATTAAGATAGGTGGAGTTAATCAATGACTTCTCACCTATTGGCTGAATACTGTCTAAAGAAATCAAATTTTGGGGGGCCATCTAGGTGGTGCAGTGGACAGGACATAAGCCCTGAAACCAGGAGGAACTAAGTTCATATTTGACCTCAGACATTTAACAATTACTTAGCTATTTGACTTTGGGCAAGTCACTTAACCTCATTTCCTTGAAAAAAAAAGAAATCAGACTTTATAAAATCAGAAATTTACTTATGAAAAAAACATTATTATTTATTATTATTATCACACTTTGGCAATTTTTACATCCATCCTGTAAGATAAGCAAGTGTAAGCATTGTTTCCTTCATTTTATGAATGAGTCTGAGTCTTAGAAAGAATTAAGAGATACTTGCCCAAACCCACATAACTAGCAAGGGACTTGAAACAAAATCTTCTGGCTCCAGTGTCATTGCTCTTTCCACTAAATGTATCTCTTTTGTAAGAAAGACAGCATTAAAGCAGTTACCCAGGACATAGCTCACTTTCCTCCTTAATAGTCATGATATTTTGCCTGCTGAGCTCTCTGTCAGTCACCTACTCACAATCATCTCCACTTCAGACCTTTCCTACCTACCTACCTCATATGTTTATGAATGGGCTAAATGTTCTATGATCTATAAAGCAATGGAAGTTTTTCTTATTGGATGGTGGGTCATTTTCAGGCATTCAGTACCAATTCAGCTAATATGGTTTTGTTCTGCCTTAATTTGGTCAGAGACTGAATCTTTATTTGTTAAGAATGAATAATATATAACAACATTAAATAAAGTGTTCCATGACTTGGAGGGACTTATGTGCCATAAAGAGTACACAACTTTAGTGTGTTCATTCTGTAGAAGCCCTCCAATCCATATGCTTACTATTAAAGTTACTATTACTATTAATCTATTAAGATTAGTTTTAAATTTTAAATTCTGGTTTAGAAGCATTGCCATTGTGCTTTATCCTCCTTGTTAATAACTATGAATTCTGGGACACTATTTGGTCATCAAAGGCTAATTGATATAAATATATTTTTCTGTAACTAAAGAGTCTGTTCTCTCTTCCAGAAGCATTAAATTCAAATTTCAGTGAGATTTTTCTCTTGAGATGAAACTAAAACTCTTTGTTTTAACAATTGCCTCTATCATTCAGAGGTTTTTCCATTGATTAGAAATATTAAAAAAGAAATTTGTTTCAGAAGTCAAATCTAATATATTATATTAATGTTATGGAATTGGATATTTGTTTAGTGGCATTTGGGATTCAGTATTGTTTATACCTTGGGACTATCTTCTGGGAACTTAAAAATCATTCATAGTCTATTGGCATAATTAATGCATTAGTCTCTTTCATTACAGATCTAATATATTTTATTAATGAAAATTCAGAGGGAAAGTATTTTCCAGTGACAAAAATGTTATCTATCAGTAGGATGGTGGTAATAAATATTTATTTAATTGAATTGAAATGATGATTAAAAAACTAATAGCATAGTAATGAGGGTTCATGGTAAAGCAGAGAAAAATATTATGCCAACAAATACTTAATATGTTCATATATTACAGGAGCACCATGTAAAATAGTTAATCTGTTCCCTTTTTGAGCTGGCCTTGCACTATCAAGTGTATATCTGACACTCATCACATATATCTTAGTAACAAAGGCACTTTTGGGTATGTACTGTCATGCTGGCTCCTATCCTATGTATCTTCTTTTCTAGATACCTAGACTGGTATCTTAAAGCAATCTGAGCCAAAGAGGAGGCTGAGGCACTCATCCTATTCCATACATTTGATGAGTTATCTCACCAAAAAGAAATGCTAAGCCACATAGATTCACTAGGACACCTGTATATTAATTAAAACTATGATCCTGAATTATGACCCTGAACACTAGTTAAACTGTCTGGACATGTGCGGTAGACACTACCTTAGTCCTTTAGCCACTCCTTAGTACCTTCCTAATATTACCCTACTCCTCCTCCAATTCCTTCCAGAATAGGCACCACTCCATGTTTACCTTTAAATGCCATCTTTCTCTTTCTTACTTGTTATAAATGGCTCATAATAATAAAAACTTAGCCTGGAATGCTTGAATAGCTTTTATTAACTTTTCTGCAGAAAAGTCTAACTCCCCTAACTGGAAAAAAATCTCCAAATTGTGACAATGTCCAGGAGTCTTATATACAATTTCTCCTCCCCTCAGAGCCAGTCATTGGTCTGAATCATGAGGGATACAATCTAATCAATACAATGAGCTTCAATTTTACAGGAGGAATGTATGGTTATATGTATGGAACTCTGTAAGCAAAAGCACTTGCAGAGGTCAGAGACCCTAGGTCAACCCAGGACTAGTGGAGCAGGCCTCTGCCTGATCTCAGGTCTGGCATCTTTAGGTCAGATGGGAAGACCTCTCCCAGTTTGGTGAATGGTGGGGTCAATTCCTTAATCTCCCCTTTATCTCCCCTTAATCTCCCCTTACTCTCATATACCTGCACATAGGCCAGTGTCTTTCTACTCAATAGCCATAGACAAACCCTAGTCTTTGTAATGTATATTTTTTTAACTAACAATAGAGAAGATTTTTCTCTTACATCCTGTGGAAGTCAAGCAGCCTATATTTCTCACATTAAGAAATTAACTTGTTTTCTTAGGAAATCTTACCTGTATTGCTGTGTAATTTCTTTGCTACTTGTTACTCCACTGACCAGTCAATGAACTTGTTATGTATTTGATACTTCTGGGTCAAGAATGTGCAATTCATTCACATTCCTGTAACCTGATTGTCTTTACCACCACCTTTAATTTACCTATCAACAATGGTGTTGTTCAACTGGATCTGATTCTTGTTGACACCATTTGAGGGGTTTTTGTGGCAAATATCCTAGAGTGACTTGCCATTTCCTTCTCCACTCATTTTACAGATGAGAAAACTAAAGCAAACAAGATTAAGTGACTTGCTCAGCATCACGTAGCTAGTAAGCATCTGAGGCCAGATCTGAACTCAAACAGATGAGTCTTCCTGACTTCAGACCCTCTATCCATATGTCACCTCCTAGATGCCTGGATTTACATTTTGATTGATCATTTTTTTTTAGGATTTTGCAAGGCAAATGGGGTTAAGTGGCTTGCCCAAGGCCACACAGCTAGGCAATTATTAAGTGTCTGAGACTGCATTTGAACCCAGGTATTCCTGACTCCAAGGCTGGTTTTTTATCCACTACACCACCTAGCTGCCCCTTGATTGATTATTGATTGATTGATTCTTTCAAAATATATTTATTGAACAACTATTATATACCAAATACTATGTAGGTATTTTGTATATAAAGACAAAATATAAGGTCCCTGATGTCAAATAGTTTATATTCTATTTGAAGGAAACAATTATAATAACTTTCTAACTGATCATCCTGCCTCAAATCTCTCCCCACTTTTGATTCATAATTTTTAGTGGATTCCCAAGGTAATTTTCCTAAAGCTTAATTCTGACCATGTCACTCCTTGATTCAATGAGCTCCAGAGGCACCGTGTTTATCCTTGGGATCAAATATGAAGTCTTTCATTCAACTCATTATAACCTGACCTAGTCCCACCTTTCTAGTGCTTTTGTTTTATTCTCTTCCCCACATAGATTCAGCAACATTGGCCTGCTAACATTCTTCAAGCATAACATCCTCTCTCCTGTCTTTGTGTCTTTATGCTTGCCATCCCCCATACCTGGAATGCTCTGTCTACTTACCTTTGCCTCATTTCCCTAGCTTCCTTCCTAATGCACCTCATATCCCACCTTTTCCCAAGGCCTTTTCTAATCTTTCCTACCTATTCACACTGTTCTCTTCTCAGATGACCTTCCATCTACTCAGTGTATATCTATTGCTATTATGCAACTGATAATTCAGGCACTTTGAGGACAGAGATTGTTTTGGAGCTTGACTTTTTTTTTTTAAAACTTTCTTTGTTTCCCAGAGAAACACATAGTAAGTGCTAAATAAATCCTTACTGACTGATAGACTAATAACTAAATACAAAATGTATAGAAAGTAAATAAAAGTTATTTCCAGGGAAGGAGGAATAAGGATAGACATCTAAATTGAGCTTGAATGAAAATAGAAATCTTGTGAGGCAGGGGTAAAGAGGGACTACATTCCTTGCAGGAAGAACGGTCAATGCAAAGGCACAGAGATGGGAAATAGAATGTTATCTTTAGGAAACATAATTGTTTCCAATAACTGTAGGCCAATGTGTCTGAATCACTGGGTAATTTTAATGGAGTAATACACAATGCACAGTCTAGTCATCGCAGGCCACACAGATTCTGGCCTTAGACAGATCTAGTTGGAATCTAGGGGCTGCCCTAAGGAGAGTCAATATTTCTATCAACTTTATGATTTTCCTATCTCAGATTATTCTGGGAAAATCTCTAAAATAAAGATTAGATATAGCTTGTATCTAGTTGAAGTTCCCTTTCCTATTCAGAAATTCAAGGAAGTAATGGAATATCCTATATTTCATTCCATCTACCCTTCTTTCTCCTCCTCCCTTCCCTACATACAGAATTTGAAAATGGCTCATTAAACACTTAAGACACATGGAGCACTCATATTGTCCATAAACATTTCAATTAGAAGGGAACAGAATTTGATGTTACCCTTGGGGCAATTCTTTCCCCAATGGTACCTCAAATCTAGTGATTTTCTATTTTTTCCTCCCTCTCTTTCTCTCTCTGCCCTCCCTCCCTCTTTCCTTCCCCCTCCTACTGTACTACATCATCCCTCCAAAACTCATTTTGTTTCCCTGTGCTCTAAACTACTGTCAGAAAGTAAACATACTTTGGGGATGACTCAGCATAGGAAGTAATTCCCTTCCTATCAGTCTTGTACTATATGAATAGCACACTATTTTAAAAAGGGATTTTGCCGGGGCGGCTATGTGGCATAGTAGATAGAGCATCAGCCCTGGAGTCAGGAGTACCTGGGTTCAAATCCAGTCTCAGACACTTAATAATTACCTAGCTGTGTGGCCTTGGGCAAGCCACTTAACCCCCTTTCCCTTACAAAAAAAGGGATTTTATGCCACCCTATGTCATATGTGGCTTTTCTTTCTAAGGAGGACACTGTTCAATAATTATGTGGATGATTTTCATCTTCCTCCAAACATCTTTCAAAGGGACATGTATACTGCTCAAGTTCTAACTACTGCTTTCTTCTGGGCTGGGAGTCACTCAGGTTCCCACTCTCTCTTCTCTGGCTTATGCATTTCTCTTTCTGTCATATTTTATGCCTTGGAGACTACTATGTGAAATGCACAGCCAACTTTTATGTATACTAATAGCTGGCATTTATACTGTACTTTAAATTTTCCAAGTTGTTTACAAATATTTTCTCATTTTATTTTCACATCCATCCTGAGAAGTAGATTATTGTCTCTGTTTTATAGATGAGGAAATTGAAGCAGGGTGACTTGCTCAGTTACCACTAAGTATTTAAGGTTGGATTTGATTAAGATCTTTCTAATTCTGAATCTGGTACTCTATCTCTGAACCACCTCACTGCTTCATATATCAACATGGACTCCTCCTCAACTGATTACTATTAAAAATTATCTTTAAATATGGCTCTCCTTTTTTAGCACAAATTATGGTCTGAAGCCTTGCCATAATACTTTAACTTTCTTGATCTTATCCATGACAAATTCTTCTTCTGCCATGTTAGCTCACCAGCTATTTCTGCATTGTTTTCAAATCATATTTCTAAGACATTTTCTTCAGAAGTCATTTATTTTTGGATTTTTAAATGGTTGGTAGGCATAACTTTCCCATAGTCCCATCTCAATATTATGAAGAGAGTTATAATAGGAATTAAAGTAGCTGTCCTGATTTCGTTGTCCCTGGCAGGGTCTTTATCATAACTAATTGTACATTCCTTGAATTAGAATATTGTCATCATAGAATTAAAGAGTTTAATGCCTTAGACTATATCCCTGTTTCCCCCCCTAGCTTTCCACCTCTAGCTCTAGTCAAATCAATTTTACCATTCTTGGAAAGGGTGACAAATATTGTGTGATTCTCTTGACCACCCCTGAGAATTCACAAGTCAAAGAATCTCTTTCCCTGCTAAATGTATGTATTTTTTTTTGAATGGTCACAATTACCAAAACTTACTATACTTGTTGTATTGTCCTACACTAGTGAGTTTATCCTGAGGAAAAAAAATCACCAGAGCCTCAAAATTGATTATTGTCTTTCCCTTCCTTTCCCATTTATGATCAAATCTCTGCTTTTATTGCAAGTCAGAACAATTCAGATTTGAAAATCTGTTTCTTGCAGTGAAAACCACTACTTGATTAGCTAATTTATTGTTAGTGGAACAGAAAAGGAATTTTTAACCTTTTTTTTAAATCACAAACTCCTTTCAGAATAATGTTTTTATATCATTAATTATATCATGATTGGCCTGGGGGGTTGGATATGAGAATGATTAAAATGTCTGGGGATAAGAACTGCAATAAGGGGAGATCTCCAGGGTGGTGGGGTGGTGGCTAGAGTTGCCCTGGCTGGCTGAGACGTCCTCTAGGTGGGAGACCTGTCCCAAAGGAGAGGCCAGAGGATAATAGGGTACCCCAATGGAAGGGAGAGGGATTTGGGGTCCCTTTCAGGAATTTCCCTGAAAGAAACTTAAAGCCCACCAAGGGGTAAGTTGCCAGTAGAGTTGGGGGGGGGGTGAGACACAAGGGAGACATGTGGCCAGTAGCCAGAAGCCATGTATAAATGGCACTGATAACTCTGGGCAAAAGATGATAGAAATAATTCATTTAAAAATGAATTGTTGGGCACCTAGATGGTGCAATGGATATAGCACCGGCCCTGGAGTCAGGAGTACCTGAGTTCAAATCCGGCCTCAGACACTTAATAATTACCTAGCCGTACGGCCTTGGGGAAGCCACTTAACCCCATTACCTTGCAAAAAAAAAACCTATAAAAATGAATTGTCAAGTTCATAGATTATATTTTTATTGCCAAACTTATTGTTTCTCTTCCCAGTGAAATAGGAGTGGGGAATAAACATAAGTCTGGACTGTATTTGATATAAAAGAGAATTATGATTTTCATATGATCAATATGATAAGTGTAATGAATTTACTATTAATTTAGTTTCCAGAGATCATTTTCTCGGTCTGGAAATCAAAGAGAAGAAAGAAGTCTGAAGTAAATCATTAATCTTGACAAGTCTTCATTCTTTCTCTGACTTGTCTTTGCCTATGTTAAGTGAAGTCAATAAAAAAATGTATAACCTGTTTTGTACCCAAATAAAATAATAAAGTACCCCCCAAAACTAAGTAATCAACTTAATCATTTTCACAGGACTTGAGGACACCTATGTTATTGTACTTCAATGGTCAAAATTGCCAAAACTTAGTATACTTGTTGTATTGTCCTACACTAGTGAGTTTATCCTGAGAAAAAAATCACCAGAGCCTCAAAATTGATTATTGCCTTTCCCTTCCTCTCCCATTTATGATCAAATCTCTGCTTTCATTGCAGCAAGTCAGAGCGATCCGGATTTGAAAATCTGTTTCTTGCAGTGAAAACCGCTACTTGATTAGCTAATTTAATGTTAGTGAAACAGAACAGGAATTTTTAACTTTATTTTTATAATGAACTACTTTCAGAATAACATTTTTATATCATTAAAAATGCTAAATTTTTGTTAGTTTTTTCCAGTTTAAGTCCACAGTTTTCTTTTAAGTTTCTCTCTACATACCTATGAACCTTAGGATTAAATAAAGACATTAAGACACCTCATCCTGCAAATAGTATGACATATTAATTATAATTGGCAAATACTGTTAATGAATTCATTCATTTCAATATAGGGGCTTTTTTTTTAGGTTTTTGCAAGGCAAATGGGGTTAAGTGGCTTCCCCAAGGCCGTACGGCTAGGTAATTATTAAGTGTCTGAGGCCGGATTTGAACTCAGGTACTCCTGACTCCAGGGTCGGTGCTCTATCCACTGTGCCACCTAGCTGCCCCTATTTCAATATAGTTTTAAGATTCACAAAACTTTCCTTGTAGTAATCCTATGAGCTAGATTTCATGGAGTGTCACAAACTTCATTACTTATTCATCAAATAGCTGGTGGTCAACCCCAACTAAGGTTGATTCTCAGAGAACATTCAGTCTATTGTCAATGCTACTGCAGAAGTATTTACAGTTAAGAAGTTTTTGCTAGAATTCGCAATACAAACTTTAGCCTTGGAAACCCTGAGACCATCCCTACATCATAATGAGGCTACAGAGTTGTACTTTTGTGGATGCAATGTAGATAACTCAAGTATTATTTTACAGATAAGACCAAGGGACAGAGCAAGGACAAAGCTAAATTTTTCAACTCTAAGATTTTTCTGTGATACCAGATTGCCTTTCCATGGAATGTTTTATCTTCAAAGTGGTCACCTAATCTTTTAAACATATTCTCTTAAAACAGAAGCATCCAAACACCAGGGTGGAATTGAGGAATATTTAACAAAATAAATAAAACTACAGTGGAACACAGATAATATGTGGTTTTCTCAGTCCATGTATGATCTGCAGGGATCTTAGTTTTTGTTGTTTAGTTGTTTTTGAGTCATATGATCCCATTTTGAGTTTTCTGGGCAAAGATACTGGAATCATTTACCTTTTCCTTCTCCAGCTCATTTTACAGATGAGAGACTGAGGCAAACAGGATTAAGTGATTGACCTAGGGTCACATAGCTAGTCTCTGGACAGATATGAATTCAGAAAAATGAGTCTTTCTGATTCCCAAACTAATACTGTATCCACTAAAATACCTAATAGTTCTTGTGTATGGTTTAGTGGTCTCATTTCTATTTTGACATTATTGTTTTAAGAAACCTAAAGAAATCTATTGTTTCTTTATTAAGAGACTTGTCTTAAGAAATTTAAAGAAACCTAAGAGAGAGCTTAAGCAAATTGCCAATGGGAATTGTATAGGTGTTAACTTGGAATTTATTGCTTCTCAAACTTGAGATCCATATCCATACAGGTCATTAATATCAAAGTAGAAGAAACATTTGAAAACAGTAAGTCCAACACTCTTATTTATAGATAAGGAAACTGAGGTCTAGGGCAAGAAAGTGACTTACCCAGAATCACTTAGAAGTGGAAGAGTTAGGATTGGAACCCAGGTCTTCAGATTCCAAATCCAAAACTGAATACTGGTTAAATAAGGTGTGATAAATATGGGGGTGTTTAGGTTCCACAAGAATGTGAAGGGAGAATTTTTAGTTTACATTACAAAGACTGGGGTCTGCCTGTATTGTTGTCTATGAGCAGGTATGTGAATCAAGACAAAAGACTTAGCTTCACCTGATCAAAAAAAAAAAAACTGAGACTAGACCAGGTCAGCCCCTCCTGGCTCTAAGGTAACCTAGAGTCTTGGACCTTCTCATTTGTGCATGCTCAAGGAGGTAGCTCTTCTTGCTCATTAGTATAATGAGGACCAATAATTGGGGACCAATGTGTCAATTAGATTGTAACCCCAGCCAGTGATTGGCAAGAAAGGACAGGATCAAAGCCTTTCAAACTGCATAAAAGACCCAAAATTTCTTGGATTCCTTGCCCTTCTCCCACCTTGTAAAAGGTGTGCCTTTTTAATTAAGATGTCTTAATAAAAAAAAAACATTTTAAACACTCTGAACTAAGTATTCACAAGCCATTTATAACAATTTGGAGGCTCTCCTGGGACTATATAATGTAAATCTCTTTTTCCAGTATTTTCCCAGAAGAACAGAAGAAAATAATGTGAAGAAATGTCTTGATTTCAAGCCAACTTTCTTAGTGTTCTCTTCTGGGGAAATATCTCAGAGATTCCTGGGAAGATTGGCCTGGGGGGTTGGAGCAGAGAATGATTAAAATGTCTGGGGATAAGAACTGCAATAAGGGGAGATCTCCAGGGTGGTGGGATGGTGGACAGAGTTGCTCTGACTGGCTGAGAAGTCCTCTAGGTGGGAGATATGTCCCAAAGGAGAGGCCAGAGGATAATAGGGTGCCCCAATGGAAGGGAGAGGGATTTGGGGTCCCTCTCAGGAATTTCCCTGAAAGAAATTTAAAGCCCACCAAGGGGAAGGTTGCCAGCAGAGTTGGGAGGGGGAGCACAAGGGAGCCACATGGCCAATAGCCAGAAACCAAGGAAGCCAGAAGAAGGAAGCTGATCCAGTCTGATGTATGAGTAAGTTTGAATGTTCCCTCAGGGGTGTGTATGTTTGTTCTATGTCCTGTCTTGTAGAAATGTTCTGATTTAGTTATTTCTGGGTCTGGGGGAACTGGGAGTTGGGTCCAGGAGCTGTAGAATGTGGGGGTGGAGGAAGTAGGTTTGCAGCATCCCCACTCTTGGAGGTCAACCCCTCCCTCACTGGACATTGGTGCATAGAATGAAAGAGAGAAGTGGGGAGGAACTCTCAAGGGGAAAAAAAGCTGTACTTCGGGCAGAGTTTAGAATATTGAAAAGTTATAGCAGGGAAGATTTCTTATCCTTTTGACTGTCTGGGAAAGATCCCATGTTTTCTCCCTGGGTTGGGGGAAGGGGGTGGTGTGTTGGACACATAGTAGTCTTGTTCCCATCCACCATCTTGTTAAGACTTGAACTCTAAACTGAGTTCAGCTGAGAACACTGCCCACCTGTGAGGGATAGAGGAGGAGACTTAAAGTGCTTAAGCCTTAAAGGGAAAGACCCAGCCACAGGTGTGATATGTTATTGGGAAAGGAAGAAAATACAAAATCAGGGATTGGAGACACATTTATTGAAAGGAAATCATGTTTGATGAATGTCTTTGCTCTGGTCATGTGGCTTAAAAATGCTGATCTTCACTCCCTTTTTAAAGTTGACCTCTTTCTGAACTAGAGTTTTGGGAATCACTCTGAGGATTTTTAAAAAGGGTTATTAGTATTGTTATATTCTGACAAAATTTATATAGAATGGGAGGAATTAATCTAGATTGTTAAAGTGGTTTGGGATTTTAAACTATTGTAACACCTTTGAGTTAAAGTAAAGTGGTATTGCATTACTAAGAAGAAAAATACATGATTATGTTATCAGGGATTTTTACTATTTTCTTTTGGGCAAAATCTCTAATTCATTTTAATGTTAAGCCTAATAATGATAACAATTGTATTTTTTTTTTATTTTGGATGGAACTTTTGGAATGTGAGTGCTGGATTCTCTGTACAAGGTACTCTAAACTTTTATCAAACTAAACTGTTGGGAAGTTTCATTGTAGAGTTGACAGCAAATTAGAAGAACTGAGGTTTCATCTAATGATTTGGTACTTTGCCATTGGAATAACCAGGATATTAAAAAAATGGCATTTTAAATGTATCAAGATTAGATTCTTAGAGGATCTAGGTACAAATAATGTGGAAGGCTGTGACTAATAACTGAACAAATAGCAATTGTGTGGTCCATCTATAAGGTAAATTATTGAAGAATAAGATGTATTTATCAGCTAAGTGATATTCTTTTGTAACTGCAGAGAGATTATATTCTCTTGTGAACATATAAGCTATTTGAATACTGTAATGTTAAAGCCTGGGATTAACATGTGATTGCTTTGAAGGGGTAATAAGGGAAAAATAAAAAGTTATGACCCCTTTTGGGATAGATCTGTGAGTTCATGTAAAATGGAATAATGGATTCTTACTTCTGTTTTGTTTATTGGAATTAATAACACATGTTGGAAATTTAAAGTCACCTAAGATGTGCTAATGGTTTTAAAGAATTCTGAAAGTAGTAATTTGTATGTTAGGGGTGGTTAGGTGGTACAGTGAATAGAGCACTGGCCCTGGAGTCAGGAGGACCCAGGTTCAAATCAGACCTCAGACACTTAACTATTACCTAGCTTTGTGACCTTGGGTAAATCACTTAACCCCAATTGTCTTACAAAAAAACAAAAAAAGTAAGAATTTGTATATTAAGGATGACCAGTAGCTAAACAAGTTCATGTACAAAAGTTTCTAGTTATATATGTGAATTGGGAATACTTTGTGTGTGTGTGTGTGTGTGTGTATGTGTATGTATGTATATATTCCAAAACTGTGGTTGTTTGCTTTGAAGTAAAAGCACCAATGTAATATGAGAAAGATAAACACAAGAAAGATAATTTGAGATTTTTCTGTGACAATGTTTAGCTTAATTGTCATGTGAGAATTTAGGAGTCAATCTCCTGGCCAAAGGAGGTTGTAAAATACAACGGGCTAGAAGGAGGGTTCTCTAGCCAAGGGAATCTGATGTATCATCTTTATATAGAGCTAGAGTAGATTTGATTTCAGACAAAAGGATGTGGGTCTGGAGATCAGAGGCCCCAAGTAAGAGGTAGGAGATGAGGCCTGTAGGGCCAGTCATAGTTAGAATTCCTAGTTTTAACAAGGACCCAGGAAGGACATTCAGAGCTTTAAGTTTCATTAATTGGGATCCCATTAAGACTATCATTGGAATTTAGTGAATTGGACTCATTCTAATTAGGTAAAACAACTATTTTAGAACATGGGACTTTTAATCAGTTTTCTCTTTGTCAGATACCAGGATGGTCAGCAAAAAGGAAGTGTTACTGGGTCAATGTGTTGTTCTTGGAGCCAAGGAAGCCAATGCACTGAAGATGCCAGGTGACAGGCTGTACAGTCAAAGGGCAGCTTTTCAGTAAGACCTGGGGCTGGATGGACCCTTTTAACCTGATCTCCTCAAAGTGACATTTGGATAATGTCTTACCTGGTAGAATAAATCTGGCCTAAGGTATTTGACAATCCACATGACTTCTACCTGGACACTGATATTCAAAAAAAGTATATACATACATATATATATATATATATATATATATATATATATATATATATATATATATATATATATATATATAAAGAAGCTTTAGGTCAATTAGATTTAATAGCCAGATAGGTTAGGTATGTGACTCTGACACTTGCTGTCAGCTTCATGTTTAGATAGGAATTAAGATTCCTTAATTCTTATGTTAGAGGGAATATTTAGGTAAAAAGAAATTTTTAGGATAATTACAGTTTCTAGTAATCTAGTTTAAGGTCTATGAGTGAATCGGATAAGTACATCAGGAAAAGGAAAATCTATGGTATATTTTTCAATATTTTTGAAAAAAATTCATTTTCATTAAGGATGTTTGTCATTATTGTAATGAAGGCAAAAGCAAGACTATTTTTTTTTTTTTAGATTTTTGCAAGGCAATGGGGTTAAGTGGCTTGCCCAAGACCACGCAGCTAGGTAATTATTAAGTGTCTGAGGCCAGATTTGAACTCAGATACTCCTGACTCCAGGGCCAGTGCTCTGTCCACTGCACCACTTAGCCACCCCAGACTATTTTTATTTTTAAACCATATGCTGGGTACTCCTTGTACTAAGATGATTGTTGAATGTATATATTACAAGATTATTATAATAATTCTCATTGGAGTTTACTCATGTAGTAAAATAGTTATGGAAGTTTGTGTTCAAGTGAAGTATGTACGTCAATATGACAGTATTGTCTTGTGATGAAAACATATGTTTTGATCTGAGTAAAATGTTAAGCAGTTTCTTTACCAGAAGAGAATGTCTCAAATAGTCACCTGAGTTGGAGAGGACTTTTTTGGAACTGATTCAGAAGAATGTCTCCAGGGGAGAGGAGAAGAGAGAAGGAGAGACACTGGACCAATCCATCTTCACCATCTCTCACCTGTGTGTACACTGTTTAGTCAGGGGGTCTGTACCTGTAACTTCCTGTTGATTTTAAGCATGACCCCCCCCCCCCACTTATGCCCCTCTCCTTATGGAAAGGAGGAGAAGAGGGAGAGTAAAGACGTTCTCCACTGAGAGAAAAGGAAGTTGAGATTATTGGGTGGCATGATTATATTCTACATAGGTCCATTTATCCTATCTAGGGAGAGTCTTATCTCTGATTTAGCGAACAGGTTATTAGTAATGGTGGGAGGAGAATCTAGCTGACAGAAGTCATTGTCCAGTCTTTTGGTATGACTAACCATGGTGGCCACAGAAGTGTGAGAACTGGCCTTGGGTGCCAGTCCTCCTGGGTCCAACCTAGATTCTCCATTCCTTGTCAGAGGTATACTGTGGCACAGGATTCTGGTCCAGAGGAAAGAAACACCAGTGGTATATGACTGAGTCAGTTCAGGGTGAATATATTTACGTCATTCTGGCCAGGATATTTTCCTGGGGAGTAGCAAATGGCTGTGGACTAATGTCCAGAAGCAGGGTACATAGTCTAGACTGTACAATTTACACAGATGGGTAGATTGAGATTCATGTAAGATGTAATGATGGTACCTGGATCCCTTGTCAGGATCCATCACAGTAAAGACAATTGTGATAACCACTGCATACACCCATTTGCCAAAGGATTGGTCAGAGAATTGTCATCTAGATTTAAGGGCCTGCTACCTGGGCACAGGATGGGAGTTGGGGCTATGGAATCCTAATTTACATTCTGATTAGATTCTAAGCTGTAATGGAAACAATTACCAATTAGACAACTAGAGCCTTGGACTTACTTGCTAGCTAAGCCATACAAACAAGAGAGAATTATTCAACAGAGTTTTATTAGACAATCTGTTGGTTGGAGAAGGAGGGGTTTGTAGTAAATTGAATCTATCAAGTTGCTGCCTAAAGATAGACAACAAAAGGTAAGTAGTAAAAGACACCAGAAAATTAGCATGTGCTCTTGCACAAACCTGGACAATAGGACAGGTTCATGTCTCTGATAATGAGGAAGTAAAAATCTTGATAGAAGAAAACTCAGTAGTTATATCAAAAACAAGGAATGTGATTTAAGAAAGAAATCACTAATAAAGTTGGAACCCAAATTCTTATTAAAAAGTAGGAGGGGGGGTAAATTGTGAGGAATATTGAGCTGTTTGGGTTCCACAAGAATGTGAAGGGAGAATTGTTAGTTTACATTACAAAACTGGAGTCTGCCTGTATTGTTGCCCATGGGCAGATTTGTAAATCAAGACAAAAGATAGCCTCACCTGATCAAAAAAACCTGAGATTAGGCCAGGTTTGCCCCACCTAATTCTAAATTAACCTAGGGTTTTCGACCTTTCTCCTTTGTACATGCTCAAGGAAGTAGCTATTCTTGCTCATTAGTATAATGATCAGGGTGGGGAAAATGTATGGGGACCAATGTATCAATTAGATTGTGACAGCAGCCAATGATCGGCATGAAAAGGCAGGCCTTTCAAACTGCATAAAAGACCTAACATTTCTGGGATTCCTTGCCCCTCTCCCACCTTGAGAGAGGTTGCCTTAATGTCTTAATTAAAGACACCTTAATTAAGATATCTTAATTTCAAAAAACATTTTAATTACTCTGGACCAAGTATTCATGAGTCACTTATAACATAAGGTACTGATTATAATTCAGGTCACCTTATGTATTCCCCCTTCTGATATGATTTACTAGATGAACCTGAATCAAGCACTTAACCTGTTTGTACCTCACTGTTTCTACTTGAAAAGGTGAGCAAATTTGCATTATATCCCATTATAATAATCTAAAGATAGAAGTTAATAGGCTCTTCAGGTTAGAGAGGAAAGGATCTACACTCCAACCTTTTATTAAAGAATGTATTCAATTTATTAAATACCTCCTGTGTGCCAGGCACTTTACTTTTGTGCCTGAAGGTAAAAGGGAAGTAAAAGACAGTCCCTTGTGCTCAAGGAGCATACAATCTAGTTGATGGGTCTAACTTGGACTTTGAAATGAAAGGGCCAACTACTAACACAAGTATGCTTTTATAAACCAACCTCAGTATGACTTCCTTCTAGGACAGAGCATAACCTCACACCATTATCTCTGAGGCCCCTTGCTTGCCCTCCCTTTTCCTTGAACTCCAACCTTGAAAAACTTTCCATATAGAAAATTCTTTAGCCTCTCCTGTACCTGGCTAAGGTCCAAAATCTTTCTTTATAAGCATTCCCCTTCCTACCCATGGTCTATTAACTCTCTTAAACCCTTTCTTTCCTTGATTCCTCAAGCTGGTTGAAACAGGTTCTTCTCTCCATGAGTTATGGCACAACCATTCATGAACCAGGTTGAAATCCCTAGAATATTTCAGCATTCCTTCCCTCAATATTTCTCAGTACTGAAACTGGGAACTTGAAATCTCTTTTAACTATAGGCTTTCTCTTGATTTTTTTCCTCCTCATCCCTGTCCCTCACTTCTCTGCTCTGCGATGGGTCCCTGGAAAGCCCCAACCTTTCACAGGTGGCAGTTGCTTTTGGTTTCAGGAAACCATCTGGCAAGTGGACCCAGCCAACCCAACTTGGACTTGGTCAGAAGGGACACCTTCTGCAAAGTCACATCATTTTCCTCCTTATCACTTTCTCTTCTCTTGAGATGCTGGGAAATAGGGAAAGGCCAAAGAGCATGGGGCAGGGACCTTCAACTCCCAAGGATTTCTCCTTTGGGCTTTTTTCAATCGCCAATCAAATTTGGAGCTGATAAGATCAAGCAAAGATACCTTTATTCTTCCTTATATAACATTACCTAGCCTCAATATACCCTAAAATAGTCAAAAAAAGAACCAGACTCTAAATTATAATACAATTTGGCAAGTTGGCTTTTTTTCTTGCCTCTCAGTGGAGCAACCCTTAAGAGGAAACTCATAACCTCCATGCCCACCAGATCCCCCACTTTTTCTTTAAACAAGAGTGGGGGTGCTGCTACACAGAAGCAGGGAGTTCCAAAACCTGACCTAGATTTAACAAAAACTTTTGATTTGTCTAAAACCTTGTAATTTGATTTCTCTCAGGGAAACAATCATTTTTAACTCCACTTACAATATTTTAGACTCTAGCCCAGAAGTTCGCAGATACTATTGTTGAGTTGGTACATAAAGGCCACCCATGACCAATTGCTGTCCCCTTCCCCAAGCACATCCCCAAGGGGATTATGAGAAACTTAGAGAAATCACCTACCATCCCAATAAATGCTCCACACTGGAATATACCTACCTTCCTCTCCTGAGGAGCTGCTATTCTTGGCATGCATTCTTAATGCATTTGAGATCCCTAACACCATTTGAATTCTTTTTTTGCCTAGCTTAATCACTATTTAAAGCCCATGAAAGATTACCAAACCTACAGCTATGCATATAATTGGCAAAATCCAAAACATAAGCTGGCACCTTGAAAGTGAGAAGGTCTGTCCTCTCATTCCTTACTTGAATTTGGTACTGAGGAATCCCCCACCTACATTTTTTCCTTCTCACAGCTTTTTCTTCAAAATAAAATCCAACTTCTGTATAATCTAAGGTCTACCCCATTCTGGGAATTATGTCAATAGTTTCAAGTTTGTCTGCCTCATTAAAAACCAAAAAAAAAAAACCAGGAAAAAGTAAAAGTAATTGAGTTTGCTATTTTTTTTTTTTTGCAGGGCAAACAGGGTTAAGTGGCTTGCCCAAGGCCACACGGCTAGGTAATTATTGAGTGTCTGAGACTGGATTTGAACCCAGGTACTCCTGACTCCAGGGCCGGTGCTTTATCCACTACGCCACCTAGCCGCTCCCTGCACCACCTAGCTGCCCCCAACACCACCTAGCCGCCCCCTAGTTTGCTATTTTGAAATCATGCAAGCTAATATCAAGCAGTGATTACTAAAAATTCATTTTATTATGATTTATATAAGACTTCTATTAATTTTCTATGATTGCATCTTAAATGTTTTGCTACTCATCATACAATTAAGGAAGTAAATTGAATAAGTTTTGCTGATGTTTTTATGTTTTGTATTTGTAAACTGCAACTGATTTTTATAAAGAATTAAAAAACATCTGCAAAGGATTTATAAATTTATTTTTAAAGACTTTGAATTGTGACAATTAAGAAAGAATTGTGCTATGAAAAGTAAAATCACGTATTGGCAATATGGTTTACATAGCTGTAAAGGTAAGGTTTTAAATAAGTCATTGGATCAGGTCAAGAACAATATGTACTAAAATCAGAAAAAGAAAATAATCAAAGAAGTGAATACAGTATGAAATATGGTTAAACAATTTATTAAGGGGAAAATGCAAGTTGTATAAACTGAGTAATGGGTTTGAATAACTTAGAAAAATAATTATTGTTATGTTACAAGGAAAAATGAAAAATCAAAAAGAAGGTTGGGTTTTTGAACCATATGTGAGATATATTAAATTTATGGAAAATAGTTAAAAAACATGTACATAGAGCATATGGGCAGGTTTAATTTTGTATAAGTAAAAACACTAATTTTGGAAGGTTTGGAAATTGATTAAAAAATCAAAGTAAAAATAGAAAAGAGTACGAGAGTTATGATGCAAATAAGTTGGGAATAATGAATCAACTGAAAAACTATGGAGTTTTTCTAGGATTGTATAATCCAGATTTGTGTTTTTAAGTGATTGAGATGTATTCTTAAAGTTATTGAGATAGTTTAAAAACTTAATATTAGACTACCACTTTTACAATCTTGAATTTATTGGAAATGTATTATTGGCAAACTTTTATATAAGTTATGTTTGTGCAACTTGGATACATAGAATTTAGGTTGAAAGAAACTAAAGGGAAAAATCAGTGGAAAAAATGTTTTTAAATCAACTATGCTATTTATCAGCTCTTGTTTTGTAACTGGATTTTTCTACCTTTGTAGATATATAGTAGATATATAGTAGATATATAGTAGATATATAATAACTTTAATAAATGTTATATCTAAAACTATTTATTATCTCTTATGAATATGTAAGTGATTTGAAGTTATTTCATAATGTTGAAACCTAAAGAGCAAAGAGTACAGTCCACCACAAGATGGATAGTTGGACAGATGAGGACAACAAACCTAGTTCTCTTTTCTGCAGTTCCTGTCAGCTTAGTCTGGGCAAAGTCAACCAGCCCTGGAACTTCATTTTTTTTTTTTTTGCAAGGCAATGGGGTTAAGTGGCTTGCCCAAGGCCACACAGCTAGGTAATTATTAAGTGTCTGAGGCCAGATTTGAACTCAGGTACTCCTGACTCCAGGGCCGGTGCTCTATCCACTGCGCCACCTAGCCACCCCAAGCCCTGGAATTTCTAAGCAGTGAACCTGGTCTATTGTAGATCTGCAAGTTACTGTCAAATGCAGGAATTAATTCTAATGATTTAGTCTTTATGTCAGGACAAATTCTAACTGTATTTGTGTATGAACTAGTACACTATTGCAAACCCAAGAAAGAACAACTGCCTAAGTTGTTATTTAAGGTAAAAAAGCCTTTGGAACTATGAAAAATTTTATTTCTAAGGTTTGATGTAGGTATTGTTTTCTGATGGATAATTGTCAGTAATTGACCATTCAGAAGAACTGCTCCAAGTTAATGCCACAAGCTCTTCAGAGGGAATATGATATCTACACCTGGTACAGGTGGAGGTGTTTGGAAACAGGCTGAAAGGATGATCTTTGGTCTCAGTCCAGAAGTTCCTTCTGTTTCTTTCCTCATTGTACTCCTTTGAGAAGGAATGTTTCCCATCTGCCTATTCCTTTTTTTTTCTTTTTTATTAAAGATATTGAGTTTTACAATTTTCCCCCAATCTTGCTTCCCTCCCCCCACCCCCACCCCACAAATAGCACTCCATCAGTCTTTACTTTGTTTCCATGTTGTACCTTGATCCAAATTGGGTGTGATGAGAGAGAAACCATATCCTTAAAGAGAACAGAATTCTCAGAGGTAACCAGATCAAACAAGAAGACATCAGGATTTTTTTTTCCTAATTAAAGGGAATAGTCCTTGTACTTTGTTCAAACTCCACAGCTCCTTATCTGGATACAGATTTTGTAGACAGCCTAAAATTGTTCCCAATTGTTGCACTGATGGAATGAGCAAGTCCTTCAAGGTTAACCATCATTCCCATGTTGCTGTTAGGGTGTACAGTGTTTTTCTGGTTCTGCTCATCTCACTCAGCATCAGTTCATGCAAATCCCTCCAGGTTTCCCTGAAATCCCATCCCTCCTGGTTTCTAATAGAACAATAGTGTTCCATGACATACATATACCACAGTTTGCTAAACCATTCCCCAATTCAAGGACATTTACTGGATTTCCAATTCTTTGCCACCATAAACAAGGCTGCTATAAATATTTTTGTACAAGTAATGTTTTTACCCTTTTTCCTCATCTCTTCAGGGTATAGACCCAGTAGTGGTAATGCTGGGTCAAAGGGTATGCATATTTTTGTTGCCCTTTGGGCATAGTTCCAAATAGCTCTACAGAAGGGTTGGATGAGTTCACGCTCCACCAACAGTGTAATAGTATCCCAGATTTCCCACATCCCTTCCAACAATGATCATTATTCTTCCTGGTCATATGGGCCAATCTGAGAGGTGTGAGGTGGTGCCTCAGCGAAGCTTTAATTTGCATTTCTCTAATAATTAATGATTTAGAACATTTTTTCATATGGCTATGGATTGCTTTGATCTCCTCATCTGTAAATTGCCTTTGCATATCCTTGGACCATTTGTCAATTGGGGAATGGCTTTTTGTTTTAAAAATATGACTCAGTTCTCTGTATATTTTAGAAATGAGTCCTTTGTCAGAATCATTAGTTGTAAAGATTGTTTCCCAATTTACTACTTTTTTTTTATCTTGATTACATTGGTTTTATCTGTGCAAAAACTTTTAAATTTAATGTAATTGAAATCATCTAATTGGTTTTTGGTGATATTCTCCAACTCTTCCTTAGTCATAAACTGTTCCCCTTTCCATAGATCTGACAGGTAGACTAGTCCTTGATCTTCTAATTTGCTTATAGTATTTTTTTTTATGTCTATGTCCTGTAACCATTTGGATCTTATCTTGGTAAAGGGTGTGAGGTGTTGGTCTAATCTAAGTATCTTCCATACAACTTCTAATTATCCCAGCAGTTTTTATCAAAGAGGGAGTTTTTATCCAATGGCTGGACTCTCTGGGTTTATCAAACAGCAGATTACTATAATCCTCTCCTGATTTTACACCTAGTCTATTCCACTGGTCCACCACTCTATTTCTTAGCCAATACCAAACAGTTTTGATGACTGATGCTTTATAATATAATTTTAGATCAGGTAGGGCTAAGCCACCTTCTTTTGCACTTTTTTCATTAAGCTCCTGGCAATTCTTGACTTTTTATTTCTCCATATGAATTTACTTACAATTTTTTCTAACTCATTAAAGTAATTTTTTGGAATTTTGATTGGTAGGGCACTAAACAGTTTAGTTTTGGTAGAATTGTCATTTTTATTAGCTCTACCTATCCATGGACAGTTGATATTTGCCCAGTTATTTAAATCTGATTTAATTTGTGTGAGAAGTGTTTTATAATTGTTTTCAAAAAGATTCTGAGTCTGTCTTGGCAAATAGACTCCCAAGTATTTTACACTGCCTGAGGTTACTTTGAATGGGATTTCTCTTTCTAGCGCTTCCTCCTGTTTCTTGCTAGTCATATATAGGAAAGTTGAGGATTTATGGGGGTTTATTTTATAACCTGAAACTTTGCTAAAATTGCTAATTGTTTCCAGTAGTTTTTTAGATGATTTCTTGGGATTCTCTAGGTAGACCATCATGTCATCTGTGAATAGTGAGAGTTTTGTCTCTTCCTTCCCAGTTCTAATTCCTTTAATTTCTTTTTCTTCTCTAATTGCTGATGCTAACATTTCTAATACAATATTGAATAGTAGTGGTGATAATGGGCACCCTTGTTTAACCCCTGATCTTATTGGTAATGCCTCTAGCCTCTCCCCATTGAGTATAATGCTTGTTTATGGTTTCAGATAGATACTGCTAATTATTTTAAGGAACAGTCCATTTATTCCTACACTCTCTAGTGTTTTTAATAGGAATGGATGCTGTATCTTGTCAAAGGCTTTTTCAGCATCTATTGATATGATCATATGGTTTCTGATAGGTTTGTTATTGATATAATTGAGTATACTAACAGTTTTCCTAATATTGAACCAACCCTGCATTCCTGGAATAAATCCTACTGGATCATAATGTAGTATCCTAGTGATGACTTGTTGTAGTCGTTTTGCTAAGATCTTATTTAGGATTTTTGCATCTACATTCATCAGGGAAACAGGTCTATAAGTTTCTTTCTCTGTTTTAACTCTTCCTGGTTTAGGTAACAGTACCATATTGGTTTCATAGAAAGAGTTAGGCAGAGTTCCATCTTTCCCTATTTTTCCAACGAGTTTATATAGGATTGGAACCAATTGTTCTTTAAATGTTTGGTAGAATTCAATTGTGAATCCATCAGGCCCTGGAGATTTTTGTTTTTAGGGAGTTCAATAATGGCTTGTTGAATTTCTTTTTCTGAGATAGGGTTGTTCAGGTATTTAATCTCTTCTTCATTTAATCTGGGCAACTTATATTTTTGTAAATATTCATCCATTTCACTTAGATTATCAAATTTATTGGCATAAAGTTGGGCAAAATAATTTCAAATTATTACTTTAATTTCCTTCTCTTTGGTGGTGAGTTCACCTTTTTCATTTATAATACTAGCAATTTGGTTTTCTTCTTTCTTTTTTTTAAATCAAATTGATGAGAGGTTTATCAATTTTATTGGTTTTTTCATGATACCAACTTTTGGTTTTATTTATTAGTTCAATAGTTTTTTACTTTCAATTTTATTAATTTCTCCTTTAATTTTTAAAATTTCTAATTTGGCATTTGGGGAATTTTTATTTGTTTTTTCTCTAATTTTTTTAGTTGCATGTTTAGTTCATTGATTTCCTCTTTCTCCAATTTATTCATATAAGCATTTAGAGCTATAATATATCCCCTGAGAGTTGCTTTGAATGAATCCCATAGGTTTTGGTATGTTGTTTCATTATTATCATTATCTAGGATAAAATGGTTAATTCTTTCTATAATTTGTTTTTTGGTCCACTCATTTTTTAAGATGAGGTTATTTAGTTTCCAATTTGCTCTGGGTCTATATCTCCTTGGCCCAGTATTGCATATGACTTTTATTGCATTGTGATCTGAGAAAGAAGTATTCACTATTTCTGCCTTTCTGCAGTTGATCATTAGGTTTTTATGTCCTAGTACATGGTCAATTTTTGTGTAAGTTCCATGTACTGCAGAGAAAAAGGTATATTCCTTCCTATCCCCATTCAGTTTCCTCCATAAGTCTACCATATCTAATTTTTCTAACAATCTATTTACCTCCCCAATTTCTTTCTTGTTTGTTTTATGATTTGATTTATCTAGATCTGATAGCGGGAGGTTGAGGTCTCCTACTAGTAGAGTTTTGCTGTCTATGTCTTCCTGTAATTCTTTCAGCTTCTCCTCTAAGAATTTGGATGCTGTCCCACTGGGTGCATATATATTCAGTATTGAAATGACTTTATTGTCTATGGTACCTTTTAGTAGGATAAGGTTTCCTTCCTTATCTCTTTTAACGCTATCTATTTTTGCTGCTGCTTTGTCTGAGATAAGGATTGCTACCCCTGCTTTTTTCACTTCAGCTGAAGCAAAATATATTTTGCTCCAACCTTTTACCTTTCCTCTATATGTATCTCTCTGCTTCAAATGAGTTTCTTGTAAGCAGCATATTGTAGGATTCTGGTTTTTAATCCACTCTGCTATTTGCTTACGTTTTAAGGGAGAGTTCATCCCATTCACATTCAAGGTTATGATTACTAATTCTTTATTGCCCTCTGTGCTATCTTCCCTCTGTTTGTATTTTTCCCCTCCCCCCTTTTATCCATATTCCCCAGTATTTTGTTTTTGAATACCACCCCCTTCAGTGTGTTTGCCCTCCTATATCACACCCTCCCCTTTCTTTCCCTCTTCCCTGTTCCCTTTCCTTCCTTTTGTCATTTCCCCTTATTTCCTCCACTCCCTTTCCCTTTCTCTGTCCCCCCCTCCCCTTTTCCCCTTTTAATTCTTGAAAGGTTAGATGTTTTATAAGTTAACTGAGTATGTGTAGGTTGACTTTAAGCCGTCTGATGAGAAGAATATTCAGGTGTTTCTCCTCTACTCCCTTCTTCCCCTCTATTACCATAGGTTTTTTGTACCTCTTAGTGTAATGAGATTTGTCCCATTCAATCCCCTCCCTCCTCCCGTCTCTTTCCTGTACCCCTTTTTAGGGATGTAGTGTATTTTTTTTTAGATCATTCTATCTATGTCATAGAAAATTCTGAGTGTCTATCCCTTCTAGTTCAGTATATTCTATTGAATAGAGTCAAAATTCCTGAGAGTTGTTAGAGTCTTTCTCCCCAGTGGAGTTAAAGCCAGTTACATCCCATTAGATATCAGTCTCATGGATAGGTCATGGATGTACATTTCTGGCTAGGTATATTCTCTCTTTTAGAGTTACATTTCTCAGGAATTATGAGAGTCTCTACCCCACCCCCCATGCTGGGATATAGCCAGTTTCAACTTGCTGGATTGCATTTTTTTCCTTTTACTGCCCCCCCCCCCCCTTTGTTTTTACCTTTTCATGTGTCTCTTGAACCTCCTGTTTGATATCCAAATTTTCTGTTTAGCTCTGGTCTTTTCATCAGAAATTTTTGGAATTCTTCCATTTCGTTAAATGTCCATCTTTTTCCCTGGAAGAGAAGGCTCAGCTTTGCAGGAAAGTAGATTCTTGGCTGCATTCCAAGCTCCCATGCTCTTCGAAATATCTCATTCCAGGCCCTTTGATTCCTTAAAGTTGATGCAGCCAGATCCTGCATGATTCTTACTGTGGCTCCTTGATATTTAAATTGTTTCTTTCTGGCTGCTTGCAGGATTTTCTCTTTTATCTGATAGTTCTGGAGTTTGGCCACAACATTCCTTGGTGTTTTCATTTTAGGATATTTTTCCGGTGGGGATCGATATACTCTTTCAATAACTACTTTGCCCTCTGATTCGATGATGTCAGGGCAGTTTTCCATCACTAGATCCTGTAATATTAAGTCCAGGCTTTTTTTCTCTTCAATGTTTTCAGGAAGTCCTATAATTTTCAGGTTGCCCCTCCTTGATCTATTCTCGACGTCAGTGGTTTTGTTGATGAGGTATTTCACAGTTGCTTCTATTTTTTCTATTTTTTGATTTTGTTTAACTGACTCTTGCTGTCTCATGGAGTCATTAGTTTCTGTAGACTCCATTATTTTTTGGGGGGAGGAGTTTTCTTTATTAACCTTTTCCAATTGGACAATTCTACTTTTGTAAGAGCTTTCCATTTGACCAATTGAGGTTTTGAGAGAATTAATTTCTTTTTGCATTTGCTCATTTGAGGATCTGAGAGAATTGTTCTCATTTTGTAATTGTCCAATTGATAATCTGAGAGATTTATTCTCCTTTTGTGTTTGTCCAATTCTACTTTTTAAGGTTTTGTTTTCTTGTTGCAAAGTATTAATTGTCTCCCCCAAATTTTCCAGTTGATTTTTCAACTCCTTCCTCATTTCTTCAAGGAAGTCTTTCTGTGCTGGAGACCAGATTGTATTCTCCTCAGATGTTCCAGGTCTCTCTGGGTTGGGGGTCTTTCCCTTCCAGCAATTTTTCTATAGATCCACCTTTCCGCTGACCCTTCTTCATTATGCTAAGACCTTGAGTTGGGTGGGGCTGTTTCACCTGGGCTTGGGATCTCTAAAGGCTTTACTGAGTGCAGTTTCTCTGGCTGGCCAGTAGGAGGTGCTGGTTGCCCTCTCTGGGGTGTCTGTGACCTTGGTTGCGAGGCCTTCTCCCTTTGCTTGAGGGAGGGAATTGGAGCATTGAATTCTTTTGCCTTCAATCAATGGTGGGCTTTACCCTGGCCTGAGGTGATTCCTCAGCTGGGCTGGTTCTTTTGCTCACACACCTGGTCCTTCGGCAGAAGTAATTTGCATTTGTTTGGGAGGAGGCCTCTGTGCAATGGAGGCTTGGGCTCAGAGTTTCTCAGACCCGAGGAGCCTAGGGATGGTGTCCCCAGCTCTCCTGCACCAGACCTCTCCCCGCAGCCCCTTCCCCAAGTTCCAGGGGTACAGCACCAACACCAGCGCCTCTGCTTCCCTGTGGACCAAAGACCCATTCGTCCAGCCCCACCGCTGATCCAGCAGGTCCGGCTCTCGGGCCCTCAGACTCCCAGTTCCGATTCAGCTGTTGGTCTGGCTGATCCTGGGCTCATCTTCCCTTGGAGCTCAGACTCACCAGCCTGTACTTAGCCAAGGCTGCTGCAGGAGACAATTCTTGAGGTATATTTTCCTCTCCTGGCTTTTCTTTCTGGGTTTCCTGGTTCGGATTTCTTTTAAGAGGTTTGTTTCATGTAATAGATGGGGAAGAGATCAGGAGACTTTAGAACTGTGCCTGTCTTCTCTCCGCCATCTTGGCCGGAAGCTCCTCCCATCTGCCTATTCCTGAGTGTGACCATTAAGCAGAGTGACTGATACATGCTTGGTTGTCAATTGTGACATTTAGCTGAAATCAAACAGAGCTAAGGCTGTTTCCTCCTACTGTATATGTGTTTTCAAGAACATATTTGATTTTGTTTAATCATGTCCCAGATTTTTCTCTTTATCAGTTTTCCTCATTCAAATAAATTATCCAGTGAAAGACATAGGAGTATGCACAATGTGCCTCATTACCATGCAGTGTTCGCCAACATACTGAAAAGGCAAATACCACCTGGAAGGAAAACTGCCACATTATGTACAGTAGACATACTGATTCAACTACTGACTTTGAGTCAGAGTCCTATTTCATTATCTATACATCACTGTATTGTCATGCTTCCTTTTTGCTTTTGCTATATGTAAATATGCAATCTTGAAAAGTTGGACTCTGCACTGAGTGTGTCCTGAAAAAGAGTGCATGGATGCAGAAGGTACATGAGAATCTTCTCTCCTCAGGATCCTTCCCAGGTAGGGCTCCTGGTTTTTTCCATTGTTCTTCCTGATACTACCAGCACACCTACACCAAAATGAGAATTTTAGGAAAATATCTCTGGTACACATCCAAGGGGACTGAATATTTGCTCCCTTGATATAGTCACTGAATATGAAGTCAGTCTTTCTAACTTAACCCTTACTGTTTCACCCCTTGCAAATGATACCTCTCATGCTTTTTCTGCTATTTGGGCATCACTGGACTCTCCTGCCAATGTTATTTTTTAAAATTAGATCACTCTGTATTACCTCCTAGATTCATCTGGAGCTGTCCTTGCACCCGCAAATACTCCCTTCTGTATGCACATCAATAATGATCCCCAGATTGAACTACAGACCAGAAAACAATTCCAAATGAGGCTTCATTGATGAATGATCTTCATGCTAACCTGGTAGCCCCCTCCTTGCCTTCCTCTTTATGGAGTTCCTGGCTACTTCCTGTCCTTGCCCTCTTTTTTATATCCTGTTAATTTGGACTTTATCCATTTATTCTCTTTGTCAAGTTTGTCATCTCTAGACTTCAATATTCACAGTTGTATGACTACATAGTCATTTAAGTTCCTGAGGAAGTGAATTAGCATTTGACAATGTGCATTTTATTTTTTTAATTTTTTTAAGATTTTATTTGAGTTTTACAATCCCCCCCAATCTTCCTTCCCTCCCTACCTCCAGAAGGCAGTCTATTAGTATTTACAATGTTTCCATGGTATACAGTGATCTAAGTTGAATGTGATAAGAAAGAAATCATATCCTTCTATTCACTTATATTTTAAGAGAGTTCATCCCATTCACATTCAAAGTTATAATTACTCTTTATTGCCCTCCACACTATCTTCCCTCTGTTTGTATTTTTCCTCTTTTTTCCCTTTATCCATATTCCCCCAGTATTTTGCTTATGGATACCACCACCTTCAGTGTATTTGCCCTCCTATGTTAGCCCCCCTCCCCTTTCTTTCCCCTTTCCCTTTTCCTCTACCTTGAGGTAGGTCATCTTCTCCTAGTTTCTCTTTCTGGGTTTTGTGGATCAGATTTCTGTTAAGAAGTTTGTTTCATATCATTCATGAGGAAAGATCAGGAGATTAGCACTGTGCCTGTCTTCTCTGCCACCATCTTGGCCAGAAGTCGACAGTTTGCATTTTAATAGAAATATTTTTAAGTTAGTGTAACAGTTGCCAATCAAAAGGTTTTTTTGATAGGACTAGTATTTTGCAAGGGTTGGATGAAAGAATTAAACACACAGATCTCATATCAACAATGACAGAATGTCTCACTGAAGTAAATTCTATTTTATGCTTGTGGATTTTAATATTTTTAGAAATCTTTATAAGTCACTTTTGTGAAAATCCAGCTTGAATGTACACAAGAAAAAGTTGTCTAAAGTAAAATTCAGGAATTAATCTGATGTGTTGAGTGTTCTCTCTAGTGTAGAAATGTGGGAGAGTTATGCTCTACAATGGCAGAGTCCCCAAAATAAGGAAATAATGGGAGATTGAAATTGTAAAATAAATGAATAGAATTAGCGTACATGACTATTCACTTATTCCTCTCCAGCTATCACTTGAAAGCAAGGAGAGCTTGGCCAGGTGGGCAAGGTGGAAAAGGAACTGACTTCAGAATTAGCAGACTTGGTCCAAACCTTGAACCTGTACCTATCACTATGTATTTAACCTTAGGCAAGTAATTTAACTTTACTGAACTTTAGTTTTGTATTTTTTAAAATGAATGGCATAGATTATAAGGTTTCCAGCTCAAAATTCATGATTTTTGACCCAAATATAAATACCCCAAATTGTGTCACTTTGGCAAGTATAACCTTACCAAAATTAATCTCTCAGTGCCTCAGTCTCCTCACCTATAAAATTAAGGAAATGGACTAAGTGACCTGTAATATATCTTTCAACTATAACTTTAAAATCCACATGATCTCCCATCTCTGCTAAAGTTCTAGAAACTTTCCTACCTCTACTTCCACCTTTGAAAAACAACAAAACAACAACAAAAACAACTTCTACTACTCTACCTTCTAGTTTCTGTTCTTATTATACTGCTGAAATCACACTCTCCAATATCAACAAAGATCAACTAAAGGAAATTTAAAATCCTATGATCCTTCATCCTCTTTGGCCCTGCTACAGGTTTTAACACTACTGAACACAATTATTGTTATTGTTGCTCACTCTTTATTTTCAAAAAGTTGGGTAATTGGAGTGGCCAGGTGGCACAGTGGACAAAGCACCTGTCCTGGAGTCAGGAGTACCTGAGTTCAAATCCGATCTTAGACATTTAATAATTACCTAGCAGTGTGGCCTTTGGCAAGCCACTTAACCCCATTTGCCTTGCAAAACAAAACAAAAAAAAACCAAAAAGGTGGGTGAAGTCTTGACTTGCCCATGAATTGGATTTAAGTAAAGCAGAGCTGCACAGAGTCATTGGCCTCACTTCATCTTCCAGAATTATCAAAGTCCAGAGGCAGTACAAAAGTCAAAATGACTGGTAACGGCCTAGGCTGCAGTGGTTCTTCTTACTATGTTCTTCTCTCTTGACTTTCATGTTTCTCTTCATTCTCCCTGCTTTATCATTCTTAATTCTCCTACAACAGTTCTTCCTTTAAGGTTTGCTCTCTTTCCTATCATTCTTTTCTCTATAAATAATTACTCTGTCTTGGTGATTTCATCTAGTAATACAGATGACTTGCAAATTTATAAATACAAATATGATTTCCCCCCACTCCATTTTACATTTTACATTTTCACGCCCCACAAAAAACCCCACAAATAAACCTGGCTCTTTCTCCCAATTTCTCTTTATCTTGGGTAATATTGCCCCATGATCTTGAAACTTGCTCTCTTGTTCAGGCCTACTTTTGCTCCTCCCTCCCCATTTAGACTATTATATTAGCTTTCTAATTGATCTTTTAATGCCCAATATTGCTTCAGTTTCTCCACTAGTAAACTTCATTAAAATGTCTCAGAATATGTCTTCTATATTCAAAAAAAACTTCATTAGCTCCCCATTGACTAAGAAAAAATATAAACTTTTCATCTGTGGATTCAAGGCCCTCAGCAATTCTATTTCAAACGATCCTTCCAATCTTATTTTACATCATCCCCCTTCAAATCTCCCATTCTAAAGAGTAGAAGCTATTTCCTAATCTTTTATGACTATTTTTCACTTCATATCTTTGCTCATTGTGTCTTTCATGAATGATATACCCACTACCATCTACATCCATTCTTTCTCTCTTCAACATTCAAATCTGGTACTATCTCCATGAAGTCTTCTAATTACCTTCATCTATTCTGTATATATCTTATATATATATATATATATATATATGTATGTATATATATATATATATATATATATATATATATCTACTTGTACTATTTTGCTTCTCATTACAGTGTATATTCCATTTGTTTTATTTTTGTCTTCCTTTGTTTACCCAGCTCTTACAAAATGCTTGGCACATAGTAAGTACTTGATATTGTTTATTTTTTATTTTCAATATTATATTTATTAAACTTGTATTTGTTCTCACTCTACCTCCCCCCCTTTATTTTTATCTTGATGATTACATTACCCATATAATCACTTCCAGCATCCAGCATATTTTAACAGACTTTATGAGTCATGGAGGCAAAAGACTACCCTTTTTACCTAGGAGCCAACCTACCATTGATGAGGCCTTCCATTCTTACTTAATTAACTTATTCCTTGGACTAAATACATAAAGTTCAGCATTGGTCCATCTGACTTGCCTAAATTAACAATGTATTGGCAAAATCACACACATCTAGAATACACTAATATATTTAAAGTAGCAAAGGTCCTTATATGTAGAGATTGTTTCACTCTTGTATTTCAATCACCGGAAGTTAGCTTGGTGACCTACAAAACAATACATTTTGCCTGCTGTTTGATAAGTCTTCTAGAGGATAACCCCAATAATGCTTAGAAAGTTTGTGACTTGTTCAGTTTATCCAGTTAGTGGTAGATGTTGCTGGATGGAAATGAATCAAATTCATTCCCTCTTCAAACATTTTACTGCCTAACAGAGCACACAAAGCTATACTATAGATTAAAAAATACTTTAAATGATTGGCATATTGACATGTGTAGAGAAAAAGAAAAAACTGGACTTATTTAGCAGAAAGCTTGGGTTTGAATCCAAACTCCACCACTTACTAGACTTGTGACTTTGGAAAGGTTACAACCTCCTTGAGTCTCCCTTTGCTCATATGAAAAATAGGGATAATAAATTACCTATCTTATAAGAGGTTCATAGGAACCATAAGTTAAAGGTTTTATAATCACCATTAACTTGTTATTAATGTGAAGTCTACATGAGAATGCAATTATAAAGGAGAATAGAAAAATAGGACTAAGCTGCAATGTAATTATAAAGAGTTGAGATAAATAACCTAAAATATTAAAAAGTCAATTTGAAATGAAATTTGATATTACTTAAATATCTGTGGAATTCTACTCCCAAGAGAGTAGAAATTAAATGATTGCAAAAGGATTAAGGCTGAGTCTGTAATTGGGTTTAGTTATATAACTTTCAACAATCTATAGGGAAAAAGCTAAAAGTATTTAACAGTCTACATCAGAAGTGTCAAATTTTTAGTGTGTGGGTCATCACAAAAATCCTAAACCAAATTTAATGTAATTGAGAAATGTTTTAAAAAATAAACTAAAATGCTTATTATATTTTTATCTCTTAAACATTTTCTTTAATAATTACCTAGCTGTGTGGCCTTGGGCAAGCCACTTAACCCCATTGCCTTGCAAAAACCTAAAAGAAAACCAAAACATTTTCTAATCACCAAAATGTTAATTTGTGCTTTTCTAAGTTATATGTAGACCAAAGGACCACATTATTTGAGTTTAATACCACTGTTCTAAATGATCCAGGAAAGATGATCAATCTTTTTTTCCTACCTTGAAATACCCATGTTCAAGATATTAGGTGTGACCATCCGATAGAAAATCTAAAACAATTGCTATAAAAACATGGTATGATGAAAAGAAATTATCTTGGAAAATGGAGACCTAGATTCCAGCCTTCCCACTGTAAGTAATTTAACATTTATGAACTTCAATTTAATCAATTATAAAATAAGGAAACATCAAACCACTGGAAAAATAAGGAAATTGAACCATGTCCAGTTATGCTGTTCTATGGACCTCTGAGTCTATTTGTAATCAAATCCAATGATTTATCATTCAAATGAGAATTCTAGGAAGATTACAAGGGACTCAACTCCTTAATATCTCCTGAAAAAAAATAAAATAAAATTAGTTGAAAATTTTTGATGAAAATTTAAAAATGATGCAAAAGAATAAAAGGAAAAGGCAAGTTCCAATACAATGAAAATGTATCTTTAAAGAAGCAAAGATAAAATTACTGGAAGAAAAATATACTGAAACAACATCATTAACATTAACATGTATGCAAAAAAGTTTAGACAATAAAATATATAATAAATGCAATGTTAAGTAAAAAATAAATTAGATTAAACACTCATAAAATTAAATTTAAAAGTATGATAGTGAAACTAAATCTCAGGTCAAGATGTTAATCAAAGTGAACAATTTATTTTCAGTGAGATAAGAATGTTTTTTAATTGGGAGATAGATAATAGAAAAAATAGTGGGAAAAGAAAAAGAAACAAAAGAAACATGTCTTGAAACCAATGTATAAAGAAAGTTTAGATTTTCAGGACAGATCAGGAAAACAAAAATAATTGTTAGCCTTCTTGCATAAGAACAAAAGAGTCTTAAAATTATATTCCAGAAAATTATACAAGACAATTTCTCACAAAAATAAAAAAACATTACAAGATTACAAATAGAGATAGAATCCATAAGATGGCAACAGGGAAGATCCACAATTTCAACTCATCTTGACACTTCAAGCCACTAAACTTTAGGACTACAGAAAGGAGATGTTCTTACCAGCAGAAGAGGGAAACAAACAAAAACCCAACAACAGCAAAACTAATTTAAATTTTTTTAATTAAAGATTTTATTTATTTTGAGTTTTAAAATTTTCCCCATCTTACTTCCCTCCCCTGCCACAGAAAGCAATTTGTCAGTCTTTACATTGTTTCCATGTTGTACATGGATCCAAATTGAGTGTGATGAGAGAGACATCACATCCTTAAGGAAGAAACAAAGTATAAGAGATAACAAGATCAGACAATAAGATATCAGGTTTTTTTTTCTAAATTAAAGGGAATAGTCCTTGAACTTTGTTCAATCTCCATGGTTCTTGATCTGGATACAGATGGTATTCTCCATTGCAGACAGCCCCAAATTGTCCCTGATTGTTGCACTGATGGAATGAGCAAGTCCTTCAAGGTTGAACATCACTCCCATGTTGCTGTTAGGGTGTACAGTGTTTTTCTGGTTCTGCTCATCTTGCTCAAAATCAGTTCATGCAAATCCCTCCAAATTTCCCTGAATTCCCATCCCTCCTGGTTTCTAATAGAACAATAGTGTTCCATGACATACATATACCACAGTTTGCTAAACCATTTCCCAATTGAAGGACATTTACTTGATTTCCAATTCTTTGCCACCATAAACAGGGTTGCTATGAATATTTTTGTACAAGTGATGTTTTTACCCTTTTCCATCATCTCTTCAGGGTATAGACACAGTAGTGGTATTGCTGGGTCAAAGGGTATGCACATTTTTGTTGCCCTTTGGACGTAGATCTAAATTTCTCTCCAGAAAGGTTGGATGAGTTCACAGCTCCACCAACAGTGTAATAGTGTCCCAGATTTCCCACAACCCTTCCAACAATGATCATTATTCTTTCGGGTCATATTGGCCAGTCTGAGAGGGAGGTGGTACCACAGAGAAACTAATTTGTATTCCTCTAATAAGTAATGATTTAGAGCAATTTTTCATATGACTATGGATTGCTTTGATCTCTTCATCTGCAAATTGCCTTTGCATATCCCTTGACGATTTGTCAACTGGGGAATGACTTTTTTTAAAAAATATGACTCAGTTCTCTGTATATTTTAGAAATGAGTCCTTTGTCTGAAACATTAGTTGTAAAGATTGTTTCCCAGTTTACTAACATTTCTTTTGATCTTGGTTACAGTGGTTTTATCTGTGCAAAAGCTTTCTAATTTAATGTAATCAAAATCATCTAGTTTGTTTTTAGTGATGTTCTCCATCTCTTCCTTAGTCATAAACTGCTCCCCTTTCCATAGATCTGATAGGTAAACTAGTGCTTGATCTTTTAATTTGCTTATAGTATTGTTTTTTTATGTCTATGTCCTGTAACCATTTGGATCTTATCTTGGTAAAGGGTGTGAGGTGTTGGTCTAATCTAAGTTTCTTCCATACTAACTTCCAATTTTCCCAGCAAAAACTACTAATTTAAATTTGGCAAAATTTATCCAAAAAAGATGAACAATACAGCTTATTATGAATAAAAAGTTAACAATTATATAAATTAATCCAAAAAATAAACTTCGAAGAAAGCCTAAGCCTTCTCTCACTTGGTCTACATGCCAAGCAAAGAGACATTGTAAATTCTTATGAAGAAAATGTTGGAAGATATTGAAAAGTATCACCTTATAAAGCAAGTAGAAGTAGTTGAAGGGAAATCAAGTTTAAATACTTGATAAGAGGTCCAACAAAGCAAAGTTACCCTAAGGGGCAATTATAAAAAATCAGAGTGGAAAATCAACCAATAAATGGTCAAGATTATTATAATAGACATATTCAAGGACAAGAGAATTACCATATTTATAGTCCTGGATGCCCTCAGATGTGAATGATAGACAATAGCACTGAAAAAACAAAGATTTAAAAAATTATTTATTTTATAAGCTTTTAATTTAGGTCCCTTTTTTTTAGACCTTATTATGTAACAAACATTAGGAATAAAAAATAAAAGTAAAATGATCTTTGCTCTTACAGAATTTATGTTTTTATTGGAAGGTAACAAAACATGGAAAAATAAGTGAATACAAAGTATTTTCTGGGGGGACAGGAGATGCTAACATCTTATGGAAACCAGAAAAGGCATCCTCTAGGAGCTTACAGATGAGCAATTACCAATACTATTTTCCTTCTTTTCATTCATCAACATAATCATTTGCCAAATCATGTCAATTTTATGTCAATAACATCTTTTTCTTTTGTCCTCTTTTCTCTACTCATGCCACAGTCATCATAGTGAAAGATCTTTTTAGTTTTTGCCTAGACAATTGCAATGTTCTTCTGGCCTTTGTCCAGTCTATCCTGGGTGGGATATTATAAATGCCATGTTAGAGAAATTGAGTCAGGATAATACTACCTCAGCTCATGCTGATTGTTCTCCCACAAGAACTCATCTTATATGTAACACCCCCTTTGGTTGCTGAGCATTGAACCAACAGCATTCCTTGATCATAGCAAGAGACAGCCTTAGAATAATATCACTTGTCAGTTCCATAAGGTCTTTCATGAGCAAGTTTCCATAATCAAAGGTTCAGATGGATTCAGCTCACAAGGATCAACTATGTTAGATAATGACTGTAGGTAATGACATTAGTAATAGCAAGAGATTCACAGAAAAATCACAACTTATCTTGTCAATACTGTACAGATTATTTTGCTTTAAGATGCTTAATAATACACAGCAAAGACCTGGGATATTTAAATACAATAATTCCAAATGTAATATGGTTATTTTATGAAACACTGTCTATAGTAAAATGTATTCAGTTATTTACTACACTCAAATAGACATAAATATACTGTTCTCTGAATCCCTTTAAACAAAGAGAACATCTTTAGGTAACTTTTAAGCATTTTGAATACATTTTTACAAATTTAAACAGCCAAAATAAGAAAGAAAATATGATTTTCAGTTGGGGTGACACAAGATAGCTCATTAATTATTACTCTTCACAAACATAATATTTCTGCACTGAAATCTTATTTCTTATAATAAAAAGAAAATAACAAAAGAGATTTTTAACTTTAACCTAACAACTTAATAGATTTACATCTTTTGTTCCACAAGATGGTTTTACCTTTGCCTAATTATACTCATCATTTTGAAAGAGATTCTTCAGGAATTGAAACTTACCTTAGACTCTGGAATGATAGCAAATTCTGATCAAACAGCAATATCACTAACTTTAAATCCAAGTCATTGAGAGGTTCTGAAAGTACCCATTTAAGGGTGGATCAGGGGCACAGCAAATCTAAGAATGAAAATTCAAAAGAACATTCAGGGTCCCAAGGTCTCAAGGTTTAGACATAATTATGATCAATATCAAATCAAAAGACTTTTACAAAAGTTTCTCCTAAACTTAAACATTTTCTCTAAAAACATTTCCCTTTCATAACTTCTAAAATTATTATTCAGTTTTAGCTTTAAATATCATAAATCCCAGGAGTTATAAAAACCAAATTAATTTGTAATAACCACAAAGTTTTTATGTATTATCTTCCTTTGGCCAAAAGATTTTTACAATAATGAGAAGTCTTACCTTTTCTCAAAGTCAAAGAGAACATATCTTATTACAATATCAAATTTTACCAGTTCTTTAAAATTTACTCAATATATTTTTGTTTTTAAATATATCACTAGAAATAATTCCACATAGCTCATTTAACCTACAGAATAACAGTGCTAGCTAATTGCCCTAGCCATTATCCTAAAATGAAGCAGGCCTAGAAATTACATTCCATTTTGGGTAAGGATTTCTAGAGGAATTCCACAACACCAACAATTCTTGCACAGTGTTGATAGAAGATTTCTTTTGATAATACCTATGTAAATACTTGATCAAAACATTAATTAAAAATAACAGTTAATAATCTTATAATTTTCAAAAGCAATACCAAAAAAATTTAGGTGAATTTTCTTTCAATATAGATAAAAACTAAGAAATTTGTAATTTCTTCAGTTACAATACTTTGGGATATTATAGTACATGGTCAGCAATGTTAAAAGAAAATTATGATTTTCATATTGATCAGCACCATACAACCTAATAAATTTAGTCTCTAGAAATTCTTTTTCTCAGGCAGACTCTGGCTTGGGAGTTGCATTCCTTCCCTTTCCTGATTTGCACTTTGCTTATGTTAAATGAAGAGAAATATCCTGCATGGACTACAGGCTGATTGTGTTATTGTTTTTACAATCTATCCTCCTACCCATGATTCATATATATTTTTCCAGCCATAAGTTAGCAGCTAGGTGGAGCGATCCTGATATGCAAATCTGGTAACAATATTAATTTCATAATATCTAGATTATAACATATTTATTTACCAAATTTTACAATATAAGGTCACTTAGGAACGTAACAATATCATAAAAATATTATGTATTTACCACTTGAATTTTTTTTTTAGGGTTTTTTTTTTTTTTGCAAGGCAATGGGGTTAAGTGGCTTGCCCAAGGCCATACAGCTAGGTAATTATTAAGTGTCTGAGACTGGATTTGAACCCAGGTACTCCTGACTCCAGGGCTGGTGCTTTATCCACTGCGCCACCTAGCCACCCCATACCACTTGAAATTAATTACTTACCAAACACAATCTTAATTTTTAATTTTTTTTAATTAAATGCACTTCCAGATAACTTTACACAGACAATTGTCTCAAGAACATCAACATTGAAGACTTATCATATATAAAACCCATGTGAAGTTAAGAAACAAATATATCTATTTAAAAAGATAATAAAAATAGTTAATATTCATACAGCATTTGCCTCATGCCAAGCACTTTATAGTTATATGATCCTAACAATGATCTAAAGAGATGGGTATCATTATTATCCTTTTACAGAACAGTAAACTGAGATAGAACTTTCTTGGGGCAATACAGCTAAAAGCAAGGCACCTAGGTGGCGCAGTGGATAAAGCACCCATTCTGGAGTCAGGAGGACCTGAGTTCAAATGCTGACTCAGAACTTTAATACTTAACTCTGTGATCTTGGACAAATCACTTAATTTTATTGTCTTTCAAAAATAACTAACTAAATATGTATTTGTGTGTGTGTGTGTGTGTGTTTGTGTGTGTGTGTGTATACACACACATATATATATATATATATATATATATATAGAGAGAGAGAGAGAGAGAGAGAGAGAGAGTGAGAGAGAGCTAATAAATTTCTTAATGCCAAATAGCAAAATATACTGTACTTATTTACTTCAGGACTAAATTTTGGGTTAAATCAAACCAAATTCAGATTTATAATAGCTGATAGTAACACGAATTTTATCCCTGAAGATCTGGGAACTTCTGCTTCTATCTTTGAGATTATCAGATGAGGAGCTGATTCATTTACAGTCTTCCTGATTCCCATCCTCCAAGAGATTTCAAACTCAAATACAAGGGAATACAAGTAAAGATTTACAAGAAACCTGAAAATTTTAAGATTTAACATAATAATCGAAAGACTTCCTCCAGATTATTTCTGAAAGTTTGGGTGAGCATGATTAACTATGTGATCTAACTTTTATTCCTAGTTTAAAGCTGATTACAGATTGTTTTTTTTGGGGGGGGATCCTATTTCAGTTGAATTAGGTTCTCAAATTAAGGTCAGTTTTCCTTATAGCAAGTTATTTCTCAATAGACTGACTGTACACTTAATACAGTTTTTCTGAATTAAAAAGAAATTACACTTACTTTTCTTCTTGTCCTTAATTCAGATGTCTGGGGCTCTGCTCTTGGATGGGTTAGAAATCTATGAATGAAGAAGGGAGGCAGTAGCAGCAGCGGTGGCAGTGATGGCTAAGAGTGTGGGTGGGGCACAATAGCAGCAGGACAGTTGTGAGACAAAGAGTGGGGGAGGAGGGGATGCTGAGACAAATTTATGAGAGAAAAGAAAGGGGAAAAAAGAAACTTCTATGAACCAAAAATTATAAATCAGATAACTATCTATTTTAGCTTTAGTCTTTGAAATCAATCCATTTTAGACTGGTCAAAGAATAATCTAGGGTCATCTTTTAGTTCTACCAGTACTGGTAATATTGAACTTGGACCCATGCCCAAATTTAGGGGTAGCCCCGGAAGAGACCTTCCATGGGTCTCTGTCCCCAGATCAGGCTTAGATAAATATGGACTAGGCCAAAACAGTCATTGATTTGAGGTTATTAGAGTATGGAATTGGGGAGGGGAATAAGCAGATATCCCCTTTTCAAAGCTGTGATTCCAGATATATAGCCGGGGAGCTTTATCATAGCTTATCAAACAGGGTATTTTATACCCCAATTTCTCTAGTCTAATCAGAGTTCATAAAACCTTGGTGAGCTTGACTTTAAAAATAATAATTAGGTTTGAAATGTGTTAACATTCAGAGTTTATCCTAATAAGGGATAAACATGAACCTCCAGAGTTTGACCTCAAGAAGGAGCAAAACAGAATTAGGTTAGCATATGTGTTTATTAATATTTCACTAAGCTTGCTGATTAGACAGGAATACATGTAGGGGAGCCTAGAGAACCAGACTCCCCCAAAAAATCAGTTTTGAAAAGGTTGGTTGTTTTTAAAAAAGCTCCAGTGCCTTCCTGTTGCCCCCAGCATCAATTACAAAAATACACTGTCATTCAAAGCTTTTCAAAACCTAGCCTGCCTTTCCTTTCTCTATACACCTTACTCTCCAATATGTATTTGATCCAGTAACACTGACCACCTGGCTATTCAACAAAGACACTCCATCTCTTTGCCTTTTCTCTGACTGTCCCTCATGTCTGAAATGCTCTTCCTGTTCCACTCACTGGGTTATCATTGATCTCACTGGGTTCCTTCCTATTTTCTATAGGAAGTCTTTCCCAACCTCTCTTAATTCCAGTGTCTTCTCCCTTTTATTTCACATTTATGCTCTTTATAACTTGTTTTGTACATATGTTTGCATGTTGTCTCACCCATTAGACTGTATATACTTGGAGGGGAGAAATTATTTTTCCCTCTTTTTGTATCCCCCAAATGCTCAGCATAGTGCCTGGCACATATTGGGTTATATAATAAATGTATATTAGTCAATTGAATAATTGAAATATTGGAGGAAAAGTTTGAGCCCAGACCTTTATCTCCATAGCCAAAACATTTTCCACTGTACCATCCTGCTTCTTTGCCTCCAGGTTATATGACTAACTGAATATATATCACAGAATCATAAGTTAGAAGGAAGTCAAGAGAATATGTAGTTTTTCCTGTTTTAAGATTAATTATCTTTTTATCTTTAATTTGCATTACTGATAGTTATCTGATTTACTCCAGTCTAAACCTGATCAAGAATTTCCTCCTAAAATATGCTTCCAAATTGCTCATTCAACTTTTGCTTGAAAGCCTCCAGTGGCAATCCATTTAATTTTTTCTGTCATGATTAGGATACATTTTTCTTACATAAGTTTAAATGTGTTTCTCTATGACAACCATTCAGTTTTTCTTAGGGGTCAAGCAGAACAAGTCTAATATTTTTTTCATATAACAGCCCTTCAAATATTTGGAGAAAGATAATTGCAAGTAAAGTAATTTAAATAGAGAGACATTCGGAGCTAATATCTGGGCACTGCCAATATAGCAATCATAATAATAATAATAATAATAATAATGTCTAATTTACAGAGTTAGTGCTAAATGAATTCAACTACTAAAGGGATATTTTATAGAACATTACAAATTCATAACAAAAATCCCTTGAATGAAGAGAAGTTCTAAAATCTCAGGGGGAAATAATGGAATAAATAGTGACAATAGTGACATCCAAAATATTTGATATTGGTTAAAAAATAGAAAAGGAAGGGATGGGTAGGTGGTGCAGTAGATAAAGCACCGGCCCTGGAGTCAGGAGTACCTGAGTTCAAATCCAGCCTCAGACACTTAATAATTGCCTAGCTGTGTGGCCTCTGGCAAGCCACTTGACCCCATTGCCTTGCAAAAAAACCCTAAAAAACCCCCCAAAAATAGAATAGGAGATTTGTAGAACAGGTTAGATAAAGAAGAATGAGAAACAAATGAGTTCATTAAATGACAATAAATTATCCAAGGAATTTCTGGAAAAACAAAAAGTAGTTTGGCAATAATAAGGTTTGGAATAGCATCTTACCACAGTGTCATAATAATCTCAAAAATGATCTAAATAGGAGTAGCTAGGTGGTGGGGTGGCTAGGTGGTGCAGTGGATAGAACACTGGCCCTGGAATCAGGAGCACCTGAGTTCAAATCCAGCTTCAGACACTTAATGATTACCTAGCTGTGTGGCCTTGGGAAAGCCACTTTAACCCCATTGCCTTACCAAAGAAAAACAAACCTTAAAAATGATCTAAATATTAATGATGACCTAAAAAAACTATAGAGAACTATTTCTGATAACTTTTACACTGAGGACAATTCTTATACAAGTAATAGATAGTAGAAATCACAAAAGAAGAATGAAATGAATGAAAAGATGAATCTTAATTAGGGGTTTGAAAAACATTTTCATTAATACTATCCAAGAAACTAGGAGAAATGAAGTAGTACAAATATTTATTAAGCAACTACTAGGTGCCAAGCACCATGCTGAGTATCTACAAATATCTTATTTGATTCTTACAACAACTCTGTGAGGATTATTGTTAATAATAATGCTATTAATACTATTTTTGTGGTTGAAGAAACTGAGGCAAAGGTTAAAATGTCTGAGACTGGATTTGACTTTAGGTAGGATTGGAGTTAGGCCCAGCACTCTATCCACCATGCTTCTAACACAAAAAAGCAACTGACTTTGGGGGGGTGGGATCTTTGCATTATATATCTCCAAAAAGGGTCTGATATCCATGATATGTAAGGAATTAAGAACTTGGGATGTCTGTCAATGAATAAGTAGTTAAAAGATGAGAACAAAGAGTTCTCAAAAGAAAAAAATGCATTTTGCCAACAACTATATGAAAAATTGTTCAAAGTTATAACAAGAGAACTGTGAATAAAAAGAACTCTGAGGTTTCACCTGATAAATAGCAAATTAGCAAAGATTTAATAATCAGCATTGGAGGCAATGTGGGAAGACAAACCAAGAGAAAACTAATAAATCTCTGAATTGGTCATAAAATCAACAGCTTTAATTATTTCCTTACTATGAGCCAATTATGGTGATAAAAATAGTTCATATAAAGAAAGACACTCTGTACCTGTCATCTATAAGGTCATATTCTAATAGGAGAGACAACATGTAAATATATTCAGAGTAGATAAAAGGTAATCTCATGGGAAAAGAAATGGTAATAGGAAGTACTAGGAAAGGTCTCCTGTAAAAAGAAAGAATCTGTAAATAATAAGAAAGAAGCCTTTTCCCTTTAAGAGGTTAGTTTAAAGAAAATTATAACTCTTTGAACATGTTATACATTTTAAACAATCTTGCAGTTCAATACAATCCATAAAATAAAATTTTTATTTTAGTCAAATGGCACCAATTTAGTTGATTTTATGTGGGATAAAAATCCACTTTAAAAAAATACGGATACTCCTCTGAGAAAAAAAAAAACATTTATTTTGGCTTTTATCAAGAAAAGGGCACACTCCAAGTCTCACAAAGGTGGTGAAGATCAAGGAGCTGCCCCAAATTGATGATCAAGCAAGATTATATGGTCTAGCAATCCCCTCCTCCTCCCTATTGTCACTCTCTGTTGACTCATTGGTTAGTCTTCACAGTTACATTCTACTTGTGAAAATCTACCCTAGCAACAAAAAAAAGAATGAAAGGTTTTCATAAAATATTACCTCACCATCCAGAAGGCGAGAATAACCTTCAGCATTATAACTATCTTATTGAAGTAATGTAACTTGTGTTGGAATGCAAGGTCTAGGAACAGTCTACTTATCACCAAACAAGAGGAGGCTTATGGGCTTCTTTGGAATGCAAGATTTTTCTCATGGGGAAAAAGTCTACAATCCTTCTAGTAGTCTTATTAGAAGTAAGTAGTAAAGTAGTAAAAGTAGTCTTACCAAAAGTTAGGAGAGTGAGTGTGAGTCACCTGTTTGGAATCCAAGGGGCTTTCTTCTAGAAATAGTTTAAGAATAATAGTTTGTTCTTTAATATTTCTTAACCTTGAGAGGACTTCACTAGGAATATTAATCCTGAAATGGTTTTATGGGAATATTCCACTCAGTTTTTAAAATAATCCTTCACTGTGGCTTAGCCCTACCTGATCTAAAATTATATTATAAAGCATTAGTCATCAAAACTGTTTGGTATTGGCTAAGAAATAGAGTGGTGGACCAGTGGATTAGACTAGGTGTAAAAGCAGGAGATGATTATAGTAATCTGCTGTTTGATAAACCCAAAGAGTCCAGCCATTGGGATAAAAACTCCCTCTTTGATAAAAATTGCTGGGATAATTAGAAATTAGTATGGAAGAAACTTAGATTAGACCAACACCTCACACCCTTTACCAAGATAAGATCCAAATGGTTACAGTACATAGACATAAAAAAAATACTATAAGCAAATTAGAAGATCAAGGACTAGTCTACCTGTCAGATCTATGGAAAGGGGAGCAGTTTATGACTAAGGAAGAGTTGGAGAACATCACCAAAAACCAATTAGATGATTTCAATTACATTAAATTAAAAAGCTTTTGCACAGATAAAACCAATGTAACCAAGATCAAAAGAAATGTAGTAAATTGGGAAACAATCTTTACAACTAATGATTCTGACAAAGGACTCATTTCTAAAATATACAGAGAACTGAGTCATATTTTTACAACAAAAAGCCATTCCCCAATTGACAAATGGTCCAAGGATATGCAAAGGCAATTTACAGATGAAGAGATCAAAGCAATCCATAGCCATATGAAAAAATGCTCTAAATCATTAATTATTAGAGAAATGCAAATTAAAGCTTCTCTGAGGTACCACCTCACACCTCTCAGATTGGCCAATATGACCAGGAAGGATAATGATCATTGTTGAAAGGGTTGTGGGAAATCTGGGACACTATTACACTGTTGGTGGAGCTGTGAACTCATCCAACCCTTCTGGAGAGCTATTTGGAACTATGCCCAAAGGGCAACAAAAATGTGCATACCCTTTGACCCAGCAATACCACTACTGGGTCTATACCCTGAAGAGATGAGGAAAAAGGGTAAAAACATTACTTGTACAAAAATATTTATAGCAGCCCTGTTTGTGGTGGCAAAGAATTGGAAATCCAGTAAATGTCCTTCAATTGGGGAGGGATTTGCATGAACTGATGCTGAGTGAGATGAGCAGAACCAGAAAAACACTGTACACCCTAACAGCAACATGGAAGTGATGATCAACCTTGAAGGACTCACTTATTCCATCAGTGCAACAATCGGGAACAATATTGGGCTATCTGCAAAGGAGAGTGCCAGCTGTATCCAGATAAGGAGCTGTGGAGTTTGAACAAAGTACAAGGACTATTCCCTTTAATTTGGAAAAAAAAAACCAGATATCTTATTGTCTGATCTTGTTACCTCTTAGACTTCTCTTCTTTAAGGATATGATTTCTCTCTCATCAGACCCAATTTGGATCAAGGTACAACATGGAAACAAAGTAAAGATTGACAGAGTGCTTTCTGTGGGGGGGGGGGGAAGTAAGATTGGGGGGAAAATTGTAAAACTCAAATAATATCTTTAATAAAAATAAATAAAAAAATAATCCTTCACTGTTTTAGATTTTTACAATTTAGGGTCTTCCACAGTTATATTTAGATCACAGCTGTGGTTGAAAAGTCCTTAAACTTCTCATAAGAATTCTACATTTTAAGTCAAAAGGTACTTCATCATTACAATTTTTCAAAGACTGTTATCACATTGATTTTAATAACTCAATGGGGAAATGGCCTCTAATATTAACAACTTAGAAAATTTTCATATAACTGTGCAACTAAAAGCTTATTATCCTAATTAAAAGAGAATGCACATTTCTAATTACCTACTTGATTTTCTCCCCAAATCCACAAATAAGACAAACTAGAGGTTTAAAGAATATGTGGGATTTTTGTTTTGTTTTTTAAACATAATAGCAAACTTCTCAAATTCCATCTAATGTAGTTATATAAAATCTTAACTTATTCTTCTTAGAAAATCATGTATCACTTTCAATATGCTACCTTAATCCAAAACCGAATAAAAATAATTAGATTTTATATAGTACTCACTATGCTAAATACTTTAGAATCATCTAATTATTCTAACAACTCTGGAGGTGGGAGCTTTTATTTATTATCCCTTTTTACATATAAGGGAGACTGATTAAATTTTCTAATATATCACAATTATAATGTACTTTCAGAACAAAATTGCATTATCAAATTCAGATTTAGAATTTGTAATGATATTTCAATTTCAATTTTTCCAAGAGCTTTCTGTTATCTCATGTTCAAAAATTCATACAAGCAGAGCAGCTAGGTGACTCAGTGGTTAGAGTACCAGCCCTGGATTCAGGAGTACCTGAGTTCAAATTTGACCTCAAAAACTTAATAATTGCCCAGCTGTGTCACCTTGGGCAAATCACTTAAACCCCATTGCCTTAAATAAATTTAAAAAAGAAAAAGAAAAAAATTCATATGAGCTCCCTCTAACCATTTAATTTCTTTAAATCACCCAAAAAGCCAAATTAATTCTTTTTATTTTCCTAATTTAACCCTATCAGTATATCTTAAGAAGGCAGATGAAGAACATATCTCTCCTTACCCAGAGGCTTTTTGATTGTAAATTGGCAGAAAAAACTACTTACTAAGTTTTTTTTTTTTTACAAAGGCCTTAAGCATAACTATTTAAATAAGGCCAAAGAAACGATATTTTCTCTACCAGTCAGTTAATATGTACTTGTTAAACTTCCACTTAATTCTTCAAAGTTGTAAAAAATTTCTTTTGTAATTATCCTGATTGGGGAAAGCAAGTATGTAGTACTTATCAAAGAGGTATTTCTCTAAAAATTTCTCAAATCTTTTTATTTCGGTGGGATCAAAACCATCTTACTTTTTTCCCACTTGCTTAATTCCTTTGGTATTTATTTCCCAATCATGTCCAAGATTGTCTACATGACAATGAAGTATAGTAATCTTATATATACTGGAAATAAAATTTTGTAATCTTTTCTGCATTGTTAAAGTATTTCATTTTGGCTTATATGAACCCCATTCTGGTAAAGACACCCCTATATCTTGGGAATTCTAAGTCACTTTGAATGTTAACTTGACTAAACATTTGTCTGTTGGCTAGACTAATTAAGCAGGGGCTGAAAATGTTACCTTAAACCAGGTAGAAGCCCCTCTTATATAGTAACCCTTCCAAAACCATTCCCAAAACATCGCCCTTCCAAGGATCCGAGTGGGGCACTTAAGGAGACTGGTGTAAGCCATGCTCTCCTGCCATTCCTGAGTTATCTCATCAGGCAGCTGCTCTGCCTGGTGCATTATTATTCTCCAGGTAATTTTTAACAGAAATCTTAAACCTCTAAAAGATGTTTAATTGTCTAGCTTTCTTTCTCTGTTTAGCTATTTTTTGTTGCATTTTTTCCTAATAAATTTATTTTTCTTTTTACACTTTTTTACACCTGTACTAACCAATATCATTTTCCAAAAACCCAACATCATATAAATTACTTCTTTTTCTACAAAACTGTGGCTTACAAATACAAAATTCATTCCAATTTCTTTGAAACCTTTTGCTCAATTAGAATTGGTTACAATCACAAAGCTTTTATAATAAAATAAACCAAAAATTAATCAAAATGTAACTCACTTATCCTAACTGCTAAGTTAAAAGTTCCCTCTCTATTTCTCATTGTATTGTGTCACAGATTTCAGTAAGCAGGAAAATATTTATCTTCTCAACCACTTTTTTCACAGTCTACTTGGCAATGACCAGGGGGATCTGTCAGCACCCAACTTTTTCTTTCTTTCTTTTTTTTGTGTTAAAATTTTTTAAATTAATTATTTTGAATTTTCAATTTTTCTCCTAATCTCACTTCCCTCCCTCCACTCCCCCCACCCCCCACAGAAGGCAGTCTGTTAGTCTTTACATTGTGTCCATGGTATACATTGATCTAAATTGAATGTGATGAGAGAGAAATCATATCCTTAAGGAAAAAAAATAAAGTACAAGAGATAGCAAAATTATAAAACAACACAACTTTTTTTTTTTTAAATTAAAGGTAATCGTCTTTGGTCTCTGTTTAAATTCCACAATTCCTTCTCTGGATACAGATGGTATTCTTCATCGCAGATACTCCCAAATTGTGCTTGATTGTTGCACTGATGGAACAAGGAAGTCCATTAAGGTTATCATCACCCCCATGTTGTTGTTAGGGGTGTACAATGTTCTTCTGGTTCTGCTAATCTCTCTCAGATACAAATCCTTCCAGGCTTCCCTGAATTTCCATCCCTCCTGGTTTCTTTTTTATTTTTAGTTTTTTTTTTTTTTTGCAAGGCAAATGGGGTCAAGTGGCTTGCCCAAGGCCACACAGCTAGGTAATTATTAAGTGTCTGAGACCGGATTTGAACCCAGATACTCCTGACTCCAGGGTTGGTGCTTTATCCACTGCGCCACCTAGCCGCCCCCCTCCTGGTTTCTAATAGAACAAGAGTAGAACCCAACTTTTTCAATTTATAGTCTATTATATAAGAACAAATTTGATTTTGGTGCTGGTGTAGCAGGTCTCAATCCTTGGGGAGGGGAACTAAAGTCTCTTCCACAAGGGTCTTGAGCACTCTGGTCCTGTCAGTTAGTGAGTGAACACATGCAAACACAGGATCCCTTCAAGGCGAGTTTAATTATTTGGTAACAGATCAGGAGAGAGTCAGTATGGATCAGACTGAAAATCTGCCATAGGGATAGATGAAATGCCCTCTGGAAATGAGGGTATTTCAGGAATTTTGAAAAAAAGACATCTTTAGTTATGCAGGGGGCAAATGCGAAGAATTCTCTCAGGGTTGCTTTTTTCCATCAAAGGACCTTTTCATACAGACTCATAATTTATCTTAGCACTAGGACAAATAGTCCTAAATCCTGGTGCTAGGATAAGAAATTTTCTCAATCCAGTCTTTTAGCCATGCAAAGACAGAGGGGAATATATATATATATATATATATATATATATATATATATATATGTATATACATATATATATATATATATATGTATATAATTATAGTTTACTCCATCATTACTTTTTTTTTGTTTTTTTAGGTTTTTGCAAGGCAAATGGGGTTAAGTGGCTTTCCCAAGGCCACACAGCTAGGTAATTATTAAGTGAGACCGAATTTGAACCCAGGTACTCCTGACTCCAAGGCCAGTGCTTTATCCACTACACCACCTAGCCGCCCCCACCATTACTTCTTAAATGTGTAAATGTAAACACCTTTTCTTTGACTTTGAAAAATCTTCATTCATAATTGCTTCCTTCTTTCACAAAACTCAGTGATATTTTCCAATACTATACTATAGATTATTCAGTTTTTGTTGGGAGTTTTAGGTTTGCCTCTCATGATAAGAGGAGTTAATTTTCTAATGATTCTGAATAAAGAGAAATTTTTATCATACTATTCAATTTAAAATTTCAATTTTCGCAAGGGCCATGATTTCAAATTTCAGGGTGCACTGTTATTGTTAGTTTAAGCTTTAATTTTTAAAAATTATCTGAGATTGAAAGATAGTGAAATTATAAATGTTTGAACACTATTATGAATGTCACAACTGGTTCAAGTTGAAACAAGTACAGTAAGGCAGCTTATTATCCTTTATGATCTATAATAAAATGTGCCTCATTGTTAAGTGGGAAACAATGATTAAAAGGTCCTTTGATTTGAATTGTAATAATTTCTTGATTTAAAGTGTCAGTTTTTAATCAAAACACTAGGAATATTTTTAGATGTAAGGAATTGTACTACCGAAAATATTATCTGATGACAACTGTTATTTTCTGAAGGACTCAAGGTATAACTTTTTCTCTTATTTCCTTTTAATTACTCAAAGGGATGCTCAAAGGCTAAATTCATTTCTTATATTTTCTTACCCTAACTTATTATAGCCATAACAGAAAAAAACCCCCAACATTAGATTTTACTTTTCAGTTGCTTCATGATTTTAAAACAAACTTTTCTCTCTCTGGAAGTATTTTGGGATGCATCCAAATTCTGAAGTCCCAAAGTAGCACTGATAACAGAACTTGTTTGCTATCTTAAGTTTGATTGTTTAAAGGCAACAATCAATGGAAGGATAAATAAAATTCAACTTTAATTATTTTTATTCTTTTGGGGACTGACTGGTCCAGAAATTTTCCCATTCTGCCTTCTAATAAAAAAAAAATCAAATTTCCTCCTGCAATAAATTTATCATTCCCTTTCTGTTTTTAAGTATAACTTTTAAGGAATTTGAATTGTACAATAAAGCCAAACCAATTCCAGGGGAGGCACCCTAAAAATTTCAGACTGGATGACTAAACAAAGTGAAACTGCTTTAGAAGTATTCTGCTGATTGGATGTGACTGCCCTTGCTGAATCTCATACTTGAGCAGTTTGTAATCGGATCTCAATCTTTAATACTCTGATCTCGATCTTTAATACTCTAACATATTACTTTAATACTTCATTTTGATTTCTGGAATTTTTAAAACTCATGGAATTTTTACTCTTATTCTTTTTATCTTAACACTTCTCTGTCCTTCACTCAATCCCTTTTGAGCAAAGATCTGCTCATTTTTTAAAAAATCATTTTACAAATTTTACTGATACCCCCAAAACTCATCAAAATATTCATAAAAAACTTATTCAAATCATTTAGAAATTTTCAATAGAAAACAAAAATTTAGTACCTTAGTTTTTGTAATTGTCTTTCATCTCTGCAATTTTCAAAGTATTGCAAATATGGAGGAAATATAGAGGAAAACAGAGACTTTTCTTTTGAAGACTTTTTTGAAAGTTTTACCTTTTTTTTTTAGACAGTCTTCTAGCTGATCAGAGCAAGCAAAGAAGCTATGTTAAGGCTTACTTCAATGATTCCCAGTAAATTGGAGGCTAATCTAAATCATCCCCAATATAGTGGAGGCTTACTGAAAACATCCTCAACAAAGTGAGGCTTTTACCTTTGATCAGAGAAAATTGAGCTTAAAGCCTGAAAGGGAATCCAATTTTCAGGGCAGTCAGCCCAAAGGAGTTCTTCCCAGAGGAAGTTCCAGGGTGGAAGGCCCTCACTCAGGCTCCATCTGGGGTCACCTACTGTCCTGATAAAAATCTGTAATGAAGAGAAAAAGCACAAAGTCTCCAAGCATAATCAACTTATTTAGCTTAGTAGTTGCCAATAACTTGACAACCAGAGCCCCTCAATGGCCAGGGATGCATTAAAGTAGGCAGAGCAGCCTTTTATTCAGTTGGTAAAGGCAGTATATAGCATGGGCTTACATTTAGCCTGATATACAGGAGGTAACTCCGAAGACTCAAGACAACAGAATTAATCATCATTCTCTGGAAAGTCCAGTGTTAAGCAATCCTTGACTTATGCCCAGGCAGATCAGTTTATCAATCTGGGGATTCACCTATCCACCCCCTATCTTAAATGTGGGGCGAGTTCAAGCTGAAGCCAGAAAAATAGCAAAATTACCCTGACAAAGAAGTCATCTTATAGTATTATAAATAGTGAAACTGTCTTTTAAATTAAATGAATTCTAATATTGATTACAGTATATAGATTTTCATTCAATAAATAATATAGCAATTTCACAGGTCTTGCTGTCAACTCTCCCTTCCCCCTTATTCAATAAACTTCTATGTATCATCTCAGAAACATCTTCAGAATTAATGTAAAATTCTATTTGATATTCAAAGTCTTTCCCAAATTCCCCCTGCCCCTTTCCAATCTTATAATTTACAACTCCTACACCTCCCTACCCCACCTCCATTATTTTTGTGATCAGTGACCCTGGCCTCTCTACTGGTTCTCTCCAAGGACACTCAACTCCCGACTTAAAGCATTTCCACTGACTTTCCTTCAAGGAGAGTGTATTCCTTTTCTTTATCTCCAACTCCTGCTTCCTTCAAATCCCAACTAAAACTCCATTATTTAATAAAAATAGTAACAGGAATAGTGATTAGATTCTAATTAGATAAATAATCCAATTAAGTAGAATATCAATTAGGAAGCCTTTCCTAATTTCCCTTAATTTTGTGACTTCTTTTTGTTGGTTATTTCCAATTTTATTTTTAATAAAATTTGTTTGTGCTTGGCAGTTTTCATGTCTCCCTCATTAGTTTGCAAGTTCCTTAAGAGCAGGAAATGTCTTTTTGCCTTTTTTGTGCTTAAATGTCTGGCAGACAGAAGTAGTGCTCAATATTTATTTCTGGTAGTTCCACTACAAGATGCTACTCAGATACTGGTCTAACTGTGCTGATACTATATATTCTATGCATAGTGTTAACAACCCACATCTTTGAAATAGAAAGTAATCTAGAACAAAGAATTTAGGAAAATTTTGAATGGAGTCAAGAAAGCTTCCAAAATTTATTATCATTGTGACTTGTCTCAACCTCTCTCAGTCTTTTCTTCATATGTAAAATGGTAATAATATTTGTAGCACCTATCTTACATATAGAGTTGTAGGAGATAACATTTTATAACTTGAAGTACTAATAGGAATTCAGCTTTTATTCTGGGTAGAATGAGGGTAGGGGAGATTGGCCCCTGATAGCAGAATTAGGACCAATGAGGGTAAATCACAGCTGGGCAGATTTTTGTATAGGAAAACATTTCCTAAAAATCACAGCTATCGGGAAATGGTGTGAATAGCTATCCTGAGCAGAATTGTTTATCAATGGAAGTTTCCCCTCTAAGACTGTACAGTCTGAGTAGTTGGAAAGGGAATTCAGGCAAAGGCTGCAAGAATCCATAACCTGAGGTTCCTTCACCAGGGAAATATCAGGACAACATAATCTAGGAGATATCCTCCACCTCCAAGGTATCTGCAAACTTTCCCCAAAGCAGTGGGGGGGGGGGGTAACAAAAAAGTGTTTTGGGGAAACTTGTAATGCTGCAGTCTGTAGGCGAAAAAAGCACCAAAAACACCTTCCTCTAGGGTTAGATTGGGATGCTGCTTTTGAAATCTTCCAGAAAAAGTCTATTCTGTTCCAGATAAATAACTTCCAGTGAACAAACTTAAGGTGCACATCCCAATACTAATTCGAGATGTGCTTGCAACATGCTTGCCCTTCGTTTACCTGGTTTTCCTAACACTAGGAGACGAAAAGCCTACGGAGCAATCAGAACAGGTTTGTCCAGACGGGGCTGCCCGGCAAGCCTAGTCTTCCCACGAGAAGAGGCAGCACCGAGAGGCTCCGCCCGGCGCGCTTCCCTGTGCGCCTCTTACGTCATGGCGTTCTGTGATCCCGGAAATTCCCTCGGTTGGCGATGGCGATGGTGGGAGAGCAGTGGGTGTTGGTGGAGATGGTTCAGGCACTGTATGAGGTGAGCCCCCGAGCCCCGACACCCCCGCAGCGGCAGCGGCAGCGGCAGCCCAGGACAGGGAAGTGGCCCTGGGTGGACGCGAAGAAGGCGCGAGGAGCCTAACTTCTGCCCGCCCGACCGTTTCCAGCGCTACAACTGTGTCTTTGCATGCGGCCCGAGGCGGAGGGTCTTAGGGAACTGACGAGGAAACTACCCAATGAGCGCGTTGGGCAGAAAAGTCGGCTACCTTTCAGCCAATTAGCGGCGTAGTTAACCCTGAGGGGCGATCTTGAGGGAATTGGGCAGGAGGGCAATGCCGAGAATCTCTCAAGTCCTGGGAGCACATTATTTATTTATTCATTTACTTAGCAGGGACGGTGCTACTGTGTAGGCATTGGGAACTCAAAAGGCAGAAACCACAACCACGACACAGTAATGGCCACGGAAGAAATGAAAGATTCAAGGGGGTGAGATCCAAATAAAAGCTAGATCTGGAAGACACTTTGAGAAGACTGTTTTTCCCCCCTCCTTGAGGGAGAATAACCAGTGATAAAATGGAAAAGGAAAGGCTAATGGGACATGGGTGAGGGTGGATAACTAAGAAAAGGGTTTGAGGGTAAAAAAGATTTTTTAGAAGTGAAGCCAGCTGCGTGTTCAAAGTGGAATGCGCCAGAGAGGGAATGATGGTATGAATGGAAGCTAGTGTTTTGGAGACATAAAAAAGGAGGATAATTTGTGATTTTGAAATAAGTTGAGGTATCTTTTTGGGAAGTGAAAAAAATTAGCTGTTGTGCTTTTGTTTTTTTAAACAAGAAATAGAGAAGAACATTGGAAACTAGATAATAATTGTTAAACTGTACTTGAGTTTTATGGATTATTGTTTTGGGTGTGAAAGAAAATTCTTTTGCCCAGGATAGGAAGAATAGGTTTCATGTCTTCCAATCTGTTACGAAACCAAGAGATGAATGTGATCGCCTACTTATTTAATGGTGACCTAATTTCATTTAATCACTAATTAGATAGTATTAATAATTATATAATGAACTACAATGTGAGTGAAATAAGTTTCTTTGTGGATCTCTGTTCATTTTTATTAAAGCTTTGTATTCACAATATACCTCCTATGCTCTTTGGTATGGTGAAAGAAATTGGTAGAGGGAATGGAATTTCCTTGAGAGAAAAGGAGGGTTTGACCTCAAACAGTTCTAGATGCAGATTGTTTATTGACTTTCTGGACTTGCTGCTTAACTTTTTGTAGCCTCAGTTTTTTCCTTGAGGTAGGATACTTATTAGTTTTCAGACATCTGCCTGCTGGAAACCATAGTTGGGGAATTCTAAAGTTGCTGAGTAATTTAATAGCCTTCAGTATTTAGCTATCTTCTTCCCCACAGTGAATTTTGTTGCAGCAGATAAATTTCCAGAGCTGCTCATGAAGATTTTTTTCCCCTTTCCATTCTAATGTGCTATTTATATGAACTTGACCTGTAGAATGAAAATGTTGACCTTATTGTAAAAGGAAGCTTAGTATATAGGGCATATGATGTAGTTAGAAGAAATCAGGGTCCCCTTCTCTTCCTTTACACTTTCATTTAGTTTTTTTCTTCTCTATTTTTTTTTCTAAATTGCTATACCCTCATTTGGTGACCCCATCAGCTCTCATTGATTCAGTTTTGTTTATATAGAAATTACAGATCTATATATCTAGCCTCAGTTTCTTTCCTGTTCCTTAACTACCTATTGAACATATACATCTGCTGGGGACACAAGTACAAAGAAAGAAACAATTCCTATTGGAAGTGAAATATTCTAACAGAGGAAGCAAGTTCATATAAAAACATACAGCATAACTATAAAGTTAATAAATACTAATAATCTTTACAAAATAGTTAAATGCAAAGTATTTTAGGAGAAAGTATGAATTGAGAAAGATTTCATGCAGATGCTGCTTAGGAAATAAAGGAATGGGGACTGATTGGAGCAAAGGCCCATCCCTTTGTAGAGAGATGGAATGAATGTTGTGTGAGGAAAAAAAGAGAGGGCAAATTTGGTTGGACTTCAGAGTGTGGAAGAACGGAATCCTGTGAAGATGGAAAAAGGCCAGATTGTGATGGGCTTTAAAAGCCAAACAAGAGTTTATATTTGAGAGAAGCCACTGGAACTGGTTAAGAAAATAATCAGTAGTCTGAAATGAGTTAAGGAAAATCGCATTGGCAGCAGTGTGTGTGAGATGGACTGGAATAATGAGATACTTTTAATGCAAGGAACTAGGGTCTGTTGGAATAATCTAGGTAAGGAGTAATAAGGGCCCTAAAATAAAGTGGTAGTTGTGTGAGTGAAAAGAAGGTCAGAATGTAAGTTGCAATGAAGGTAGAAATGGTAATGTTTAGCAACTCATTAAAATATGTAGAGTGAGTGAGAATGAGGAATCTAAGATAATGTTGAGTTTGTAGATCTAAGAGGAGAGAATTCTAATACTTTTGACAGAATTAAGTAAGTTTGGAAGAGGGGAAGGTTTAAGATGAAAATTTCAGTTTTAGATTTAACGAGTTTAATAGAGGCTCTATAAGCATCCCAAAGTTTCACATATCCAAAACTCATTTTTTTTCCCCAAAATGCTTCTCTCCTCATCTGAGGATAGCATCATCTTTCTAGTCACTAAGTTTAACAACGGAGGGTCATCCTTGACTTTTTTTTTATCTCCTATTAGATAATCTGTTGTTAAGTACTCTTGCCTAGACTATTGCATAGCCTTTATATTGATCTCAACCCACATTCATACAGCAATCAAATTTCTTTTCCTACTCATATTCTAGTGACTTGCTATTGCCTCTTGAAGCAAATATGAATTTCTCTGGTTTTGAGAGAATGATCCTTACCTATATTATTCATTAATTTCAACATACAATGTTACTTTTGTCTGTAATTCCATTTCATGCCTTTGCACTGTAGCATTGTTTCCTCCTATCACCCAACTCCCTGGGAGTGTGAGTAGGAAAAGAAATTTCACTGCTGTATGAATTAATGTGGGTTGAGATCAATATAAAGGCTATGCAATAGTCTAGGCAAGAGTACTTAACAACAGATTATCTAATAGGAGATAAAAAAAAAGTCAAGGATGACCCTCCGTTGTTAAACTTAGTGACTAGAAAGATGATGCTAATCCTCAGATGAGGAGAGAAGCATTTTGGGGGAAAAATGAGTTTTGGATATGTGAAACTTTGGGATGCTTATAGAGCCTCTATTAAACTCATAAGTACCACTAGAAATAATAAACTTCATCTTATTTTAGAAATTAATATAGTTACAATTGGGTTGTTTGAACTTACAGGCTCCTGCCTACCACCTTATTTTGGAAGGAATTCTTATTCTCTGGATAATCAGACTTCTTTTCTCCAAAACATACAAGTTACAGGAACGATCTGACCTCACAGCCAAGGTAAGAAATTAAAAATATTTTTCCTGTTTTTACTGAATGTCTTAATGTAAAATGGGATATTTATAATGGGTAAGATGTTATATACAAGGCATTTTGAATAATATTGTCAGCTTTTAGAATTAAATGAATTTTGTTCTGTCTCTGGAATATAATTTAAATGTGCAATTGCAACATAGTACAGAATCATTATAACTCTTATGGCAATTATGAATTGAATTTGTGGGAAGTCTTCTGATTCCTGTTAAATAGCTTCTTCCAGAAAGTAAGTGTTGAAATGTTGAAGATCTGTCACTTTTAAGTTTATTACTTATTTTGTGACTTGATACTAAAATATTTTTACTGATAAGTAGTCAATAAATTACATTTTTATAGCATGAAAGCTTGCTTTTCTCTCTCTTTCTTTTTGGTAGTCATAACTTAGTGTTAAGCTATACTGAGTAAGCTACAAAGAAGTTTCAAACTGCAGTCTTTTTTAGACTGCAGGCAAAGAAAAAGAAATGTTCTCTCAATTCTAATTGACTACTAAGATCAAAACCTTGTTCCTAAAACCAGATTTAGTTTCAGACATTGGAAATGTATATCAAATATGCTTTGGGATAAGTGATGGATCTACTTATATAATTATCTAAACATTTTTTAGGAGTTTTTTGTCCACAAAAATTATGTAAACAGTTTGTAGTTACTCTAGACAAATAAAAATATTTGCCTTGGGGCAAAAATTATTAAACACTAAACTCTCTTAAAATATTTTTTTCTTATAGAAATTTATAACAAATTTCAATACTTAATTTAAGACAAAATTAATGCCTAAATGCATTGTGCCTTTATTGGTGTGTATCTTTCTGGCATTTGGGTTGGTGCAGTTTCTAATATTTGAGAACAGTAAATGTAATGATCATTATGTGCATTCAGGAAATAAATAAAAATCATACTTGAATAGTAGTTATAATTAGGGATTTGATTGTCTGTCCCTACTTTCTGAGGTATGACTATTGCCACTAATCCTGTGTCTGTAAAAAGACCTTGCAAAAAAAGTTAGATATTCTAACTGGTATATTTCTTCTTTCATAATTATCTTTTTTTAAAATTTTATTTATTTAAGGCAGTGGGATTAAGAGTGACTTGTCCAGGGGCGGCTAGGTGGCTCAGTGGATAAAGCACCGGCCCTGGAGTCAGGAGTACCTGGGTTCAAATCTGGTCTCAGACACTTAATAATTAGCTAGCTGTGTGGCCTTGGGCAAGCCATTTAACCCCGTTTGCCTTGCAAAAACCTGAAAAAAAAGTGACTTTTCCAAGGTCACACAGCTAGGCAATTATTAAGTGTCTGAGACTCAACTTGAACTCACTCCACTGTCCTGAAGATGTTAAATGATGTAAACCTTAGTTTGTTGAATTTGCAAAATCCTTGTATTTAATATTTGGTGGTGATAGCAGTCTTTGGGCTCACTGACTGTGGTAGGCTTGCCCTGTGCACTTAGAAACTTTGGAATCGTCTAAGAACTTTATTAAATGGACTCCTTGGAGCTTTTTAATATAACATTTGGAAAGCCATTAAGCATTATCAAATGAATGTTTTTTGAGACTCTTTGGTACTAGGAACTGAGGGAAGCATATGAAAGGACAATTCTTGACCCTTGAGATCTTATTAGACACATAAACAAAAATGCTAGAAACACCCTTGTTGACTTGTTTAGAATGAGAGAGGAATTATGCATCAAAATATTGAAGTTCAAAATGAGAGCAATAAGTCTCACTTTTTGGAATTTCCAGAAAGATGTCTTCACTGAAGATCCTACCATTGAAAACTTGTTTGGATTTTCTCTTTTTCTTGGTGGGATCTATAGCTTTAATGTCAGTGTAGAGGCTTCCTTTATCTTTAGTAGGGAAAAGATCCGGAAGCATGCCATCTTGGCCTCTGGAAAAATATGTAATGGGACTTTTTCAAAATAACTTCAAATTGGCAAGTTGGCAAATCAACACTGCCCTCAGTCAGAAAGGTGGGGGGGAGGAAGTTTCATTCTTGACCCAAAAGCAAGTCTAAAAGCTGGAGGCCTTCTGTGGGTTTTTTAGTTCTTCCTATGGCCCTTATGGTTACACCCAAGTTCTAACCAATTACCAAATAATTTGATGGCTACCTGATAAGCTATCTGTTACCAAATTTTCTCCATTGTTGGTCTCTCATCTTGGGGTCTTATATATTTGTCAGTTGTTTATGAGAACATATATGTTTTTACCAATTTATTCCACAGATCTGATTAGCTTATTATTGAAAAACAAACATCAAAAAATGGTATCACAAAAATGGTAGTATAATGTAAAATTTTCCTATGCTCCATTTTTTTGTGTTTTTTTTTCAGCTCCTTCCTGTTGGTTCAGTCATCTCTGATCTTCTGATCATCTTTCTCTTAGGTACCAGAGTGGAATCAATAACTGCATATTTTACATTTTCAACAGGATTTTCCATAAAAAACTCAAATTGGGGGCGGCTAGGTGTGCAGTGTATAGAGCACCAGCCCTGGAGTCAGGAGTACCTGAGTTCAAATCTGGCCTCAGACACTTAATAATGGCCTTGGGCAAGTCACTTAACCCCATTGCCTTGCCAAAAAAAACAACTCAAATTGAAACCATTACCTCTTTTTCTTAACTCATCTGTTTCTTTTGAGGGTATCATCATCCTTTTCACCCCTATTTTCAAATGTTAATCATTCTCAATTCTTCATTCTCTTTCAGCCTTTCTATCCCATAAATTGCAAACACTTGTTGATTCTAGACTCATAATATCTTTTACTTCTACCCTCTTCTCTTCATTTAAGCTCTGTTTGCCTCAGTTTCCTTATCCATAAAATAGAGATAATAAGAACACCTACCTTTCAGGATTGTTATGAGTAGCAAATGAGATAATAATGGTTCAGTGCTTAAATGTTTGCTGTTATTATTAATAGTGAATGTTTTATCCACATTTTTGTGTATTGTTTCTGGGTGGGCATACAAAGGATCCTAAGATTTAGAGATAAAAGTTAGAATTAGAAATTATATAATCCTCTCCTGAGGTCTAGGTTACCCAAGGATACATAGTTATTCAATAACAGTCAGGACACTAGCCCTAATCTAGGTCTTCTAAAGCAAAATCTTTTCTCTATGCTTAATGTATGCCACAATCTAGTCACTAGATAGGTTTTTGATATGCCTGGAAAGTTTTCTTCTTTTACATTTAAGTCCTTTTTAAATCATACCACTCGTTTACCCTATTTAAAAAAAAAATAGGTAAATCCCAGTTTCAGGGCAACATATTTTCTGTTTATTTCTCAGGATGACCTCACTTAGAAGCACATCTGAATTTTAAAAAAATTTAATCCAAAAATTAATGTCAAGAAATAATTACCAGGGGCAGCTAGGTGGCGCAGTGGATAAAGCACCAGCCCTGGAGTCAGGAGAAACTGGGTTCAAATCCGGCCTCAGACCTAGCTTGTGACCTTGGGCCACACTTAACCCCATTTACCTTGTAAAAACCTTTAAAAAAAAAAAAAGAAAGAAAGAAAGAATTACCATGGCAGCTAGGTGGCACAGTGGATAGAGCACTGGCCCTGGAGTCAGAAATACCTAAGTTCAAGTCTGGCCTCAGACCTAGCTTGTGACCTTGGGCCACACTTAACTCCATTTACCTTGCAAAAAAACTAATAATAATAATAATAATAACAATTTATCCCAGTATTACCACTATTTTGTGTATCTGGGACTTCTGGTTTCCCTGCTGACCAATAAAATCTTTGTTGGTTTTGCTCTAATTGTACACAAACTTTTTTTTGTTTGTGACCATAGACCTTAGATAGATTGTGTTAGTCACAACCAATCTAGTCTTAGTTTTTGCTCTTGTAGAAGTGGATAATATTTATTGTAAGGAAAGTGCTTTGTAAATCTTAAAACATCACATAAATATGATCCTTTAAAGAAATTTTATGTAAGCACATTTTTAATATGTGAGGATAGATTAATTAAAAACAATTATTTAATGATTAATCTGTTTTAGGGAAAGATACTTTGACATTCTGATTTGGATAGTTTAGTAAGGAACAAGAAAACTATTCTCAGATTATTATCCTAAAAGTGCTATATGAAAATTTTTTTGACTTGTTTCAAAAATGTTTCACTTTCACAGAAACTCAAGAGGTAGAAGTGGTTCGCAAGTGGAATCATAAAGACTTCATAGGATTTAGAACTAAAAATGACCTTAGATTTTGATCCAACTCTCTTTGTTTCATAGGTGAAACTGAAACCTAGAAAGATGAAATGATTTGCCTGAGGTTCACAGGTAGTAAAAATAATAGATTTAGGATTCAAACCAAGGCCTTCCGATTTTTTCCATAAATCACTTAGGCATCTCCAGTGTCCCTGATTTTTTGAGCCACATTAATACTGCAAGGCTATTGGAAACAATTAATACTGCTAAGAATATAGGGAAAATAAAGAGAAAAATGGACCTACTCAATTTTTAGTGACTTTTGAACTTGTTTTTCACTGTTATAGCAGTAAGAAGTAGTTAAATACATGCCTCCTATTATTTGTAATACAAGCCTGTTATTTTAGTTTGAGGACCATTGGTGTAGGCTGTTCTAGTTGATGTGGTTAAGGAAAGTTAGGGAGAAGAAATGGTGTATCCGGGGAAGATGGCAGAGTAGGTCAGAAATTTTTCTAAGAATTGATAATACAAATATGTATAGAATAATTTTACATATATTTATGTGTGTGTATATACATATATATGTATATACACACACACACACACATATACCTAATTGTTACTAATAGTAGCCATCTCAGGGGAGAAGAAATAAAATAATTTACATGATAATGTATATCTGAAAGGAATAGTTAAATTGTGCATGGGAGATTTGCAGTTCTAGTCTTTTTTTTAATATTAAAGAAATGTTTGTTTTATTCTATAAATTAAAAATATTTTTAAAAGACAGAAAGGCCTATTGTGTGACATGCTAAAAAAAACCTCTTAATATTTGGGCTTAGACCACAGACAGTTCTGAGGACCTGAGAATAAACAACTTAAGAACAAAAATAAAGGAATTAATGAAGGCAGATGTGACCTATTTCCTAGGAGTTAATTTACATGATGATTATGAGGATTTTGAGAATTTTGAGATTGGAAGTTAAGAGACCTTGATAACCAGGACTTTTCTGTTACTGAAAGACAATGGGATATAGTCTCTTTTATGTCATACATAAGCCTTGATTTCAGCCAGGAGAGAAATCAGAAGAACAGCTGGAGATTTAACAGATAAAAACTTATAAAAGCCTGCATATAGAAGCAAGACATCAGAAGTCAATGGAGTTGAGAAATCGACAAGAGTAGCTTGGTTGAGACCAGCTAACTAGTCAGACAAACTCTTCATGATGCGAACAACTAATCTCTTTGGAAGAAGACTCTGATATGGATGCTGACCAGAAAAAAAATTAATCTTTCACTTTTGAAGAGCTGATTAGGGAAGGACTCTCTTATTCTCTAGGTCAATCTTCAGTTTTTTAAAGAGGAGAAATCCCTCCTAGGCTGCTCTACTTTTCTCTTTACAACTCAAAAAACAAAGCCAGAAAATGAACTGAGTAACCACAGAATGTAGTCATAACAGGACTACTTTTTAAAAATTGCTTAATACATTATTTGGGTGGTTTGTGACTATCAGAGAAGCACTTTTATTGCATTGGAGAGACAGACAGATGCAGGTCCACTCAAGCGGGTGACTTCTGGCATTCAATCTGTTCTCTATAGGGATAAAAGAACCTCAGACTTTGAAGCCTAGAACTCTGAGTTGCCCTGGGCATTTAAGTTTTCCTATTTACTGTGCTTCACTCGTAGATTTCTATAATTTGTACCCATTCTTCTACAGTGAATGATGTGTACATTGGTGCAAGATTGTGACATGGTGTACAAAGTTATTTAGTGCTCTATTATGAGTATTTTCACTTTGTATTCTGGTAGTAAGCTTTTCATATTTATGAGTTAATGCTATCATCTTGACTGGATTGTTTGAATGAGAATCACTTTGATTAGTGCTCAGTGTTTTAAGTAGTAGATGTCTATGTCCTCCATGCTAGGATTACCCCTAGGATTTTGAGAATGAGTTGTGGCAGCTTAACCTTTCTCTTTGAGGAACCCTAAATTGCTAATATGGCAGGTGGGGTGAACCTCAGTGTAGATACAGAAAGAATCTGTAAAGAGAAGGTTGGTCTGGGAAAATCTGGAGATAACAGCAATTTTACTACAGAGTAATAATGGCAGGAAAGCCTTAGACTTTTGTTTATCTTGCAGTAAAATCAAATCTTATTTTTTAAAATGGCTTCATTATTTTTTCATGATTTCTTTTTTCAGAACAAGAATGTGTGGCATGAAAAGGTTATACTGAACTGACTATAATAAAGGAAGAATTATCCAATATTGGCTATGATTTAAATTTAAATTATACTTTATATATATATATTATTTATAAATTATACTTGAAAGTGTTAAATGTCAAATACATGCAAAATCCTATTGTGATTAGCATTTAAAATATTATGATTTATTGGATACTTTCTGTTATTATAAAGTGACCTTTTCTATAAATTTTTTATATTCTGACTTTTACAATCCTATAGGAAAAAGAAGAATTAATTGAAGAGTGGCAGCCAGAACCACTTGTTCCTCCTGTTTCAAAAGATCATCCTGCTCTTAACTATAACATTGTTTCAGGGTAAATATAATTTGGTTACTATAGGGGATTTTAAAAAGCTTCAGTTTATTAGTTGTTGTATTTGTTGGAATTTATAATGTTACTTTTTTTATCTAGAAATTCAACTAAAATCTTTTCTTAGCTTCTGAAAAGAATCTTTCTTTTGTTTTCTTTGTATTGTTCAACAAGTGTTTCTATCACAGACTCCTTTGATATAGTATTCTTTTTTTTTTTTTTTTTTTTTTTTTAGCAAGGCAAACAGGGTTAAGTGGCTTGCCCAAGGCCACAGGGCTAGGTAATTATTAAGTGTCTGAGACCGGATTTGAACCCAGGTACTCCTGACTCCAGGGCCCGTGCTTTATCCACTACTCCACCTAGCCACCTTGATATATTATTCTTAAAAACATTTTGGATTATAATTCTTGTAGCACAGAAGTTGACAAGATCACAAATTTTCTCAGATGTTTTTGTTTTCATAGGACAGAGGAAGATTAAAAAAAAATTGAAAGAGGAGTGAGAATTAGGAAAGTGAAGGTAGATCCTGAGATAAAGGAGGCTTGAGAAATGTGAAAGTTATAAACTGATATTAGTTTATGGAAAAAGTATTTGTGGAAAAGAATTTTTACTCTCTAAATAATCCTGAATCTTTTTTTCAGTATAATTAAAAGTGTTAAATTATTCAACTATCACTTTTTACTACTTAGCCCCCTCCAGTAGCATTCAGTTGTCATATCTTTTTCTAGATAAAGAATATCTACATACTCCTTGAATAGTATTCTTTTAGTAAGAGATTTTATAAGGCTCTTGAGGAAAAAAAAGACTTCACCTGTTGTAACTTTATTCATAAATGTGCCATCATTTTTGTAATAATTATCTCTAATTTTCTATGTTTGTTTCCTGTTTTAAGAAATAGAATCTTGGGCGGCTAGGTGGCGCAGTGGATAAAGCACTGCCCTTGGAGTCAGGGAGTACCTGGGTTCAAATCCGGTCTCAGACACTTAATAATTACCTAGCCGTGTAGCCTTGGGCCAGCCACTTAACCCCGTTTGCCTTGCAAAAACCTAAACAAAAACAAAAACAAACAAAAAAAAGAAATAGAATCTTATCCTGCCTGGGTGGTATAAAAATCCACTTAAAAAAATATAGAGACTCCTCTGAGCAAAAAATAAAGCTTATTTTGGATTTTCTCAAGAAAAGGGCACACTCCAAGTCTCACAAAGGTAGTGAAGACCAAGGAGCTGCCCCAAGGTGACAGTCAAGCAAGATTATATGGCCTAGCTTAATTCTCCCCCACCCCCACCCCTTCCAACCTGATTGGTTAAGGTTTTCAGAATTACAATCTTTATGCAAAAAATCTACCCAGTAACAAAGAGAAGAATAAAATGTTTTCATAGAATATTACCTCACCATCCAGATGAGAAGAAGATTTCTAATGACCTTTTGTTGTCTATCTAAATGAATTAATGTCTGAGTATGCAAGGTCTTCTTAGTACTTATCATCAAACAAGAGAAGGCAGTCTGGTTCTCACCAAATAGGTAGCTAACTAAGAATGCAAGGTCTCTTCTCTGGAAGCATTCTACTGTTTCCCTCCCTAACAAAATCAGGAGGGTGTCTGACTGGGAATGCAAGGCCTCTGTCCTTCTTTCTTCTAAGAATCGTCTAAGAGTAATAGTCTGTCTTTGTTTTAATGATTTTTTAGCCCTGAGAGGACATCACTAGGAATATCAACTCTTAAGAGGGAATATTCCACTCATGCCCCTTCTCTGAATTTCCCTTAACTTGTAATTTGAAAAGCTGCTTAAATCCTAAAAAACATGGAGCTTCTTTCCATTTATTCTTGCCTCTATCCCTAATTTTTTGTCTGTTTGCTTCCTATTAAAAATCTATACAAAACCTTTTCAAAGTACAAAAGTATTTTGTGTCATTCCTTCCTCAGATTTACAGTGAATACAAGCAATTTACCCATTTTATTATACCCTCTTTTTCTTTTTTTTCAGAATAGTAAATCATAGGAACAATTCCTATATTATACTTTGAAAGTAGTAAATCCTTAATTGATTGGCTAGAAAGATGTATATATTTGAAATTTGTAATGACCTGTCAAATATGTTGTGATTGTAAAGGTAAAGGAAAATTCTTGAAATACTTATGGTATTGTTTTGATGAACAAATGAGATAATTATGCAAAATACTTAATGAAATTTAAAGCTGTAAGTAAATGTCATATTCTTATGTGGGAGAAATTGAATATCAATATGTAGATAGAGTCCAGTGAAAAAGTTGCTCTTTCTCTAAATTGGGTGATGATGTGTTTGTTCTCCCAAAAATATGATTTTATATTTAAAAATTTTTTTTTTTTTAGCCCTCCAGGCCACAGAATTGTGGTGAATGGAAAGGAATGTATAAACTTTGCATCTTTTAATTTTCTTGGACTCTTGGATAATTCTAGAGTAAAGGTAAATGATGGGGGCGGCTTGGTGGCGCAGTGGATAGAGCACTGGCCCTGGAGTCATTAGTACCTGAGTTCAAATCTGGCCTCAGACACTTAATAATTACCTAGCTGTGTGGCCTTGGGCAAGTCACTTAACTCCATTGCCTTGCAAAAAGAAACTAAAAAAAAAGGTAAATGATGATGATAAACATTGTTGAATTCTGAAATGAGCCACAATTAATATCTCTTTAGTCTTATATTCTTTATTTATAAAATGAAGAGGTTGAACCCAAAAGACATCTCTTTCAACTATAAATTTATGTATCTCTCATCTACTGATAATATGGTTAGTCAGTTTTTTCCCCAGTTGTTATTTAGTTTATATTTTCTGAGTGCATTTTAGGAAGTTTGGTCTTAATTAATTGGCAATTCTAGAATTCATTGGGGAGCTACTGTGTTCCTTTTTGCAGTGGAGAGTTTTAATTTTTTTTTTTATTTAAGAGATAATAGTTTTAAGCTAATTTAACTTTTCTATATGTTTAAGCTTCTGTCTACATTTTCTGTTTTTTTCATATTTCAAATTACATATGAATATTTATGATTATCATAAGTGCTAATTCTAATTAAATAGTAGGAAATGTTCATTTTTCATTCACTAAATTTTCTTTTTTAAAATTTTTTTAATTATAAAGGAGGCAGCCTTAGCATCTCTAAAAAAATATGGTGTTGGGACTTGTGGACCTAGAGGGTTTTATGGCACATTTGGTAAGTATATTGTCCACATTCTTTTTAATTCACTGGTTTTCAAGTTAACATTGATTGAGTTAAAATTTTTATACTAAATTTTCCAAGTATTTTAGGAATACACTGAATCAATACTCACTGAATATTTTGAGATCTTATCTTAGTAAAAAATTTTTTTACTTGTCTTAGTATTTTTTGCTATTTGATTCTAGAATGAAGTTATGAGATAATAAAAATTAGGGGTTTTTTTTGGTCCAAAGTTGACTATGACTCAAATTGAATGAAGTCATACCATGATATGGTAATTGGTCAGATTTTTTAGGGAATTACCATGAGAAAAAGTGTGTTCTTTTCCTCTTTTAGGAGTGGTATTTAGGAAACATCAATTTCTTCTTATTTTTTGTAAACTATTAATTTTTTTAATCTTTTAAGAGTAATATATATATAAAGAACTAATATGTTAATTAGCTATTGATATTCTTTAGGGAACTGGGTACATTAAAAAATCCTATTTCTCCTCATTAGTGTATCAGTACTAAAATTAGGTAGTAATCTTCAGTTTGAAGATTAGAATAATTAACCAGAATCTATAAAATCTTTGATGTTAGAAAATTAATATTAGCTTGATGTTTAAACTTTGTGACTGAATTTATATATTTTAGATTTGATTTATACATATTAAAGATCTATAAGTATTAATAATGTTGAATTTGCTAAAATGAATATATTGCTAGAAATATTTCTAGACTATTAAAATCTAGATGCTCAACTTTTTTATTACTTTAAATGTATTAGTTTTATTACTTTAAATGTATCTTGCAGGTCCTCCCCATATTTCCTATTCCCTTTATTTCTGCTTTGAAATTCTGAATCTTTTTTATATTTTGAGATGTAGTTGTGAACTATAGATAGATTTTATTTATTAAATGCCTATTCTATGCTTTGAGCATATATAGATAAATGTCTGAAGTACCAGCTTTCAAAAGTACTAGCCTTATTTAGTTAGCAATTTGAAGAGGAATAAAGAAAATTGCAGTGTAATTATGCCAGTTCAGAGATCAGAGAATTTTGAGATAAGGAGTAAGCCTATCTCAGATTTTCTTTTACTGCTAGTGCAGAAAGAACACATGGAAGTTCTTTTATTAGGGGACATTTACTAAACATGTACAAGAAGCAGAAAAAGTTGGTAGAGCCTTATTACAAACTGTACTTCTGCCCATGGACATAAATTAGATGGTGACTTTCCCAAGGATTTATAGGAGAGTAATTTCCCATACTTTAGCAGGCCTTCTGTCTTTCTTTAAAATGTGGGCTGACTTTATGACAAATTTAGAAGATTTTGGAATCAGAGAAGGCAAGACCAAACTCCTAAGTTGATCCCAGCCTTTTTTTTTTTGCTTGAGCAAAGTTTCCTTAAAGATCAGAATTATCTTATTCATTTTAAATATATATTTATTTTGTTAGATATTTCCCAACTGCATTAAATTTTTTTAGCTTTCATTTTTAAAAATTTTATATAGAAATCTATCTTACCCTAAGGAAAATAGGAGAGGAAAGGGATGAGAGAAAGTAGATGGGGAGGGGAGGGTAGAGTGTAGGTGATAGAAAAAAGGGAAGATTGTGGAGGGTAATCAGATACGATACACTTTTGAGGAGGGACAGGGTGAAAGGAGAGAGAGAACAGAATAAATGGGGATGGGGAGAATTATATTGGAGGGAAATACAGCTAGCAAATAGCAACTGTGGTGGGAAAATACTGAAGCAATTTCTCTGATGGACTGATAATAATACAATCCATCCCAAAGACAGAGCTGATGGTATCTGAATACAGACTGAAGCACCTGTTTTTTTCTCTCATTTTTCTTTTCTCTTATTTTACTTCAGGTTTCTCTATCTTTGTGGGGGGGAGGGGGGATTATGTTTACTTACTTTACTACTATTGTAGTAATGTGAAAAAATAAAGAAATAAATTTTAAAATTTTGAGTTCCAAATTTTCTTCTCCCTCTCACTCACACCCCTCGCAGTCAAAAAAATATGGTATCAGTTATGCTTGTAAAGTTATGAAAAGCGTATTTCCATTTTAATCATGTTTCAAAAGAACACACACACACACACACACACACACACACACACACACACGAAAATTAAAATCAAAAAAGTATCGTTAATCTGCATTCCAAGTGCATCATTTCTCTTTCTGATTGTGGAAAGCAGTTTTCACAATGTGCCCTTTGGAATTGTCCTGTATCATTGTGTTGATCATTTTACAGTATTGCTGTTTCTGTGTGATGATGTTTGTCCTTCATTCTTGAAAAGGACCTTGACATCGAGGAGCCCTGAATGAATTGGATTTGAGTGAGGGGATGCTGTGCTAAGTCATCAGCCTCAATCTCTCCTCCAGAGCCATCTGGGTCCAGTGGCCAGATATGAATCAGGACAACTGGAGATGGCCCTGGATGCGAGGCAATCTGAATTAAGTGACTTGCCCAAGGTCACACAGCTATTACATGGCAAGTATACATTGTTTTCCTCACTTCATTTTGTATCAGTTCACATATGACTTTATGTCTTTCCGAGGGCATCCTCTTAATCATTTCTTAAAATACAACAGGATTCATATATTACAACTTATTCCCCAATTGATGAACATTTCCTCAGTTTTCAATTCTTTGTCCTAATTAAAAGGGCTGCTATAAATATTTTTTTAAGGAAGATTTTATTTATTTTGAATTTTAGAATTTTTCTCCTAATCTTGCTTACCTCCCCCCACAGAAAGCAGTCTATTACTCTTTACATTGTTTCCATGGTATGCATTGATCTAAGTTGAATGTGATGGGTGAGAAATCATATCCTTAAGGTAGAAACATAAAATATAAGAGATAGCAAAAATACATAATAAGATAACTTGTATTTTTTTTAAATTAAAGATCTTTGGTCTTTGTTCAAACTTCACAATTCTTTCTCTGGATACAGATGGTATTCTGCATCACAGATGGCCCCAAAATTTTTCCTGATTGTTGCACTGTTGTAATGAGCAAGTCCATTAAGGTTGTTCATCACACCCATGTTGCTGTTAGGGTGTACAATGTCCTTCTGGGTCTGCTTATCTCTCTCAGCATCAGTTCATACATTCCAGCCTTCACTGAATTCCCATCCCTCCTGGTTTCTGATAGAACAATAGTGTTCCATGACATACATATACAACAGTTTGTTAAGCCATTCCTCAATTAAAGGACATTCACTTAATTTCCAATTCTTTGCCACTGCAAACAGGGCTACAAGTGATGTTTTTACCCTTTTTCATGATCTCTTCAGGGTATAGTCTCAGTAGTGGTATTGCTGGATAAAAGAGTATACACTTTTTGTTGCCTTTGGGACATAATTCCAAATTGCTCTTCAGAAAGGTTGGATGAATTCACAGCTCCACCAACAATGTATTAGTGTCCCAGATTTTCCACATCCCTTCCAACATTGATCATTGTCCTTTCTGGTCATATTGGCCAGTTTGAAAGGTGTGAAGTGATACCTCAGAGTTGCTTTAATTTGCATTTCTTTAATAATTAGTATTTAGAGCACTTTTTCATATGACTGTGGATTGCTTTGATTTCCTGATCTGTTTGCCTTTGCATATCCTTTGACCATTTGTCAATTGGGGAATGGCTTGTTTTTTTTAAAAGTTTGGACTTAGTTCTCTGTATATTTTAGAAATGAGTCCTTTGTCAGAAATACTAGTTGTGAAAATTATTTCCCAATTTACTGCATTTCTTTTGATCTTGGTTACAGTGGTTTTATCTGTGCAAAAGCTTTTTACTTTAATGTAATCAAAATTATCTAGTTTATTTTTACTGGTGTTCTCCATCTCTTCTTTGGTTATAAACTGCTTCACTTTCCATAGATCTGACAGGTAAACTATTTCTTGATCTCCTAGTTTGCTTATAATATTGTTTTTTAATGTCTAAATACTGTATCCATTTGATTTTATTTTGTCATAGAGTGTGAGTTATTGGTCTAATTCAAGTTTCTACCATACTAACTTCCAATTTTCTCAACAGTTTTTACCAAAGAGTTTTTATCCCAATAGCTGGACTTTTTGTGTTTACTGAACAGCAGATGGTTATAATCATTTCCTGCTATTGCACCTAGTCTATTCCACTGATCCACCACTCAGTTTCTTAGTTAATACCAGACAGTTTTGATGACTGATGCTTTAATATCATTTTAGATCTGGCAGGGTTAAGCCACCTTCTTTTGTACTTTTTTTTTTTCATTAAATCCCTGGAGATTCTCAATTTTTATTTCTCCATATGAATTTACTTATAATTTTTTCTAACTCATTAAAGTAATTTATTAGACTTTTTATTGGTAGGGCACTAAACAACTACTTTAATTTTGGTAGAATTGTCATTTTTATTATATTAGCTCTGCATATCCATGAGCAGTCGATATTTGCCCAGTTATTTAAATCTGATTTAATTTGTATGAGAAATGTTTTGTGATTATTTTGTGATTGTTTTCAAAAAGTTTCTGAGTCTGCCTTCACAGGTAGACTCCTATATTGTTTGAAGTTACTTCGAATGGGATTTCTCTTTCTGGCTCTTTCTGCTGCATCTTGCTAGTCATATATAGAAATGTTGAGGATTTATGAGGGTTTATTTTATATCCTGCAACCTTGCCAAAGTTGCTAATTATTTCTAGTAGTTTATAGATGATTTTTCTCATCATGTCATCTGCAAAGAGTGAGAGTTTTGTCTTTTCTTTCCCAATTCTAATTCCTTCAATTTCTTTTTTCTTCTCTTATTGCTGAAATTAACATTTCTAATAACAATACTGAATAGTAGTGGTGATAATGGGCATCCTTGTTTCTTATTGGGAATGCCTCTAACCTATCTCCATTACATATAATGCTTGTTGATGGTTTCAGATAGATACTGCTTATTATTCTAAGGAACATTCCATTTATTCCTATGCTCTCTGGTATTTTTAGTAGGAATGGGTGCTGTATTTTGTCAAAAATTTTGTGTATGGGGAATTAGGATTAAGGGAAAAGAAAGAAAACGTAAGAGAAGTTTTTAAAAAGTGAGTATAGTATCCATTCAAATTCTGTGATTTTTTTTGTTTACATTTTTTTTTAAATAAGGAATTTCTCTCAGTCTTCTTTCCTGTTGCCTTCTTTGGTAATGCCTAATTCCTCATGACTAATTCTCACTCTATCCTTAGTTCAGTTTTCTGTTACCCTCATATTGCCTAGTAAAATGATTACCCAATTCTACCACAAGGAAACCCAGCTTGGCATCTTATAGTAAATTTAGTTTCTAGCTTCCCTATATCTATCCAAGATATCAGCCTGGTTTACTTCCACTTGAACTCAGACTGTTTCTGGGAAAAGGTATTTCATGCATTAGATTTTTGATTTTAAAGTATTTATTGGAATCTGATCAGGTGCTAAGCTAAAAAAATAGTTTTTTCCTTATGTAGGACCTTTTTAAAAATAGTTTTATAATATTAGTGATGAAATTTTTACTTTGTCATGAAAACATTGCCTGAATTTTCTCCCTGATAAATCAAAATGTGACAGAAATACCAGGGAATATCTTTAGTCTTCTATGAGAACATCTGTATTTTTTTTAAATATTGAAATTTATAATATGATTAGATGTTTTTTCATGAAAAGTATTGTGGTTTTTTTTGGAATTCAGACTCAGAGACTTTAGGTGAACTTTTTAAAATTAGCCATTAACGTTTTTAAAGGGTTATTAGAAGTTATTATAATTAAATTAAGAATTAGAAAGGACCTTAGAAGCCAGTGACTCCAATACCCTTATTGGGTTTGATGAAGCTGAGTCCAAGGTGCTTTTCCAGGGTCTCAAATCTTATGAATGGCTTGAAGCAAGATTCAAAAATCTGGTTTTTTTTCTGATTCTTAAGTCAAATAATATATCCATTATCCCATTCCTCTGTAAATTTTTCTGATGTCTATAAAAACTGGTTGGGGATCTTTTCAAATATGACTTCTTTTTTCCTTTTGTAAAGATTATAATTTGATTTTCATCTTGAGAATAAGATAGAGAATACTTTCCAAGAATTGTTGTACGATTAGAATGCAAAAAATGGTTTTATTTTGGGAAACTAACTGAACTCAAGACCAAAGAGTACTCTGTCAGCATATGTTCTGTCAAGTTTCCTTACGTGTTTCTATGCATCATGAGTGACTTTGCAGATGAATGGTTTACTTGATTTCTCATATTTCTTTCCTGCTCTCTCCTTTCTGAATTAACATCTATGTTACCTTTTCCCATTTGTACTTCTTTTAGTAAATAATGACCTTGTGTCCTTTGGGTTTCCAATAGGGATTTTTGTTTACATTAAAAATTTTTTTTCTTTTTCCACATACTATCAGGGAAATATCAGTCTTAATTTTTAACCATTACTGTTTATTTTTAGTACTAGGTTAAATATAAGATTCTCTTAGTTCAGTAAGAATATTGAACTTGTCTAAGGAGTCTAAGGTCTTGATTTTTAGTCCTGGTACTTATACGTTTTACTTAACCTTGAACAAATCACTGAACTTCTCTGGGCCTCCATTTTCTTTGACTATTAAAAATAGGAGATTGGGATAAATGATTTATAGGGTCCTTTATAATTTTTATCTTAGGATTTAGAGTGGTTGATATTTCCAACTTTAAAATTATGATTCCTGCTGTTTATGGCATATATTCCAACTTTCACTAAAATTTTACAACAGTTGGAAATTTCTAAGCCTATGCTTCTGAATCTAAAAGGAAATTAAATGGTAATGGTTGCCTTCTAATAAGCTTTTTTTATTGTGACCTCCAGCTAAAGAAACTAATTTTTATCTGCATTTGTAGATTTTCTTATTTGTGTTATTTAGATTAATATGCCATTGAAACTAAACAAGAGTAAAAAAGATCTTTCTATTTTCACATGCTACATACCATAGACAGTCTGAATCTCTTGAATAAATAACTTAACAAGGTCTTAGGCTTTTTTTCAGAGTCTGTTATTCAAAACTTTTAAAGTTCATTCTGCCATCCTCACCAGCTTTCTTCTATATTTCTCTTCTTGTTCTTATCTTCTTGAGAAAACCTTCTATATTCAGGACCCCTCATTTATCTCATGAATTGTTCAGTTGTTGAAATGGTTGGAGTTTTTTTTTTTTGCAAGGCAGTGGGGTTAAGTGACTTGCCCAAGGTCACACAGCTAGGTAATTATTAAGTGTCTGAGACCAGATTTTAACTCAGGCTTTCCTGAATCCAGGTACTCTATCCACTGTACCACCTAGCTGCCCCTTAGAGTCATTGAAATGTAATTATAGGAGTCAAGAAAAAACAGAAATTTAAATATATTTGATCAATTGGAAGTAAAGATAGGATAATCTAGAATTTAAATTCTAACTATTGGGCATAGTTCCAAATTGTTCTCCAGAATAGTTGGAACCATTCACAACTCCACCAATATTGCATTATTGTCTAGCCTACCCATGAGCAATTGATATTTTTTTGGTTGTTTAGGTAGGACTTTATTTGTATGAAAAGTGTTTTGTAATTTTGTTCATACAGTCCATGCATTTATTGGCTTGTAGACTCCCAAATATTTAATATTGTATACAGTTATTTTAAATAGAATTTCTCTATTTCTTGCTACTGTGCTTTATTGGTAATATATAGAAATGTTGAGGATTCATGTGGATTTATTTATTTCAGTATACAATTACATCATCTTGAAAGAGAATTTTGTTTCTTCATTGCCTATTCTTGCACTGTTGAATCATAGTGGTAATAATAGGCATCATTATTTCATCCCTCAGTATACTGGGAATGCTACTAGCTTATCCCCATTACAGATAGTGTTTGATGGTGATTTGAAATAGATAATACTTATCATTTTAAAGACAGCCCCATTTATTCCTATGCTCTCTAGTTTTCTTTTTTTTTTTAAATAGGAATTGGTGCTGTATTTTGTCAAAAGTTTTTTCTGCATTGAGATAATCATTTTTTTGTTGGTTTTGTTATTGATATGATCAGTTGGCTGATAGTTTTCCAAATAGTAAACTAGCCCTGCATTTCTGATAGAAATCTGACCTAGTCATAGTGTATGATCCTGGCCATATATTGCTATAATCTCTTTACTAGTGTTTTATTTAAAATTTTTGCATCAATATTCATTAGAGACATTGGGCCATAGTTTTCTTTCTTTGTGACCGATGCTTTAATATTACTTAAATGAGAAGGGTGGGTAGTGTTTTGAGTAGGGAGAAAGACATCAGTCCTTTCAAGGAAAGACATAGAGGAGACTGAAAATAGGCCTGTCACTTTTGGGAGTGGGTATGTATAGCAGTGTATTTAGCCAGAAAAGAGGTACCCCTTTGGTTTAACTTTTAGTTGACTACTATTAAATGTTTTCCTAATATGTAATCTATCTTCTGAGAACAAATTTTGGAAAAAAGGGATTTTAGGCCAGAGAGATATTATTGCTTAATTTTTTTAGTTTTATTAAGGAGGTTTTAAAATATGCTTCCACCATGTGCCTATAGTTATGTTATTGTTTATATGTTTTGTAAAATCTGTTTAATTCTTTGCATCTTCTCACCCTCTTCTACTATTTTAATAACACTGAAAAAGTTAAAAAAAAGTACCATTTTAAATACAAGCCTGTTATAAACTATTTTATTAATTAAATTGCATTTTCAGGAGAGTGTGACTCCTTTAATGTCTTCTCCCTTTTTAAAAAATTTAAATATTTTATTTGTTTTTCCAATTACATGCAATGAAAGTTTTTATCAATCTTGGGGAGTGGGGGGACGAGTTTTTCTCTATCCTTCCCTTCCCTACCTCTTCCTCCTGACAGAAAGCAATCTGATATAAGCTTTATATTCATAACCATTTTAAATATAAATCGATATTGAAGATGTTATGAGAGAAGAATCAGATCCAAACAGGAGAAAGTAAAGATTAGAGAGAAAAAAAGTGACACAATACATAGGACAACTTTTAGAAATTGAAGATAGTAAGTTTTGGTCTCCAATTAAACTCCTCAGTTTTTTCTCTGAATAAGGATGGTATTTTCTATCACAAGTCTTTTAAATTGTCTTTAATTATTGTACTGCTGAAATGAAAAAGCCCATCATGATTGATCATCACCCCATGTTGTTGATATTTTATATAATGTTATTCTGATTCTCCTTATGTCACTTAGCATCAATTCATGCAAGTCTTTCTAGGCTTTTCTGAAATCCTTTCTGTCATGATTTCTTATAGAACAATAGAACATAAACAACACTTCGTTTATCCATTTCCCAATTGATGAACATCCTCTCATTTTCCAATTCTCCACCACTACAAAAAGAGCTGCTATAAACATTTTTGTACATGTGGGACTTTTATCGCTTATCATGATCTCTTCAGGTACATACCCAGTAATGGTATTGTTGGATCAAAGGGTATGCACATTTTTATTGCCCTATGGGCATAACTCCAAATTGCTTTCTAGAAAGGCTGGATCAGTTCACAGCTTCACCAACAATTCATTAGTGTCTCAGTTTTCCTACATCCCTTCCAACATGGATTATTGTCCTTTCTGGTCATATTGGCTAATCTGAATGGTGTGAGATGATAGCTCAGAAATGCTTTAATTTTCATTTCTCTAATAAATGATTTAGGGCAGTTTTTCATATGACTATAGATAGATTTGATTTCTTTGTCTGGGAATTGCCTTAGCATATCCTTTAACCATTTATCAATTGGGGAATGATTTGTTTTTTTATAAATTTGACTTCATTCTCTCTGTATTTTAGAAATGAGTCCTTTGTCAGAAACACTAGATGTAAAAATTGTTTCTCAGCTTACTACATTCCTTTTCATCATAGTTGTGCTTTTGTTTATGCAAAACTTTTTATTTTATTGTAATTAAAGTTAACCATTTTGGTTTTTATGATGTTCTCTATCTCTTCTTTGGTCAGAAACTGCTCTCCTTTCAGTAGATCTGACAGGTAAACTACTCCTTGTTCTCCTAATTGGCTTATAATATTACCTTTTAGGTCTAAATCCGGTATCCATTTTTTGACTGTCTTGGTATAGGGTATGAGATGTTGGTCTATTCCTACTTTCTGGCATACTATCTTCCAATTTTTCCCAGAAGTATTTATTACAGTGAGTTTTTATCCCAGAAGCTGATATCTTTGGGTTTATCAAACAGTAGATTACCATTGTCATTTACTACTGTCTCTTTTGTACCTAATCTATTCCACTGATCCACCACGCTATTTCTTAACCAGTACCAGAGTTTTGATGATTTTTGCTTTATAATGTAATTTTAGATCTGCTATGGCTAGACTGCCTTCCTTGGCATTTTTTTTTCATTAATTCCCTTGATATTCTTGACCTTTTGTTCCTCCATATGAATTTAGTTACTATTTTTCCTAGCTCACTAAAGGAATTTTTTAGAAGTTGGTATGGCATTAAATAAGTAATTTAATTTAGGTAGAATTGTCATATTTATTATATTAACTTGGCTTATCCACAAGCAATTGACATTTTCCCAGTTATTTAGATCTGATTTTATTTGTGTGAAAAGTGTTTTATAGTTTTTTCATAAGTTTTTGATTCTGCCTAGGCAGGTATGTTATTCAAAGTTATTTTAAATGATATTTCTCTTTCTGTCTCTTGCTCTGCTCCAACTGTTAATAATATATAGAAACATTAAGGAGTTATGTGGGTTTTTTATATCCTGTGACTTTGTTAAAGTTGCTAATTGTTTCCAGCAATTTTTTAAGATGATTTTCTAGGATTCTCTATATATACAATCATATCATTGGTAAAGAGTGAGTGTTTTGTTTCTTCATTAAATTCTAATTCCTTCATTTTCTTCCTTTTCTCTTATTGCTAAAACTATCATTTCTAATATAATATTGAATAATAGTAGTAATAACGGACATCCTTGTTTCACCCCTGATCTTACTGGGAATGCCTCTAGCTTATCCCCATTGCATATAATGCTTGTTGATAGTTTCAGATAGATACTACTTATCATTTTAAGAAACATTCCATTTGTTCCTGTGTTCTCAGTGTTTTTAGTAGGAATGGGTGCTATATTTTGTCAAAAGATTTTTTAGTATCTCTTGATATTTCTGTTAGATTTGGTGTTGATAATGGTGAGTTTTGCTTATAGTTTTCCTAATTTTTTTATTTCATTTTCATTCATTCATTCATTTATTTATTTGTTCATTTATTTATTTATTTGTTTGTTTGTTTGTTTTGGGTTTTTTGCAAGGCAAATGGGGTTAAGTGGCTTGCCCAAGGCCACACAACTAGGTAATTATTAAGTGTCTGAGGCCAGATTTGAACTCAGGTACTCTTGACTCCAGGGCCAGTGCTCTATCCACCGCGCCACCTAGCCACCCCTAGTTTTCCTAATCTTGAACCAATCCTACATGCGTGTTATAAGTCCTGCTTGATCATCATGTATTATCCTAGTGATAACTGCCTGTAGTCGCTTTGCTATTTTTCTAGTTTAGTTGTCAGCACCATAGTGGTGTTACAGAAGGAAATGGACAGACATCCATCTTCCCCTATTTTTTTCAAATATTTATATAGAATTGGATCCAATTGTTTCTTGAATGCTTGATAGAATTCATTTATGAATCCATCTGATTCTGAAGATATTTTTCATTGGGGAATTTATTGATAGTTTGTTGAATTTCTTTTTTGTGAGATAGGATTATTTAAGTATTCAGTTTCCTCTTTTAACTGAATGACTGATATTTTTGTAAATATTCACCCATTTCACTTAGATTATCAAATTTATTGGCATACAGTTGGGAAAAATAGTTTAGAATTATTACTTTAATTTCCTCCTAATTGATGGTGAATTTACCTTTTTAAAAAATTTTTATGCTGGTAATTTGCTTTTCTTTTATCAAATTAATTGAAGTTTATGTATTTTATTATTTTTTTCATAAAATCAGGTCTTGATTTTATTTATATTAGTTCAGTAGTTTTCTTCCTTTCAATTTTATTAATTTTTACCTTTAATTTTCAGAATTTCTAATTTGATACTTAATTGCGGATTTTTTTTTGTACTTTCTCTTAACTTTTCTAGTTGCATGCTCAGTTTATTGATTTCTTTCTCTATTTTATTCATGTAAGCATTTTGGGTTATAATATATCCTCTAATAAGTTCTTTGGCTGTCTCACATAAGTCTTGTTATTGGAAGAAATCTTTAATTCTTTCTATGATTTGTTGTTTGATCTGCTCATTCTTTAAAATTAGGTTATTTAGTTTCCAGTTAGTTTTAGGTCTTTCTCTTCTTGGCCCTTTATTGTATCTGATTTGTATTGCATCATGGTGTGAAAGGGATGAATTCAATATTTCTGCCTTTCTGCATTTGATTAGGAGGTTTTTATGCTCTAATACACGGTCAGTTTTTGTCTAGGTGTCATGTAACACAGAAAAAAAGTATATTCCTTTCTATCCTCATTCAATCTTTCTCCATCTATCATATCTAAGTTTTTTTAAAATATTCTATTCATCTTCTTAACTGTGTTCTTGTTTATTTTATGCTTAGATTTATCTAATTTGGAGAGAGGGAGACTGAAGTCCCCTACCAATAGAGTTTTGCTATCTATGTCTTCCTGTGACTCATTCAGCTTCTCCAAGAATTTGGATACTATACTATTTGATGCATACATGTTTACTATTGAAATTGCTTTATTGTCTATGGTATCTTTTAGGATAATAATAGTTTTCTTCCTTATCTCTTTTAATGAGATCTATTTTTGCAGCTGCTTTGTTTGAGATAAGGATTGCTACCTCTGCTTTTTTCACTTCAGCTGAAGCAAAATATATTCTGTTCTAGCCTTTTACCTGTACTCTTTCTTTCTGCTTCAAATGAGTTTATGATAATCCACATATTTATAGGATTCTGGTTTTTAGTCCACTCTATCTGCTTCCATTTTATGGGAGAGTTCATCCCATTCCCATTCCCAGTTATAATTGCTAACTCTTTATTGCCCTCCATGCTATCTCTTGCCTCTGTTTATATTTTTCTCCTTTCACCTTATCCCTCCTCCCCAGTGTTTTGCTTCTGAAACCATCCCCCTCAGTGTGTTTCCCCCTTGAATCACCCTCTCTTTTCTTTGCCATTTTCCTTTTCCCCTTCTCCCTTCTCTCTGTTTTATCAGTCCTTTCTCCACCTTTCCCCTCTTCCCTTCCTATACTTGAAAGTTAAGATAAATTTATAAACTCAGCTGAGTGTATGTGTTAATCTGTCTTGGAGCCAAATCTGATGAGAGTAAGAATCGAGCAGTTCTTACCTCCTATGGCACTTCTTCATGTGATGTAATTTACCTCATTCAACCTCCTCATTCCCATCTCATAACAGTCCCCTCTTTGTAATGAAATAATTTTTTAAAATCATTCCATCATAAAATTATTCCATACCAAGAATATCCATACCTTCAGTCTAAGTATATTCCCTCTAATAGAGTTACAATTCTCAAAATTTATGAATCTTCCTCTCAGGTGGGAATGTAACCAGTTTAATCTTATTGGATGATATTTTTTTTCTTTTCCCTTGTTTACCTTTTCATTTATCTCTTGATTCTCCTGTTTGTAGATCAAAGATTGAAGAACCCCCTATTTCGTTAAATGTCTATCTTTTCCCCTAAAAGAGAAGGCTTAGAGGCTTGATTCCTGATTGTAATCCAAGCTTCCTTGCTCTCCAGAATATCATATTCCAGGCCCTTTGATCCCTCAATGTTGATGCAGCCAGGTCCTGTGTAATCCTGACTGTGACTCCTTGGTGTTTGAATTGCCTCTTTTTGGCTGTTTGTAGGATATTCTCCTTAATCTGAAATTCTGGAGTTTGGCTTTAATATTCCCTGTATTTTCATTTTGGGGTCGATCCCTTTCAGGAAGGGATTGATACATTATTTCAATCTCTATTTTGCCCTCTGGTTCTAGGATATCAGGGCAGTTCTTTTAACTATATCCTGAAGTATGGAGTCATGTTTGTTTGTTTGTTTTTTTATGAAAGTTTTCAAGTAGTCCTATGATTCCTAAATTATCTCTCCTGGATCAATTTTCCATATCAGTTGTTTTACCAGTAAGGTAGTTTACATTTTCTTCTATTTTTTCAATTTTTAATTTTGTTTAACAGACTTTTGATGTCTCATGAAATCATTAGCTTCCACAGATTCCAATCTTTTTTTCAGAGAAGAATTTTCTGCATTTACTTTTGTATCTTCTTTTCCATTTGGTCAGCTCTATCTTTGAAGTAGTTGTTATCCTATCCCATTTGCTCAATGCTGTTTTTGAGGGAATTATTTTCTTTCTACATTTGTCCAATTGAATTTTTAAAGGATTTGTTTTCTTCTGTCATTTTTTTGTTGTAAGATGTTAATTTTCTCTTGCATTTCTTTTCCTAATTTTTTCATTGTATTTTTTCATCTTAAATTTATTTTTTATTCTCATTTTGTACAAATTTTTTTTACATTAATAAAATATTCTTGTTTACAAGTAAACAAAATACCCCTCCTCCCCCATGAATATAGATAGACTTGTTTGGGTGAAAAAAGTAAAGGGGAGAGGAAAAAAATTAAAATAAAAAAAATAATAATAGTAATAATTGTAGGTATGGCCAGGTGGTGCAATGGATGAAGCATCAGCCCTGGAGCCATGAGCACCCGAGTCCACATCCAGCCTCGTAAACCCAACAATCACCCAGCCGTGTGACATGCAAGCCACCTGATCCCCACTGCCCTGCAAAAAACAAAAAAAGAAAGAAAGAAAAAAAGACCCAAAATAAAATCAAATCATAATAATAGTAGGGGTGGCTGGGTGGCAGACAGAGCATTGGCCCTTGAGCCAGGAGCACCTGGGTCCAAATACGGCCCCAGACACCCAAAGATCACCCCACTATGTGGCCCCAGGCAGGCCATCCAGCCCTACTTGTCCTGCACCCTCCCCCAAATAATCATAACAAAAAATGTGCTTGAGTCTTTGTTCCAACACCAACAACTCTGTCATGGGTGGATCTCATTCTTTATGATAAGTCCATCACAAAAGTTATTTCCATATTTTTCCACCATTGACATTGCTGATCGCAACTCCCTCCTTTCTTATTTCTCCACTACCATGTACTCTATTTTCTCTCTCCTTTCACTATGACTCTGCTGTAGGGTCGCTGAGTGGCACAGCAGACAGATCCCTGGTCCTGGGGCCAAGAAGCCCTGAGCCCCCATACCATCCCTTAGGCCTGGAATCCACCTAGCCCTGTGGTCCTGGGCAGGGCTTCCATTCCCAGCCCCTTGCAAGAAGTAAGAAAGAAAATGTGTTATATCTGGCCACTCTCCCCCCATGGTCCATCCTCTCCTCCTTTATTCACATATCCACCCCTTCCCCCTGCTCCCCCCTCCTTCTTACTCCAGATGTCTATACCCCATTGAGTATATTTGCTGTTTCCTCTCCTAGCCATCTCTGATGAGAGCAAAGTTTCCCTCATTCCCCCTTCCCTCCCCCCTTCCATATCATTGCAATAGCTCATTGTCATAAAAAAAATCTTATGTGAAATATCTTGGACTATTCCCCCTCTCCTTTTTCTTTCTCCCCTTCCATTTCCCTTTTTTTCCTATTGACTCCATTTTTACACCATATTTTGTCTTCAAATTCAGCTTTCTCCTGTGCTTCAACTACAAAAGCTCTCTCTACCTGCTCTATTAACTGAGAAGGTTCATATGAGTATTATCAGTGTCATTTTTCTATGCAGGAATACATGCAGTTCATCCTCATTATGTCCCTCATATTTCCCCCCTCTCCTCCAATCTCCATGCTTCACCTGAGTCCTGTATCTGAAGATCAAACCTTCTGTTCAGCTCTGGCCATTCCAAAAGGAGCCTTTGAAATTCCCCTGGTTCATTAAAAGTCCATCTTTTTCCCCTGGAAGAGGACATTCAGCCTTGCTGGGTAGTTCATTCTTGGCTGCATTCTAAGCTCTCTTGCCTTCCGATATATTGTATTCCAAGCCCTAAGAGCTTCCAATGTAGCTGCTGCTAAGTCCTGTGTGATCTGACTGCAGCTCCACGATATTTGAACTGTGTCCTTCTGGCTGCTTGTAATATTTTCTCTTTGACTTGGGAGTTCTGGAACTTGGCTATAATATTCCTAGGGGTTGGTTTTTTGGGATCTCTTTCTCTGGGGGATTGGTGGATTCTTTCCATTTCTATTTTGCCCTCTGCTTCTAGAATATCAGGGCAATTTTCCTGTAGTAATTCTTTGAAAATGATATCAAGGCTCTTTTCCTGATCATGACTTTCAGGTATTCCAATAATTTTTAAATTATCTTTCCTAAGTCTGTTTTCCATATCAGTTTTTTCAATGAGATATTTCATATTTTCTTCTAATTTTTCATTTTTTTTGTTTTGAAGTGTTGATTCCTGATTTTTGTTAAATTCATCAATCTCCCTGAATTCTATTCTTTGTCTGAAGGATTTGTTCTTCTCAGAGAGTTTTCTTATCTCTTTTTCCATCTGGCCCATTTTGCTTTTTAAAGCATTCTTCTCCTCAATAACTTTTTGAACTGTTCTATCCATTTGACCTAAGCTGGTTTTTAGCACGCTATTTTCTTCAGCATTTTTTTGGATTTCCTTGACTAAGCTGCTGACTTCATTTTCATGTTTTTCCTGCATCTCTCTCCTTTCTTTTCCCAGTTTTTCTTCCAACTCCCTCATTTGATTTTCAAAGTCTTTTTTGAGCTCTATCATAGCCTGAGCCCAATTTCAGTTTGTCTTGGAGTCTTTCGATGCAGGAGCTTGTGCTTCCTCATCTTCAGACTGAGTATTTTGGTCCTTCTTGGGCTCATTTGCAAAATATTTCTCAATAGTCTTCTTTTTGTTTCTCTGCTTGCTCATTTTCCCAGCCTGGGCCTGGTTTGGGGTGTTTCTTGAGCTTTTGGGACACTCCCACAAGGGTCTCAGTGTGTGAGGCTCTGTCCTCCCTCCTGGTCTGTGAATGACCATAAGTGCCCCCCTCTGCCAAGGGGCTGATGTGGGGGGGGCCCTTGCTGTTCTCTGGGTGGGGGCCTAGACTGTGGTCAGGATCTGAATGTGGTCAGAGCCCCAGAGTCCTGTTCCAGGGCCAGAGGACTGAACTTACAGTCTCTCTTCACTCCCCTCCCTCAGCTCTATGGGCTCATGCCCTGGGGGCTCCTGCTTACTGGCCCCGCCTGCTTCTGTTTCAGGGATCAGGGCTGGGGAAATAGGATGCTGCTTGCTGTGTGCCCTGAGGGCTGGGCTCCATGTGCTCCTCTGGCAGAGGTCCCCTGCTGTTCCCCCACTTTGTGCCCGGTGCTCCTCGGGGTGCAGCACAGGAGACTCCCCCGCTGCTGTGAGCTGAGACCCCCAGCGCCCTGGGGCTGCCTCCGGGAGGCTGAAGTTCTTTGGCTCTGGTGGGCCACCCTTCTGGCGGCCGCCTCTCCAATCCCGGGGAGCAGAGCCTTTCTGCTCTTTTCCAGGTTACCTTGAGTAGGAGAACTGCCTCACTGGATCCCTTTGTGGGTTCTGTCTCTCAAAAGTTTAGTTAGAGTCCTTAGCTGATGAATTTTATCAGAGAGCTCCTAAGACTTGATCCCTTCTTCTCACCATCTTGGCTCCGCCCCCGGAACTTTCTCATTGTATTTTTAAACTTCCTGGTCTCTTCTAAGAAGTCTTCCTGGACTGCAGACCAATTGTCAATAATCTCTGAAGCTTCACATATATCACCCCTTCTGTCATCCTTTCTGAGCTTTCCTTATCTCCAACATAATATTCAATAGACCCTGCTTTGGTTTGGCCTTTTTTCATTTTGGGGATGTTAGCTTTGCCTAGAGTCTTGTATTGGGGGAGGGACTGGTTCACATTCCTTCAGTTTGATAACCCTATAGGCCTTGCTTACTAGGGTTAGGAACTCCAGGGGGTTATTCAGTGGACCAGCCAGTAAGGAAGTTTTCTAGAGGCCCACTCCCTAGGCCTGGGGCTGGATCTGGGCTGTCTTCACACAGAGGCACTCTGGATATCAGTGCTGGGGAAGTCCTCCACCCACACCTGGGCCTTGGGACAAGGTACCATCATCATCTGGGGCTGTTTCTGTGTTTGTACTAGGGAAAGCCAGGCAGGGGACTACTCTGGGAAACGCTGGGGGCTCATGGCTCTGGCCTTCCACAGCAGCCAAGCTGGAGGAGTGGGTGTCCTAGGCAACCCTGCTAGAGCTGTCCCAGTCTGCCCACTGTGTACACCCCCAAGACTCCCAGACCACAGCAGTTCTCAGGTTAGACCCCTGCTTCACTGTACCACCAGTGTACTAAGTCTTTGCTCTCTGCCTTGAGCATACCCATGCTTCCCTGTAACAGACCTTACTGGGAGATGTTTCTCTCTGTTCTTTTGTATTCTGTTGATCCAAAAATCTGTTAAGGGGCTTGATTCATGTCAATTCTGAAGGAAAGACAGGAGAGTCTGGCTTCACTCTGATATATTGACTGAGTACCAGCCCATTGGTCTCCTTTGATGTCTTTTAAGGATACTGCTTTCTACTTGGTCAAAGTTGAAGTTGAAATACTTCCATTAACTGAAATAATTAAAGATTTTTTCCTCCTTTTTAACCTCTTCATTATTCTAATCTAGTCAAGGTAGTTTGGGGAAAGAAGATGCTTCTCTTTTCTCCTCTCCCTTTATCTGGCCATAGTCTCAAGTCCAACCCCCACTACAAGAAAAGTTCCTTCCTGAACAATGCTGATACTACTATTAAGTCTGTATCCCAAAATAATCATAAAAAATGGGGAAAAGACCCACATGTACAAAATATTTATAGCAACTTGCTTTGTAGTAGCAAACAATTGGAAATTGAGGAATTCCCATCAATTAAGGAATGACTAAACAAATTGTAATATATTAATGTGATGGGGTATTTGTAAGAAATCATGAGCAGGTTGCAGCTAGGTGGCGCAATGGATAAAGCACCAGCCCTGAAGGCAGGAGGACCTGAGTTCAAATGCGGCCTCAGACTCTTAATAATGACCTAGCTGTGTGACCTTGGGCAAGTCACTTAACCTCATTGCCTTAAATAAATAAAATTAAAAAAAAAAAGAAATTGTGAGCAGATGGAGTTCAGAAAAACCTGGAAAGACTTATATGAACGATGCTGAATGAAGTTGGCCACATTGTGTGATGATCAGGTATGACTGAATAGTTCCTGTCAATAGTTAAATGATCAAAGACAGTTTTAAGGGATTTGTGACAGAAAATGCCATCCACATCCAGAGAAAGAACTAAGGACTGTGAATGCAGACTAAAGCATGCTATTTTCTATTTTAAAAATTTGTTTTATGGTTTATGTTTTTTGAACCCTCTCAGTTTTTGGTACCTTTTTGTTTGGAGGTATCTTTCACACCATGACTAATATAGAAATATATTTAACATAGTTATACATGTATAACCTATGTTGGATTTCTAGTTGTTGGAAGAGGGAAAGGAGAGAGGGAGAAAATGTGGAACTCAAAATCTTACAAAATGGTAAATATTAAAAATTTGCATGTGGTTGAATTAATAAATAAATTTAAATTTTAAAAATGATGCTGCTTCTATGTTTTTCCTTTCTTTCCTTCTTCCTAATATTATATTATAATATATAGCTTAAATAGGCAACAAAAGTTGTATGTTTGTGCCTGTGCCATTGTGAAATTTATCGTTTGAGTAAACTTCCAAGGTATTAAAGTCCATTTTATATGCATTTTTCTTTGTTTTCTGGGTTGTCATGGCCAAAGAATTATTCATCTATTGGTGATAATTCTGTTTATTCTTAAGAAATTTGATCCTCAGAAAACAGCTACAATCTGTTATTGTGATCATGTGAAACTTTTTCATTATTTTAGAATCTTCCAGAGCTTGCCATTGTTTATATACCTTTTAGTAACAATACTTGAATATCATTTTATGAAAGAAAACATTTTAATTCTTTATGTTTTTGTCTGTTTGAAAAATAGATGTTCATTTGGAATTGGAAGAACGTCTAGCAAAGTTTATGAAAACTGAGGAAGCTATTATTTACTCATATGGATTTGCCACAATTGCCAGTGCTATTCCAGCTTATTCAAAAAGGGGGGATATTGTTTTTGTGTAAGTAATCTTCCTTTAATGTTTGGAGCAAAATTTCTTTACAAGAAATTGAGTCTCTTGAAGTTTCATTATATAGCAACTTTAAAAAAAATTTTCTTTTTTTGCAACTTTCTTTTGAAACAGATGGTTTCTTCATTTAAAAAATAAACTTAGGGCAGGTAGGTGGCGAAGTGAATAGAGCACTGATTGTAGATTCAGTAGGACTTGAGTTCAAATGTGACCTCAGACACTTGATAATTACCTAGCTGTGTGACCTTGGGCAAATCACTTAACCCCATTGCCTTGCAAAACAAAAAAAATTAATAAACTTATTCAAGTATCATTAAAAAAAAGAGATACATTAGCAATTTTTTAGAAAATAATAATTCAGTTTTCCTGTCATCACCATCTTCATTTTGTTATATCAGGATTTAGTATATATGTGGAGACTAACCTTGATATCTTGAAAACACTCACTGCTTTAAATATTTTGTTTGTTTTGGTTTTTTGTAAGACAATGGGGTTAGATGACAGATTTGAATTCAGGTCTTCCTGACTCCAGGGCCACTGTTCTGTCCACTGCACCACCTAGCTCCCCTTTACTGCTTAAATTTGATCCACTTGTTAAAGGTCAAATAGAATTAAAACTTTTAATTTATAATTTTAAGTTTTTCTCGCGTTTCTCATGTTTTATATACAAGTAAAATTATAGAGGTGCTTGTACTTTTTTATTATGAAACTTTGAAATGGGTAAAATGAAAAAGAAGTATTTAATTCTAAATAATTTTTTATGCAAAATAAAAAAATTGAGTATAATTTTTTCAGAATTGTTAAGAACTACAGCAGTTCTTTTAAGTAAAAATATAATCTGTAATGAAAGGATAACAACAATTTTAAAGTTCCTCCAATATTGATTTTACATAAATGGTAAATTATTGCATCTTTTGTCAATAAGTATTAAGTATCTAATGTATGCCAGGCAGTAAAGTAAATGCTGAGTATACAAAGAAAAACAAAAGAGACACAGGGGAGAGACTAGCATAAAGAGGAATAGGGAAAGGTTTCTTGTAAAAGATGAGGTTTTAAAGAAGACTTAAAGCAAGTCAGGGAGGTCATAAGGCAAAAGTGAAGAAGGAGAACATTCCAGGCATGAGGGAATATACAGTGAAAATGTATAGAATCTACTAGAAGTCTTGTGTGAGTAACAGCAAGGAGGCCAGTTTAACTGGACCACAGAATTTGGGGAATAAGGTATGAAAAGACTAGAAAAATGAGAGTTCAGGCTTTGAGCACCAGAGAATTTTGTATTTGATCTGAAGTGATAGGGAGTCTTTTGAGTTCATTGAATGGAATCTGGGAGGTGACATCAAACCTCTACTTTAAAAAAAATTAATTTGGTAGGAAGATGTATTGGAATAGACATTTGAGGCTAGGGAAGATTCATTCCAGTGGTACCGGCATGAGATAATAAGACCTTGTTCTAGGGTGGTGAGAGAAAGGGGGCATATGTGAGATGTTATGAAGAGAAAATAAATGGGCAAGTACAGTTAGAACAAGCTGAATGCTGTCTACAGAGCATTCAGTTTGATATGTCCAATAGACCATTGGAGATTCAGGTCTGGAGGTTAGAAAAGAAGTGAGGACTTAAATGAGTAAAGAGAAATGAAAGCATTCTTGGCAAATACTTTAACTCTGATCTATCTTGTAAGTGTCCAAGAATTTCATCTCTAGCAGCACAATACGAAAGCCCCAACCCATCCCTCTTAAATATGGTCCCAATTCTGAAAACCAACAAAATAGAACTGGGTTACTATTCCATTATTCTTAGTTGGAATATCTAGGTGCCTCGGATCTGCTTTGAATACTCTTGATTCTTTTCAGAGTCAACATTTTGGGTCCCACGAAATACTCAAAATTAAGATCATTGAGGGGGCACTGATAGTCAGGGACTGGGACAGGTAGTGACTTGCCTCAAAGCAAATCACCAATCCAACTATGAGATTTTTAATTGCAACAATTTTAATATGTTATGGAAACTGAAATTAGTGTGACTACTGACACCAGACTTACCCTCCAATGGATCCTCATTACAGGATTTAAACTGTATTCATTTTCAATTGCATGACTTCAAAAGAATCCTGTATTGTATTTTTTTGTCACTTCATTTCCAGATTGGAAACCAAAGTTGGAGGCTTGAAGACGCTCAGATACCATTATAGTTCCAACCATAAACCATGTCAGCTAGTGATCTGGCAGCAATATTTTCAGATTCTGCTGGACAGCTTCTGGGAAACCAGTCTTTGGGTTCTGGGCGGGGGGGAGTATGAGTAGCATATACCATCAAGTGATAGATTAGTTTTGCCTTACTGGCTAAAGCTTGTTGCCAAATATTTCTGTATTGATGATTAGACCATGAAGAGACAGATTAACTAGGTCAAGGTCTCCCACTGTCCAGACCAACCCCAGAAATCCTTTTTCCCCATACTTAAAGATCACTGAGTTAAGATGGTTCTGGAAGAGACAGTGAGAAGGAGGTCTTTTCACAACATTCCCCTCACTTTAGTCAACATAATGTGCATGTCATGTCATCATTCACTTGTTGTCATGGTTTTCTTTGATTACAAAGGATCACAATCAATCAGTAAAGAAAAAGAAGAGAAAAAAAGTCTAATAGAACCTTAGCGGAGTTAATCAGAGTTATTATTAGGTGTGACCTGGATGAAGAGCCAGGAAAGGAGACTGAGAAAGAAAGAACAGTCAGACAAGTAGGGAGAGAACCAGGATAGAGTGTAATGGAAACCTTGAAAGAAGAGAATATCAAGATGGGGATGATGACCATTGTCAAAGACTGCAGAAAAGGGTGAGGACTGAGAAAAGACCAAAAATCTGACATTTAAGAGATCATTGGTAACTTTGGAGAAAGCAGTTTCAGTTGAATAAGCTAGGAAGTTAGACTATTGAGAATTAGAGACATCAGTTGTAAAGAGCCATCTTCCTCAAATTTAGCTAAAAAGTGGAGGAGAGTTAGGAGATGTTAGTTAATGTGGTTTTAAGTTTGCTTGGTCTTTTGGAGTATAGAATAGCTATCATTTATATATCATTTATGAATTGTAAAGTGATTTGCAAATATTATCTTATTTAATCTTTACAGTGACCCTGTAAGCTAGGTGTAGTAATTATCCCTATTTTATAAATGAAGAAACTGAACCATAAAGCTAGTAATTGTTAAAGGTGGGAGGTGAATTCAGGCTTTCAGCCAGAAAAACTACTTAGAGCTGAGTGATGTAGTATTTCATTTATGGAACAATCAGGAGTCTAGTGTCACTAGATAAAAGAGATAAGTATCTTGATTATGTCAGGAGTTGATCCTTTTAAGATTGAAGCACAACCAATAAAGGGGAAGGGGGCAACATTTATAATGTAGTAGCATTAAAAATTATTTAGAAGAGAAACTTCAAATATATTTTCTTAGAAGCTTTAATTTCAAGAAGAATGTATATACAAAAAGAAGGAATAAGTAAAGTACATGGACCAAGGAATAGAAGTTTAGAATAGAAAGGAAAGAGAATGAGAACTAGGTAAAGAAATCCTTTTAATTGTTTTGATTTTTATTTTAATTAATAAAATAAAATAAAATTTTTTATTTTTAACTTCATTTTATTTTTCCAGTTACATGCAAAGTTAGTTTTCAATATTCATCCATTTACAAGTATAAGAGTTCCATATTTTTCTATCACCCTCTGTTCCTTCCCATGGTGAAGATCAATCTGGTAAAATCTGTACATGTACAATTGTGTTCAGTATATTTCCATATTAGTCCTGTTGTGAAAAAGGAATTAGAACTAAGAAGAAAAAAGCATGAGTTAATAAAGAAAAAGATAAAACAACTTTAAAAAGTCAACAGTGCATTCAGAACTCTGCATTCAGACTCCGTAGCTGTTTTTTCTCTGGATGTCAATGTCAATAGCAGATCTCTCAGGATTGTCCTTAATGATTGAATTGCTGAGAATAGCTTCATCATAGTTGATCATCTCATAATATTATTGTGAATATTAATATTAATATTAATGTGAACAATGTTCTCTTGGTTCTGCTCACATCACTCAGCATCAATTCATGCAAGTCTTTCTCTAATTCTCTAAAGTCTAGCCACTCATGATTTTTTTGATCATGACTTTCAGGTAAGTCATGTTATTCTTAATTATCTCTCCTGGTTCTAAATTTCCAGGTCAGTTGTTTTACCAGTGAGGTATTTTATATTTTCTACTATTTTTTTCATTTTTTAAATTTTTGTTTAACAGATTTTTGGTTTCTCATGAAATTATTAGCTTCCCTTAGTCCTATTCTGTTTCTCAGGGAGGAATTTTCTTCATTTAACTTTTTTTTTAGGTTTGTTTTTTTTTTTTTGCAGGGCAAATGGGGTTAAGTGGCTTGCCCAAGGCCACACAGCTAGGTAATTATTAAGTGTCTGAGACCGAATTTGAACCCAGGTACTCCTGACTCCAGGACTGGTGCTTTATCCACTGTGCCACCTAGCCACCCCCTTCATTTAACTTTTACATCTCCTTTTCTTTTTTTTAGTCAATTTTATTTTTAAAAGAACTGTTGGGGGAGGCTAGATGGCACAATCTGACACTGATTTAATTTAATTTCTTTTCCCCTCAGTTTGCCAGGAAATCAAAGAACTAGTTGCTGTGATCTTCGTTGGTTTTTTCCTAATGTTAATTTTCAAGCCATACATTTACACTCTCTTCTTTTTTTGTTATTTTGGGGTGGTTTTTTTTTGGCAAGGCAATGGGGTTAAGTGTCTTGCCCAAGGTCACACAGCTAGGTAATCATTAAGTGTCTGAGATCAAATTTGAACTCAGGTCCTCCTGACTTCAGGGCCAGTGTTCTATCCATTGTGCCACCTAGCTGCCCCTCTTCTTTCACCTTCATCAATGGGCTTCTTAGTTCTTCTTTTGCTTTCTGCCATCTGAGATTGTTGATGTTTTTCCTGGCAATCTTAATTCTGCCTTTTGGTTTATCCACCCTGGCCTTTCTCATGATCTACTCTGCATGTAGATTTAATAAATTTTAGGTATCATACTCCTTTCCTAGTCTTTAAACAGTCAGTTGGCCCATGTTTGCATGTAGCTGTTGCTTGTTTGTTTTTTTAAATATATTTATTTATTCTTTTCCAAATGCATGCATAATTTTCAGCATTCTTTTTTCTTGTAAGATTTTGAGTTCCATATTTTTCTACCATCTTCTTTTCCCTCCCCCTTCCCCATAGCACCAAATAATCTGATATAGGTTATACATGTACTGCCATGTTTTGTTATATTTCCATATTAGGATATTGTAAAGAAGAATTAGAACTAACGGAGAGAAAAGAGCAAAGGGAAAAAGAAGCAATGTAAAAGAAGTTTTAAAAAATGAACATAGTATGCTTTGTTCTGCATTCAGAAGCCTCAGTTTTTACTCTGGATGTGAATGAATGGCATTTTTCACAACATGTTTCTCAGAATTGTCCTTAATCACTGAATTGCTGTTCTTACACAACAATGGTATTCTGTAGCATACCATAGCTTGTTTAGTTCAGATCCTCAATTTCCAATTCTTTGGCACAACAGAAAGAGCTCCTTTAAATATTTTTGTACATATGGTCCTTTCCCCTTTTTTTTTATGATGCCTTTCAAATATAGATCTAGTAGTGGTATTGTTGGATGAAAGGGCATGCAACAGTTTTATTACTATTTAGGTATAGTTCCAAATTGCTCTCCAGAATGGAGACACAATTCCAACCAGCAGTGTAATTCTGGTTTTTGATGTTAGCTATCTTCTGTCTTATGGGTACGTTCATTCCATTCACATTCATAATTATGATAACTGTGTATTTCTCTCCAATTTATTTTTTCTACTGTTTGTCCTCTCTCTTTACTCTCCCTCTTTATCAGTATTTTGCTTCTATCTACCACTCTCCTGGTCTGCCCTCACTTCTGTCAATTTCCCTCTTCCCCCTTTATATATTTTCCTGTCTGGTAATTTTTACAATAATTTTTTTGTCCAGTAAGATAGATTTCTACATTTAATTGATGGTGTATATTATTCCCTCTTTTAGTTAATACTAATGAGAGTAACTTTAAGTGATGCCCCTTACCCAATCTCCCATCTTCTCCTCCACTATAATGAGTCTTACCCATACCCTCTATGTTTGCGTATTCCTTCTAGCTATACTATTAATGATACAATTTTAAAGAATTACAAGTATCATCTTGAAAGTAACAGTGTAAACAGTTCAGCTCTTTTGAATCCCTTATGTTTTCTTTTCTCATTTTACTATTTATACTTCTCTTGGGTCTTGATATTAAAGATCATAATTCTATTTTCTCCTTATGGAAGCTTAAAATTGTTCTATTTCATTGAATGACTAATTTTTCCCTTTATGTGTTATTCTTAATTTTGCCGAGTAGATGATTCTTGATTGTCAAGCTAGCTCCTTTGCCTTTTGTATTAATCTGTTTTAACTCCTAAATCCTCTGTAATCCTGATTATGGCTCCCCAATATTTTAGTTATTTCCTTCTGGTCATTTGTAATATTTTTTCCTTGACTTGATAGTTCTGAAATTTGTCCCTAATGTCACTTGGCGTTTTTATTTTGGGATCTCTTTTCTAAGGTGATGGGTGTATTCTATCAGTTTACCTTCTGGATCAAGGACATCAAGGCAGTTTTCCTAGTCAATTTCCTGAAAAATGTCCTCTTGATTATGTTTTTTTTGTGTAGTCTAGTGATTATGTCATTGACTTTCCTGCATCTAGTTTTCTAGGTCAGTTGTTTTTCCTATGAAGTTCTTTACATTTTCTTCTATTTTTTCCATTCTTTTGAATTTGTTTGATTCTTGATGTCTCATGGAGTCATTAGCTTCAACTTGTCCAAGTCTAACTTTAAGGAGTTGTTTTCCTCAACTAGATTTTCTTTACTCTTTAGCCAATTGTACTGGTTAAGAACTTGTTTTCTTCAGTGGCTTTTTGTGTCTCCTTTTCCATTCTGCTTTTTAAGGAGTTGGTTTCTTTTTCTAAGCTGTTAACTCTTTTTTTCATAATTTTCTTGCATCACTCTCATTTTTTTGGATTTTTCATCTACTTTTTTCATATGATTTTGTAAGCTTCTTTTTGACTTCCATGAATTCTTTCTGGGCTTGAGACCACTTTCCATTTTTGTTTGATGTTTTGTCCATAGACATTTTATCATAGTTGTCCTGAGTTTATATCTTGATCTTCCCTGTCACCATAACTATGATCAAATTTTTTTCCTTTTTTTTTTTTTTGCTCATCTTTTTGACCTTTTTTCTTTTAAATTTGATCTTTACTCCTTGTCTCAGGCTTCTTGTGCACAGACTACAAACCCTTTCTGTTTACCTGGTGCTTGCAGGTATCTTGCCCTGAGGCCAACAGAGTACTTTCTTGTCTGTACTGCACTGAGGGTGATGGGTGGAGAGTGACTGTCTCTGCTGAGTGGCCATAGGATTCTGGCAGCTTACCTGATACTTAGCTGGTCTTCTAGTGCTGGTGTTGGGGTGTGCCTCTGTGTTTTCTCAGGGCTACAGTGAAGCAGGTGGTGGTCTGGTTGCTAGAGGGGTACTTCTTTGATCAGAGCTCAGCTAAAGTATATGGCAATTCTAGTAACCAGTCTACCCATTCTCCTTGCTGTGCTGAGGCACATGGGAGGTTCTGGTGATACCTGCTCTGCTACACAAGCTCACAGTAGTTTGCTGAGGGGCGTGCTGGGAACTTCCTGCCCTGAACTGTGCTTCCCTTTTATCTGAGTCAGACAGATTTTTCCTGCTGGTCTTCCATGCTTCTTGGGCTCAAAGATTGTATCACCCATCTTTTTTGCTGGTTCTGCTATTCCAGGGTTGCTATTTTAGTTTTTTGATGGTGAATATAAGATATAGATAGATAGATAAACAGATAGATAGATAGATAGATAGATAGATAGATAGATAGATATAGAATATAGAATATACAGCAATTTACTACTCCCATCATCTTAGTTCCTGAAAATCCTATCTTTGCCAAGGTGTTTCTGTTTGTTGATTTTTGCTACTTCCTATAAAGTTTTGCAAATCTCTGTCCCATAGTTCTTCGGACGCTGTACCTGCCAGATCTAATATTATTGCAATAGATATATTGTCACGTTCTTCTTCCCCTCTACTTTGTCTCTTCTCATTCCAATCCATCTTTTGTATACAGGCAAGCTATATAAAAGATAAACTGGAAATATCCAAAGAATTACAATCAATAGTAAAATTAAGAAGAGTTGAAACAAAGGAATCCAGGAGGTGGGGAGGAGGAGAAATAGCAGTGTAAATACCCAGAGAAACACCAAGGAATCCAGTGTTATATTGATCTTCAAGTCTGTTAGGGCATATTAGGTAGGGAGTGGGGAGAGTGGAGCAAATAATGAAGCACTTTGAATGCAAACGGAATTTTATAGTCAATCCCAGAGGCAGTGCAGTCCCCTGGTGTTTTATTAAGTGATTGTGGGTGTTATGGTCAAATCTGAACTTTAGGAAGATTGTTTTGAGAAAGCTAAATTAAAGATAAACTGTAATGAGAGTTTTTGTTAATATAAAGAAAAGAGAGGAGAGCTATAGGATGATAGCTAGTGAGGATGGATATATCGAGAGGGTTTCATCTTTTTCTTTTCTTAGACATGACCATGTTTGCAGGCAGTAGAGAAAGAGCTGGGAATGAGAATTTAAAAATAAGTGAGAAAGTAGGGTCGATAGAGAGAACCATCTGTAGGACACAAGATGTAATGAACACTTGTATATGTATAGGACTTTGCCTTGACAAGGAGAGGGGCCTCCTCTTCATTTGCAGATCAAATGAGAAAATAATTGTAAAGTGCTTAGCACATAATAAGCTCTATAAATATTAATTATAGCTGTTAATTATTACTCATATGAGACATAGATAATGGCAGAAGACATCTGGTTGATGTGAGATGAAGAGGCAGCAAAATAATAATATATGCCAGGGAATGTGTCAAAAATAGTAACATGCAGATCATTTTTATAATAATTAATAATCCTTCCACCAAATTCTGTCTTATCCCACCATTGACTGGTGAGATAGGCTCACAATCTCTTCATTAATATTATCCAACCAGTGCAAAGCGAATTCAGTCCTCATTATCCTAATTATTCATAACTAATCTCTATCCTATTGGAAAGTTACCATAATTATTCATAGCTTAATTTATACCCTTTAAAAAGTGATATTCTACAATTCTTCATCATACATTTCCTCTGACTAAATTTGGAGATGTGCAATCAGAAAAAAAAGAGCTAACTTAATTCTTCTTAAAATTACGTCATTTTCAAGAATATGGAAACCAGACAGTTTTTACTTCTAAATAAGGAATAAAAATAAGGTGCAGCAGAATTGTATACATGAGAAGGCTGTACTGAAGGTCATTGTCACTTGTGCATTAAGAATGTTTTTTTTTCTATATATGAACAAAGCTCAAGAGCAAGAGAAATTCTATTTAAACTAACTGTAGACAGTATTAAATCCTTGAGAATCTACCTCTGCAGGCAAAACCCAGAAACTGTATGAGAAAGGTTCTCATGAGGAAACATTACAGGAGACACATGGATCTTTAAAAGCAATTTTTTCCTTCAGCCTTTCCTTCATGACCACGTACATAAAGATTTTAAAGCGCTTATTTTACTTTCAAAACTTAATATGTTTATGATTTACATGAGACCAAAGAATTTCTGTTGCCATTGTGATAAGAGGAAGATTGTGATGGGAAACAAACTGACTCACCTCTTTTTACCACAATAATAAGAGGAAACTGCGTCTATCACCCTCACTGCACAGTAAAGCTTGGGTTACAAAACCATAGCTCCCTCCTCTGACCAACTGGCAGGGGTCCTTATCTTCTCACTTCTAATGTATATACTTTTATCTCCCCCTATATTTTATATAAAGTTGCTGAAGCAAATTCTCTAGGTTCTTTGATTTTTTTTCAGACAAATGAGCTGGCATTCTGAGCATTAATAAAATGTACAGATATCTAATCAGTGGATCCTTTGGATAATTTTTACTGTGCCTTCCCAAAACCTTAAGATATTTTTGTCATTGTATGGCTTTTCCTTTAATACATGTCATTTGGAGCAAGTTGCTTATCCATTTGTTCAGTTACATTCTATCAATAAAAGTCCACCCACTTAAGTTTGACATCTCTGCTTCCTATACTTAGTGGTAATTTACTTGGCTTGTTCCTAAAAGCTGAAGTTCTTTTTAAAATGTTTACAACTCTCAAACTGAGTATGTATGCTTTGGCTATTTAAAAACTATAAATGTACTTGAAATTTTTATATATGCCAAAAATCTGTTAAGTTTACAATTCTTTCATAAAAGTGAACTAGGCAATTTTTCAATCTTTAATTTTATTTTTAAAGACTTTCTTTACTATAATAGTATTATTTTCCTCGATGGGTCATTTTATTCTTCCTGGATATCTCATTTACTGCTTTGAACTTCCTTATAGTTTGATATATGGTACAATATTTTCTTTCACAATTACTTTTATCTTTTCTCTTAATTAAATTGATATAATTTTGGTTTTACATTGGAAAGAAGTCATATGAAAAAGTTTATACTGCTTTGTATTTAGAAATAGAGTAATTAAGTGTATAGTTTGTCCCAAAAGTCTTTGTATAGTTTTTAAACTTTAACTTTAATTCACAAGTCATTTAAGTTAGCTAAAATGGTTTTGCATACTTTCAAAAATCTATAACATTTTTATTTTCTAAGAACTAGTCAATCTAAAGGATGGTCTCTATTGTTCTTAGAGATAAAGCTGCCTGTTTTGCTATTCAGAAGGGGTTACAAGCATCTCGTAGCAACATTAAATTATTTGAACATAATGACATAGTTCACCTGGAGTGCCTACTGAAAGAACAAGAGATTGAAGATCAAAAGGTATGAGATTCTTTTGAAGGAAAAAAAGGTTTTTTTGGCTCTTCCTCAGAAGTAGAAGTATTTAATTTGTTGAATGGCAACCTGTCAAGAAAACTTATTCTCTTTCTTCATTTACATATTGGTAACAATTTTCATTTAATGCTGTTCTTTACATTTTGATATCCACTAGGCAGTTTAATTTCTAAATTTAATTCTACTGCTATAATTGCATCGGATATGGATTTGAACTCTAATGTAGAAAAATTTTATGTTAATAGTCTATTTTTTTAATTAAATAGGCCAAAGGAAAAATAGCACATATGTTTATCTCCTTTTTCTTTTTGTGCACTGGAAAAACTGTTTAAAAACTCTGGTTTGGTATAGAAAGGTCATTAAAAATATAAGAATTCAAAAGTGGCTTTCATAGATTTGACATTCTTATATTAAAAAAATTTGAAAAATTGCCTTACTAATAAGCATCCATTCAAAGGTCCTTTAGAAGTCTTTTCTTTGCCTAGTCCCTTGAGTCTCCAATCTACCTCATTTAGAGGTCCATGGGAACTGTATCAGATAGATTTGTATACCTATTTTAAAAAAATTTTGAAGTAAGAAAGTACTTACCAAACTTGGATATAAAGTTCGTGTATTAAGTTAGAAACTATCATGTATGATAAATAAAAATCAAGCAAATGAATACTTTTTTTTTAATCAGTTTTCATCTGTTTTCCATCTTGAATATTTATAGTACTCAGAAGGTACACCTCTCTACTTATTGTTTGTTATAGATTAAAGGTATTAAATTAATGTCCTAAAAAGCAGAGATACCCCTCAAACTTTTGATTGATTGAAATACATACCACCTGTACAGGGCCATAAAGGAAAGGTTAAAAATATCTTGATTTTTTAAAAAAAAAACTTCTTCCTACTTTTTAACTTTCTCATTTTGATATGTACTGCAAATGATATTGTCATCTATTTTTCTGGTAAAGCATAGTTTTGCTATGTAGTTTTCATTTTTAAAAATTATTAAATTTTAACTCTGAATCATAAGTAAAAGTTGCATTACTTTTGGGGGAAGAGTATATTTTTCATCGTGATCTTCCTTTGAAAGTAAAAATTTATCCAGGTTTTAAACCTACTTTGGACTAAACATGTTTTTCATTAAAACATTTGTTCTCAAAGACAGGTTTTTGTTTTTCTTGTGGTTTGGGTTTTGGCTTTTTTTTTTCCTTGTAATTCCCTTCCATCTCTTGGAGGCAGCTAAGTGGCTCAATGAATAGAGCACTAGAAGACCCAAGTTCAAATTTGACCTCAAACCCTTACCAGTTATATGACCCTGGGCAAGCCTCTTAACCTCTGTTTGCCTTAATCCATTGAAGAATAAAATGGCAAACCATTCCAATATCCTTGCCAAGAAACTCTGTGGATTAAATAATCCATGGAGTCATGAAGAGTCAAACATGAATAAATGATTGAACTATAACCTCTCCTATGTTTTCTTATTAACCTTATTAATCTTAACCTTTTCTCTGAGGGATAAAAATCCACTTTAAAAAAATATTGAGAGACCCCTCTAAGCAAAAAGAAAAAAGTTTATTGTGGCTTTTCTTGAGAGAAGGGCACACTGACAAGTCTCACAAAGGTAGTGAAGATCAAGGAGCTGCCCCGAATTGACATAGTCAGACAAGATTATATGGCCTAATTCGATCCCCTCCTCCTCCCTGTCCTCTCTCTCTGTTGACTCATTGGTTAGTCTTCAGAGTTGGAAAGAAAAGAATGTAAGGTTTTCATAAAATATTACCTCACCATCCAGATGGTGAGAACATCAAAAAGACTTTTAATGACCTTCTATGTCTGTCTAAGTGAAATGTCTGAGTATTCAAGGTCTTCTACTATCCTCCTAGTCAAAAATAGTCTTATCATCAAACAAGAAGCTTATGAGTTTCTTTGGAATGCAGAGTTTTCCTCATGAGAAAAAAGTCTACTAGTCTTCTAGTAGTAAAAGTAGTCTTTTCAAAAATTAAGAGAGTGAGCCTCCTGTTTGGAATACAAGGGGCTTTCTTCTAGAAATAGTTTAAGATTAATAGTTGGTTCTTTAATACCTCTTAACCTAGAGAGGACTTAACTAGGAATATTAACCCTGAAATGGTTTTATTGGGAATATTCCACTCATCTTCTTAGAGCTTTTAAAGCCCATATTATTATAGCCACCAAAATGAATATTCAGTGATCCTTATCTTTGGTTTTTTCACCTTGTATTAAATCTAAATGGAAAATAAGGAAGAATGGCATTAGCCAATGTTTACTCCCTCTACTTTGGCTGCCTGTATGAAGCTCTATAGCTCAAATCGTCAGAATATCTCTTCATTTCCTTCCTAACTTTCTATTGTGTCAGGTCCTATTTTATATTGATTGTTAGGAAATTTTTTAAGGAAAGTATATTAGAATGAGCTGGCTGGTTTGAGGCATGTCCACTTCGGTTTTTCTTTGAAAAAAACAGAGACCTATGGGTATTGTGGTTTGGTTTTTTCATTTTTTGTCAGGGGGTTATACTAGCCACAGTTGAATAATTATGTTGATCATTTTAGTCTTCTTCAATAACAAAGGACAAAAACCAATCTTTAATATACATTACTTAGCTGAATTTGTAACCTACAGACATTGTTAAGAATCATTCTAATCATTGTACTTAGAATTTTTAAATCCTAGCGGTGAAATGTTAGTTTCTTTTCCTTTTATTTGACATATCACTTTTATTAGTTTAAATTGCTTATTTTTTGTTTTTTGCAAGGCAATGGGATTAAGTGATTTGCCCAAGGTCACATGGCTAGGTAATTATTAAATGTCTGAGGTCGAATTTGAACTCAAGTCCTCCTGACTTCAGGGTTGGTACTCTATCCACTGCTCCATCTTGTTAGTTTTTTAAATTTTGTTTATTTTCCAACTGCATGCAATGGTAGTTTTCAACAATCACTCTTTGCAAGACTGTGAACTTCACATTCCTTTCCCTCCCTCCTCCCCCTGACAGAAAGCAATCTAATATAGGCCATACATGCATAAGCATGCTAAACATAGTGCTATATTAATCATGTTGTGAAATAAGTATCAGATCAAATAGGAAAAAATATGTAAGTCAACTTTTAAAAATTGAAGATCGTAAGCTTTGGTCTGCATTTAAGCTCCTCAGTTTCTTCTCTGGATATGGATGGTATTTTCCTTTACAAGTCTTTTAGAATTCTTTTTGATTATTGTATTGCTGAAGCAAACATGTCCATTAAACAAGTCCATTATGGCATACATCACCAATGTTGCAGTTAGTGAATATAATATTTCTTCAGTTCTGCTCACTTCATTCAAGTATCAGTTCATATAAAGTCTTTCTGGGCTATTCTGAAGTCCCATCCCTCATAATTTCTTATAGAACAATAGTATTTTATCACATTTGTATACTACAATTTGTTCAGCCATTCCCCAATTGATGGGCATCCCTTAAAGGTTTTTTTGTTTGTTTATTTTGAAGAATCCTCGTAAGGCACGTGTAACTCGAAGGTTTATTGTAGTAGAAGGATTATATATGAACACTGGATCTATTTGTCCACTTCCAGAATTGGTAAGCAGTTCCTTTTTTTCCTATTATGCCACGAAGACTTTGAGTTTGTGATACTTTGGTCTTAGGACCATTTGTAATACATGAAATTCACAATCCCCAAGCTTATGTGCATCAGTGTGTATCTTCTAAACATATACTAATTTTCCTGTCTATGTGGATAAAAATTAACTGTGACCAAGAGTTTGTAAGGATTAAGAAGTTTAGCTTCCAACAGATGAAAAGTATAATATGCTAATTAAAGGAATCCCTCTATAGTTTTTGATTATTGATTGATTCTATGAATATTTTTCTTTGAGATAATGATAGAGATCTTGAAATAATTATTCCATAAAGTATTTAAGAAGTAATAGATATGTTAAGGTAGAAATCAGTTATAGTAATATAATCTAATTGATTTACTTCCTCATATTTTTGTGTTAAACAATGAAATTGGTCTGTGATGTTTTCAAAACTCATCAAAAAGGCTGTCATAGAATTCAATAGCACTTTAACAATATCTAAAATATTTTTCCTTTAGGTTAGTTCTCTTATTTTCCAAAATATTTTAGGTGTATTTCCAAAAAGAAAGTAATTTTAACTTATGATTCATTCACATATTTTTAGGTCAAGTTAAAATATAAGTACAAAGCAAGAATATTTTTGGAGGAAAGCCTTTCATTTGGAGTTCTAGGAGAACATGGCCGAGGAGTCACTGAACATTTTGGGATCAATGTAAGTCTGTAAGTTGGGATATAAAATTTCTTTTAGAGGATGGCATTCTAATTAAGTAATCTTAAAGAGATTTTTAAAACTACAAAGCTTTATTCTTTGTGGTATTGCTATAAAGTAAAACATTTTTATGACTTTTTAGCTATCAATTTCTGGAATACTGCCTCATTTCGGTTTGAGACATTTAAATGTCTCATCTCAACAGCAGAATAGGTTATCATTTATGTTTTCTTTACCCATTCTCATATATGAGAAAGTCACCGAAAAGTGACTTTCTCATATATGAGAAGTCACCGAAAAGTGACTTACTCAAAGTCACCCCCCCCAGTAATAGTAATATACCTAGCACTTTTACAGCATTTAATGTTTTTCTAAATGCTTTGTATATGTTACCTAATTGGACAGAATAATCCTATGAAGAAAGAACTATTACTATCTCCATTTTATAAGTGAGGAAGCTGAGGTGGATAGAAGTTAAGTAATTAGCCTAGTTTCATTCAACTAGTAAATGCCTTCTAGACTAGGAAGTTAGCATTCTATTTAATCACTGTACTATCTAATGGTACTTCTTGAATTTAAAATGATGAACTTATGATTCTTAAGAATCTAAAGAATTTAAATATATTGATTTTCATATTTTTCACAATGAAAATGAAATAGATGTATTCTCTTCCATGCCAATGGAAGCTGGTGGAAATAGGTTTGAGTTGTACAACTTTAGCCAGCAGAGAGCAGGTATGTTAAGAATTAATTGACCTGGAAACTGAGCATTGTCTCCTTCCCTTATTAGTTAAGCATTAAGTTTCCTGGGTTCCTACTCCTCAGTTCATTATTAGGAAGTTTATAGAACACCCTGATTTTAGTAGTCTGGATTACCTCCAGTGCTTTGCCTTATCAGTGACTAGGCAGTTTTCTATTAGTGTAAGGTTAGCTCTCTGTCTAAAAACCTCTATATAAATTGAGTCTTAAATGAATTGGGGCCTTGAATGAATTGGCATGTTCATTCACTTTTGGAACAAGGGACAAGAGAGACTTAACACCGATTTTTGTTCTCCATTGATATATTGTGTCTTCTGGCTTCCATCCTTTGTTTGGAAGTGTCACTTTTCAAGAACAGCTCCCTACTCTATTTGGAGATAATTAAGTTCATTTTAGTCCAACATAATGCCATTGCTACTTTTTGTGATTTGGTAGTAAATAGTAAATTTTAAATAGTGTGTTCATATCAAACCTGGATCTGGAATTAGAGGACTTATGTTGGAATCTTGACTCTGTACTTAATTGTACCTGGGCTCCACGGCTCAATTTCCTCATTTGTAAAATGAAATGTTGGATTAGTAGATGGATTATATATCTTTACAAATCCTTTAACTCCTTCCAACTCTAAATATGTTGTCCTTTGAGCTTTCTGAACTAAATGTGCTTTTAGAAAATAATATATCTTTATTTTCTATTTATTGATATGCTTTTTTATTTTAGAGTTCAGTGTATTTATATTTAGTGTTATATTAAATTTTTCTTCTGTCTTCCTATCAAAAGGAAATAGATTCTTATTTATTAATCTTTATTTAATCGAGCTACTCTAAACAAAATTCTTGTTTTTATTAATGTTCATTTTAAGTTATTTTAACTTGAAATTGCCTTTTTTAAAATATAGGAACTTTACCTAGACCCTTTCCCATTCTTCCTTGTGTGCCCCACTTCCTCCCACCCTTTTCAGAAACACCTTTCTGTGCTGTTTGTTATCCTTTTATTAGCAACTATTTTTCTGTTAAGTAATTAATTATTTTCTCTGGAGGCTATTTTAAATTCGCGGACTTGCTTTGCATGGATATCACAGAACATTTTTCAAAGTCTGATTCTCAAATATCTCTTATTGTCATAGTCACAGTTTTCTTTATCTTTAAGACTAATTCTGAGGTTATAATCCATCCTTCTTAATTTTTAAAATATTTCTTCTACTTTCTACATTCTTTCATCCTCTTTCAAAACTGCTATGATCCTAAATATTGTCCTTTTATAAATTATTCCTGCCTTTCTTCTGGCAGTTTGTCATAGTTTTCCTTTTTTGTTTGTTCAGTTTGAATTGAATCGTGTTGTTAAGTAGTATTTTAAATTTTGTCCTCTAATAGGCATTATGTGGATTCTTTCTGTTTGTATTTTGTTGGTTGTTTTCACTTTTGAGAAAAAAATATTTAATGATTTCTTAAACCAAAGGGTTCCAATTCTTATATTTTGCAACATTATGTAGGATGTCAGTAATCATAAAATCATTGCATTGTGAGGTTGGTTTGATAATTGAGTATGTATTTACTAATATTTGGATGAGTCATAGATTTTGTTGAGGTCCTGTTTCTAACTGTGCAATACTTTGTGTACATTCATTTCCATTTTGATAAGTCTTGTTGCTTACTTTTGTTGATTTTTATGAGGTTTTTCTAACATATTCTTTATATTGATTATTTTTATTTTTATTTCAGCATTTGTTTTAACACACCTAAGTCTTGATTTTGTAGTATCATTTTTCTTTTAATTCTGCAAGATCTTATTTTGCCTTTTAATTTTTTCCACTTTATTTTATTTTTTCCAAATTATATGTAAAAACAAATTTTAATGTTCATTTTTTAAACTTTGAATTCTGAATTCTCTCACCTTCTATCGCCCCCCCCCACTCCTCCTCATTGAGAAAGCAAGTTATTTGATATTGGTTATAAAGATAGTCATGCTATATATAGACCATAATAGTAATCTTGTAAAAGTAAACACAGTCGCCTCCCTCCTCCAAAACACAGAGAAACCTCAAGAAAAATGAAGTTTAAAAAATAAGTATCTTTAGATCTTTATTCAAAAAACACCAGGTTCTGTCTTTAGAGATGGATAGCATTCTTTATCATAAGTCCTTCAAAACTGTCTTAGCTCACAGCATTGCTGAGAAAAGGAGAGTCATTCACAACTGATCATCCTGCAATATTGCTGTTACTTAATTTATTTCATTTCCCATTGCATCTGCTCATGTTAGTGTTTCCAGGTTTTACTGAGAGTACCCTGTTCATCATTTCTTATGGGAGAATGATATTCCTTCATAATCACATACCACAATTTGTTCAGCCATTCCCCAACTGATGGACATCCCCTCAATTTCTACTTCTTTGCCAGCAGAAAAGAGCTCCTATAAATACCCTTATACATATAGGTACTTTTCTTTCCTGTTTTTTATTTTTATTTTTATTTTTTTGGAATATAGAACTGATAGCAGGTCAAAGGGTAGGCATGGGTTTATAGACCTTTGGCATAGTTCCCAATCGCTCTACAGAATTGTAAATCATTTCATAGATTCTCCAACAGTGCATTAATCTCATTTTCTACATCCCTTATAACATTTGTCATTTTCTTTTTCTGTCCTATTAGCCAATTCAGTAGGTATGAGGTAGTACCTCAGAATTGTTCTAATTTACACTTTTACAATCAGTAGTGAGTTAGGACATATTTTTTAATCTGGCATGGATAGTATTGAAAACTTCCATCTGAAAACTGTTCATCCTTTGATCATTATCGATTGGTAGTGGCTCTTATTTTTATAAATTTGACTCAGTTTTCTATGTTTGAGAAATGAAGTCTTTATCAGAGAAATGTTTCATTATTTTTTTCCCTACAGTTACTATTGCTAATTATTCCCCTCCATCCTATTCCCCCATCCCTATTTATTCTAGTCTCTGTCTCCTTTCATCCTCAGAAATGTTTTGCATCTGACTACCCTCTCCCAGAATCTTCCCTTCCCCCCTTTTCCTTTCCTCTTTCTCTCCTATTTTCTCTAGTGTAAGACAGATTTCTATCCCCAGTTGAGTGTATGTTATTTCCTTTCTGAGTAAATTTCGAGGAAAGTAAGGCTCACTCACTACCCCCCCAGCCGCCCCTCTCTCCCTCTCCACTGCAAATGTTTTTCTTACTTCTTTTATGTGAAGTAACTTACTCCATTCTCCTTCTCCCTTTTCCTTTTTCGTAGTACATTCCTCTCTCACTCCTTAATGCTAACTTTTAAATATATTATCCCTTCATATTCAATGTCTTCTTAACTGTCCTAATAAATAAAAAAGTTCATGTTATCAGGATTATCTTCCCATGCAGGAATATATAAGCAATTCAACATCATTAAGTCCTTTTTTATGCTTCACTTGAGGCTCATATTTGAAGATCAGGTTTTTCTTTCAACTCTGGTCTTTTTGTCAGGAAAATTTGAAAAGCTCCTTGGTTCATTGAATGTCCATCCTTTCTCCCAAAAGAGTATGTTCAATTTATTGGGTAGTTGATTCTTGGTTGTAATCCAAGCTCATTTGCCTTCCAGAATATCAGATTTCAAGCTTTGCAATCCCTTAAGATAAAAGCTGCTAAATTTTGTGTTATCCTGATTGTGATGCCATGATAATTGAATTGGTTTTTTTTAGGTTTTTTTTTGCAAGGTAAATGGGGTTAAGTGGCTTGCCCAAGGCCACACAGCTAGGTAATTATTAAGTGTCTGAGCCTGGGTACTCCTGACTCCAGGGCTGGTGCTTTATCCACTGCGCCACATAGCTACCCCGAATTGTTTTTTAAAATATTTTCTTCAGTGTTTTTTGTCTCCTTCACAAAGTTGCTAGCTCGATTTTCATGATTTCCCTGAGTCACTCTTATTTATTGCTCTTCCCAATTTTTTTCTCTACCTCCCTTACTTGTTCTTCAGAGTCCTTTTTGAGCTCTTCCGTGGCCTGAGAACAATTCATGTTTTTCTTGGAGGCTTTGGATGGAGAAGTTTTGACTTTGTTTTCTACTTTTGAGTTTGTATTTTGATCTTGCTGATGACCATAGCAACTATTTTTAGATCTTTTTCTTCTGTTGTTTGCTCATTTCCCGAGTCTGTAATTTGATTTTAATTCATTGTTTATGCTGGGGCTCTGCCTCCAGGGTGTAGTGTGCACTGTCCCAAGCTTTTCAGGTTTTATTGTAGCACTTTTCAAAGATGCTTCTAGGGATCTGCAAGTTTTCAATTCTTCCGAGGTTTTATGATTAAGGAGAGATTTGTACCATTCTCCTTAGCCTGTGCTCTAGTCTGTGGGTGACCATAAGTACTCCTTTCTATTCTACAACTGTGAGGAGGATTCTTGCTCCACTGAGGCTGTAAACTCTATTGTGCTTCCACTCCTTTTCGTGGGACTGGGCCCCAAGACTGTTACCCAGATCTGAGTATAGGCAAAGTAACAGAGTGCGGCCTCAGTGATGCAAATAGAACCCTGTAATCTCCTTCTGACCCCCTTACCATCAGTGGACTGAAAGCTCCAGAAACAGCTGCCTCTGCTGATTCAGTGACTCTTGAGCCCTGCTCCTGGTGTACTGGCACCTGGTCTGCCCTGCTAAGGCCTGTGCCAGCCTAGGCTCCACCTCCCACCTGGTGTGACAGACTTTTCCTCCTGATCTTCCAAGCTGTCCATGGCAGTCTCTGGGGTGAGAGGTCTCGAAGTCTCCATCGTTGTCTCTTCTTCGATTATTTGGGCCAGTTTGCTCCAACACAGCCACACTCCAACACTCCTCTCTCTCACCCTGGTACAGCAGACCCTTCCCCTGGATCTTCTAACTTGTTTTGGGCTGGAAAATTGTGTCACTTGGTCTTTTTGTGGGTTCTACCACTCTGGTTAGAGTCATTATTTAAAGTTATTTAGTGTGCTTTGGTAGAGAGTTGGGGTGAGTCCCTGTCTTCACTCCGCCCCTTGTTTCCACCTTCTACCTTTTAATTTTTAAAATTTTCTTATTATCACCATTCATTGATTAATTTTTTTGAATCATTTGTTTATTGTTCTGTGGCTATATCTCAATACTTTGAGTGATTTTTTTCTTTTTTCCAGCTTTGGTCCTGAGTTTTAAACAATTCCTATGTTCTCTAATATTTTAAACATTGTAATAGTATGTTGTTTTTGCTAATGAAAAGCATGTGTGTGTGTGTGTGTGTGCATGTCTATGTGGGTGATTTTCTTGTGTGAGTTCTTTATAATTAATGTTGGTTTTTCCATTTGTTGTTTTGTGGCAGGGTACATAAAGAACCCGATTTCCTTCCGTCTTTATATCAACTCACACCAGAAAAGTTGGTGTTGGAGTAAGCACTATCCCTAAATCAATGAGGTCCAAATTGACTAAGATGGGAAAAATAATCTGTTATTGGCAATTTGCAAATAGAAACAAAAATGCTCCCAAACAAGATCGCACACTTTAAAACTTTAAATGTTAGCATTATCAACAAAGGATTCAAATGAAACATCTCTTAAGTGACTTTGCATCATACCCAGGGAAAGTCAGCAAGCTTTTAGTAGGGTTTGCTACATACCAGACTCAAAAGCAATAGATACAAAGAAAGAAAAAAACAGTCTCTGCCCTCAAGGAGAGCACTCTAAGTGGGAAGACAACATTTAAAAACTGTGTTTATATTACATAAAAATTTTGTACTGTGGTACATATCATATAACATTTATGATAAAATGGATATGATCTCAGAGAAAAGGCACTTGAATTAAGGAAGACTGGAAAAGGCTTCTTTTAAAATGTTGAACTAAAAAAAAAAAATATAGGTGAGACCAGAAGGAAATCAGAGAAACCAGCAGACTACAAAAGAATGTGGAGCAGCCAGTGAAAATGCAGAGATATGAAATTTGAAATATCTTGAGTAAAGACCAACAAGGAGGCTAGTGTCACTGGGTCACAGTAAGTGGAAGGGAAAAAATGTTGAAGAGTATTAGAAAGTATGAATGGGGGTGGCTACGTGGCGCAGTGGATAAAGCACTGGCCCTGGAATTCAGGAGTACCCGGGGTCAAATCTGGTCTCAGACACTTAATAATTACCTAGCTGTGTGGCCTTGGGCAAGCCACTTAACCCCATTTGCCTTGCAAAAACAAAAAAAAAAATATGAATGGATTAAATTATGAAGGATTTTAAAAACAAATCAATTTTATATTTGATCCTGGGGGAATAATATAAATGAAAGTATTATTGGCAATTTTAAAAAAAAATTTAAAAAACTAAAAGACCAAATAAACTCTTTCAGAAAACATGGTCCGTGATATCAAAGAATCAGGCTTTATTGAAGCTTTGAACCACAACAATAGAAATATAAAAATATATTTATTGGAATGAGAACAGCTCAAATAGAGGAAAATAATGATGTTTCATTCCAGCATTCTGGATTCTGATTTCCCTGGTAATTCCCAGGTCATGTCCTCTACTTTTTCCATTTTGAACACTTAGTGAACCACTTCAGCCCTACACTTTTCTTTTCCTGAATCTCTAGCCCTCTTACCATATTGCCAGTTATGTCTAGGCAAGTTTCAGCTTTGAATTTTTCCCATTATTCGATGCCTTCACTCCTATAAATGTGATGTTAAACAAAATAGAGAAAATCATATATCTGACTGGACACACTATAAATTTATATTATACAACTTCAAGTGGGCCCCCTTTGTTGCTAGGACAATCTACCTTATCAGCCAGCTCACTATTCCACTCTGCATGGCAGTTCTTCCAAACCTTTTCTTCCTTTTCAATGCTTTCATGGCTCTCCCTCTCCCACTTTCTCAGAGATCCTTGCTGCATACAATTTTTTAATTTTTATTTTCATCTCTAAATTCTCTCCTTCTAACTGCTCCCCTACCCATTCAGATGCAAGAAGTACAATACACATTCTACATATGAAGTTGTACAAAATGTATTTCCTCATTAGTCTTATTGCTGGGGTAAATGTTAAAAGAAACTATACTTCGATTTGCACTTTGAGTTTACCAGGTTTCCGTTGCTTTTTTTTTGATACATTACAAGAGTGTACAGAGTTCTAGTTCTATTCATTTCACTTTGCATAAGTTCATTGAAATCTTCCCAGGTTTTTCTGAAACTATCTGCTTTATAATTTCTCACAATACAATAGCATTCCCTTACAATCATTTGCTACAGCTTGTTCAGATATTCCCCAATTGATGGATATCCATTTCTGGGAAGAGCTCTCTACTCCATTCAGAGAGGCCCCAGGGCAGAGGATATCAGTACCAGGGCAGATGTGATCTTGGAGGATAATGATGTTTTTGGGATTATGGTGCAGAATGCTTAGGTTCCACTAGGGTGGGAACTGCTGACTAGTAGAAGACCTTATTGGAGAACTCGCTTGCAGACAAAAACTTGTAGAAATTAGATTTGCCATACTCCAAGTGATAACAATATACAAAATAAGCTTTAAATTGGACACATTGAGCTATATATTTACAATCATCTCATAAATAATTTAGAGGAGCATGAAGGACACTGACTTGGTTTTTTAGATAGATAAGGGGAGATATCATTACTAGCAATAGAAAGGAGCCTGCAAAATTAAATGGATAATTTTGATTAATATAAAATTTTAAGTTTTGCACAAACCTACTGTAGTATAAATTAGAAAGTAAATAGATAACTGCAGAAAAACTCTTTGCCACAAGTTTTTGTGATAAATGTCTCAATTCTAAGATACATCAGAATCTGATTCAAATTTTTAAGACTGTTGTTTTCCATTAGATAAATGATCAGGGCATACAGATAGGCAATTTTTAAGGCATAAAATCCAAGCTAGCAATGCCACATGAAAAATGTAATAAATCATCATTAAATTAAAAATGTAAATTAAAAGAACTATGTGGCCCATCCTTCCTTACATCTATCTGATATGCAAAAATGACAAAAATGGAAAATGAAAAATGTTGGTCTGCCAGTGAGAAAAATAGGTATACTGGTACATTATTGGTAGCACTGTGATTTGATCTAGCCATTCTGGAAAGCAAGTTTCAGCTATCCTCCAAAAGTTATTAAATCTTTATCTTTGACCCTAACATAGAATATCTGGCCTATACCCAAACAATGAAAAGGAAAAGGACCTTTTTGTATAATAATATTGATTGCATATCTATTCATGATTGTCAGAAATTGGTAACGCAATAGTTAATAAACAAATTGTGACATTTGACTAATGCAATATGAGAAATAATCAAAAAGTACAATTTCAGAGGGAACTGGAAAGAACTTTGTGAACAAATACTGTGAAATGAGCAGAACAAATGGAATAGTTTATATATTGGTAACATTGTAGAGAAAAACAACTTTGAGACACTTAAAATTGATCAGTACTGGTAAGTAGTTCAAATGAAGAAAATGAAATATTTCCTGACAGAGAGTAGATGTAAAATGCAAAAAAGAGACATATTTTTTGACATATTTTGGCTTTACAGGAATTAGTTTTGAACTGTTAGAACTATTTGGCTTTTATTTGTTTTGTCTTTTAATTTGTTTGCTCAGTGAGGGGGGTGGGAAAATGCGGGACTAATGTAAAAAATACTAAATTTTTGAAATTTTTCTTATTTATTTTTAACATTTTTTTGAATTCCATATTCTTTCCCTCCCTTCATCTCTTCTCCCAACCATTAAGAATGCAAACTATAATACCCATTACATATGTGAACTCATGCCAAACAGATTTCTATTTTAGCCATGTTGAAAAAATTAAGAAAAATAAAGAAAATGAAATACAGTATGCTTCCACTTGCACTCTGAGTTTACTAATTCTCTTTCTAGAAGTCATAGCACTTTTTATCATAAGTCCTTTTGAATTATAATGGCTCAGAGTAGATAAGGCTATCACACTTGATCATTTTTACAATTTTGTTATCACTTTGTATATTGCTTTCCTGGCTTTTTACTTCACTTTGCATTAATTCATATATAAGACTTTCCATTTCTTATAGTACAATAGTATTTCATCATAAGGTGATGTAAATAGAGTACCAGGCCTGGAGTCAGGAAGACTCATCTAGACACTTGCTATTTGTATTGCTCTCCACAAGCCTCTTAACTCTATTTGCCTCACCTTTGCCATCTGTATAATGACTTTGAGCAAGAAATGGCAAAGCACTATTTACCATGTAAAGTCTCAAATAGGATCTCAAGGTTGTTGGACACGAATGAAAAATGACAACACACATTCCACAGTTATGCCAGAAGTTATTCAGTCATTTCCCAATTAATGAGTACCCCCCCCCCAGTTTCAAATGCCATTATAAAAAGAGGTACTATAAATAGATCATTTTGCTTTGTTTTTTTTTTTTTAGGTTTTTGCAAGGCAAATGAGGTTAAGTGGCTTGCCCAAGGCCACCCAGCTAGGTAATTATTAAGTGTCTGAGACCAGATTTGAACCCAGGTACTCCTGACTCCAAGGCTGATGCTTTATCCACTACGCCACCTAGCTGGCCCTTTTTTAAAACTATTTATTTATTTCCCTTTTCTTTTTTTGTTGCTTTTGTCATTGATCATTGGAATACAGCCCTAGTAGGAATATTGCCAATTCAAAGGGTATGTGTAGTTTTGTTTTGATTTTTTATTTTATTTAATGCAATGGGGTTAAGTGACTTGCCCAAGGTCACACAGGCAATTATTAAGTGTCTGAGGCTGGATTTGAACTCACGTCCTCCTGACTCTAGGGCCAGTAGTCTATCCACTATGCCATCTAACTGCCCCAGTGCATAGTTTTTATAACCCTTTGAGTGTAGTTCCACTGTTCTACCTTTCTCCAGAATGGCTGGACAGATTAATTTTTTTAATGTGCTGATTTTTTCTCATTGTTTTGACTTCTAATATTTCTTGTTCTTTCATTATTTTACTTTTTATTTCATATGCCCCATTCATTTTTTGTGGTAGATACATATATAAAATATGCCTCATTCTATTTATTGCCTTTCTCATTTTTCTTCTAGAACTTTTATTTCATTTTGAATTTCGTTTTTAATCCTTTATTTCATGTCCTCCAGCTATTTAACTAGTGCTTGTCACCAAACCATTCTTTTCTCTTGAGACTGCCTGATTTGTGAAGTTATTCACCTTTTCTGTATTTATTTATTTATTGTTTGTTTTTTTTTAGGCTTTTTGCAAGGCAATGGGGTTAAGTGGCTTGCCCAAGGCCACACAGCTAGGTAATTATTAAGTATCTGAGGCCAGATTCAAACTCAGGTACTCCTGACTCCAGGACTGGTGCTCTATCCACTGTACTACTTAGCTGCCCCTTTCTGTATTTATTTATGCTTTTTTTTGGTTTGGTTTTTTTTTTGCTTTAGCCTAACATAGTTAGTCCCTGGTTGGTCACGTCTCTTTTGTGGTCTGAGTGCTCTATCTCTACTGTTTTATTTGAAGTGTTTAAGACTATGCTCTAATAATCTTTGGCTTCTTGCTCAGTCTATTTATATATGACTCAGGGCTCTCCTGGTCTTAGGGCTATCCTCAACTGGGGGCATCTTTTCCTGTGTGTGGCCCTGACAGGTCTCCACTGGATGACAGGTCTCTACCTAGTTGCTGTGTTGACTCTGTCTCATGTATAGTGCTACTTGAGTGAGCGCAGCTTGTCATACTGTGATGTAGGCCCCCAATGCATTGAGTTTCTCTGTTTTCTGCTATGATTTTTTTATTCAGGTCTCCTGAATTCTCTTTTGGCTGGTCTTCCCAATACTGTGCCTCTGCCTTTCCTGGCTGTTTCTACTCACCATGTCCACAGGTTTCTGGTAAACTTACATAATCCTGAATTGGATAAAGAAGCTCATAATTGTTTCTCCTTGATTTTCTTTATCAGTATTTCTTCAAGTTCATTTTTAGAACTTTGTTGTAGCATTTATAGGAGAGGTGGGTTCCTCCTAGACTTTTCACATTGACATTTGGTATTTAAACCATTTATGATATATCCGCTGTTGTCTTCCCACATAATTTACACATTTCTCCACTTCTTGTAATTTCCCTAACTGCTATTCCATATACATATTCCCCCCTCTGCTTTTGCACCAATGCATAGTCTCCTGTTTCCCTCCCTCCTTGCTTCTATACCTCTCAGACTCCTCAGTTCCCCACAAGACTCAGGCAAAATACTGCCTGTTCAAGACACTTTTCCCCACTTTGTTAACTCATGATTTTACCTGTATTCACTATCCCCCTTCATTCAGTCACTTTTTGTCTCTGCTTCATCCTCAGGGAGGTGACTTTAACAATGCTTGTGAATTGAATTTAAATGCTGGAGGGTTGTACTAAGTCACCAGCTTCACTTTCTTCTCCAGAACCATATAGGGTCAGTAACTAGATATAAATAGATAACTAGGGATGAATAAGTGACATTGGTTTTTTAAACTAATGTCTTTAAAAGGTCTCAAGTTTGACAGAGGCAATGCCCCTTCAGTGATTAAAACTGGGTAAGAGAAAGATGAGAAAAAGAGGCCAAAAGTAAACCATTCTAGCTCTTAATCCTCCAGCTCTTATCATGGGAAGGGACAATTAAGGGAGTTGAAATGTAAGGTATCAAAAACTCATTTCATGTGATCAGATCATAGTTATTATACTATGTTTATATAGGTGAACTATTCTCCCAGTATAATGTGAACTCCTTTTGAGACCATAGACGTTTTACTTTTGTATGTTGTATCCTCAATACATAGTATATAAAGAGTTTCTTTTAAAAATGATTGGGGTTTTTTATTTTTTAGTTTCTTCCTATTCTTTTTCTTTTGTCTTTGAAATCTTTGCTAAAATTTAAATTGTGTGTCATAATGTCTAACTTTTTCTGATTTTTATAAACAGTAAGATTGTATGATATTTCTTTCTAAGGTTCCAGATTTTTCTATTTCAACAGCTTATTTATTTTTATGCTTCAGTATCAAATACTTAATGGCATTTTACTTTGTTGGTTCCTCCACTTCTAAAGGATGACATTATCATGTAAACAGAATAGAAATTTTGGTGGGCAGAGAATAACCTGGAAGCTCTCCTCAATTTCCCTTGGAAACAATGTTAATTAAGTCTCTAAAAAGATTCTGGAGCAACAGAACCTACAAAAAACAGAGAGGGGGAGCATCTTGGAAGGACTTCAGGAAATGTCTGTCCCACTTTGGGGTAGGGCAAGTATGACCCAGCACAGGCAGGGGTGATAAAGGCAGCAGCAGGCTCTCAGACCCAATGCAGATCACCAACCAAAGCCCCTTAAGTCCCTGGTCAGCAGGCCAACTGAAAGTCTCCAGGTCTAGCATAGAAGACGTATTGAAAGCCCCAGAACCCCAGCTAAGGGGGAAGCCACTAACAACCTCAAGCCTGAACTGCAGACAGAGAGTTTTTAGTTCTCTCACCTCCTGAGAAGCTTGGGTCCATGCTCCCCTGTGACCCCTGAACAGAGCTCAATTTTAAAAACCATGAACTAGGCAAAGCATGAGTAAGAAGCAAGAGGAAACCCTAACTATAGACATCTTATAAGGATAAAGAAAATTAAAAACTTCTTCTCAAAGGAGGATACTGGAAATATCCCATTGTGAAGCCTCAGAGGGGAATATGAATGTGTCTCAAGTTCAAAAGGCATCTTGGAAGAGATCAAAAAGGATTTTAAAAATCAAGTAGAGTGGAAGCTTGATGGTGCAGTGGATAGAGCACCAGCCCTAGAGTGAGGAGGACCTGCGTTCAAATGTGGCCTCAGACACTTAATAATTAGTAGCTGTGTGACCTTGGGCAAATCACTTAACCCCATTGCCTTAAATAAATGAAATAAATGAATAGATAGATAAATACTTTTTTTAAAAAATAGAACTGACCAAGAAGATGGTGGAATAGGTCAAAAAATTCCAAGCTCTCCAGAATACCTTCACAAACAAGTTATAAAAGACCCTGAGGGTGAATGAATAGTAGCAAAAATAAACATAAGTTGAGGCAGAACTGCGCTCCTCCTGGGACAACCAGAGATCAGAAGGAAGATATGGAAGTAACGCTGGAGTAAAGTGTAAACTCCTCCCTGAAACAGCAAGAGGCAAGCCCTGGGACCAGCTGGATTGTAAGGTATCCTCTGCCCTACACGCAGGAGTTCTCACCTCACATTCAGGCTTCTGAGAGAGAGAGAAGAGGGAATACCTCTCCTAATAAGGAATTCAAGGACCAGCTGTGCTGCCAATGCAGTCCTTGGCAAGAAGGAAGCAATACATGCCCAGTGAGTGCAGAAGAATTGGTGCCCAGGGACTTCATTGGTTGTAGACACTTAGAGCTTGGCCTTTGTTTCAGGCTAGAGGGAAGAATTGAAGATTATAGCCATTGGAGGGATTTCAGGGAATAAGAGAATTTCTAGCACAGGTCTGAGGGTTTATTGGTATAATTGGGCCCTGAAAAACATTTCTGAGGCCAGAGACACCATCCCCCACACCCCAGAACCAGAGATGAATATAACAAGAAGCTGCTAATAAAAATTAAAATAAACAGACAAAGAAAAAGGAATCTAAACATAGATAGTTACTGTGGAATAAAGAAGACCAGGGTTTAGTCTTCAGAGGAAGATGGTGAAGCAGAAACAGCCTCTTCTACTCCAAAGAGTAATGTCAAAAAGAATAGAACTCAGAAAAGACTTTAAAAGTCAATTAAGGGGCGGCTAGGTGGCACAGTGGATAGAGCACCGACCCTGGAGTCAGGAGTACCTGAGTTCAAATCCAGCCTCAGACACTTAATAATTACCTAGCTGTGTGGCCTTGGACAAGCCACTTAACCCCATTGCCTTGCAAAAACTTAAAAAAAAAAAAGAAAAAAAGTCAATTAAGAGAGATTGAGGAAACTCTCCCAGACTACTTTGTGTGTGTGTTTGTGTGTGTGTGTGTTTGTGTGTGTAAAGAAAGTTAAGTGTGGCAGAAACTTAGATTAGACCAACACCTCACATCCTATACCAAGTTAAGATCAAAATGGGTTCAGGATTTAGACATAAAAGACAAAATTGTAAGCAAACTAGGAGATCAAGGAATAGTTTACCTGTCAGATCTACAGAAAGGGAAATAGTTTGTGACCAAGGAAGAGATGGAGAACATCATTAAAAGCAAACTAGATAATTTTGATTATATTAAATTAAAAAGCTTTTCCACAAACAAAAACACTAACCAAGATCAAAAGAAAAGGAGTAAATTGAGAAACGATTTTTATAACCAGTATTTCTAACAAAGGACTCATTTCTAAAATATATACAGAACCGAGTCAAATTTATGTGTGTGTGTGTGTGTGTGTGTGTGTGTGTATAAAACCATTCCCTAATTGACAAATGGTAAAAGGTTATGCAGAGGCAATTTACAGATGAAGAAATCAAAGCAATCCATAATCATATGAAAAATTGCTCTAAATCATTACTGATTAGAGAAATGCAGATTAAAGCATCTCTGAGGTACCACCTCACATCTCTCAGATTGGCCAATATGACCAGAAAGGACAGTGATCAATGTTGAAGGTGATGTGGGAAATCTGGGACACTAATGTGTTGTTGGTGGAGCTGTGAACTCATCCAACCTGAGAAATTTGGAACTATGTCCAAAGGGCCACAAAAACGTGCATACCCTTTCATCTAGCAATACCACTACTGGGTCTATACCCTGAAGAGATTATGATAAAGGATTGGAAATTGAGTGAATGTCCATCATTTGGGAAATGGCTGAACAAATTGTGGTATATGTATGTTATGAAACACTATTGTTCTATTAGAAACCCATCCCCAGGAGAGATGGGAATTTAGAGAAGCCTGGAAAGAGTTGCATGAACTGATGCCGAGCAAGATGATCAGAACCAAAAGAACATTGTACGCCCTAACAGCAATGTGGGGTTCATCAATCTTAATGGACTTGCTCACTTTATCAGTGCAACAATCAGGAACAATTTTAGGGTATCTGCAATGGAGAATACCATATACATCCAAAGAAAGAATTGTGGAGTTTAAACAAAATCCAAAGACTATGACCTTTAATTTTTTAAAAAAGACATCTTATTATGTAATTTTGCTATCATATTTTAATTTTTCCTTAAGGATATGATTTCTCTCTCAACACATTAAACTGATCACTATTTAGCATGGAAATAATGTAAAGACTATCAGACTGCCTTCTGTGGGAGATGGGGGGGGAGGGAAGTGAGATTGGGACAGGAAATTGTTAAGGAAACAATAAAAAAAAGAAAGTTAACTAGAAAAAGAGATCCAAAATCAGGAAAAAATTGAGTTCTTGAAAATTGGAATTGGACAAGGGAAAGTCAGTGAAATTAGACCAAGAAACAATTAAACAAAATGAAAAAAATAGAAGAGAATATGAAATACCTCTTAAGAAAAACAACTGACCTGGACAACAGATCAAGAAGAGAAAATGTAGGGCAGCTAGGTGGCACATTGGATAGAGCACCGGCCATGAAGTCAGGAGGACCTGAGTTCAAATCCACCTCAGACACTTAATAATTCCCTATGTGATCTTGGGCAAGTCACCTAATCCCACTGCCTTGCAAAAAAAGAAAGAAAGAAAAGAAAGCATAAGGATAATCAGGGGTACCTGAAAGTTACAATTGAAAAAAGACTCGATACAACATTATAAGAAAGAAAGAAAATTTTTCTATCCTGAATTCTTGGAACAAGAGGGGAAAGTAGAAATAGTAAAAATTCACTGATCATTTCCTGAAAGGAATCTTGGGAAGAAAACTGACAGTAATATCATAGCTGAATTCCAAAGCCCCCAAATTAAGGAAAAAATATGAAGAACAAAAGTAAAAAAATATTCAAATTTGGAGGAGTCTCAATTAGACCTACACAAGACCTAGCCATGACTACTTTAAAGGACCACAGAAAAGCAAAAGAACTGGGGTTCTGGCCGACAATATCATACCCTGCATAACCCTGAACTCAGAAAAATAAGACATTCAATGAACTGACAGACTGTCAGGATTTTGTGGCAAAAAGACCTGAACTTAATAGAAAATTTGGCATAAAAGATGCAAGTGAAATGAAAGGTAAACATCAAAGACTAGTAATTAATTACAAGGCACTCAATAAGGACAAATTATTTACTATTTGTACATGGTAATGTAAACCTTATGTCCAAGATTGGTATTAGTAATTGGGAGTTCAAAAGAGCAATTAGGGTAGAACCTGAGTATAATAGTGTAGGAAAAGATAAAAAAAAAATTGAGTTATCATCTTATTCAAATGAGATATAAGAGGAATAATTGATACAGAGGAATTGGGAAAATAGAATTAATAGTTCTGGAAACTTATTGTCATTGGGAATGGGATGAAGAAGGAAGGATTTGTTGTATGTGTTTGTGTGTGTGTATTTACATATATGTATAGTACATATTTATAGGTATAAAATCCTTTTAAATTCAGATAGAAATGAAAGGAGTTGATAGGGAAGGTATTGATTTAGAGAGTGAGGGAATAGGATAAGAAGTTATAAAGAAGAGTATGCAGATCAATGGGGAGGGAGGGTGTAGCAGGGTATGTAAGGGAGGAATTGTTCAAAGAGCAATAGAAGTAAAGTAGAGAAGTAGTGGGAGTTATTAGTTTCAAATGTTATAAAAATGAGAGATGTAAATCAAATACATAGAAATCTATGAATATGTATGTATATGTATCTATGAATGTGTATATGTGTAGAGGTATGTGTGTATGCATATATATATATATATATATAATGTTGGTATGTCTATGTAAGTTTGAATATAATTATATGTGTATATATATATATTTATATATACATATGGATGTAGACATCTAAACTTAATTGTAGGCTTCCAGGGGGAAGGGTAGTAAATAATGTACAGCAGAGTACAGAAGAAAACCTGCAAGGAAACAAATTAAAAATGGACAATTTTGAACAAAATGTATAATATTATATAGACTTCCTTGAAATGGAAAAATTGCTTTATATTATGAATCCTTTCATGTTTTGCTGTGCGCATGATAATTTTTTTCTTATTTTGTATTAAAGTTTTAAAAAATATAAAATATAGAATTGGCCAAATGGAAAAAAGATATAAAAGCTAACTGAAGAAAATAATTCCTTGACAATTAGAATTGGGCAAGTGGAAGTTAATGACTTTATGAGATATCAAGAATCAGTCAAATAAAATCAAAAAATGAAAAAATAGAAGCAAATGTGAAATATCTCACTGGAAAAACAACTAACCTGGAAAAAAATCCAGGAGAGAATTTAAGAACTATTGAATAGTAGAAAGCCATGATCAAATAAAGAGCCTGGACTACATCTTTCAAGAAAGAACCATAGGGTAAAATCATCATTGAATGAATCCATTAATTACTTCCTTCCTGAATGGGATCTCAAAGAGAAAACACCAAGGAATATTGTAGACAAATTTCAGAAATATTAGGTCAAGGAGAAAATATTGCAGGACATTCAGTGAAATAGCAAATATTCAAGCTTTTTCTGATAAAAAAAAAAAAAAACCTAGAGCTGAACAGCAAATTCGATCTTCAAATACAAGACTCAAATAAAAAGGTAAACAGGAAAGGGGAAAAATGTTATACAATAACATTAAATTGTTTATATCTTACACAGGAAGATGATATTTGTAAATCTTGAGAACTGTATCTCTGGTAGAAGGAATATACTTGGAGGATATGGGCACAAGCTGAATTTGATGTAATGATATAAAAATTAATTAAGGTATTAAGAAAAGGATTGTATTAGGAAAAGAAAAAGGAGGAGACAGAATAGGGTAAATTACATCGCAGGAAGTGGCACAAATAATGTATTAGAGGGAAAAAAAGGGAAGGGATGAGAGTTGGTTGAATCTTCCTCATTGGATTTGTCTCAAGAAGGAAATAACATAAGCACTCAGTGAGGTTTTAGAAATTTATATTACCCTAGAGGAAATTAAGAAAGGAAAGAGGGAAAATGGAAGGAGAAGATAAAAAGTAGGACACAAAAGTAGGTTAGAAAAAGGAGGGGAGGGGGCAGCTAGGTGGCACAGTGGATAGAGCACCGGAGTACCTGAGTTCAGATCTGGCATCACACACTTAATAATTACCTAGCTGTGTGGCCTTGGACAAAGCATTTAACCCCATTGCCTTGCAAAAACCTTAAAAAAAAATAGAGGGGATCTCTATCAGTTATGAAATGCCTGAAGAAATTGTGTTCTATAAATGGGAGGAAATGTAAGAGATCATGAGAAGGTGGATTTAGAAAAGCCTGGAAAGCACTGCAGGAACTGATGTGAGTTTGAGTGAAATGACAAGAATCAGGGTAACATTATTATGATGGACTTAAATCCTTTCAAGCTGTTCAGCGATGAGGACAATTCTAAAAGTCTTGTCTTGCAAATACCAACCACATCTAAATAAAAAACTGGAGTCTGAATGCAGATCATGAGTTTCTATTTTCAAACTATTTTTGCCCTGTAAAATTTGTTTTATGTTTCCCCCCCCCTTTAGTTCTTAATTCTTTCACAACATGACTGATATGCAAATATGTTAAATATGAGTGTACATGCATAACCTTTATCAGATTACTCACTCTTGGGGAAGTAGGAAAGGGCAGGGGAAGATAGATAAATGTGGAACTCAAAAATCTTTTTTTTTGGGGGGGGGGGCTCAAACTCACAAAAAGATGAATATTCCAAACTATCTTTGCATGTAATTGGAAAAAATAGAGTAAAATAACATTAAAAAACAAATTAGCTTCCCTGCTTTAAAAAGTAAAATAATTTTAAAAGATTCTTGGATGGTTTGCTCTCATTATCAAATTGTTCCTCCATGCAGTTACTAGAAATCATCCTATACTTCTTTTTTGTTGGGTAGCTTTTTCCTCATCCAAACATTTCCAATATTTTCACTTTCTTCCTTGAGTCTAATTCATGAATTTATCCATTTTTGTCTATTATCTTTCTCTTGGACTATATATTTGTTGGATATACTTGTGTCTCAATTGCCCCTTTTAGTTAATCTTTACCTTTTGAATTTTTACCATTTTACTGCCAGAGTCTTTTCATTGAAAAAGCAGTACTGTGGAAAGACTAGCATCAAGAGTCAGAAGGCTGATTTTTTTTTCCTAGTTTCAGATACATATGTGACTATGGCAAATAATTTTAAACCCTCTCCCCCCCCATCTCATCTGTAGAAAAAAGAGAAAATTATAAGTGTTTTGTTCTATTTTATGCAGTTATCATGAGTTTCTTTTTTCAGATTTTATCATATATTTGTACTACTCACAATGTAGATATTAGTTCTGCATTAGTTTCACTAATCACAGTTATAGTTAGAGTGCTTAATAATTTATTCTTTTGAATTTTAATTACAATCACATTAAATTTAGTTTCAAGTTATTCAAATTATTTCTTAAAATAACTATTTAATCCTAATTACTTGTCTAATTAAATGATGAAATTCTCTTTTTATTTATATCTGTTCTTGTAATATTGGACAGTTGTTTTCCTGGAATTAAATTTTAGGATTTTACTTTTATTAGAGTAATGTTATCTAAACATGTATAGGATTGATGCTAAAAGTTTTCCTTTTTATATCTGCCTTAATAATGTTGAACAAATGATCTAGGATATTTTTTGAGGTTTTTCTCTTTTAAAGATGTTCTCTGACCCTTTTTACAGATTGATGACATTGATCTAATCAGCGCTAACATGGAGAATTCCTTAGCTTCTATTGGAGGATTTTGCTGTGGTAGATCTTTTGTAATTGATCACCAGGTATGATTGACATTGTTTGCCTGAAAATTTAAGTTGGCTGCAGAGTTCTTATTTTCTAATTATTCTTGAAATCATGTTGCTAAGAATGAATTGGTGAAGAAGAATGATAATAGAAATATAGAATCATTTTCCACTTCATTAAGGACTGAGTTACATAATTCTTAGACTAGAATAGGAATAGGAACAGAAGAAAAGAATAGCAATAGGAACAGAAGAAAAGAAATTTCAGAGTCAAACTCACTAAAGGATTCTTGATTTAGAGGTTGAAAAGGATCTTAAACATCATCTGCCTTCTACAATTTACAAATGAGACAACTAAATCTTACAGGTGAATAACCAAAGTGGGATTAAACCCAACTTCTCTTATACCAAATCTAGATTCTTTTTAGTATACCTCATTGCTCTCCGTATTTGTAAGAATTTAAAGTCTATTCTACTGGCTTATCTTGTTATTGAAGATTATGGCAGCAGATTGGATTTGGATATGGTCCTAGCTATAGAATATGTCTTATTGTTGGAGGACCAGTTTAGCAAAGTATAGAGAGTCTTATCACCATTATCATTTCTTTGACCATGTAATGAAGAAAAATACAGTCTTGTGTAGTAGTCCCTTTCTGCTTCTAAAATGGTGACATGACTGTTTAATAATGTATAAATATTAATTTAATCATTAGATAACAAAAATATGTTTATGGTGAAAATATTGAGTCATCTGTTAATGAAACCAAAAGATAAAATGAAGTTGTAACTAAAAGAAATAATGTCTTTCTCTATAAAGACAAAAAAAGGAGTAGGCAAAAAATATTTTAATAGATCCAAAGTCAGCAGTAAACATTATTTTGTAGAAAGGATATTAGTTACCAAATCTTCTATTTCAGTGCTCATGATAAACATTTACAAAAAAGAATAATGAAAAATAATTATAGCTTATGTGTCAACATAATAGTTTGGAAGTACCTACCTACCTATGTGGGAGTCCTTTCATTAATCATCTGTCTGTATAGTTAGAACATTGCCTTGTTACAGCAAATGTAAAAATAAATACCAAGTTGGAAAAAATAAGAATATGACTTGCATTTGAGGCTACTTACCTCTAATCTGTTGAAAAAAACAAGTTGATGCTGAAAATGAATAAAATGATAGTCATAGTTCCTAAGGAAATTTAGCTTTTATAAATCATTTGCCACAAAAGGAAGACCAAAAACAATTCAAAAATTGCTTCAGTCAATAAATAGTTGTTTTCCTTGCTAAATAGACAGCAATAAAGGGTAATATTTTCACCTCTATTGAAATTATTTAATTTTTCCACTTTCATGAAAAAGGTAGTATTTAGCATTCATCCATTAGAAAGTTTGTGAGTTCCATATTTTTCTACCACCCTCCCTTCCTTACCCCTTCCCTGAGGAACAATCAGATAAAAAATGTACATGTACAATTGCGATTAACATAATCCCATATTAGTCATGTTGTGAGAGGAGTTAGAATTAAGGGGAAAAAACCATGACAAGAAGGGAAAAATAATAGAAGTTTTTAAAAAAGTGACCATAGAATGTTTTGCTGTGCATTCAGAATCCATAGTTTATTCTCTGGATGTAGACAACTTTTTCCTTATCAAATCTCTCAGGATTGTCCTTGATCATTGAACTGTTGAGAGGAGTTGCATTCATCATAGTTGATCATCTCACAATGTTATATAGTTAATGTCCCAATATTCTCTTGGTCCTGCTTACTTCACTCAGCATGTCTTTCCATGCTTCTCAAAATCTAGCTGCTAATGATTTCTTAGGGAATAATAATACTCCATAGCATTCATATACCTTAACTTGTTAAGCCATTTCCCAATTGATAGGTATCCCCTCAATTTCCAATTCTTTGCCATGGGAAAATAAAAGCTGCTATAAATATTTTTGAACACGTGAGACTTCCTGTTTTTTGTGATGTCTTAGGGATATAACCTTAGTAAAGATACTGCTGTGTCAATTTTGTTGTCCTTTGGGCATAATTCCAAATTGTTCTTCAGAATGACTGGATCAGAAAGGAAATATTCTATTCTATATTATAATTTCATTAATAAAATCTGACAGAAGAGGAAATAGACATTATGAGCAGTACTGCATCATAAAATATTAAGAAACAATAAAGGAAATCAAAAAATTTTTAAAGTCTTGGTGAGACAATCCAGATAAGCCAGATAATTCCAAAGTATGAAATTGCAAAGAAGATAATATATTTTTTAAAATAGAAAAGATTCCTATAAAAATTATTTTTCTCCATCAATGACAGAGAAATTAGTAAATTAGGACTTCAGCATCACATGAGCACATAGCTAGACCAGAAAAAAAAAAGCATATTCTTTGTGTATCTGTATTGGAGGCCACAATTTTGAAGTAATTGAGCAATTAAATTTCAAGGTATCTTTCTGAAAGGGTAATACCAAAAGCTTGGGTAAAAATCATTGGACATTATTACTATTGAAAAAATGTATTAAAATTATTAATAAGTGCAAATTATAGTTTATTTTCCAAATCTACCAAATTGTTATGAGACTATTCTACTTCAAGTCCTCCTTGATGAAGATTTGAAAGAGAATAGGAAGATTTTTGCAAAAAATATTCTATAAAATATTACATCTTTACAGTCATACAGTTGCCTAAAGGGTACCAAGAACACAAAGTTTTATTTTCTATATTTACTATAAAAAATTGCAGCAAGAACTTCCAGGAAACATTCCCCTCCCCCCAAAAAATTAATATCAATATTTTTCTAATAATTCTGAATGGTTGCAAGTCATGGAATATCATACTTCATAATGAATTATTAAAGTCTTCAAGGCACCCCCATCACTAGTTATCTATTGGACATTTCCAGTCATATTTTCCATAAGCATTTCAAATTTAGCACATACAAAACTGAACTCATAATTTCTCCAAAACCTACTTGCCTATTTCTGTGGCGAGTACTCCATCCAATTACCCAAATTTACACCTCATTATCATACTTAACTCCTCACAATCTCTTATTCCGCATATCTTTTTTGCTGCCAAAACTTGTCATTTCCACCTCGACAATATCTTTTACATCTATTATTTTTCTCTCTTCTCACATGCCTATTACCCTAGTTTAGTGCCTTATTTCCTCTTAGGCTTAGTCAGGCCCCACTAGGGCCTAGACTATTGTGGTAGCTTCCTAATTGATCTCCTTGCCTCATATCTCTTCTCTGTTACTTTAATACAGCTATAAAAATCTCTTAAACTTACTATTAACACCCCCACCCCCTATGCACACACACATCAACAGCTTAGCATCAACTGCTAATCTCAGCTAAATAAAATTCTTTAAAAAGTGCTTTTGTGGGGCAGCCAGGTAGTGTAGTGGATAGAACACTGGCCCTGGAGTCAGGAGTACCTGAGTTCACATCCAGCCTCAGACACTTAATAATTGTCTGGCTGTGTGACCTTGGGCAAGTCATTTAACCCCATTGCCTTAAATTTAAAAAAAAGGTTAAAAAAGTGCTTTTGATTCAGTAGAGCAAAATGCTGCTTTAAAGGTTCTCCTCCAACAAGCTGTTCCTTTTCAGAATTCCCCAAAAGACTTAATACTTTCAAGATCATTAATATTAAACAAGGTAAAAAGCAAGTGGTGGATATACTCTCACTAAAAGTGTTCAACACTATCTTGGAAGAAATACATTCCCTGGAACATTATGGAACCTCTTGAATGAAATCTATAAATAGTCAAAAGAATTTAGTCTCATTCTATATACAATAAAAACGCACAGCATTTGGATTATAGCACAAATTATATAGACAACATATAGAACATATAGATCAAATTCATCAGATTTGTTAGATTTGTTAGATAGGTAGAACCTCTATCTATATATCTTGGACAAATGCCCCATATGGACAAAGATTTACTAAGTAAAAGTGAATTAAAACTAGACTTTAAAAGGTCTTGAAAACTTGAGAAAGTGCCTCTTTTTAATTCCTAGTGTCTGGCATTCTTGGTTTACAGTAACTCTTCAGTTGAATTCTTTAGAATAAACAGATTTAAAGTAAAATAAGAGGAATATTTCTATCTATATACTAACATAATATATACTAACATAACTCTAGTAGGAATTAATAAATATGAGAAAAATCCTTAAAAAGAGAAAGAAAGAGAACTTTAAAAGACTCTCCCTACTCCCCAATGTTTTTCTCTGTGTTGTTAAGTTTTGAGTATCAGATGCCCACAAATTTCAAAAAACTTTAGATCAACCTTGATGACTCTTTGAACTGAAGTAAGTTAAACTGATGTTCTATAACCAGTTCAACCTCATAAGTAATTTTTTCTTTACTGTGATCTTAGGCATTTTCCATTCTTTCTTCTCATCTAAGCATTAAAAATCATACTGACTTTAGCTCTAAATTTCTGCAAGTCTATTTTTCACATGTTTTGTTATACTCTGAGGCAACTCTGTAGAGTTTTGAGTATTTAGTTTTACAAAGGTCATTGATAGAGGAATAACCAGAATAGGTATGTGGGAGGGGAAGAACTTAAAACTGTTTCTTGGGGTTTGTTTGAAAGAACTAGAAATGTATAACATGGAGAAGAGAAGACTTACGGAGAGTGAAGGTCTTTGGTGGTGTGGTTTGTAGTGGAAAGATTATTGGATTTTAAGTTAGAAGGGAGCTGGGTGAGAATCTCATGTTTTCAGTCTGCTAACTTTATTTTCATATATAAGTCATTCATGAAATCTTAATTTGTTTCGTCATATTTGATGAATGATAATAGTAACTGTATTATACAGCATGAGAGACACTGGCACAGGACCACCAGCATGTTGTCCCATCATCAGAGAGGGTGTTGTATTCTCTGAGTACAGTGCCTGTTCCCTAAGCATAGTATAAATCACAGCTGTTTAGAAAGAGGACCAATGAATAGAGGACAATGGGATTATGGCTGGGTTTTAAGATTGAATAAAGTGGTGGTGAGAAGAATTTGTTTCTTACTCTTGGTTTTATTTCTTCACAGCGACTTTCTGGTCAAGGATATTGTTTTTCAGCCTCTCTACCTCCCTTATTAGCTGCAGCTGCTATTGAGGCCCTCAACATCATGGAAGAGAATCCAGGTATTTGTTTATTCTGGAAGATTTTAGTAAAAAAAAATCATAGTTCTTTGACATCAAATTATTGGTTTGATTTCTTTTAGAATTACCTAGAGGAAACATCAGCTATATTTTTGCGTGAATTTTTGGTTTCATATCCCAAACCTTTTCACAATGTGATTAAAATGCATCCCATGGAAAAAATTCTCTGTTAGAGAAATACTGCCTTTCACGGATTTATGGTAGTATTTCTTTCTCACTTTTGATCCTATTTCTTGATTTTCATAAAGAAAAGAGAGAGAGAGAAAAATAAATAAATGGAATTGTTCCTCTAATTTTTCCCCCTTCACTCTCTGAGTAATAAATATCAAATTAGTTTTTAGTGTACTGAAAAAGTCATAGTGTTTCTAAAGGGATCTGAGCATCTTATATCTATCTTTCTTATAAGAAGACTCAGCATTGATAGAATCTATCAAAATAGGTGGTGTTTTCATCTCATTTATAGAATAGTGGATAAAGAACCTTTAAAAAAAAAGACTATCTGGGCCCTTACTGGCTATGTGAACCAGGCAAATTGCTTAATCCTTCACTTCTGCAGACAACTTTCTGACACTGTTAGTTACAGAGAAGATGCTAACCTGTATTGGTGGAATGAATTTCCTTACCTCAGAGGTCCTTGTCCCAATGAATTTTAAAGTTTCATTCTGAGCCTAATTCCTTATTTACAGATCTGAGCTTTTTTAATCAGCAAATTATCATCTCTTCTCCCATTTTTGTATTTATCTATATCCTTAACAATTTCTGGGCAGGATTTTAGAATCCTAATATATTGAATTTTGTAGACTTTTTTTTAAAAACTTCCATTTTATTTGATATTAGAATAAATTTACTTTCATTTCCTGAAGACTTCCTGATGAAATTCCTCCAAGTGAAGTAGTTTTTCCTGCTCTTTATGAACAATTTTCTATTCCCAGGAAACTTAAAATATATTTCAGAGAATGACTTTTCTATAAACTTTTTAATGCTTTCACTGAATGAGTTTATTTTTCTTTTTACCAGAAATTATTCATTACAATTAGTCAATTTTCCAGAAATTAGTTATGAAATAATAAGTGATTTATCAGGAAATTAGCTAAGACTATTAACTATCATGATTCTCTTCTTTAAAAAATGCACAAATAAAATTGTAAAAAGTGTTTCTTATCTGCTGCTTCTCATCCTAAACTTTCAATATTCAGGGAAATAGAAAAATTGTATGTTTGTGTGTATATTACTTAAACATCACTTGATTTTTTTTTATATTTCCTTAGCAAATACTAAAATTTAATTTTACTTAAGCATATATTCTTAGAAAGAGAATCTAAAAATTACCTTCATTCCTACTTCTTAGCCTGATTAAGGTTCTTTAGAGTCCAGGAATAGTGCTTGCAAAGCTAAACATTTATTCCTGAACCTCTTATCTAGGTTCACTGGTAATTCCAGCAAAACCAAGCCCTGCCTTTAAACTTCAAATTCTGTTCAAAGTTTGTATATCTAAATGAGAAGAAGATGGATCTTTATTTTCAGTAACATATCAATAATTGTTATTGTTTCCTAAATGCAATTCATTTGTTGTATTTAGTGCTTTTCTGGTCCTTAATCTGCTTTTCTTATAAGTCTTCAATTAAATGATTATCAATATCTATGTATATGTATGAATATACATATTGTAGCCTTCTTGAGGGGTAAGGGAGGGGAGAGAATAATGTAAAAAGTGCATAGCAGAGAACAAAAGAAAAGTATGGGAAATAAAGAAAAGAAAACAATCTCCCAGCTTTATAAAGATTTTCTTGAAATGGGAATTTATTGCTTTATATTGAATCCTCTCTTATGTTCTGCTGTATATATAGCAATACTTTTTTTCTTATTTTGTTTTTAAGTTTAATATAAAAACAAATGACACTTTAAAAAACAATCTTCAGTTAATCTCAGAAAGTAGTGTTTTTGAGCATTCTTTTTAGGTTTATAATGATCCAAATAAAATAACAGGGTTTTTCTTTGCTTCATTAGATATTTTTCAGATGTTGAGGAAGAAGTGCAAACAAATTCATAAAGCCTTACAAGGGTAAGTTTAATATATAGATCATATGTAAAGTTCATTAGAAAGATCAGAGTTCTAGTTGTTTTCTGTTTTTAGCATTGTTTTTAATTATTCTAATTTCTAAACAAGGTTGTAAAATAATGTCACTGTGCCCTAAAACTATGTGTAATTTTTGTTTGTAAAAAGCCAGTAAGTATACATGAATTTCAAAAGTAATATTTCAAATGTTTGAAAAAAAGTTTTCATTTTGATTTAGCCATACTTAGACTATTCATTCTTCATACTAAATTGAAAGAAAAATCTCAAATTTTTAATGTCCGTGCCATTAAGTAAATAAATGTGACACATTTAAAGTCCTCACCTGTTCACATTAGAATTTTTAAGAATATTTTCAACTTTAGTACGTCAGTATGTGTCAAGGTTCAGTTGTGTATATAATAGTGTGGTGGACTCTATGAGGAAATTAAAAAACAAAACAAAACTGGGGGGGGGCAACTAGGTGACGCAGTGGATAGAGTACCGGCCCTGGAGTCAGGCGGACCTGAATTCAAATTCGGCCCTAGACAAATAATAATTAATTAGCTGTGTGACCTTGGGCAAGTCACTTAACCCCATTGCCTTGCAAAAAAACCCTTAAAGAAAACTAGGGGGGAAAAAACAACTAGAGATTTTTCCTAACCTTAAGAAAGTTATCTTAAGTTTGACTTTTTTCTTAAGTACTAAGGTTCATTGTATATTCACACATTTCTCATTGGTTTTACTCTTTTAAATCTTAATATTCTGTTCTTTTGAGATCTTAAATATATTACTATAAATCATAGAATACAGGTTACAGTGTATTGCTATTGATCTTTCAGCATTTTAATTTCTAGTGCTGATTTTCGTTTTAATAACATTGCACATTTTGAGCTATTAGAACAGATTTCAAAAATTTAACTATCAAAACTAAATCCTCTTCCTCCTTTATTTTAAATGTTTAGAAGTCTAAAACCCTCTACTGGAGTGTTTCATTCATCTGTCTATCCAATAAGTATCTGTAATATGCCTAGTATGTACTTACCATTATTAAGTACAAGGAAGATATAAAGTATTATTATTTCTTATTTATTTGTATTAACGTAGGCATACTTCTGGTAACTCAATATATAAATGTCTTGTTGGCTTCTGTTAAGTAAATGTATGTTTTTCAAATGGTTGGTTTTTGTCCTTCATTGTCAAAGAAGACCAAAGAAGACAGGGATCATGTTCCTGTCATTAATCAACAAGGATCCATCAGCACTGAGTAGTTGAGACTCACCATATGTCTTTGATCCATCAGTAGCCTTCAGGGCATCATAAAAACATTTTGATTTGTTACTTTCTACATAAAATTGTATTTCATCTTATTGAACCAAGAGCCCTGTATTTCTCTAAGCTCTGCTTGTACTTTAGTTTTGATGGAATGCCTTCTTAGAAATGGATGAACTATCTTGCTGGTAAACCCTGGGAAATTCTCATTTTTTCATCTAGTAGCTTCTGTATTTCCCCATCATTTTCATCAAACCAGTGTTTGAAAGTATTCTGGCTCATATCTCTGAAAGCTGCCCACTCTTTTTTCTGTTCAGAGATACACTCTAATCTCTTGACATTAATTCTTCTAGTATTCATTTTTTCTTGGGGCAGTCTTTTGGTTGAATGTGAATATTTAGCTTAGAGAGGTGAGTCTGTAATCAGTCCAGCATTCTGCACCACACATTGCCTCTTTCATTCTGACATCCTATCTGTCTCTTCTCCTTACAACCACATAGTCTAATAGATGTCAATGTTCGCTACAAGGGTTCATCCAGGAAGTTTTATTGCACAACTTTTCAGTAGTAGTTGACCATTGCTATTGCTGTTTCCTGCTGCCATGTCTGGTAATCTGAGCTAAATGAAATTTATAATACCAAAAATGTAAGCTTCTTTTTGAAGTAGGAGGGTAATGAAAAAGAGGTGACAAATGCCAGACTGACTTCCACACATATACTGTTAAGCCACTTCATCATAATGTAATGCCTCTTTCTTTACAATAAGAGACAATGCTTTACAAAGTGCTTTCTACTAATACAGGGAAAGGTGACTCACAGATATTCACTTCACTGTAGCCAAATCTCTACCAAAATTTGATTTTGTTCTAGTCAGTCAATCAAAAACAAACTTCTACTGTGTGCCAGGTGATAAGGCTAAACTCTAAGCTTAAAAAGAAAGGTAAAAGATAGTCCCTGCCCTGAAGGATCTTCAAATCTGGGGGAAGATTGCACTAAAGGAAACTGTAGGAGGAGAAAGGAGGGAACATATTCCCTGTTAGGCCATTACAGAGAGATCCAGACAAGTGCAGCTGGTTAGGAAATTGATAAGAAAGGTCTTGTTCCAACCTTCAGGTCTTATTCCAACCTCCCAGCCTTGGAGAACAGGATTGTGTATTGCAAGATTTTGTGTTTCACTTTACAAAAGTGGAACATGCCTGGTTAGGTCATGGAAGTCCCCATCCTTGTCTTGTTATTGCCAAATATATCTGTAGAAAAGGCCTTGAATAGAAGTGCCAGTGAAAAGAGAAGCACAATTGTATATCACAGCTGGTCCCATGGAATTAAGACTAAAAATAATTAAAGTTATTATAGGTATGACTAAATAAATACTAAAATTCTCTGTATGATTAATGTTTCATAAAAAAGTTTTTGTTATTGTTAACCATATGCATACTATCTGAAATATAAATGTAACAAAATTGATAATGAGATATTCTTTATAATGGATTTTTTAAAATTTATTTTTATTAAAGATATTATTTGAGTTTTACATTTTCCCCCCCCAATCTTGCTTCCCTCCCCCCTTCCCCCACAGAAAGTACTCTGTCAGTCTTTACTTTGTTTCCATGTTGTACCTTGTTCCAAATTGGGTGTGATGAGAGAGAAATCATATCCTTAAAGAGAAGACAAGTCTTAGGAGGTAACAAGATCAGACAATAAGCTATCTGTTATTTTTTTCTAAGTTAAAGGGAATAGTCCTTGCACTTTGTTCAAACCCCACAGCTCCTTATCTGGATACAGATGGTATTCTCCTTTGCAGACAGCCTAAAATTGTTCCCGATTGTTGCACTAAAGAAATGAGCAAGTCCTTCAAGGTTGAACATCACTCCCATGTTGCTGTTAGGGTGTACAGTGTTTTTCTGGTTCTGCTCATCTCACTCAGCATCAGTTCATGCAAATCCCTCCAGGTTTCCCTGAAATCCCGTCCCTCCTGGTTTCTAATAGAACAGTAGTATTCTATGACATACATATACCATAGTTTGCTAAGCCATTCCCCAACTGAAGGATATTTACTGGATTTCCACCACAAACAGGGCTGCTATAAATATTTTTGTACAAGTAATGTTTTTACCCTTTTTTCCTCATCTCTTCAGGGTATAGACCCAGTAGTGGTATTGCTGGGTCAAAGGGTATGCACATTTTTGTTGCTCTTTGGGCATAGTTCTAAATAGCTCTCCAGAAGGGTTAGATGAGTTCACAGCTCCACCAACAGTACAGTAGTGTCCCAGATTTCCCACATCCCTTCCAACAATGATCATTATCCTTCCTGGTCATATTGGCCAATCTGAGAGGTGTGAGATGGTACCTCAGAGAAGCTTTAATTTTCATTTCTCTAATAATTAATGATTTAGAGCATTTTTTCATATGGCTATGGATTACTTTGATCTCCTCATCTGTAAATTGCCTTTGCATAGCCTTTGACCATTTGTCAATTGGGGAATGGCTTTTTGTTTTAAAAATATGATTCAGTTGTCTCTATATTTTAGAAATGAGTCCTTTGTCAGAATCATTAGTTGTAAAGATTGTTTCTCAATTACTACATTTCTTTTGATCTTGGTTACATTGGTTTTATCTGCACAAAAGTTTTTTCATTTAATTTAATCGAAATCATCTAATTGGTTTTTGGTGATGTTCTCCAACTCTTCCTTAGTCATAAACTGTTCCCCTTTCCATAGATCTGACAGGTAGACTAGTCCTTGTTCTTCTAATTTGCTTATAGTATTTTTTTTTATGTCTATGTCCTGTAACCATTTGGATCTTATCTTGGTAAAGGGTGTGAGGTGTTGGTCTAATCTAAGTTTCTTCCTTACTAACTTCCAATTTTCCCCAGCAATTTTTATCAAAGAGGTAGTTTTTATCCGAATGGCCAGACTCTTTAGGTTTATCAAGCATCAGATTACTATAATCATCTCCTGCTTTTACACCTAGTATATTCCACTGGTCCACCACTCTATTTCTTAGCCAATACCAAACAGTTTTGATGACTGATGCTTTATAATATAATTTTAGATCGGGTAGGGCTAAGCCAGCTTCTTTTGCACTTTTTTCATTAAGCTCCTGGCAATTTTTGACTTTTTATTTCTCCATATGAATTTACTTACAATTTTTTCTAACTCATTAAAGTAATTTTTTGGAATTTTGATTGGTACGGCACTAAACAGATAGTTTAGTTTTGGTAGAATTGTCATTTTATTATATTAGTTATACCTATCCATCAGCAGTTGATATTTGCCCAGTTATTTAAATCTAATTTAATTTGTGTGAGAAGTGTTTTATAATTGTTTTCAAAAAGATTCTGAGTCTGTCTTGGCAAATAGACTCCCAAATATTTTACACTGTCTGAGGTTACTTTGAATGGGATTTCTCTTTCTAGCTCTTCCTACTGTTTCTTGCTAGACATATATAGAAAAGTTGAGGATTTATGAGGGTTTATTTTATAACCTGCAACTTTGCTAAAATTGCTAATTGTTTCCAGTAGTTTTTTAGATGTTTTCTTGGGATTCTCTAGGTAGACCATCATGTCATCTACAAAGTGTGAGAGTTTTGTCTCTTCCTTCCCAATTCTAATTCCTTTAATTTCTTTTTCTTCTCTAATTGCTGATGCTAACATTTCTAATACAATATTGAATAGTAGTGGTGATAATGGCCATCCTTGTTTGACCCCTGATCTTATTGAGAATGCCTCTCCCCTCTCCCCATTGAGTATAATGCTTGTTGATGGTTTCAGATAGATACTAATTATTTTAAGGAACAGTCCATTTATTCCTACAATTTCTAGTGTTTTTAATAGGAATGGATGCTGTATTTTGTCAAAAGCTTTTTCAGCATCTATTGATATGATCATATGATTTCTGATAGGTTTGTTGTTGATATAATTGAGTATACTAACAGTTTTCCTAATATTGAACCAACCCTGCATTCCTGGAGTAAATCCTACTTGATCATAATGTATTATCCTAGTGATGACTTTTGTTGTAATCGTTTTGCTAAGGTTTTATTTACGATTTTTGCATCTATATTCATCAGGGAGATAGGTCTATAAGTTTCTTTCTCTGTTTTAACTCTTCCTGGTTTAGGTAACAGTACCATATTGGTTTCATAGAAAGAGTTAGGCAGAGTTCCATCTTTCCCTATTTTTCCAAAGAGTTTATATAGGATTGGAACCAATTGTTCCTTATATGTTTGGTAGAATTCACTTGTGAATCCATCAGGCCCTGGAGATTTTTTTTTAGGGAGTTCAGTAATGCCTTGTTGAATTTCTTTTTCTGAGATAGGGTTGTTTATGTATTTAATCTCTTCTTCATTTTACCTGGGCTTTTTACATTTTTGTAAATATTCATCCATTTCACTTACATTATCAAATTTATTGGCATAGAGTTGGGCAAAATAATTTCAAATTATTACTTTAATTTCCACCTCATTGGTGGTGAGTTCACCTTTTCTATTTATGATACTAGCACTTTGGTTTTCTTCTTTCTTTTTTTTAATCAAATTGACCAGAGGTTTATCAAATTTTTTTGGTTTTTTCATAATACCAACTTTTGGTTTTATTTATTAATTCGATAGGGCTTTTTACTTTCAATTTTATTAATTTCTCCTTTAATTTTTAGGATTTCTAATTTGGTACTTAATTGGGGATTTTTGATTTGTTCTTTCTCTCATTTTTTTAGTTGCATACCTACTTCATTGATTTCTTCTTTCTCCAATTTATTCATATAAGCCTTTAGAGCTATAATATGTCCCCTGAGAGTTGCTTTGAATGAATCCCATAGGTTTTGGTATGTTGTTTCACTATTATCATTATCTAGGATAAAATGGTTAATTCTTTCTATAATTTGTTTTTTGGTCCGCTCATTTTTCAAAATGATGTTATTCAGTTTCTAATTTGTTCTGGGTCTATATCTCCTTGGCCTAGTATTGCATATGACTTTTATTGCATTGTGATCTGAGAAAGATGTATTCACTATTTCTGCCTTTCTGCAGTTGATCATTAGATTTTTATGGTCAGGTACATGGTCAGTTTTTGTATAAGTTCCATGTACTGCAGAGAAAAAGGTATATTCCTTTCTATCCCCATTCAGTTTCCTCCATAAATCTACCATATCTAATTTTTCTAACAATCTATTTACCTCCCTAATTTCTTTCTTGTTTGTTTTATGATTTGCTTTATCTAGATCTGATAGTGGGAGGTTGAGGTCTCCCACTAGTAAAGTTTTGCTGTCTATGTCTTCCTGTAATTCTTTCAGCTTCTCCTCTAAGAATTTGGGTGCTGTCCCACTGGGTGCATATATATTCAATATTGAAATCACTTTATTGTCTATGGTACCTTTTAGGAGGATAAAGTTTCCTTCCTTATCTCTTTCAAGGATATCTATTTTTGCTGCTGCTTTGTCTGAGATAAGGATTGCTACCCCTGTTTGTTTTTACTTCAGCTGAAGCAAAATATATTTTGCTCTTACCTTTTACCTTTACTCTATATGTATTTCTCTGCTTCAAATGAATTTCTTGTAAGCAGCATATTGTAGGATTCTGGTTTTTAATCCACTCTGCTATTTGCTTACGTTTTAAGGGAGAGTTCATCCCATTCACATTCAAGGTTATGATTACTAATTCTTTTTGATTTTGTTTAATTGACTCTTGCTGTCTCATGGAGTCATTACTTTCTGTAGACTCCATTATTTTTTGGGGGGAGGAGTTTTCTTCATTAACCTTTTGCAACTACTTTTCCAATTGGTCAATTCTACTTTGGAAAGAGCTTTCCATTTGACCAATTGAGGTTTTGAGAGAATTAATTTCTTTTTGCTTTTGCTCATTTGAGGATCTGAGAGAATTATTCTCATTTTGTAATTGTCCAATTGATGATCTGAGAGATTTATTCTCCTTTTGTGTTTGTCCAATTGTACTTTCTAAGGTTTTGTTTTCTTGTTGCACGGTATTGTCTCTCCCAAATTTTTTTTTTTTTTTTTAGTATTTTGCAAGGCAACCAGGGTTAAGTGGCTTGCCCAAAGCCACACAGCTAGGTAATTATTAAGTGTCTGAGACCAGATTTGAACCCAGGTACTCCTGACTCCAAGGCCGGTACTTTATCCACTACGCCACCTAGCCGCCCTCTCCCAAATTTTTAAGCTCCTTCCTTATTTCTTCAAGGAAGTCTTTCTGTGCTGGAGACCAGATTGTATTCTCCTCAGATGTTCCAGGTCCCTCTTGGTTGGGGTCTTTCCCTTCCAGAAATTTTTCTATGGATCCACCCTTCTGCTGACCCTTCTTCATTATGCTAAGACCTTGAAATGGGGGGGGGGGGGCTGGTTCACCTGGGCTTGGGATCGCTAAAGGCTTTACTGAGTGCAGTTTCCCTGGATGGCCAGTAGGAGGTGCTGGTTGCCCTCTCTGGAGTGTCTGTGACCTTGGTTGAGGCCTTCTCCCTTTGCCTGAAGGGAGGAGTTGTTGGTATTGAAGTCTTTTGCCTTCAATCAGAGGTGGGTTCTACCCTGGCCTGAGGTCATTCCTCAGTTGGGCTGGTTCTTTGGCTCACACACCTGTTCCTGAGGCAGAAGTAGTTTGCCTTTGTTTGGGAGGAGGCCTCAGTGCAATGGAGGCATGCCCTCAGAGTTTCTCAGAATTGAGGAGCCCAGGGATGGTGTCTGCAGCTCTCCTGCACCAGACCTCTCCCCCCACCCCCTTCCTCAAGCTCCAGGGGGACAGCACCAACACCAGCGCCTCTGCTTCCCCGCGGACCCAAGTCACTTTCATTCAGCCCCACCGCTGATCCAGCAGGTCCGGATCTTGGGCCCTCAGACTCCTGGTTCCAATTCAGCTGTTAATCTGGCTGATCCAGGGCTGATCCTCCCTCTGAGCCCAGACTCACTGCCCAAATTCCGCCAAAGCTGCTGCGGGAGACAAACCCTGAGGTAGATGTTCTTTCTCCTGGCTTTTCTTTCTGGGTTTTGTGGGTCAGATTTCTTTTAAGAGGTTTGTTTCATGTGATAGATGGGGAAGAGATCAGGAGACTTTAGGACTGTGCCTGTCTTCTCTCCGGCCATCTTGGCCGGAAGTCTTTATAATGGATTTAAAAGAATGTATGAGTGAGACTAGAATAAATTAAACCTAATGCTAGAGCAGAGGTTCTTAACCTTTTTTTGATTCATGAACGCCTTCTGACAAAGTCTGTTTAACTGTTATTGAAGGAAAGGCTAGTTTATAGAATTTAGTTAGTGGAAAACAAAGATGTAATTTTTTTCTCATTAAAAATCATTGTTCCCTGAAATGTGTTGACAAAGGTATGAGTCCTAAATTAAGAGATATGAGTTAAGAGACTATTTTGTTTTGCTTCTTAGTAAACCATAAAATATTATGTAAATCTGAATACTACTTTATTCACTGGCATAATATTACAATTGTGAGTCACCCTTTTCTGAATTAGTAGAAAGAAAAGGGTGACTCACAATTGTAATATTATGCCAGTGAATAAAGTAGTATTCAGATTTACATAATATTTTATGGTTTACTAAGAAGCAAAACAAAATAGTCTCTTAACTCATATCTCTTAATTTAGGACTCATACCTTTGTCAACACATTTCAGGGAACAATGATTTTTAATGAGAAAAAAATTACATCTTTGTTTTCACTAACTAAATTCTATAAACTAGCCTTTCCTTCAATAACAGTTAAACAGACTTTGTCAGAAGGCGTTCTGTCAACCTTTTGCTCAAAAATCATTTCTGTTTCCTTCCAATTACAATTCATGCTTCATAACCTGGCATTTAATACTCTCCTTGATAGACCCTAGCCTTTTTTTTTAACCTCTGCTTCAGTCACACTGTCCTATGTCCTGTTTCCCTCTTAGCAATACCTTTCTTCCCCTTTCTTTATTGTGCTGACATATTGCCTATACTTTAGATTCAGCTGAAATGCTTCCTGAAATTTTCCTTGATTTTTCCCGCTTTTATCTCCAGCTTCTCTTAAAATTTTATTCTGTTTATAACTTTTCTCACATTTTGACTTGCATTACCTTTATTTATACTCTAGTATTTGTTATAAGTTATATTAGTATATATTAGTAATATGGTTATCATAGTATATTAGTCATATTCAATTCAATTCAATAAATTCCTAGAGGTGAGAATCACAGAATTATAAAAAAGACATTAAGTAAACTGAAGAGAATACAGAAAAGTACAATCAGGATGATGAAAGACCATGATTTCATGCCATATGATAACTGTCATCAAATATTTGAAAGCCTTCCATGTGGAAAAAGAATCAGACTTAACTTTTGCACCAGCATGTTCTTTCTACAGAGAGATAGATTTGGACTTGTCATAAGGAAAAACTAACAATGAAAGCTAGCTAAAAGTGAAATGGATATCTTAAAGAGGTTGAGTGGTCTCAGAATCATAGAAAATAAAAATTGGAAGTACTCCAGAATCCATCTAGATCAAACCCACATCTGATCAAATATTCCTTCCCCACAACACACTCAAATAGTAATGTCACTTATTCCCCCTTCCTTGGGGTCTTCAGAGAAAGGCTTGAAGACTTTTTTTTTTAAGTTGTATGTGTAGGGGATTCTTGTACAGGGATTTATCTCTGAGATTCCTTCTGATACTCCATGGTAATGCTATCCAAAATACAGACGAACAGTGCAGTTTTATGTGGCCCACCTATGAGTTTTATTTTTCATGAGTGAAAAAAATAAAATAATAATTTGCATGGAATGCAGATTTTTAAATTCCATTTCTGATAATCTCATTGATATTAATTTTCTTTGGTGTTTTTAGGACAGAACATACCACATAGAAAATTTTCAGTTGATCTGTGGGATATATTCTGTCTGTACAGTGGAGTCTCATCAGTATGCACCTACTTCATACAATTATGTTGTCACTGTTGTTTTGCGTTTGCTTTTGCACTTTGTGCCTTCACATGTCATATTGATGACTCTCACTCCCCCACTTTCTGAGAAGTTATGAGGCAGTCTTTTATATCTAAGGACCTGGACCCCAGATGACTACTTCTGCTGAAAGTGGACTGAATTTTTTATTCTGGGTGTGGCCCTCAAATAATTATTTTATTTTAATGTGTCCCCAATGTGTCGTAAGGTTGAACAACCCTGTTCTGTGGAATGTACCTAGTAAGCACTCATGAAGAGGCAGTTTTTTGAATTGGAAAAAATACTGGGTTTAATTTCCATATATGATATTTACTAGCTTAATTATATAAGTGTGGTGAAACTATAGTCACTCTCAGTCTCATCTGTAAAATGAAGATAGTATTTTCATTATCTTCCTCCTAGTGTTATCATTAAAGTTTAATAAAAAATAAATATATAAATAAATCATACAGCATTTACAGAGCATGTGTCAGGTATAATGCTAAGTGCTTTATTAATACAAAGTCTGATTGTATTTTTTAAAACACTTTTCAGGTTAGTCTTTTATTTTTAGCCGAAAGAGTTAGTAGTAGAAATAATGTCTGTACTTTGGTACTTTGAAGAAAGGTTTGTAAAATGTTTGCATTAATCTACCAGATTACATTCTTTCTCCTAGGAATATAAGGATGTTATTGTTTCACCTTTGACATCAAAAGATGACAGATATTGGGCAGCCAAGTGGAGTGGACAGGTCAAATCCTTCCTTAACTACTTGATACTTTATTAGCTGTATGACCTTGGTCAAGAAACTTTACCCTATTACCACACAAAAACCAAAAAAAAAAAAAAGGTATCAGATAGATTACTTTGAGTACACTGATGTCTCCCTAGAAGGCAATTTTAAAATTCAGTTCCAAGAAGTTTTATTAATCATCTCTTATATGCCAGTATTAATACAAAGATAAAAATGAAGTAGTTACTGTCTTCGAAAGACCTGTTAGGAGAGATAGTGTACATATATATTAATAAATAAATACATGTATATAGCTACATATATATAGATATAGATATATATGTGTGTATGTCTATATATGAATATATAGGACAGTTTTCATATATACATATGTATTTATGTATGTGTAAGTATGTGTGTAAAAATTGTCCTAGACTTGAAAGGATCTTTGATTTTAAAGGAGAGGACAAAGATCAGTACTTTGTTGGGTTTCTTTTTGTTTTTTTAGGTTCTTGCAAGGCAAACGGGGTTAAGTGGCTTGCCCAAGGCCACACAGCTAGGTGATTATTAATTGTCTGAGACCGGATTTGAACCCAGGTACTCCTGACTCCAGGGCCAGTGCTTTATCTACTACGCCACCTAGCCACCCCAGTACTTTGTTGTTAACATTAGGAACATAACATGAAATGATCAGTCACTAATTGTTATTTTAGTCATAGCTTTGGGATCCATTTCTAACATTTTGCAGTTATGAATGAACCTTTACCTGAGATCACATAGCCACCTGGATTTTGCTTTATTCAGATATTCATTAGAGTCAGCATGGTATAATGAAAAGAATACTAGATTTGGAGGAAGGGGATACCAGTTTGAATCTTGGTACTTACTGTAATCTTAAGTTAAAATCACTTAACATTCCTCAGTTTCCTCATTTGTAAAATGAGATAGTTGACCTACATTATTTCTTAATGTTCTCGCAGCTCTAAATATATGATCTTAAGAATCTTAAGAGCTATCATTTTTCTGTCTCATTCAGGTTTCTCAAGTGTGCTACATAGCCTTTTGTTTGAAAGAAATAAAGAAAATTATGCTGACCTTATATTAAAAAGATAGGATTTTCTTCGGTTTGTTCAGATGGCTCATTGTTAGTTTAACTAGAATTGTGATTGTGCCTTCAGTTTAGTTAGAATTTGTCTTTCAGAATCTGTTATTTTCTAAGCGAAAAAACCCCCTTAAAAATGGAAATATGTTTATTTACAGATTACTTTTTTTCCAGCTTCATCCTCTCCTCCCTATTAGCCTTAAGTGATATGACTTATTCATGTGTTTCATATGTACCTGATACACAATAATTTTTGTTATATTAATATTTAATTATAGCAACTTGATTTGAAATCATGAAATAAATGTATACACACACACACACACACACACACACACATACACACATACACACACACACTCTCTCTCTCTCTCTCTCTCTATCTCTCTCTCTCTCTCTCTCTCTCTCTCTTTTTTCCCCTGAACTTTTATTTCATTGTTATAGGGAACAGTGAAGATCAATAAATATTTAACAAGTATATGGAGAGGTAGAAAAAGATTGAACTTTGTGTTTGGAAGAGTCTACTTCAGACACTTAAATAGTTACTACTATGAACAAGTCACTCTCTCAGCTTCAGTTTCTCCAGTTTCAAATAAGAATAATAACAGTACCTTCCTCACAAGGTTGTTGTAAGGATCAAATGAGATAATATGTGCTAAGCACGGGATCTCACAGTCCCATATAAATATTAACTACTGTTTTTCTACAGTTGAAAGTCTTAACGGGGTTGCCCAGGGCACTGAGATTATAATTGATTTGTCCAGGGTCACACAAGCTCTTTGTTCATCTGTCCATCTGTCTTTCTATCTCTCTCTCTTTCTCCTTTTCTCTCCATATGTATGTGTGTATGTATATTAATTACATTTTGTATTTTCAGACTGACTTATCACTTAGAAATTAACTCATCATTCAGTAATAAAATTAAATTTAAATTATCTCTGACTTAACAAATACCAAATAAATTAAGTATATTCAAAAACATAGTAAGAGAGAAAAGAAAGATTACACCTGAAACAACAGACATCTCATGAAGTATTTACTTTTCTTTTTTAAATATATAATAATTACATGGCATTAATAGTTATTCTTTTTTTAGTATTCTTTTTGATCTGTTTTCATCTGAGTGTTTTTCAAAAATATACTTCTTTGTCCTGTCTCCATCTGCTCTCATTCAGACTAAATTTAGGGAAAAAAAGAAAAAGTTCTTATGACAGATACACATAGTGAAGTGAAATAAATTGCAACATTAGCAATTTTTGAAAATGCAAGTCTTACTCTGCATCTTGAATCCATCATCTTTGTTAGAAAGTGGATAATATGCTTCACTAGTAGTCTTCTGGAATCATAGGTGATCACTTTATTAATTAGAGTTCTCAAGTCTTTTAAAATTGTTTTTCTTTACAATGTTCTTATAGAAATTGTTATCCTGATTCTTACTTCATACTGCATCAATTTATGTATCTTCCTAGGTTTCTTGTCATTTGTTATTTCTTGTCATAAGTATATTCCATTATTTTAATTTGTTCAACCTTTCCCCAATTGTTATGTTTCTTCTTAATACAGTGTTCTTTGCTATATTAAAATGAGTTGCTATAAATATTTTTGAGGGGGTTGCAAGGCAATAGGGTTAAGTGACTTGCCCAAGGTCACACAGCTAGGCAATTAAGTGTTTGAGTCTAGATTTGAACTCAGGTCATCCTCACTCCAGGGCTGGTGCTCTATCCACTGCACCACCTAGCTGCCCCTTGCTGTAAATATTTTTGCAAGTAGTGCTCCTTTTCTTCTTAAACCTGGTAGTTGTATATCTGGTTTAAAAGTTATAAAGTTTAATGACATTTTTTTGCATGACTCCAGATTGCTTTCCTGCCATATTGGACTAATGTTCTATCCTCAATTATAATTTTCCTTTTTTGTAATTTTTGCTCATTTAATAGTTATGAATTAGAACCTCAAAATTTTGATGTTGCATATTTCTTTAATCATAGTGATTTGGAACATTTTTTCATGTGACTATAGATAAATTGAGTCTCTTTTTTATATCCTTTAACCATTTTCCTATCCTTTCTTTTTATATCTTTTTACCATTTATGACAGTTATGATTTGTATTCTTATATATCTTTTGTGTGAGATCTTTGTCAGAGAAATCTTCTGTAAATATTTTCCCCAAAAATTACTTGGTTGCTTTCTAAATTTATCTGCTGGTTTTGTTTGAATAAGACATACAACTTTATGTAATCAAAACTGTCCATGTTATCTTCTGATCTTTATTCCTTTTTGGTCATGAACTCTTTAATGATCCATACATCTAAAAAGTAATTTCTTCTTTCCTCTTTTAATTTGTGTATGATGTCATTTTTAATTTCTAAATCATATATCCATTGGTGGATTCCTTTTGGTGTTTGATTTAAGATGTCACTCTGTTACCTAATTGCTGCCAGACCACATTCCTTTCTCCCCTACAGTTTTATGGTAAGTCCTTACATCAGTACCTGTGGCCCTCAGGTTTACAATAATATTCATTAATTACAGTGTCTCATTGGTGGTGGTGCACTTAATTTGTTCAGCTGGTTAACCTATTTTTTCATCAGTACCTAATAATTTTAAAGACTGTGGCCTTGTAGAATTGTTTCAGGTCTGGTATTGCTTCCTTTTCTGCTTTTTTTTTTTTTACATTATTTCCCTTGAGAACTCTTGATCTTTTCTTTCTCCAAAGGAATTTTAATGACTTTTTTCTCTCTAAAAAGACCTTTGTTAGGTTAATTAATATGACAGTTGAATAAGTTAATTTAGATAATATTGTCATTTTTATTATATTTGTTTGACCTATCCATGAGCAATCAGTTCTTCTACAATTATTTATATCTTTGCATTTCTACAAAGAATATTTTGTAGTTATATGTAGTCTGTGTGTTTCATCCTCTTATATATTTTTTTCATTCTTCAATTATTTTGAATTGAATTTCTCCTTCCTTATCTTCCTTCTGGGTTTTATTGATAATATATTTTCTTGTTGTTTATTCATTTTTCAATCATGTCTGACTTTTTATAACCCCTTTTGGAATTTTCTTGGAAAAGATTCTAGATTGTTTTGCCATTTTCTTCAACTCATTTTACAGATGAGGAAACTGAAGCAGAGTTAAGTGATTTGGCCAAGATTACAGAAACTAGTATCTGAGGCCATATTTGGACTCAGGAATAGAAGTTTTCCTGACTTCAGACTTGATACTCTATTCCCCATGTCACCTCAGCTATTAGTGATTTGTGTGGATTTATTTTATTTCTTGTAGCCAAATTTGTTATTTCACTTAATTTTTAGTTGACTGCTTAATTCATTATAATGAAAATTATATACATTACAGAACTTATTAAAGGCAAAAATAATATCAGTAAGATGTAGAAAAAAGGTTTTTGTCAAAATTCAAAATATGTTTCTATTTATAACACTAAGAAAGCATAGGAACAAATGAATCTTTACCTAATGTGTTATCTGTGTGTGTGTGTGTGTGTGTGTGTGTGTGTGTGTGTGTATATCCATATATATAGATAGATAGATAGATAAAACCAAGAATCAAGCCATTAAATGTCATGTAGAAAGTTTTGAGGCCTTTCTAAATATTAAGATGAGAGTAAAGCAAAAAATGTCCATAATCACCAGAAACCCAAGTTATGGCATTATGTCAAGATAAAAATCAAAGCAATAATAAACAATATCAAAAAGGAAATAAGATTATCACTGCAGATGATATAATGGTCTAATATAATGACTTAAGCAGTCAACTAAAAATTGAGCCAACCAGACATTCCTGGTATAAATAAAACATAATGATAGTGTAGCTTCTTTGCAAATATTTTATTTCATAATTTTATTTCAGTTTTCATTAAGAATTGGTCAGTAGTTTTCTTTTTCTGTTTCATTTCTCCCTAGTTTAGGTATCAAGATTTTATCATAGGAAGAATTTCCACGGCATCTTTTCTCTCTTTTTTGCTGAATTTATATAATATTGGAATTAACTGATCTTTGAATGTTTACTAGAATTCACTTCTAAATCCCCTGATTTGGTTTTTTGTTTTTGTTTTGTTTTGTTTATTTGTTTAGAAATTAATTTATGGCTTACTTGTATTTTTCCTGATATTTTCCAAATAATCTTTTAATCGGAGCATTTACATATCCAAATATTATTCTATTTTTTCCTGGTTTTTTTTAAACTTTGTAATTAGACCATATAGGTTTTTTACTCTTCAATTGTGAATAATTCTACTTTTTCCCTTTTGATGTAAACAGTTTGATTTACTTCTCTCTCTTATTTAATTAGAACTAGCTAACTATTGGGGATGTTTTGTTTTTTCCCAAAAAATAATTCCTCATATTATCAAATTCCATTAGCTGGGCTTTGTTATTGCTGTTGCTTTTATTAGTGTTAATCCCATCTCATTTTCAAAATTTCTACTTTGTTTTTTTTCTTTTAATTTTATGCCAATTCTTTGAACTTCTGTTTTCTCCTATTGTTGAAGTCATTTATAAATATAGTTTTATATCTTATTCTTCACCTGCGTGTATATGAGTATTTTAAAATTTATTTTGTTGAATTGAGGTAGAAGGGAAGTTTATGAAATTTCTTCCTCTCCACCTCCTTCCTCCATGTATACTTTTTGTATACTTTTTAATATCATGTCCTCCTATAATACATAATTAAGAATCTAAATTCATTTTTCCTCCAAAATACTTTTTCTTTTCCTCTCATTTCATTTTTCTCTTAAGACCTTCATAATCCCAGTCTCTCTGCCTTTCTTATTTAAATCTTTCCCTGTGAACCTTGAACAGTTCTGAGTTTCTGCTTAGAACTTTTGTTTCTTCTCTTCCATTAAAATATTTTTAAAATTCATAATTATATTATTCTAGTCAGTCAGATATATTTGCCTTTCTGTATTTCTCTTTACTCTGAATTTATATTTCAGAATTTCAAGTTTGACTTTTTCAGTAGAATTGCCTAGAAGTGGTACCTTATTGATTACATGAGCAACAGTCCAATCCCCACAACCTCTCAAACGTCTCCAAAATTATTCAACAAAGATAAATGCATTTTCAGCTGTTTCTATGGTCTACACCCAGAATCCAAAAGAAGGTTAAGGAAAAAATCCCTAGGACTGGTATTTACTTAGCACATCTCATCCACTTCCCATACCAAGAAGTTTGTACTAGCAAATCTGAGGATTCATCCTACATCTAAGTCCTTCCCTTCTCTCTCATTCGAGTGCCATACACTGAGAGTGCTCTAGGGAGCAAAAGTTTGCCCTGATCTCTAACAGCTAACTTGTTCTTCAAGAGTAAAAACCTGTCAGCACTACAAACCAGAAACACTAGTACTACAAAAACTATGAACTGCTGGTGCCAAACAACTAAAGATCAGAGGGAGAGAGTCAAGTCACTAGTACAGGACACTACATGTCAAAGACTCAACATTCCATCAAGAAGCCAGTTTCTAACTAGACACAGTTCTAACCAACAAAAGACTGTTGAGTCAGAGATATAGGCTGGTAAACTGTGAATTGCCCAGTATGAAAGGAGGCTGAGTTGCTTCAAGATCTAGCCTCTAAGGAAACCCCAGAGGGGAAGTAGTCAGGGAGTGAGTGAATAGGAAAAAGGGGGAGGATGGGGGGACACTGAAAGTATCAAAAACATCTCAAACACTGAACATAAACAGATTAATCAAAAGAAATCAGAATTAATTAAAAATTAATTAAAGGAAGAAAATAGAACTTCCAGCTCTAATAAAAGAATTCAAGCTTCTATAAATAAATACTGCAAAATGTACGATAATGATGGATTTAAGGAGAAAATGAAAACAACACACTGTTCCTGAGTGATTTAAAAGAGAAATAATCATGAGAGCAGGATTTGTGTTCTGCATAGCAAAAAATAATAAGCAGAATAGAACAATTTGAATATGCAATGGTTTCTCTCATCAAAGAAACAAAAGACAGGACCAAAGATTGGAAATGCAATCTGCAGAAGTAAAGGTCAATTTAGAAGAGGAGAACCTAAAAAAAAAATCATATTTTTAAAAATGTGGGGAGCGGCTAGGTGGTGCAGTGAATAGAGCACTGGGCTTGGAGTCAGGAGTACCTGGGTTCAAACCCGACCTCAGACACTTAATAATTACCTAGCCGGTGGCCTTGAGCAAGCCACTTAACCCCATTGCCTTGAAAATATATTAAAAAAAATGTGTCTACTATGCAAGCAAATTATTCTGATCTCAAAGACAGCATGCCTAAAGTCAGCCTAGGAATTATAAGTCTTCCAGAAGAACACAGCAGGACAAAACAACAATTTAACACAGTTAACAAAGAAATATAAGAAGACAACTATCCAGAATTTCAGAACATAAAAAATTAAATTCAATTTGGAAGGATTCATATCGCCTCCAGGAAAAAAAATGGGGAAGGGGAATAAAAACCAAAGATCCAGACTCTTAAGATATTGTGGTTAAATATAGCAATTTTATTGAGAAACAAGTTCCGCAAATGACTAGAAGGGAAAAAAAGCCTTTAAATACAAACGAAAAGATATTCAAGTAATGCAAGACTATTCCATACCTACTAGAAAAAGGAGGAGGGAATGGAATAATATGTTCCAATGAGGATTGGAACTTAAGATAAAGCTCATATTCTGCAGATCTGAACTTAATCACACAGGGAAATAATAAATTTTATGGTAAAAACCAGAAATGAAGATAATATTTGGTTCTTGAACCTCTTAAACAATAGAAATGTAGAAGGAATAAATAAAGAATAGCAGACAAGGGTAGCCACAAAGTGACAATAGGAAGACTAGCAATTATCTTCCAGAGATGAACCCCTAAGAGAACCAGGAGTTAAGGTAGAAAACTAGTAGAGAAACAAAAGGCAGACATAGGCATTATGGTGACTCCCTGCCTGTATGTGAATACTGCTTTTATGGGACTACATTAGAACATGAGATAAGTAAATTAATGTTGGGAGGGGAGCAGGAGTTTAAGAAAGAAATTAAGAGCTAGCTATGAGGAGAAGGTAACTTTTCTGATCTCTGTAAGAGCAGCTGACTCTTAAAATGAGGGAAAGGGTGAGGAAATGAAAAATGCTTTGCTTTGACAAATAAATGTTCATATAGGAGGAGAAAGAGGACCTTTCACTTAATGACATTTGAACCATTTGGTACTTTAAAAGACTTGCTTATCCTGGAAAGGGGTTAGTTGGAACTCTAAGGGCTACTGGAGGGATGGGAGAAAAATTGAAAAAGGAAGCACCTTAGCAAATCCTGTTTTTGAGACAAATGTATTTCCACTACCCAAACCAAGGAAAGATAAAACATAGAAAATGATATGTCAATATCTTCAACAAACATTGACTCAAATATTTGGAACTACACCCAAAGGGCAACAAAAATGAGCATACCCTTTGATCCAGCAATACCACTACTGGGTCTGTACCCTGAAGAGATGATGAAAAAGGGTAAACACATCACTTGTACAAAAATATTCATAGCAGCCCTGTTTGTGGTGGCAAAGAATTGGAAATCAAGTAAATGTCCTTCAGTTGGGGAATGGTTTAGCAAACTGTGGTATATGTATGTCATGGAATACTATTGTTCTATTAGAAACTAGAAGGGACAGAAATTCAGGGAAGCCTGGAGGGATTTGCATGAACTGATGCTGAGTGAGATGAGCAGAACCAGAAAAACACTGTACACCCTAACAGCAACTTGGGAGTGATGTTCAACCTTGATGGACTTGCTCGTTCCATCAGTGCAACAACCAGGGACAATTTGGGGCTGTCTGCAATGGAGAATACCATCTGTATCCAGATAAAGAGCCATGGAGTTTGAACAGATTTCAAGGACTATTCCCGTTAACTTAGGGGGGAAAAAAAACAGGTATCTTATTGTCTGATCTTGTTATCTCTTATACTTTTTGTTTCTTCCTTAAGGATGTAATTTCTCTCTCATCACACTCTATTTGGATCAATGTACAACATGGAAACAAAATAAAGACTGACAGATTGCTTTCTGGGGGGAGGGAGTAAGATTGGGAGAAAAATTGTAAAACTCAAAACTCAAATAAAATCTTTAAAAAAATTGACTAAAAATTTTTTAAAGAAAATCCTATCAGACTATATAATGCTTTGTCTATTATCACCAAGTGGAATTCCATTCCAAATAACAACAAACGACATAAAATATCTTGGAAATAATCTCCCAAAAGCACACTCAAGACTTGTATAGATGTGATTACAAAGTGCCCCTTAGAGAAATAAACAACAATCTAAATAGTTGAAGGTATGGAATATTCAGTGTTCATGCCTGAACCATGCCAATGTAATAAAAATGACAATGCTATCAAAATTAATTTGTTTAAAAAAATTATAGCAGTCAGAAAAAAATATCTAGAATATCAAGAAAAACAGTGAAGAGAAATAAGAGTGAAGGGAAATAACACTTTCAGATCTCAAACTACTTTATAAAGTAGCAGTCATCAAAACCATCTGGTACTGTTTAAAGAATAGAGAGATCAGTAGAATAATATAGAAAAGGGAGATTCAGAAACAATTAGAACTCAATAAACTAGTGTTTGATAAAGTGGAAAATGTAAATCACTGAGGGAAAAACTTGTTAAAAACTGCACAGCAGAGTGGCAGAAATTAAGCTTGGGCCAAGCTTAGTTTGGACCAATAGACTCCGCAATATATTCTCAATGCATATGTGACCAAAATATTAAAAAAGAAAAAGATTATATATTTCTTATAGGGATGAAGAGTTGTATTTTTAACTAAACAGCTAATAGAGGCAATAACAAACGCCAAAAGGGATGAGACTGATCATTTGAAACTAAAAAAACTTATGCATAGACAATATTAATGCATTTAGGATAAGAAGGAAAATGGTGAAATGGGTGGGAAGGGGGGAATTCTTTGTATCACATTTCTCTGGAAAGGGTTTGGTATCCTAGATAGTAATCAACAATAAATGTTAGCTTAATTATAATTAATAATAATGATAAATTTATTTTTTATAAAATTAATTATGACAAAATTAACAGCCATTCCCTAATAGGTTAATGGTCAAAGGATATAAACAAATAATTCTCAAAAGAAAAACTGCAACATTCACAACTATATGAAATAAAGCTCTATATCAGTAATAAAAAGAGAAAATGCAAATCAGAACAACCCTCAGATTTCATTTCACAAAAATGACAAAATGATAAAATATGGCCATTTTTTGAATTTCTCTTACAATTTCCTCCATTCTTTGGTAGAAAATAATTTGCCTAGCTAGGAATAAAAGTAGGCTAAGCCTGCAGGTTTCTTACCTTTGATTCTCAAGTCTTCACCACATTGCTATACTCATTTTCCTGTCATAAGGGCTCAGATCTCATTTTAGTGCAGTGAAATCACATAATTGCTTACTAAATGGCCTATTCTCAGTTTGTTTATTGTTGGCTTTGACCTATCAGTTCTCATCCTCTTCAACAGAATCCCCTTTTCTGGTAATGTTACCAACTCTATCATTCTTTGTATTGTCTTCAGAAGCTAAGAATTCTGGTTTTAGTTGCTGAATATGATGGACCAGTGTATTGTCAGTCTTATTATGTTATGCTGATAGTCCAACTTCTGCAGGATGGTAAACAATAGCCAGAAGACACTAGATCAGATGCTTTCTTTTACCATCTTCCCTGGCAACTTCCTCTAGTACCCAATGAACTCATTGCCCTGAGTCAATGGGGGACTGATTTCTTTTCCATTGAAAGGATTCTATCCATACACCTCCAGAACAGCCCTAGTTTCAAAGTGGCACACTGCCTTGTTCAGCCATGCAATCATCTTCATCTTTTGTATTTTCATAGTCCTTCTACTTTACCTGCAGTGTAGAAATGCAATAAATGGTATATTATCCTCACTTTACCAAATATCAGGGACAGGCCTGACTTGCAATAGTAGTCTTTTAGTTCAGTTTCATTGGTGGGACAAAATGAGACATTTCATAAATCATTTAACAGTTAATAAAATGAAGTTTACATAGCTAAACCCCCTTGGTTCCTTATCACCTCCAAGATCTAATAAATTATGTTTAGCATTCAAAACTCTTTAAAAATCTTCCCCCCTTTAATTTTTTACTTTCTTATACCTTGCTCCCATCATATACCACATCTAAGGGAATAAAACTTTCCACTATTCCTCACATAAAACACACTCTCCACTGATTCCAGGCATTTTTGCTGTTCTCCATCCCTAGAGTTCTCTCATCTCTTTTTGTCTTCATCTCCTAGTTTTCCTTGTCTCTTTCAAATGCCAGTTAAAATTCTTTTGTTTACCAAAAAAAGCCTTTCCTGATTCCCCTTAATAGTAGTCCCTTCCTTCTGTAAATTATTTTCATTTTCAAATATGTTATTTATATTTCAATTTCAAATATATATGTATTTGGAATTATATAAAAATATATTGTTTATAAATAATTGTTTGCATTTAGACTGTAAGCTCCTTTAGAAAAAGAACTATTTTTTGTCTTTCTTTTTATTCCTAACAATTAGCACAATGCCTGGTACATAACAGGAACTTGCTTGTTGATAGTATAGTTTTGATGTATATTCCAGCAATAAAGATAACTCATTTTATTTGCTTAAATGATGTGGCACTTTGTACAGTTATAAAGTATTGCTATTATTTCATTATATAGTATAGTAGGGACATCTGGATAGTGCAGTGGATAGACTGCCTTAAAGTCAAGAAGACTCCTGAGTTCAAAAATCTTCCTGAGTTCAAAATGTTCTCAGATAGTTACTTAATGTGTAATGCTGGGCAAATCATTTATCCCTATTTGCCTTGATTCCTCATCTAAATGTATTTCATTTATTTCATTTTAGTTTCTTTACCAGGAAAACCCCAAATGCAGTGAGAAAGAGTTATACCATTGAAAAATAAACAGTAGCATATAATAGAGAGTCAAGTAGAGTCATAGTATGGTTTCCTTTCTTAACTCTTAAGTTTTTACTACTTTCTTGCATTTTTAAATTCTAAAATATAATAAATTTTGCTATAAGTACTTTGTTTTAACTGTGAAAATCTTTTTTTGGTATTTCTTATAAATACCAAACTGAAATCAGCTTTCTAATCCATTCTACTAATCCATCTAATTCATTCCTTCTCTGTTTTATCAATATTTATTTCATTCCTGTACATTTATTATCTTGGATAGGGCAACTAGCTGGATCAGAGGATAGAACACTGACCTTGGAGTCAGGAAGACAGGAGCTCAAATCTGTCCTCAGACATTTGGCTCTTACTAGCTGTGTGACCTTGGGCACACATCCACTGCCATCGCCAGTTGTCCTAATTCATATCTGGCCCCTGGACCCAGATGGCTCTGGAGGAGAAAGTGAGGCTGGTGACTTAGCACATCACCACCTCACTCAAATGAAGAATAGGAACAGTTAGGTTGTACAGTGGATAGAGGACCAACCCTGGAGTCAGGAGGACAACCTGAGTTCAAATTTGACCTCAGACACTTAATAACTACCATTGCCTTGCAAAAAAACAAACCAAAGAAAATAAAGGAAAAACATCATTGCCATCATCATCTTGTGAATTCTCCACCATCATAACCTCTCATGTCTTTTCTTCTTGACCTTTTTTTTTTGGGGGGGGGAATAAGACAAGGGAATTAAGTGACTTGCCCAAGGTCTCACAGCTAAGTAAGTATTAAATATCTGAGACTGACTTTGAACTCGGATCCACTTGATTCCAGGACTGATGCTCTCTCCACCTCATTGCCCCATTTGACTCCTTTTTTATAAAAAAAAAGAGGAGGGGGTTGTGTGTGGAATGGAAATAGAGAAGGAATCATCACTATTAGTAATCTTCCTAATTTTCTGCCATTTTTTCTCTTTAATAAGCCTAGCCCCAACCTCAGGTTCTTAAACTTTTTTTTCTTTATAACCTTTCTGAAGTGGACATTTGTTTTGCTTATTTACTTTCTAGTACCTTGATGGTAAATGCTCCTTACTTCATAATATATCTTGGCCTTCTTTTTGAGCCCTAATAAAATACTCACCATATAATAATCCTGTAACTTACATTTATATGAACTTTTATATCTTACCATGTTTCCTAATCATCCTGTGACATCAGTAGTATATGTATCATCTGCCTTTGAATTGTTTAAGTTAGACTGAAATAGTTAAAACTAGCTCCAAGAGGAGAATGGCATCTTTTGATTCCTAATGTTTTGTTTGTACCATTTGCTTAAGCTAGTAGAACAGAGAGATAGACAGAGCATGTAATAAGTGCTTATTATGTGTCAGGCACTGTACTGTGTTCAAGTAATACAAATACAAGGAAGTCAGCCACTCTGCCTTTAAAGGGATATGGGTGGAACTAGAGAGGACCATAACATGGAGATGATTAGAAAGTGTTATGAGGTCCTGGTTTTCCGTTACGAAAAAGCAAAAGTTCGCATACAATGTTCCAAGGGTGGAATCCAAGATACAGAACAGAGGGATATGTGAAAATTTCTAGAAAGCAAGCAATATAGTATGGAGATGATCAGGAGGTTTCAGAATTTCATTAGTTAGGTTATATGTTAAATAGTTACTTAATTCTAGAGGTAGTTAGATTTGCCTAATGGAAGTAGCATTGGATTGGGAATCAAAGAAGATCTGAGTTAAAATTTGGTTTTATGTCTATCTCCTCATCTGTAAAATTGGGATGATAATAATGCATACCTCTCAGAATATTAAGTATTCACAAAATGTACTTGTAAAGCACTTTAAAGTCATATACAAATTCTAGTGATTATTATTGCCTCAAATCTTGAGGCTATGGAGACATGATATCCAAAATTTATAATGACTTTAATTTTTAGCATGCAGTATTACTCCTCACGTATTAAAATAGAAATGAGCTTCCCTTACCTTTGATTCTCAATAGAAAACCAACCCTGTAAACAGTAGCTTACATTTTTCTAAATTTTACAGTTTACAAAAATATCTTATCAGCAGTCCTATAAGAAAGACAGTATTATTCCCATTTTACAGGTAAGTCAGGTATTAATAGGAGAAATTTATTTTTATTTTTAATAGAGACTGAGAATTTTAAGTTACTTGTTTGGTTTGGCTCTTAGCACAGTGCCTAACACATAGCAAGTATTTTGTAAATGCTTGTTGACTCATGAAGGAAAATAATCTCACATAATCTGAATTTTGTCCTGTATGTCTAGCATCATATATTTTTTACCCTTCTATGTACATGAATTAATTATATATCATTATCAAAATATACAAATTGCATGCTTCTGTTAAATTTAGTTTTTATTTTTGTGAAGGAACTTTTTGCATATTTCAATTTTTTATTAGTCTCTATATTCATGTTGGTTTTAAAATATAGATATATATTCACATATAGATATGTATATATTTTCATATAATATGTTTTTCTCTTAGCACTTATGGATTAAAAGTAGTTGGTGAGTCAATTTCACCAGCATTTCACCTTCAACTAGAAGAGAGCACAGGATCTCGAGAGAATGATATCAAGCTACTTCAGAGAATAGTAGATCAAGTAAGTTTCTTTAGTTTACTCTGTATGAAAAAGGGGGATCTTTTATGAAGTTTCTGAATGGCTCAGTTGTTTTTTAAAAATCAGATTTCTTGGGTTTAATGATGGGGGAATTACATTTTATTGTTCTACCTTTACCATGTTTATGCATGATCTTTTGAGTAAATTATTAGCTAACTGAAATTATCAATGATGAAATGACACTGTCTATTGAGAAAACCTTTATTCTCCTAAAGAAGAGTTTTCAGGTAATTTTCAAAGTAATACAAAAATTTATTTATCTTTTATTCATAAAATCATATTCTCTAAATATTGCTATATACTATATTTACTTCTTAAATCACAGTTAATATAATTTTTTTGTTGTTGGTAGTGGTGGGTTGTGTCAGTGGAGTATGTAGCTTGCCCAAGTATCAAATGTTTCGGTCAGATTTGAACTCAGGTCCTCCTGACTCCAGCATGGTGTTCTATCCACTGCACCACCTAGCTGCCCTCAGTTAGTGTAAAGTAAATAGTGTTACAGGGAAATATATGGTTGCTTGGGAAAATATAAGTAAATGGATACTTTTAAGACAAGCTAGCTTCACAAAATCTCAGAGCTGGAAAAGGGATCATAATCAAAGAGATTGCCGAATCAAAACATTTTCAAACAGGAATGCCTGCTGTCAGCATGTGTTCATCCAACCTCTAATATATACATGAGTTAATTGTATATCATTACCAAAATATGCAAATTGCATGCTTCTATTGAATTTAGTTTTTGTTTTTGTGAAGGAACTTTTTGCCTATTTCAATTTTTTTCCTCTATTGAGGAAAATGTACTTTCCTCTAATTAGGAAGAAAAATATTCCTTCTAGAATCAGCCCTTCCTTCTATTTTAATACTTCCCTACTTGTTAGGAAGTTGGTTTGGATTTTGGTTTTTTTTTTTGCCTAAATTTGCCTCTTTACTGTATGCACTCACTGCCCCTAGTTCTTTTATCTAGAACCAAGTAGATCAAATCTTATTCTTGTAACATGTAATAATCCTACAAATACTTGACAACTTTCATGTTCTCCCTAAGACTTCTCTTGGCTAAGCGTCCCTGTTTCCTTTAGCTACTCTGAACTCTAGGTCCTTCATCATTCTGGTTATTCTCTTCTGAACAGAGTCCAATTTATCAATTCCTTTCATGTACTGTGGTATCCAGTTCATTATATGAAATCTATCCAGTCATAGTAGCCTCATTGTTCATATGCCCACAGTGGCATTAAGTTTTTCACTGCCTTAATACCACTCCTATTGAATTTAGTGTTCAATAGCCATATGCCTTTTTATGTAACTTAAAGCTTGTTTTTCTCTTTTGGCTAAGGTGCAATGAATGAACCTCAGTTCTCCTGAGTCTCTAAGCCAAAGGTCTAAACATAGCCTCTTTCAGGATTTTTCCCTCTCTATCTGTCCCTACATTTTTTTGGCCCTTACTTTCCTTTGTGGTGCTCCTCTTCCATTAAAGAATTTTGCTGTCATTGTAATCATGTCCTGTCATAACATTCACTTTAACTTATAATTAGGCCTATGATAATAATCACATTGATAACATTTGTATAGTTCTTTTATAGAGTATTTATAAAGTATTTTCTCCACAACAGCCTTATGAAGTAGGCATTATATATATGTGTGTGTATGTATGTGCGTATGTGCATGTATATATGTGTGTGTGTGTGTGTGTGTGTATGTATATTTTCCATTTTAACAATGAAGAAATGTATGTAGTTATGGAAGAGTTGTTCCAGGTTTATGAGGAAGGTATTTCATTACTATTTCTTAAGGAGACATTTTAATTAAATGCCTTTGCTTTGAGCTAATTGTGCCCCTTGGCTGATTATTATCAGTAAGGGACTCATTTGCAGTAGTTTTAGGTATATGGACCCAGAACCTCAGAGCTGATATAATAATCGTTTGGAATTACTGACAGCTTTCACTTTATGTAAATTCTCATTACACAAATTCAACTTCCCAGTAAAGAATTCTGAAAGAAATCCACATTCCAGAAAAAAAAAAACCCATCATTGTTAACTTTACTATACAATATTATGCTTTCTCTTTCTGCTCCTGTCCCTCAGCTTGGTACTCTGTGACCTACCACCCCACCTCACCATCCCCCCAAAAAGAACTTTTAAAAACTCCAATGGAAAGAAGAAGAACAAATAGATACTTGGAGAGACATTGCCACTGCAGCAGTGAATCTAACTTAAGACATCTGTCTGCCAAGAGAGAAGACTTTTGCCATGCTTGACCCACCCGCCTGTTATGTGTCAAATCCCTGAGTGTCTGTCTTCTGTACTTGGGTACCCCATCTGTCCCTGACTCCTCCACATCATCGGTTTTCTTCTGTCTGTGTCCATGCCCAGTCCCTTTGTATCTTGGTTCCAGCCACAAAACCATATAGTTGCCCCAGTCCCCCTTCATCATCTTGTTTCTCTGACCTTTCTGTGTCCTTGAACCATGTGCTGGCCCCTTTCCTGCCTCCCTCACTCCCCCATCCATATTGGCAGGCAAATTTGCATTAGGTAAAAATCATTTTACATAAGTATCTACAGAACAATCCACTTATGTAAAGCAAGAAATTCCTGCATAACTTTTCTGCAAGTTGGGAGTTGGATGAAAGGAAGGAATACCAAGGGAGTTGTTTGCCTCTGGGTGCTATACCATGTCATAATATCATCTGTGAGGGGATGAGAAGAAAACCTTTCCACAGGGGATGCTGGCTGAGATTTCACCCAAATCAGAAACAAATTTAAGTATGTCTTATATTTGGTGATCTAACTAAAATGTAACAGGTTCTCCTCTGGAAAAATTATTCAGTCAAATATGTCTATTTTTATTTTCTCTCCCACTGAAAATGCTCTGCACAAAACCAGAAAATTTTAAACGACTGAACTAACCCGTTACTCTCATTTTATCTTTCCCCAAAATACAGACCCTTTGTCAATTCAAATCATCAACAAGAGTTTATTAAGCATTTCCTAATGGGGCAGCAAAGTCACAAAGTTCGAGGCCTAGAGTCAGGAAGATCTAAGTTCAGTTGTGACTTCAGATACTCAGTAGCTGTGTGACCCTGGGCAAAATCCTAGATGGAATTACAAAGGGTCAGCCAAGACTTAAAACAAATGAACAACAAAAAAACACACAAACAAAAAATAGAGTTGGAATATGAAGAAAGGCAAAAATAGTTTTTTCTCTTTGTGTTCTCCCCTATTAAACTGTGAAGTTCAATAGGGGAGAACACAGACAACAACACATAAAAGCAATTTGTATCTAAATTGGAGATGAGGGAAGGCACTAGAATTGAAGAAAGGCATTAGAATTGAGAAAAGGAAAAGGTTTCTTGCAGAAGTAGAAAGGTGAGACCTGACATCAGTGATAATGCATGGAGCAGAGAATGGAGTGTCTTGTGTTTCTGGGGGAGGAACTTCAAAGTACATTGTGGAGTACATAAGTTGAATAGTGCAAAAGAAGATTTGAAAAGCTAAAGAAGGGCAGGTTATAAAGGACTTTAAAAGCTGTCTTATTTGTTCCTGAGAATTATAGAGGGGTAGCTATTTGTAGGGGCAGGTAAAGGAATTTTCATATGCAACTCAGATTTTCACTTCAAAAATGTCATAAGGTCCAACTGCCCTGACTGTTGAGGGCATGACCATTTTTATAGTTCTTCTACTGCAGGATAATATACTTAAGTTTAGGTATAAAGTAAAGGCATCATCTAAAACTGATCAAATGTTATTCTTGAGTTATATTTTTCTCTTTGTTTTTCTAACACTGTTTTGCTCATTTTGTGTCCCCCACAATCATTCAGTGGTATTTAAGTTTTATTTTGTGTTTTTTTCCCCAGCATCTTTAATTGGGCAAATAAATTGAGACTGCTGTCAAAGTTTTAAGTTTCACTGCATTTTACTGTTTTAATTAACACAGTGTTTCAGGTTCAGGTTGTAAATCTGTTTTTTCTTTCTTTAGTGTATGAACAGAAATATTGCATTAACTCAGGCACACTACTTGGAAAAAGAAGAGAAAAGCCTTCCTCCTCCTAGGTTGGTAGAAATTAAAATCTTCTTCCACTTTTCCCTTGTTATTTTATAGCCTGCAGGTGGATAAAAATTATATTTTTGAAATGTTTCTAAAAGATTGCTTCATGAAATAAGAACTTTTTTTGTTAATGTTGAACTGCAGTATATTTTTAAAAATTTTAGCTGGCATTTTTCATTTGTACCCCAAGCCTGAAGTACCCCAAAATTTGCAGTCTTTATAAGAATGATCACCTCTCAGAAGTTAACTCTGTGTTGGGGTGTACAAAACACCCTGTAAGTAAACTGAATAATTGTGAAAGGTAAAATAACAGTAAAAAGAATACAGAGGAGCTAGAATTAAGCAAGTTATTATATTGGCATTTTTTGAATTGAGCAAATTCATAATATAAGCATAAGGGAAATGGAATAACACTTTAAATGATTGATGATGCTTTCAAGAAAATTTTTTTCCAGTCTTCTTTTCAGCATGAGTTGAGAATTTCTGCCTAATGTCATATTAAATAGACTCAGAAAGATGCCTGATTAAACATAGAATTTCCATGTAAAAGTGGGAAATCAAATTCTAGAAAGTGATTCAGTTCTCGACCAACCTGAGAGGAACAAGTTGTGTTAGCTAGAAACTTTGACAAGAAAAATATATAAAAATTCAGACATTGATTAGATGATGCTATGGTGGCACTTTTTAAAAAAACAATAACAAAGCATCTCCTAAAATCCTTTTATCTCACAGTATTAGAATTGTGGTGACAGTAGAACAAACTGAAAAAGAACTGGAAAAAGCCGCATCTACAATCAAAGAAGCTGCGCAGTCCATCCTCAATTAGACATCATCAGTGGACTTAGTGTGTTCCAAGAAGATGCATCATCTATGTATCAGTCTATGGTGTGTGGACAGAGAATTCAAAACTCTTTGAAAAAGAGCTTGCAATTGCTTACTTGAATTATTCCATAGAAGTGCAGGTAAAAAGTATGAATTTAAGACAAATGGCTTAACATTTACATACCCCCACTCTACACACACACACACACACACACACACACACACACACACACACACACAGAGACACGCGCACATGCGCGCATACCCCACCCTAACAAGTACCAAGAGCAATTCTGTCAAGAAAAATTTAAGTGTATATGAGTAGAAGTTGAACAATATTGTTTAATACTATTTAAATGAGAATTTTCATTATGACACTTTTAATATTCATTTTCCATTTAAAAATGGTTCTTTAAATATTTTTCCTTCTAAAATTGAAGTTCTTTAAAAACTCTTTAGTCCCTAACATTCCATATAAAAAGGATTTAATGAAACTTTGAAGAACAGTTATACATAAATGAAGCTTATCAATTATTATTGAATATATAATTTAACTCCATTTTTCAACAATTCTTAATTCTATCATGCTAAATGATAGATAAAGTCTTAAGGATAAGTCTATACTTTTTGCTATTACTAGGAACTTTTCATTTTAATATATCGTGCTCTGAAATTTTTTGTGGTACACCAAATATATTGATGTTTAAATCATCTCTAATTGAGAAAATGTTCTTACCCAGTCCATATTGTTTATGCTTGCTTTCCAAGGTGGGAAGTTTTAAATCAATTTAGTTAATGTATTTGATCTTGATATATATATTATGTATTGACTTCTGATCTATTTTGGGTAGGAGATTATTGTGATTATTCAAAAATTTAAATTATGGTCATTTATACATTTTAGGATGTTTTAAATGTATATTTTTTTGTATAATAGATTCATATAAGGAGATATTGTAGGTTTTTCTCTGTGTTAAGAGAACACAAGGTGGTCTTCCTTATTGCTTTCAAATATCTAAAATCCATACAGATAGTACAAAAGCTGTAAGATACAATTTTTAAACTCTTAATTATTTTCCCTTTAACAATCAAAATTATTCTTTTTTTCAATAAATACAAATAATGCATAAACATTATATTAATCATTTCTTTCCTTATCAGTGATAATAAAATTATAAAAATTATTCATTTTTGATAATATGTTATATTAATAATATGTGGATTCTAGTATAATTTATGTCAAAATATGTTGCAAAATGCTTTGTTTTGCCTAAGGGGTTTTAATGGTGCTTGTTGCTTCAATAATTACATTACTCCAATGGGAATGATTCTTTTTTTTTAATTTGGACAGGGAAGGCAGTCATAGTTAAGTGACTTGCCTTGGGTTATACAGATGGTAAATGTTTGAGACCAAATTTGAACTGGGGTCCTTCTGGCTTCAGTACTGGTGCCCTGTCATTGTGCCACCTGGCTGCCCCTGGGGATAAGCCTTTGTTAAAAATAAAATAAAACATTTTCCTAATATATTTCTCCTAAACTTCAAAATAAATGGTCTTTGTTTCTAATTTTTATAAGCATATTACTTTTGTTGTTGTAGTTGTTAAATATGTCAGTTCCCTTTTTCACTCCCTTTTCATGGTATTCACACATCGTCACTACTCCACCCACACCAATCCCCCCCCCAAAAAAAAGGTACATATAAGGATCTAAGGTTGTCTTTAAACCTGCATCACTTCTGGCTTTAAGTAAACCCACTTAGTAATTTGTAATACTAGTAATTTTTGTAATTATATTTTGTAATTATAAAATCAGAATAATGGATTCTGTTGGTGTAATTTTTAATGGTTTGAGATCCAGGAATGAAAAGTGTTACAAAGAATTAACTATCTCAAATCCAACTTCATTTAAAGGCAAGAGAAATAATTTTTTTTGAATATATGGTTTGTTTGGGACAAAAGGGAAAGCTCAATGTTTGGATTTGTAGATTCTCTTAGCCTATTCAAACAATATCATAGCAAAATTAGAATTTTTATGAAAAGTATAACTTAAGAAATCAATAAGACAGATTTTGAATAACTCACCAAACTTTAAGTCATTCTCAAATGTGTATTTGGGTAATTAAATATATCTTTTTAGAAACTTTAAGAAATACTGATTATAATCTCAGTCCTAGAGAAGAATTTACCATCAAATTCATTAATTTGTTTCCAGTCTAAATAAGGCTTAGACATGGTCAGTAACCTGTTGCTTAGACACATTATCTTTTAGAATCATACATTATTTTTTGATGATTTTCCCTTACAATTCGTGTTCTCAGGAATTTTCTCATTCATCATCTTTTTTTTAATTGCTTAGCTTGTCTTTGGCAAAATAAATTCTTTCTCTCCTTTAGCTTCCTTTTATGTATTGTCTGACCTAAAATGTATGCTCTTTCAAGGAGAAGACTTTTTTATTTTTTATATTATTTACTTTTTTATTTTTTATTTATTTTATATTATTGCAATAATCTTGTCAGAAGAGTAATCATAAACTCCCTCCCCTACCCCTAAATAAAGTATGAGAAGCCTCAAGAATAGTGAGAGAGAAAAAAAAGTATACTTCAGTCTGTGTTCAAATTCCAATGGCTCTGTCTCTGGGATGAGTTGCCTTCCCCATCATAGCCACCAGAGAAGTTGCTTCAATATTTCTCCCACAGTTGCTATTACTAATTGTATTTCCCTCCACTCTATTCCTCCCCACTCTCATCTATTCCATTCTCTCTCCTTTCATCCTGTCCCTGACCAGAAATGTGTTGTATCCTAGTGCCCTCTCCCATAATCTTCCCTCTCCTCTACCACCTACTTCCCCCTTGTCTCTCCCCATTCCCTCTTATCCCATCCCTTTCCTCTGATTTTCCTCTAGGGTAAGATAAATTTCTATACCCTATTAAATGTATATGTTATTTCTTCTCTGAGCCATTTCTGATGAGAATAAAGGCTCACTTATTCTCCCTCCCTCTCCCCCATTCCACTCCATTGTAAAAGCTTTTTCTTGACTCTTATGTGAAATATCTTAGCCCCTTCTTCCTCTCCTTTCTCTTCCTCCCAGTACTTTCCTTCATCACTCTTTGGACTGTCTTTCTTTTTGGTTGTATTTGGGGGTTTTTTGTTTTGTTTTTTGGCAAGACAATGGGGTTAAGTGACTTGCCCAAGGTCACACAGTTAAGAAAGTATGAAGTGTTTGAGGCCAAATTTGAACTCAGGCCTTCTTGACTCCAGGGCCAGTACTCTATCCACTATGCTACCTGGCTGCCCTTTTTTGATTGTATTCCCAGTGCCTGTCATGTAGTAAATGCTTAATAAATGTTTGCTGACTGTTTCTATTAATAGAGATAAGATATGTATACAGATAAAATTAAAATTCTTAGAAGGGCAATGGAACATAAAGATTCATTTGTTGTTCTGGGCAGTTAATCAGGCTGGACTGTTAATCAGGCTGGACTAGAAAAATGCTATGACAATATTTATTTTAATAAAAAAAATTTTAAGCCTTTTGGGGAAAAAAAAAAGTTGAACTTTACAAGCTTGCATAATTACTAAATACTTTACCTTGCTATAGCTCCAGATATGGAAGAAGCCTCATTTATTTAAAGCATCAGGAAAGACCAATAGGCCAGCAGTTTTCCAGTTTCTTCCTCACTTCCAAGTTGAACTCTTGCCTCTTCCAGTTCTATAAGAGGCAGGGAGTAGGGGTGGGAGGAGATTTAGTACTGCAACTCCTGTCCTGTAAAACCTTTAGTAGATCCCTATTACATTAAAGATAAAATACAAATTCTGCCTCTTTGACTTTAAAATCTTTCAAAATCTTGGATCAGCCTTTCCAGATTTATTTTTTACAACTCTTCACACTATATTTCAATGAAACTAACTCACTTATGAAACTAGCCCACTTAATTTTTTCAGTCTCTATATTCATACAAGCCCCTGAACCTGGAACATTGTATCTTTTCATCTTTAGCCTCCTGGAACCCTGACTACCTTAAAGGTTCATTCAGTTCAGCTGTCACTACCTAACATTGGTACTCTGCCTCCACCAAAAACAATGAAGGAAGGTGGTTATATGCCATTGTGACTAGAAGGAGGTAGGCAGAACATAAGATGTAGGTGGTGCCTGACACAGGCTAATCTCCCAATGGTTTGTGTTTTATTATGGAATGAAATTTAACATTGGCCATCCCTTAGTTAACAAAAGAGAGGTTTACTTAGCCAGAGCATAAGTCTATGCATTAAGGATGCAACAGTTACTTTTAATAGATGCAGTCCCCCCAAGCTTCCATATAAAACTAGTTAACACACAAGGTGGGATGTGGTAACAAGCAGTGTTGAGATAACTACTTACTCTGAGGGATTCCAACACCATTTAGACCTTATGTATCTAAGAAGCCATATTAACATGACCTCAGACCACCAAGAAACAATATTAATGGCATGTGGCTTGAGCCTTAGTCCTCTAATTCAATCAAATATTGGGAACAGCTTCTTTGCCCTTTTAAGGGAAGAACTAGCCTTACCTACCTAATAGGAAGGAGGGTGGGGTTGGGAAGGAACCCTTGTAGATGGGATTCTATCACACCCCACCCCTTGATGGCAAGGTCTTACAGGGTGCATTTAAATGGCTTTAAGACTTTTGGTATAGAATATGTAACCTACATAAGCAATACTGAAAGAAAATGAAGAGAAGAAAATAGGCTAGCAAGAAAAAAGGAACTTAAGCCCTCCCCTATTTACTCAAAGGAGTGTCCATATGTGAGAACATGTTAAAATAACAAAGGAGAGCCCATTCATGAGAATAAACCCCAAAATCTGAAGAAGTTTTAGAAAGAAATTTATTAGGTCATTTGGTGGAAGATGGCCTCTGAAAAGGCTTCCATTATATAGGATTTAGATAAGGATATTGGACTAGTAACCTGAGAGACCAAAGTACCTTGCTTTGAAAGCAAAGTAGATTGAAATAGATCTGTAAATATAAATATTCAATAAAATCTGGGCAAAGCCAAAACCTGAAGGGAACCCAAAATGCAAGTTTGGGTGGACCCAAAACATTAAACAGTATTGTATAGGGTATTGAGACCCCAACCCAAAACGCCTACTCGGAGTCCTCTCAAAGTGGCAGCAAAGAGTTAAAATTTATTATGATTCTTGCAAGAAGTGGTACAGTTCCTAACTCTGTGTGTGTGTGTGTGTGTGTGTGTGTGTGTGTGTGTGTGTGTGAGAGAGAGAGAGAGAGAGAGAGAGAGAGAGAGAGAGGGAGAGAGAGAGAGAGAGAGAGAGAGAGAGAGAGAGAGAGAGAGAGAGAGAGAGAGAGAGAGCAGGAAAAGACAAATTACAGAAGTTGAAGCAGGGTTGAAAAACACAACCCATTCCCCCTCCTCTTTTTTGCTGACTCTTACAACAATTCGTCAAACTTGATGATCCAAAGAGAAGGGAAGTATGCCTAAGCTTTCCCAGGAAAGTTTGTCTTTGTTTACACCTTATATGGTTAGGGTGACATGATTTTTCTAGCTGGAGATCCAGGTTCTCACACTCACCTGATTCTTGAGAAATAAAAACTGAGGCCTATGGCTTAGACTAATTTAGCACTATGTTTCTGAAAAGTCAGCATTTTTGCCCTTCACAATATGATAATAACTTTTCCAAACAATATAATAAATAAATTTCTACAAAATGAAAACTAGTAATCCTAGCCTTCATCTTCTCACTTGGGAACAGCTAGACCTAGATTCCAAGATCTGATCCATGTGCTGGGTGAGCCTAAATTTTCTCAATTCAGAGGTGGGTATCTGAATGTTGAAAGCTATAATGAGCAGGAACAGCACCAAAGACATTCATTAGGTCTTACAGCATTGTGACATAGTTCTTGTTACAATTACCTGTAATAAGCTTTGACCCTGGGAGAGCCAGACTGGGAGTGATAGCATATTTCTCCTCATTTAGAGACCTTTACTGAGAATCTACCCTCTTCTTCAGGATTGGGTAAGGCTTCTCTTCTGTAATTCAGGATTGACATTAACTGACCTAATGGATTTCTTAAAAAATTTTATTTATTTAAGGCAATGGGGTTAAGAGTGACTTGCCCAAGGTCACACTGCTAGGCAATTAGTAAGTGTTTGAGGTCAGATTTGAACTCAGGTCCTCCTGACCAGTGCTCTATCCACTGTGCCACCTAGCTGACCCATAATGAATTTCTTATTGTCAGTTTTTCTGTAACTCATTTTGAAAATAAAAATTTGTTCAAACTCAATTGGGAACAATTTAAACATAATACTCATTTCTCAGGTGCTTATACATGATTTCATCAATGAGAAATTGGAAGAACAGAGAGGAAGCAGAGTCAAGATAGGAAAGTAAAGGCAGGAAATTGCATGAACTCTCCCTTGAGCCTCCAAATACCTAAATACCTTTAAGAGAGGAACATAGTACAGCAAGTCCCACCAGTGCAGACCAGGCTTCAGCAAACCCTAAGCAGACAACTTGGTACATGAATCAATGACATCAGTGGCAATTTCCAGACCTCAGCTCACAGACAGGGGATCAGCTATTATGTCAGAGGGAGATTTATAGAAGTCCTCTCTTGCTGCCAATGACAGGACCATTGCATTACTATACTTGGATCCTGGTCATATTTCTTGGTTTTAGTTCCAGGCAAAAGGAGCACTAGCAAAACAGAACTTGCAACCATGGGAGCAGGGACCCAGGTCACAGTTCCAGGATTGAAAAGAGTACTTGTGATTATTCATAAATCAGTGCACAATTCAAAAATGTAGTAAACACACCTCTCTCTCTCTCTTTTTTTTTTTTAGTTTTTTGCAAGGCAATGGGGGTTAAGTGGCTTGCCCAAGGCCACACAGCTATGAACACACCTCTCTTTATCAGGGCTATCCAAAATGTAGCCCACAGCATTCCACTCCTTAGTGTAAATCCATGTGGGTCTACTAAATGCTTTAATAAATGAAACTGACCTACCATAGATCTCTCACTAAAATGACAAATCAGAATATATTGTGTATTTCAATAAAAACTTTTAAAAATAAGGTTGAACAATCCTGCCCTATATCATATCACCTTGGAAAAATCAAAAACAGATCCCCAGAATTACCTCTGAAAACAACTGCAACAAAAAATCCTGAAGCTTGGGATGGTATTTCCTCCACTTGGGAAGCAGAGCTCTACTTTAGCATAGAGTTAAAAGTAAAAAAAAAAGAGGGTAAATAGGAAAAAAATCTGACCATAAAATTGCTATGGTGATAAGGAAGGTCAAAACACACTTAGAGAAGACAACAAAATTAATATTCTTGCATCCAAAGTCTCAAAGAAAAATATGAATTGGTCTTATGTCACAGAAGAGCTCAAAAATTAAGAGAGGGTGAAGAAAAACTGTGAAGAGAAAATGACAGTGGGGGTAAAAGAAAATCGGGAAAAAATAGTCAACAGGAGGCACAAAAAATATTGAAGAAAACAGAACAGGCCAAATAATAAAAAAGGGGGACAAAAATCCAATCAAGTGAAAAATTCCTTGAAAAGAAGTGACCAAATGGGAAAAGATATACAAAAATTATCTGAAGAGAAGAACTCCTTAAAAATAATTGGCCAAATGAGGAAGGAAAAGTTTGCTGAAGAAAATAAATCCTTAAACATTAGAATCAGAACCTAATGACTTTATGAGACATCAAATTAAAAGAAAAAAAAATCAAAGAATGAAAATAGAAGAAAATGTGAAATACTGAAAAAATGGAAAACAGATTCACAAGGATCATTTAAGAATTACTGGACTACTTGAAAATAATGATCTGAAAAAGAGCATAGACATCATTTTTCTAGAAATTCTCGAGACAACCAAGATGGCAGAGTAAAGGCAGGGTCTCATCCAAGCTCTCCACCAAACCACTCCAGATACCTTTAAATAATGACTCTATCCAAATTCTAGAGTGTCAGTACCCACAAAAAGACTGAGTGAAACAATTTTCCAGTCCAAGAAAATTTGGAAGATCCATGGGAAAGATCAATTGCATGTGAGTTAGAAAGGGCCCACAGCACAGCCTGGGCCACACTAGAGTGAATGGGTTCCAACTATCCAGGAATAGACCTTAAGGCAGCTGGGTCTGTGGTAGCACTGGCAGTTTCCAGACCTCTCAACTCAGGGATTGCCAAGTATAACTGGGAAGCTCAACAGGAAAACTGCTGCACCAGAGTGAGAGCAGAGCCTAATCCAGCTCAGGCCTCATGGGACCAGAAGGTCTGGGGAACCACCTGGCAGCTGCTTCCAGAGCACTCAGTCCATGGCCAATAAGGGGATCAAGGGAGACTGCAGAGGTATCTTTGCTATTTCTGAGGCACACTCAGTTGTAAATAGATAGAAATCTATCATACAGGAAAGTGGGAAGGGAAGAGGATGGGAGGGCAAGGTGGGGAGAGGAGTGCTGATAGAAGGGAAGGCAGTTTGGGGGAGGTAAAAGTCAGAAGCAAAACACTTGAGAATGAACAGGGTAAAAAGTAAAAAAATGGGAAAAATAGGATGGAGAGAAATATATAGTTGACAATCATTACTGTGAAAAAATTTATAGTGAGTATTTCTGATAAAGTCTTCATTTCTGAAACATAAACTGAGTTGAATTTATAGAAATAAGAGCGATTCCTCAATTGTTAAATAATCAAATGATATTGACAGTTTCAGACAATCTATAGTTATGAAAAAATACTCTAAATGAACTACAAAGAGAAATTCAAATTAGATCAATCTGATACCTGTCAGATTGGCTAATATAGCAGAAAAGGAAAATGACAGATGTAGGAAAATAAACTATTAGTGAAGTTGTGTACCAATTCAGTCATTCTGGAGAGCAATTTGAAACTGTCCAAAGAGCTATAAATCCATGCATACCTTTTGACTAAACAATACGACACTGGATATGTATCCCAAAGAGATTTTAAAAAAGAAAATTACCTATGTGTGCAAAAATATTAATAGCAGCTCTTTTAGTAGTGGCAAAGAATTGGAAACTGAGAAGTCCAATTGGGAAATAGCTGAACAGGTTGTGCTATGCGACTGTGATGAAATACTATTGTGCTTTGAAAAATGATGAGCAGAATGCTTTCAGAAAAACATGGAAAGACTTAAGTGAACTGATGCAAAGAAAAAAAATCGAATTTTTCTTTTCTCATCTGGCATTTTCAATATTATGCAGCAAATATATATAATATGCATTCTTTTTAAAATTGATATTTTACTTTTCCATTTACATGTGAAATTTTTTTGACATTCATCTATATGCAAATGTATATTTTTAAGTTACAAAATTTCCTTCCACCCTCCCCATCTCCCCAAGTGATGAACAGTCAGGTTAATATTGTACATATACATTTGTTTAAACATGTTTTTGGTATGAGGAATTAGGATTAAGTGAAAGAAGTATATAAGAGAATTTTTTAAAAAAGTGAATGTAGGGGGCTGGGGCCGGCCGCGGGCCGCCGCACCTGCTCCGGTTTCCCGCTCCCGCCATGGCTCCCAAGGGCGGCCTCACGCAGCAGTCGGAGGAGGATGCTGCTGCAGGACTTCAGCCGCAACCTGTCGGCCAAGTCGTGGGCGCTCTTCTTCGGGAACGCCTTCATCGTGTCGGCCATCCCCATCTGGCTGTACTGGAGGATCTGGCACATGGACCTGGTGCAGTCCGCCGTCCTCTACAGCATCATGACCCTGCTCAGCACCTACCTGGTGGGCTTCGCCTACAAGAACGTCAAGTTTGTCCTGAAACACAAGGTAGCTCAGAAGAGAGAGGATGCTGTTTCCAAAAATGTGACTCAGAGGCTTTCTGAGGCTGACAACAGGAAGATGTCTTGGAAAGAGAAGGATGAAAGAATCCTGTGGAAGAAGAATGAAGTGGCGGATTACGAAGCCACGACCTTCTCCATCTTCTACTATAACACCCTTTTTCTGGTCTTGGTCATTGTCGCTTCTTTCTTTATCTTGAAGAACTTCAATCCGACAGTGAACTATATCTTATCCATTAGTGCCTCCTCAGGCCTCATTGCCCTGCTGTCTACCAGCTCCAAATAGATGAAGAAACAGATCCGTCTTTGTCAGGGTGGGCTTGGGGAGGGCTTGGAGAGGGAGACACACGTAAGAACTGTTTTTCTATAGTCAAATTTAACAGGTTTTGTGGGTGTTTTTTTTTAAACTAAGAAAATATAAAATACCTTTGTGGTTTGGGCTCCTTTTGACAGATTGTTGAAATAAAATAAATTGATCAGAAAAAAAAAAGTGAATGTAGTGTTCATCAGATTTTGAAGGGGTTTGGGGTGGGGTTTGGTTTGATTTTGTTTTTCTTCCTCTGGATGGGGATAGCATTGTCCAGAGACAGTCTGTTATGGTTGTCCTAGCTCCGAACTGCTGACAAAAGTTGCATCCATCAAAGTTGATTAACTCACAATGTTGTTATTAATGTGTATAAAGTTTTCTTGGTTCTGTTCCCTTTGCTCAGCCTCAGATCCCGTAATACATTCCATGCTTCTCTTATAGAACAATAGTATTTCATAACATTCATATACTATAACTTGTTTAGCCATTCCCCAATTGATGGGCATCCCCTCAATTTCCAGTTCTTTGCCACATAGTATGCATTCTGATGTCTAAGGAAGACTTTATGAGGAACTGTAAAAGACTTCTCTCCTTGCAAATAACTTTTCCCAGAAGCCTAGGACTACTACACTTTATTTTTTTTTACTTTTTTTTAGGTTTTTTTGCAAGGCAAATGGGGTTAAGTGGCTTGCCCAAGGCCACACAGCTAGGTCTGAGACTGGATTTGAACCCAGGTACTCCTGACTCCAAGGCCGGTGCTTTATCCACTACGCCACCTAGCCGCCCCTGGACTACTACACTTTAGCTAACATATAGAGTTATTATATGGAATCCAAAGAAAAGAGGAATGAGGCACTTTCTCAAAGGAAATTTTCCATAGTAATTGTGCTTACTCAACTTACTCAACTCACTCAACATTAATAACAGTTAAAAAACATCATTTTCTTTTAGGTCATGTGACAAACAAGAAGGGAGACTAGATATTTTCTTTGATTCTCACTACCTCTCAAATACCTCTAAAACAAAAATTATGGACCAAAGAAGAAGCAAGATCAGCTATCTTCATAGTCTAAAATAAGAGGTCCAACCTTATTTTTCAGTTTTTATTTTAGTGAGAGCTCTACAGTAGCTTGGCTTTATTTACTAAGGCATTTAGTAAATCCACAGGGGGCATAGAAAATTGCACAGCAGGCAGCATGACACCTGTGGGCAACATTTTGGACAGTCCTAATATAGAACACCAGGAATCCAAAAGAAGGTTAAAAAACAAAGGTCAATATAGGTATATGATTAATGTCGGCTAGGTGGCATAGTGGATAAAACACCGGCCTTGGAGTCAGGAGTACCTGGGTTCAAATCCAGTCTCAGACACTTAATGTGTGGCCTTGGGCAAGCCACTTAACCCCATTTGCCTTGCAAAAACCTAAAAAAATATATAGGTATATGATTTAGAAATTAAGAGTGATTCTATCATCAAATGATAAGATCATGGAATAGTTTTTGTCAGATCTATGGATAAGGAAAGAATTTAATACCAAGAAAATAAAGAATATTATAAAATATAAAATAATTTTGGTTCTAAAATTAAAAAGGTTTTACATAAAACCATTGCAATCAAAATTAAAAGTAAAGTAGAAAACTGGTAAAAAAAATTTGCATCATGCATCTCTGCTAAGGGCATTTCTCAAATATCTAGAGAACTGAGTCAAATTTATAAAAATAAAAGTCATTCCCCATTTTAATAAATGGTCAGATATGAACAGACAGTATTCAAAGAAATAAAGCTCTCTATAGTCATATAAAAATGCCCTAAATCACTATTGATTAGAGAAATGTAAATTAAAACAATTCTGAAGTACCACCTCACATTTATCAGATTGGCTAATATAACAGAAAAGGAAAATCATAAATGGAGGGGATGTGAGAAAACTAGAACACTAATAGATTGTTGGAGGAGTTGTGAACTGAATTATTCTAGAGAGCAATTTGGTATTATGCCCAAGGACTATAAAACTGCATACCCTTTGATCCAGCAACACCACTGCTAAGTCTGTATTCCAAAGATATCAAAAATGGTGGTGGGGAGGAGGATCTATTTATACAAAAATATTTAAAGCAACTCTTTTGTGATGGCTAAGAATTGGAAATAAGAAGCCTATCGTTTAAGGAATGGTTAAACAAATTGTGGAATATTATTATGCTATAAGAAAGGATAAGCAAAAATACCTGGACAGATTTACCTGAACTGATGCAAAGAGAAGTGAATACAAGTCGGTGAACCATGTTCAGAATAACAACAGTGATGAAGAATTGTGAATGACTTAGCTATTCTCAGCAATACAGTGATCCAAGATAATCTCAAAGGACTCATGTTGAACCAAGCCATCTCCTTCCTTGGAAAGAACTGATTCTATCTAAATACAACTTTTCTTTCTTCTATTCTTTTTTATCCAAATTTTCTTATTCAAAATTAGTAATACGGTAATGTTTACATGATTGCACTTCTATGATCCATATTGAATTTCTTATCTCAGGGAGGACATGGAGGAGAGAGGGAGGGAGAAATTTGAAATTTGAACCTAAAAAAGTTTAAAAATTGTTTTAACATGTAATTTGGGGGGAAAATCTTACATATTTTTAAAAGATTAAAAACTCCATCAATGCGCCTAGCTCATGCTCATTCAGTAATCCCTCCCTAATCACCCACCATACCCCAAGCAGCAAGACACTAGCCACAAGCTTGCAACATAATTCAATTCCACATATTGACTCAACCTTCTGTCTTTCCAGTTCCATAAAAATCAAAGCTTCAGACTGCAGAAATTTGTTCAGGCCTTGATAACCAGAGTCACTGTAACATTCTGAGCTGCAAAAGATCTCTTCAGGTGAACAGAAAAGAGGGAAACAGGTAGGGCATATTTCTAGGTTTGAAATAGAGTTCAGTCCCACAACTTAACTACGCTGTTCCTCCCAAGAGCCTTAGATGATGATGATGATGATGATGTTTGTACTTTGTTATGGGAGAATACCATGATATCGGGGAAAGTGATTTCATAACAAGTACATGAATTGGATTTGAGTGAGGGGGTGCTGTGCTAAATCACCAATCTCACCAATGCTCCAGAGCCATCTGGGTCCAGTGGCCAGATATGAGCCAGGACAGCTGGAGATGACCCTGAATGTGAGGCAATCAGGGTTAAAAGATTTGCCCAAGATCACATAGCTAGTGAGTGACAAATGTCTGAGGCCAGATTCAAACTCTCATCCTCCTGACTCCAAGAATTTTTCTGCAAATGTGGCACAAAAATGGAAAGTGAAAAGCCTAAGGATAAGCTCTAGAAATAAGTGGCAGAAACTGTTTAGAGAGTTGGGAATGTGTATGTTTGATTCCATGAGTAAAGAAAAGAAGAGAGAGAATAGATGATTATAAAGGCCAAAAGCCAGAGAATATGAATCTAGAGAAGACAGACAATTCATTGAATAGTGCAGAGAGTGAGGGAAAGAAATCCTTTCTGAAAAGTACTACAAAAAGAAAAAGAAAGAAAGAAAGAAAGAAAGAAAGAAAGAAAGAAAGAAAGAAAGAAAGAAAGAAAGAAAGAAAGAAAGAAAGAAAGAAAGAAAGAAGAAATTTAGCAAACAATGGTACTACTTAAGTGGGGGAGAGAGGGGAAAAACTACTTGGCCACTAAGGAAAAAAGGAGAGAAAAGTAAGTAAGCAAATTAAAACCAGAAAGAAAAAGGAATTGAGAACCAAATAGAACACCATGCCCACACCTACAAAAAAAGAAAACAGAAAGAGAAGTTCATGGGTTAGGAGAAGAGTCAGTGGAAAAAGGGAGAAAATTCTTAACTTGAAAAAGTAGTAGTAAAGATAAATGGAAGAAAATATAAACTCATTATTTTAAATAAGAATAGAGGAAATAATTCAGTACAATGAAGAAGAATGACATTGGATAAGAAAATAAACCCCTGCAAGTTGTTTATAAGAAATACATTTAAAAAACAGAAATGCACAAAATAAAGAAGTATGACAAATTGAAAATAAAAGTTCAAAAAATAAAAATGAATAAACTACTTTATGCTAAAGAGAACCATAGATAACAATTATCAGCTCTCAATGTATAAATTCCATATGCCTTTTAATAAACAGAACTAAGAGAATATATAGACAGTAACAAAATAGTGACAGTTAATTTCAAAGTTTCTTAGTTTTGAATAAATCTAAAAAAAAGATAAAGGGAAAATAGGAAACTGGACATGTTGCTGAATAAATTAAAGCTAAAAGAATTAATTACAAACAACAATCTGTAACAGTAGCTGCCCCACTGGGGATCTAACTGTTCAATTCCAGTTGAGAAATGATCCATACATTCATACTTCCTTCCTTCCCCTCTTTCTGTCCACATTGAGGGGAGGGGGGGAGTTTGGGAGGGGAGGGAGGAAGAATCATAGCTTTGTATGTAGATGCTCTGCCAAAAGGAATGTAAATTTTAATTGTTTTATGCTCATCTCTAAATGATTAAAATACTGTTTTCTGCCCTGAAACTGTTAGTGGGGTAGTTCAGCTATGACCAGGAGTTCTAGTGAATTAGTGCCCCTCCTTGCCCTGTCACTGCAATACAGAACTGAGTATGGGTAATGCAACTTAGTACTGCTCCCAATAATAGGTTAGAGTCCCTGTACTCAGTGGAAGTTTCAAAAGAGAAAATTACAAGAGAAATCTAGAGATGATCGGATAATTAGGTTCAAGTTGACCTAGGTCTAGCTGACTTCTTTTGAGATGAGAGAAAATGTTCCTTACAGAAAGGCTAAAAGAACTACAAGCTACATGCTCTGAAGAAAATAAGAAAGGGATAGTAGTTGATGTCATGCTTTAAAAACAAAAATCTACTTAATGGTAGAAAGAGTCCTCTTTCAGTGAAAATTCTCTTTGTCATAGGATAGATAAAGCTTCCCAACTCCCTGATTTATCAAGAGGGAGGTGTTAAGAAAATAATTTGTGTTTTCCACATCATCACAAAGCACCAAGGCCTTCAGCACTAAGTTACTTATGTCCCCAGAATTTTCAAGAAGAGCTTATCAGATGATTCATTGATTGGCTCCAATGGACCATCCTCAAGAATGTTCAGAATATTCCAGTCTAATTTATGGAAGCTTATGTCATTTTACTTAAATCATAATTAGTGACTGCATTGATTAGATACCTGATGATTTTTTTTAAAAATTTAAATATGTTTTTCATTTGTTTTTTCCTACTTACATGTATTGGTAATTTTCAGCATTCATTTTTTTTTTAGGATTTTGCAAGGCAAATGGGGTTAAGTGGCTGCCCAAAGTCACACAGCTAGGTTATTATTAAGTGTCTGAGGCCGGATTTGAACTGAGGTCCTCCTGACTCCAGGGCCGGTGCTCTATTCACTGCGCCACCTAGCCGCCCATTCATTTTTTTTTGCAAGGTTTTGAGTTTTACATTTTTCCCTCTCTCCCTCCCTTTCTTCCCTACTTCCTCCCCATGACAGAAAGCAGTCTAATATAGGTTTTACATGTATAACCATCTGTATCAATCATATTGTGAAAGAAGAGTTGAGTTCAAATGGAAGAAAAAAATTAGGAAAAAACAACATAATACAACTTTTAAAAATTGAAGATAGTAAACTTTGCTCTTCATTTCTCCACAGTTCCTTCTCCCTGGGGCTCCCTCCAGGAGGCTGAAGTTCTTTTGCTGTGTTGGGCCGCCCCTCCAACCCTGGGGAGCAGAGCCTTTCTGCTCTTGACTAAGAGAACTGCCTCACTGGGTCCTTCTGTGGGTTCTGTCTCTTGAAAGTTTAATTAGAGTCCTTAGTCTAGAAGTTTTATGAGAGAGCGCCTAAAAGCTACAATTCTCTCTTGTAGCCATCTTGGCTTTGCCTAATGTTAATTATTTCAAGTAAATTTTTAGTTGATTCTCTAGGCTTTTCTAAATATATCATTTTATATATATCATCTGCAAAGAGTGGTACTTCTGTTTCATTATTGTCTTTTGTAGCTCCTTCTACTTCTTTCTTCTCTTATTGCTATAGCTAACATATGAAGTACTACATTGAACAATAGTGGTGATATTGGGCATCTTTGCTTCAATTCTGAGCTTATTGGGAAGACTTCTAGCTTTTCCCCCATTACAAATAACAAAGGGCAACTCGGTGGCATGGTGAATACTGGCCTTGGAGTTAGGAGTATGGGAGTTTGAATCCAGTTTCAAACTCTTGATCATTACTAGCTACTAGCTGTGTGACCTTGGGTAAATTACTTGATCCTGATTGCCTTGCATTAAGGGTCATCTCTAGTCATCCTGATTCATATCTGGCTACTGGACCCAGATACCACTGGAGGAGAAAGTAAGACTGGTGTCTTAGCACACCACCACCTAAATCAAATCTAATTCATGAGCTTGTCATGGTACTGCCTTCCTAATGTCATAGTCTTTTACAAGAATGAAGGATAGGGGCATCTAGGTGGTGCAGTGGATGGAGCACCAGCCCTGGAGTCAGGAGTAATTGAATTCAAAGATGGCCTCAGACACTTAATAATTACCTCACTGTGTGGCCTTGGGCAAGCTACTTAACCCCATTGCCTTGCAAAAAAAAAAAGTATTAAAACAAAAGAATGAAGGATAAAAATCGTTACAGATAATGCTGGCTCATGATTTTAGATGTTATCATTCCAAGGAAGACTACCTTTATTCTAATGGTATCTAGTGTTTTTTTAATAGAAATTGATTGTCAGTGTTGATTGATATAGTCATGTGATTTCTGTTGGTTTTGCTATTGATAGGACAAATGATATTGATAATTTTCCTAATATTGAACTTTGTATTCCTGGTATAAATCCCACCTGATCATAGTGTACAATCCTTATGATATTTGCTGTCATCACCTTGTTAGTATTTTGTTCAAAATGTTTACATCAATATTAGGGAAATTGGTCTATAAATTTCTTTCTCAGTTTTGCTTCTTGTTTAGGTGTCAACACCATATTTATAATATAAAAAGAATTTCTTTGCCTATTTTCCCAAATAGTTTATATAGTGGAACTAGTTTGAATTAATTTTTCTTTAAATGTTTGATAGAAATCATTCATGAATGGCAGCTAGGTGGCATAGCGCACAAAACACCATCCTGGAGTCAGAAGGGTCTGAGTTGAAATTTGACCTCAGACCTTTGATACTTATTATTGCGTGACCATGGACGAGTCACTTTACCCCATTACTTTGCAAAAACACACATACGCGAAAAAATAATTTACTTGTGATCCAATTTGATTGTGTGGATTTTTTCTAGGGAGTTCAAATAATGGCTTGTTCAATTTTTTTTTCTAAGATGGGCCTCCTGGGCTTGGCGAGCCCACCCGTATGCACGGTCACGATGGCCGTGGCCGTGGCTGTGCTCCGGGCGGGCTGGCGCTAGCGAGGCCGGTGGGCTGGAAGCCGGGCCGGCCGGGCTCTCGGGAGCGGCGGGGCCGTGGCCCGGGGCCGCGCCCAAGGGGACCCCGCGGCTGCTGGGGGTGGCGGCGCTGGCCCTCGGGGCGCCCTGGGGCTCGGCCACACGATGCGGGCCGGCTGCGGTCTCAGGAGCAGCTGGCCAAGCAGGCGGCCCCGCAGGCCACTTCTTCTGTCTACAGCTTGCTGAGGGCCGTCCGCAACTGACCCTGTACCAGTACAAGACTTGCCCCTTCTGCAGCAAGGTCCGAGCCTTCTTGGACTTTCACGCTTTGCCATATGAGGTGGTAGAGGTGAACCCTGTCCGGAGGCAGGAGATCATATTCTCTTCCTACAGAAAGGTGCCTATCCTGCTTGCCTAGGAAGGAGAATTACTACAGCAACTTAACGACTCTTCTGTGATCATTAGCGCATTCAAGACGTACCTGGTGTCTGGAAAGAACCTGGGGGAAATCATCTCCTATTACCCATCAATGAAGGCAGTGAATGAACAGGAAAAAGAGGTGACTGAATTTGGCAATAAATATTGGCTCATGGTGAATGAGAAGGAGAACCATCGTCTCTACAGTGGGAAAGAAGCTCGAACGGAAAAAAATGAAGTGGCAACAATGGGCAGATGATCGACTGGTGCACCTCATCTCACCCAATGTCTACCGCACCCCCACAGAAGCCCTGGCTTCTTTTGATTACATTGTCCACAAAGGCAAGTTTGGAGCTATGGAAGGAGAGGTGGCCAAATATGTGGGTGCGGCTGCCATGTTCATCATCAGCAAGAGACTCAAGAGCAGGCACCACTTGCAAGACGACGTCCGGGAGGACCTGCACCAGGCAGCAAACCAGTGGGTGGCAGCAGTTGGCAAAGACAGGCCCTTTATGGGGGGAAAGGAACCCAACCTTGCTGACTTGGTGGTGTATGGCGTACTTCGTGTGATGGAAGTACTGGAGGCCTTTGAGAACATGATGTGCCACACTCAACGTTGGGCCCTGGTACCTTCGGATGGAGAAAGCCATTGCTGAAGCCCAAGGAAACTACTGACTCTCCCTTGAGCTTCTGTCCCATGGCGGGGCTAAGTATAAGGGACCTGTGAATTCTAGAGCCACAGTGGGGCCTGCCAGCAAGCAGGGAGGTGTGTGTGAAGCTCTCCTTTGCCCCTTCCCTCCTCCATCTCCCTAGCATCTAACCCTAAGCATGCTGTTAAGCCTCAGCCTGGGGAACTGGGGAAGGAGCCAAAGAATCTTTTTTTAGGGCTGCCCCAATCCCAGGGAAGTTGAGATCCCGACTCAGAGATTCAGGACTTTCACTATTTATTTTTGGTCTTCTTTGAAGGCTTCAGGGACCTCTCTCCTGGCCTACCTTGGTAACTTTCTCTGGACCCTTGGGTGTCTGTGTCCTGGAGGGAAAGAGCAGTCAAGGGCCCTAGAACCTTGAGAGAGGAGCTACAGGATTCTAAAGAAATTTTCTAGGAAGTTCCAAGGCCTTGGATGTGAGGGCCAGGTGGTTCTTTGTGGACTGGTTATCCTTCCATTCACTCAGAGAGTCCTGGAAGGAGGCCTCCTCAGTTGTGAATCATGTCTACAATAAAGAAATGGTTTGCTGTTCCAAAAAAAAATATTCATCAGTTTTACTGATTTTCTGATTTATTGACATATAATTGAGCAAAATATTTACTAATTATTGCTTTAGTTTCTTTTTTCATTAGTGGGGCTTTCACATTTTTCATTATTGTGAGTGAATTTTTGGTTTTCTTTTTTTTTCAATTTTTTTTAGGATTTTTCTTTTGCAAGGCAATGGGGTTAAGTGGCTTGCCCAAGGCCACACAGTGAGGTAATTACTAAGTGTCTGAGACTGGATTTGATCTCAGGTACTCCTGACTCCAAGGCTGGTGCTTTATCCACTGTGCCACCTAGCTGCCTTCTTTTTTTCTTAATCAAATTAACCAATTGCTTGTTTATCATTGATTTTTTTCATAGAATCATTTCCTATATTTATTAGTGCAATAGTTTTTCTCACTTTCCATCTTAATGATCTAATCTTTGATTTTTCAGTATTTCCATTTTGGTTTCAATTTTGGATTTTATTCTTTTTTCAAGTTTTTTAGTTTCATACCCAATTCATTAATTTATTCTTTTTTCCATTTTATTGATATCAGCATGTATAGTAATTACTCCCTAATACTTCTTTGATTGCATCCCATAAATTTTTGGTGTATTGTCTTTTTGTTGTCATTCTCTTTAATGAAATTATTGTTTCAGTAATTTATTCTTTGAGCTACTTATTCTTTAGAATTAGATCATTTAATTTCCCATCAGTTTTTCTTCTCTCTACTGCCTTTTGTTGAATATAATTCTTACTGTATTATGATCTGAAACAAATATATTTAATATTTCTATCTTTTTTACATTTTATTTTGAGGGTTTTATGTTATTAGTTTTTGTGTTATGTGCCATGTCCTGCTGAGAAAAAAGGTGTATTCTTTTCTGTTCCCATGTAGTTTTCATTAAAGTTCTATCATCTTTAACTTTTCTAATATTCTATTTGCCTCCTTAACTTTTTTCTTGTGAAATTTTTGTTGGATTTCTTTAGTTATGATAAGGTACAATTGAGGGCCTCCAGTAGTATAGTTTGCTATCTGTTTCTTTGTGTAACTCATTTGACTGTTCTTTTACTATTTTGGTGCATATATATTAAATCTTGATATTGATTCATTGCCTATGGTACTTTATTGTAGTTTATTGCTTTTAATTAGATCTATTTTTGCTTTAACTGAAGCATAGTGGATTCTGCTCCAGCCCCTTACTTTTACTCTGTGTGTGTCTCTTTGTTTTAAACACGTTTCTTGTCAACAACATATATTGTAGGACAGTTTTTAAAATTTAAATTTAATCATTTTGAATTTTACAATTTTTCCCCCTAATCTCTCCCTCCACCCCCAACAGTCTTTACATTTTTTCCATGGTATACATTGATTTAAGTTGAATATGATGAGAGAGAAATCATATCCTTAAGGAAAAAAAACTATAAGAGCAAAATTACCTAAGATGATTTTTTTTAAATTAAAGGAAATAGTCTTTGATCTTTGTCTAAACTCCACAATTCTTTCTCTGGATACAGATGATATTTCCCATAGCAGATATCCCAAAATTGTGCCTAATTGTTGCACTGATGGAATGAGCAAATCCATTAAGTTTGGTAGCAGACAGTTTAACTTCATTGAATCCCTTATATTTTCTTTCCTTTTCCACCCAATTTATGGTTCTCTTCAGTCTTGATATTGGAAGTCAACTTTTGGTTTACATCTGGTCCTTTCTTTATGAAAACTTGAACTCCTTCCAATTCTTTAAATGACTATTTCCCCCTTAATTTTGCTGTGAAAGTAATGCTTGGTTTTGGTCTAAGTCCTTATCTTTCAGAATGGCAAGTTTCATGACCTTTGATCCTTTAATAATGCAACTACCAAGACCTGTCTTTTTCTGATTATGGCTCCTTGATATTTGAATTGTTTCTTTCTGACTGATAGTATTGTTTCCTTAACCTGATGATTCTGAAATTTGGCTATAATGTTCCTTGGAGTTTTTAATTTTAGGATCTCTTTTCTTTATCTTCCAATTTTAGTATGTGTGCTGCAAAAGTGAGCACTAGGATCTCTTTCCTGTTGTGATGGATGGATCATTTCAGTTTTGTCCTCTGATTTCAGGATATTAGGTCAGGTTTTTTTTGATAATTTCTTGAAGAATGCTATCCCAGCCCTGCTTTTGATTATCTCTTTCATGTAATCCAATAATTCCAATATAGTGTCTCCTGGATATAATTTTAGAAGTCAGTTTTTTTTCTCCAAGAGATACCTAAATTTTCTACCATGTTTTCTTTCTTTTGAAACTGTTGGATTCTTGATGTGTCATAGATTCAACTGCTCATTGATAGGGAGAGCTAATATAATAAAAATGACAATTCTACCAAAACTAAACTATCTGTTTAGTGCCCCACCAATCAAAATTCCATAAAATTACTTTAATGAGTTAGAAAAAATTGTAAGTAAATTCATATGGAGAAATAAAAAGTCAAGAATTGCCAGGAGCTTAATGAAAAAGAAAATGCAAACGAAGGTGGCTTAGCACTACCCGATCTAAAATTATATTATAAAGCATCAGTCATCAAAACTGTTTGGTATTGGCTAAGAAACAGAGTGGTGGACCAGTGGAGTAGACTAGGTGTAAAAACAGGAGAGGATTATAGTAATCTGCTGTTAGATAAACCCAAAGAGTTGGGCCATTGGGATAAAAACTCCCTCTTTAATAAAAACTGCTGGGATAATTGGAAGTTAGTATGGAAGAAATTTAGATTAGACCAACACCTCACACCCTTTACCAAGATAAGATCCAAATGGTTACAGGACATAGACATAAAAAAACAATACTATAAGCAAATTAGAAGATCAAGGACTAGTCTACCTGTCAGATCTATGGAAAAGGGAACAGTTTATAACTAGGGAAGAGTTGGAGAACATCACTAAAAACCAATTAGATGATTTCAACTACATTAAATTAAAAAGCTTTTGCACAGATAAAATGAATGTAATCAAGATCAAAAGAAATGTAGTAAATTGGGAAACAATCTTTACAACTAATGATGCTGACAAAGGACTCATTTCTAAAATTTATAGAGAACTGAATCATATTTTTAAAACAAAAAGCCATTCCCCAATTGACAAATGGTCAAAGGATATGCAAAGGCAATTTACAGATGAGGAGATCAAAGTAATCCATAGCCATATGAAAAAATGCTCTAAATCATTAATTATTAGAAAAATGCATATTAAAGCTTCTCTGAGGTACCACCTCACACCTCTCAGATTGGCCAGTATGACCAGGAAGGATAACGATCATTGTTGGAAGGGATGTGGGAAATCTGGGACACTATTACACTGTTGGTGGAGCTGTGAACTCATCCAACCCTTCTGGAGAGCTATTTGGAACTATGCCCAAAGGGCAACAAAAATGTGCATACCCTTTGACCCAGCAATACCAGTACTTGGTCTATACCCTGAAGAGATAAGGAAAAAGGGTAAAAACATTACTTGTACAAAAATATTTATAGTAGCCCTGTTTGTTGTGGCAAAGAATTGGAAATCCAGTAAATGTCCTTCAATTGGGGAATGGCTTAGCAAAGTGTGGTATATGTCTGTCATGGAACACTACTGTTCTATTAGAAACCAGGAGGGACGGGATTTCAGGGAAACCTGGAGGGATTTGCATGAACTGATGCTGAGTGAGATGAGCAGAACCAGAAAAACACTGTACACCTGTACACCCTAACAGCAACATGGGAGTGATGTTCAACCTTGAAGGACTTGCTCATTCCATCAGTGCAACAATTGGGAACAGTTTTGGGCTGTCTGCAAAGGAGAGTACCATTGGTATCCAGATAAGGAGCTGTGGAGTTTGAACACAGTAGAAGGACTATTCCCTTTAATTTGGAAAAAAAAACCCCAGATATCTTATTGTCTGATCTTGTTACCTCTGAGAATTCTGTTCTCTTTAAGGATATGATTTCTCTCTCATCACACCCAAGTTGGATCAAGGTAAAACATGGAAACAAAGTAAAGACTGATGGAGTGCTATCTGTGGGGTGGGGGTGGGGGAGGGAAGCAAAATTGGGGGAAAATTGTAAAACTCAAATAATATTTTTAATAAAAAAAGGAATTTTCCTCAATTAAATTTTGTAGAATCTTTCCTGTTTGGCCAGTGGTATTCTTTAAGTAGTTATTTTCCTCAGTGGATATTTGGTCTTCTCTGCTTTTTAAGCAGTTTTCTTTTTCGTTTTTCTTCTACATCTCCTATGATTTCAAAACTCCTTTTTAAGCTCTTCTGTGAGTTCTTTCTGTGCTTAAGACCATTTCCAGTTTTCCTTTGGGGTTTATAGGTGTTTTGTCATTGTTGCCTTCTTCTGAATTTGTGTTTTGGCCTTTTCTATCATTCTCATAAATTTCTATGATTGTATTTTTTGTTTTATTTTTTACTCATTGTTTTTTGACTTTTTCCCTTTTTTAAAAATTTGAGGTTTGTTCCTAGGATATAAGTGGCACTGTCTCAGGCTTCTTGTTCCAGTGACTATAGGTCCTGGCTGTTTACCTCATCTTATGTTGCTGTGTCCCTAGGGTCCATGGGGGACCCTCATGTCTGGTACTCCACACTGAAGTGATGGATTCGTAAATGAGCATAAAGGGTCTGGCAGTTTACCTGGTGCTGAGCTGGGGTCCTAATGCTGTTTAGACCCAGTGACATGATTCTGAATTTCTCTGGGGCTAAACTGAAGTACATGGTCTAAGCAGTGGAGCATGCCTGTCTCCTCAGAGCTGTGCTGAAGCAGCTATGTAGTGGTTTTCAGAGTTGGAGTCTGCCATTTCCCCTGCCTTTGTTAAGGCTGGTGGGGAGTTTTGGTGTTGGTATTTGCTTGCTCCACCACATTGAGATTTACGATCTCCTTCTGGGTTTGCTGCTGGCTTGCTAGGATACTTCCTGTCCTGGATTGTGCTCCCCTACTCTCCTTCATTGGAATGAAATGAACCTTTCCATAGTTCCTCTGAATTTTCTGGTCTAAAGACCATCTATACACTATTTCCAAATTTCTTCAGTCATCCCTAGTCTTTCTTTTGAGGTTTTACAACTCTTGAACTATCAAGAACTGCCTTTTTGACATTTTCAAATTGATTATACCATAAGCATCACAAGCTCAATATGTCTATATCTTTCTTCCTAAAAATGCCCTGCTCTATTATTAAACATTACTTTTTAAAAAATTTTTATTTTTCAATCAACAAATATCTGCCGTCCTAACTCCCCTTTCCCAATTGAGAATAAAAGAAAAATAAAACCTGTTTTACATACACACACTCACACACACACACACACACACACACACACACACACACACACACAAACACAAACACATTCAAGCAAAAGAAATTTATGCTTTGCCTATGTCCAAAACATATTGGAATTAATTTGTACTCTGAATCCTTCACTTCTCTATCAGGAGGTAGGTAGTACATTTCATTATTGCTTCTCTGAAACTGTGGTTAGTCATTATACTAATAAAAATGTATAAGATTTTCAAAGTTGATTGTCTTATAATCTTTTTGAAATGCTATAAATTGTTTTTTTTTTTTGCTTCTCTTCACTCCACTGTTCATCAGTTCATGTAGGACTTTCCATCTTTTTTCTGAAATCATCTCACTCATCATTTCTTATAGCACAGTAGAAATTTGTCACGTGCATAAGTTTGATGGAATACAATTGTGCTATAAGTAATGCTGAAGGAGATGATTTCAGAGAAACTAGTGTATACGTGTCTGTATTTATGAATACATATTTTAACTTGGTTATTGTTTCCCCAAATTATAGTGTTCATCCATTCTCCAATTCCTACACATTTTAATTCTTCGTCACTTCAAAAAAGTTAAAAAGTTCTGTTCGTTATTTTTTTTTGCTTAGGATTAATTGCTCATTTAATCTACCTTCCCTCTAATTTTCCTTTTCCCCCTCCTCTTTTTCTCCTATTTCCCAGTTGAGTGGAATGTATTTCTATACTCAACTCTATGTCTGTGTGTGTGTCTGTGTGTGTATGTGTGTTTTTCTTCTCTGTTTGACTAATTCAGATGAGAGTGAGTTTAAAGTGTCAATTGTTCTACCTTATAATGCCTCGGTATGAGTATGATATGAGTCTGGTTGTGCCCTTATTTGGGCTGAGGTCTCGCACTTGATTTATAGGTTCTTTTTTTTAAGCAATTATCTTTTTTTATTATACAATTCTATGAACATAAAATGAACAGAATACTCAATTTATTTACCTGTACATGTGAACATAACATTTTAGCTACAGTTATTTAATATAATTCATACTGACTTTAATTTTACAGTTCATAACTATGTATAACCTTATTGCAATAAGGGCAATTCTACAGGGGGTGTTTCACAGGCCAATCATGTTAGGCATTATCAGTATATTCACAAATCGTAGATCATGAATACATCTTCCCTGATCCTGTAAATTTAGTTTTCTTTATAGTTTAAGCTCATTTGCAATTTTGGATGAAATGCTCTTAAATGCAATAGAAGTTCCAGATATTCTTTTGAAGCGAACCCCATTAAGTGACAAGCGAGGCAACTTGCAGACTTCCATCTCCCACTGAACAAGACTATCTTGTCTGAGATCTCCGTGTACACAGAAAAGTAAAAACTTCTCTTTTTGTTCATAATCACAATTATTTGCATCTAACACTTTTTGGATCTCTCTCATCATATCATTGGTGTCCATAGAACTAGTGGTCTTCATACTCCAAGTGAACTGCAAAGAACGTGGCTTAGAATGTTTACTGTCCTCTTTTTCTCTTTCCTTTGGTTCCCCAGAAGTATTTTTGCAAACAAACTTGGAAGTTATTTTGCTTATTAAACCAGTTGATATCCCCCTTCTGGCATGTGAAAATGTCCCAGTTTCATGTGATGGTAAGGCAGCTGGTCCATTATAAGTAGCATTCTGTTGTTCTCCAAGCTGTTCTCCATGAAAGGTACTTCGACTTGAACTCCCATGAGGAAAACGGGTGCGGTCTGTTGTAGCACTAATACTTTGTAGCACTAATACTGTGAGCAGAAGGGGAAGCAGTAGGACCTCTCTGAGTTGTAGCAGGTCGACAGTCAGGTCCGTCTTTGATGGTTGGCAACGTGACTTTTATAGGGTGGCCAGAGGCAGACACAGACTTCTGGTGTCGAGGGTGAGTCCACGCTGCAGCAGAAGTGATGTCGGAGCCCGCAGAAGGGGTGCTACTTGCAGACATTTCTGTCAGACTGCTGTCTTTCCCATTCTGTATTTCAGAATAACGATCTGTTGTCCTTTCACAAACATATGTGTTTCTTCTTGTCATACCACTTCCAGGAAAGACATTCTTACTTGGCATAGAAGATTTTTTTCTTTCGGGTCCTACAAGAGAACTTGCTGTCATCTCTGCCTTGGATCCAACTACAGTGCTGCCAAGTATATGAGATACATCTTTGTCCCATTCCTCTTTTTGCTCACTTTCCACACTGTTTGCCTGAGCCCTTTTGGTGTATGACACTGCGGCAGGAATTGATGGACCAACATGGTCACTGAAATGCCTCTGTTTCTGATTTGCTGGTATACTCCTCTGGACCTTCAGATGAGCAGGAGATTGCATAGAACTGTTGTTTAGGTCACTGCTGGCGTGAGATCGCTGACACAAATTACCACTGGACAAAGATTCACTTCCTTCAAATTCAGGTGGTTTAACGCCCAGAAGTAGATAAGTAGCCATAACTTTATCATATTTCTGATTTATTAAGGATACATTTATTTCATCTCTTGAAAAACCCATTGTTACCATGATGTCTGTTCTTTTTGTGTCATTGAAATCTGGTTCTGGCTCAGTATATGGCTTTAGTTCTTCTTCATGACCAACATTTATCCATTGATCTTTCATTATTTGTTCCAAGCTGCCTCTTTTTATACGATTCAGTACTAATAATTTTTTCAGAAGATTTTCACAGTCTGTAGACATATAGCATGGAATGTGATACTTTCCTCTAGAGACTCGCTCCTGCAGTTCCTTTAGATTTTGACCATCAAATGGCAAAGATCCACTGACTAATGTATACAAAATAACACCAAGACTCCATACATCTATTTTAGGGCCATCATATTTTTTTCCTTGGAAAATTTCAGGAGCTGCATAGGGACGACTTCCACAAAATGTGCTTAATTTATTTCCAATTGTAAATTCATTACTTAAACCAAAGTCAGCAATTTTAATGTTCATATCACCATCAGGAAGCAGGTTTTCTGCTTTAAGATCACGGTGCACGATACACTTTTGATGACAATATTGTACTGCAGACACAATCTGTCTAAATTTTGCACGGGCCTCTTTCTCCTTCATTCTTCCATGGGCAACTAAGTAATCAAACAATTCACCCCCACTGGCATATTCCATGACTAAATACAGTGTCTTCTCTGTTTCAATAACTTCAAATAATTTTATGATATTGGGATGATTCAATATCTTCATTATTCATACTTCTCGAAATAACTTTTGTAGACTGGTAGGATTCAGTGGAGTTTTACGTATTATTTTTACAGCAGCCTCTCTACCTGTAAGAATATGTCTTGCCAATTTCACTTTGGCATAATTTCCCATCCCTATTATTTTAAGCAACTGATAATTTCCAAAGTGAGGCTGTCCATCTGTAGCAGATGTAAGGAAATTTCTACATCGTGGTACGTTTTGTGGGCTACTTGATTTGGTAGGCTGGATGTGTGGTTCAGTGTATCCATCAACAGATGTATGATGTTCCGTGTCCCGCTCGTTCACGGTCGGCAACGGTGTCCGGGCAGACATCTTGTGCGGGCGCGGCGGCCGCCGCGGGGTCGCTCGGGGTCTCGGAGGCCGGGCCGAGGAGGGGCGGGCCGGGCCGGAGGGGGGCAGCGGGGCGGCCCGCAGTGCGCGGCCCGGGCCGGAGGACGAGGACGAGGAGGAGGACGAGAAGGAGGACGAGAGGAGGACGAGGACCAGGACAAGAAGGAGGACTAGGAGGACGAGATGCAGACGGGCGCCTGGGCTGGGGCGTCCGCTCCCGCTACGCTCGCCAGGTCGTGGCAGCGGGGGAAGGCAGTGCCTCGATCGCCACAGAAGGGGCGGGTCTGGACCTCGGGGGACGCTTCGAGGAGAGGCCGGGAGCAGCTCAGGGTCAGCGCGTCTGGCCGCCGCCGCCGCCACTGCGGGTCCTTCCCTCGTTCCCCGGGCAGCGCGTCCCGCATCCTTCCCTCGTTCCCCGGGCAGCGCGCGTTCTCCAACAGGCATTCTGCCACCGCCGCCGGGTGGGCGGGTCGATTTATAGGTTCTTTCTGAAAGTTTTAATACTCCTAGTACAGGGGATTCCTCTTCAATTCTAACTCAATTCAGCATTACCCCTCATCATTTGGTCTAGTAAATTTTCTAGATCTACTCGAATAAAATTGCTTTTTTCTTGTTTGTTTGTTTTGGATTTTTTTTTTTACGTAGGACACTTTCTGCTATTATGTCATCATGGTTCTTTTCCCTTTCTTAATACTATTGAAGGCACCACATCTTCTAGCCACTCAAGTTTACAAGCTCTTTATTATTATTATTATTCTTAGCAGTCCACATACCCAGTTAAGTTCCACATTTCATCATACATTTCTGATAGAATTTTCCTTGTATACTTCACTTTTTCTTTAGTCATGCAAATATGAACTTTGTTCAGGTCCTCATCAACTATTTCCTAAAAAAATAACTTTTTAATTGAACTTCCCCCTCTCAAGTTTTTCCTCATTGCTATCTATCCAATACACAGCTTACAAAGTGATTTTTTCTTAAGTGTGTGTCTCATTGTGTCAAACTCTAATGATTCACTCAAGTCTTCTATTTGACATTCTGTGCTCTTCACAATCCTGAGCTCTGTCTATCTTTCCATTATTTTTAGACATTAATTGTCTTGGCACAATTCAAAATCCAAACTACTATTATTCTTCTTCTCATTTGGCCTTCCATTTCCTATCTTTATGACGTTGCCTTGACTGTCTACCATGCTGGGAATGCTCTCCATCCTGACCTCTTATTCTTAGAATCCTTGCTTTCCTTTAAGAGTTCAAGAGCCACTTTCCTGTGTTAGAGGAGTCTCTTTTACTGGTCCTCCTGATAGTGCCTTTCCTTCTAAGGCTATCTTACATTACCTTGTTTTTTCTTATATACACTATTTGTCACTTATTCAACATTTGTTTTTAGTACATTCAGCTGAAAATCACTACTCCTCTGAAATTTCTTTCCATCTTCTTTGTATATATCTTGTGCATCTAGTTATTTGAATGTTGTTTCTTTATTAGAATGTAAGTTTCTTGAGGACAAGGAGTGATTTTTCCTTGTTATTCCTTCAGTGCTCAATACAGTTCCTGGCACAAATTAAGCATTTGGTAAATGTTTGTAATTGACTTTTTAGAAATTTAATTCAATTATATGTTTGTAATTAATTTTAAAAAAATCTAATACAAATATATCTGTGGTGGGCAAAAATATCAGAATAGAATGTGGGAAAAAATAAGGAAAAATGGTAACTATAAGTACTGCAAATAAGGTCAATACATCTGAAGAAATTTTATTTTAAAGTTTTGATGACCAAACTGAATTCTTTCATGGTCAAGTTTGGTTTAACAGTATGTGTCTTAAAATAAGACACAAAACTCCCGGATTGTTTGATCCAGAAGAGGCAGAAAACTGGGCTTTAGGATTAGAATGAAAAAAAAAACACTAGCTGTGTTATTCTTTCCAGTAATCAACCTGCCTTCAAGTATGGCTCAGAAAAAGCAGTAAAGTCCAAGGCTATTGGGAATGTGGACTTTGGGAATTGTTACACAAAATAATCTATTTGGGTGATGAGATTTTTTTTCAATTTAGTCTAATGAAGTCTTATGGTTAATTATTTTAAGAAATCCAAGAGTCTAATATGAGAGAAAACATGAAAATCAAACAGATGTTTGGAAAACAATTTGTCTTGATATGTTAGTATCAATCAGCAGATTGATCTATATGCCCATAGAATAATTAGCATTAAAATTAAAATTAATTTTCTTATCCAATGCACAAGAATGGGACATTTTGACTGAATTTACTTTAAGAATTTATAAAAAGCTTTATGACAATGTCAGGAGAGGGCACTTTAAAAAAGAGACAACTTGCTTCAGCTTTCTGAAATGGTAGCATGGTCAAATTGCAGTTCTTTTACAGAAAAAAAAAGAATCAGTAATCTTTGAAACATAGTGATCATGTAGTTTAGGTGATTTCTTTCAGAGAGAGTATATATGTATATATACTTATATACAACATATAACTTTAAGTTTTAAAGAGAATAAAAAAAGACTCCCACCCATTTTTCCATCCTTCAAAAAAATATCTCTCACATCTTATTACAGGCTCACTATGAAATGCCTTAAATTGTGAAGCTCTAAACCTGGCAACATCAAGGAATTTGGTAAGGAAGGTACAACATTTATGGATATGAAAATATATAGTGGAATATCCCTGTACCCCATGATTCTGAAATGTTTTATCTAAAATCTTTTCCTGCCAGATTGGTGGGACTTTTGCCTACTTTGTGTCAAATCCCCTTCTGGACTCCCTCAGTCTTGGAGGGGTGGGAGACAATGATGACAAGGGAGACAAGGTTGACTTCAGATACAAATGCTCCATCAAGGCCTCCAAGTGCTTTGTTTATTCACCAGAATACAACTACTTAACTATCCTTTCCAGATTCTAATCCACTCCCACTAGTAAAACAGGTTTCTGATGCTCAAAGGCACCAGGTGATGATAATTTACAGTATTCTTAGATACACAGACATACAGCAGTCCCCAAGAACAGTGAGTGAACAGAAAGCAGACATCTGTTCTAGAAATGAAAATTTATTTTTGTTGTAAATTTTAAACATCATTTAAAACATTTAAACATAAAATAGAAAGAGAATGAAGTGTCTGAGGCTGGTTTTGAATTCAGGTACTCCTGATTCCGGGGTTGGTGCTCTATCTATGGGGCCACCTAGCCGCCCCTTTCTTTTTAAGTAGACTATAAGTTTGACTTCTTGTTTTCAAAACTCTCCTGTTAGCCTGGTCTTCCTTCTTGTTTTGTTTCTATTCTTTTTTCTATATATATATAAAAAGGAAAGATGACTCATTGATAATTTTGGTATATTTATTTATTTATTTGCTTTATTATTACCCCTTGTCATCATATTCCTCCATTTCCCATTGGGAAGAAAAGGAAAATCAAAGTCTTTAAACAAATATATAGTCAAATAAAGCTAATTTTCTTAATAGCTATGTCAAACAATATGTGCCTCATTCTGTGTCTTATTTAAAAAAATTATTTATTTATTTAGAATTTTACAATTCCCCCCACCAACTTGCTTCCCTCCACCCATGCCCCATAGAAGGCAGTCTGTTAGTCTTTACATTGTTTCCATGGTATGCAGTTGAATGTGATGAGAGAAGATATATTCTTTAGGAAAAAAAAATAAAGTATAAGAGATAGCAAAATTACATAGTAAGATAATGTTGGTTTTTTTTTTAATTAAAAGTTATAGTTTTTGGTCTTTGTTCAAACTCTACAATTCTTTCTCTGGATACAGATCATATTCTCCATTGCAGAAACCACAACATTGTGCCTCATTGTTGCTCTGATGGAATTAGAAAGCCCATTAAGGTTGATTATCACTCCCATGTTGCTGTTAGGGTGTACAATGTTCTTCTGGTTCTTCTATCTCACTCAGTTCATGCAAATCATTCAGGCTTCCCTGAATCCCCATCCCTCCTGGTTTCTATTAGAACAATAGTGTTCCATGTCTCATTTGATGGACATTCACTCAATTTCCAATTCTTTGCCACCGTAAACAGGGCTTGCTATGAATATTTTTGAACAATTGATGTTTTTACCCTTTTTTCATCATCTCTTCAGGGTATGGACCCAGTAGTTGTATTACTGGATCAAAGGGTATGCACATTCATAATTAATTCCAAATTGCTCTCCAGAAAGTTTCAATGAGTTCATAGCTCCACCAACAATGTATTAGTGTCCCAGATTTGTCACATCCCTTCCAACATTGACCATTGTCCTTTCTGGTCATGTTGACCAGTCTGAGAGCTGCTATGGCAGAGATGCTTTAATTTGCATTTAATTTGCATTTCTCGAATAAGTAATGATTTAGAGAAATTTTTTCATATGACTATGTATTGCTTTGATTTCCTCATTGGTAAATAGTTTTTGCATATCATTTAACCTTTTGTCCATTGGAGAATGACTTGTTTTATTTTTTAAGTTTTACTCAATTCTCTGTATATTTTAGAAATGAGTAATTTGTCAGAAAGTACTAGTCATAAAAATTGCTTCCCAATTTACTACATTTCTTTTGATCTTGGTTACACTGGTTTTGTCTGCAAAATCTTTTTAATTTAATGTAGTAGAAATTATCTAGTTTGTTTTTAATGATGTTCTCCATCTCTTCCTTAGTCATAAACTCCTTCCCTTTCCATAGATCTGACAAATAAACTATTCCTTGATGTCCTAGTTTGCTTATAATATTGGTTTTTTATGTCTTAATGGATACATTTTGATTTTATCTTGGTATAGGGTGTGAGGTGTTGGTCTAATCCAAGTTTCTGCCATATTAACTTCCAGTTTTCCCAACAATTTTTATCTAAGATGGAGTTTTTATCCTAATAACTGGACTCTTGGGTTTATTCTGTGTCTTAAGTCTGTTATTTCATTGTCAAGAAGGGAATAGTAACAGCAACATGGAGGTGATGTTCAAACTTAATTGGCATGCTCATTCCATCATTGCAACAATCAGGCACAATTTTATGGTATCTGCAATGGAAAAAAACATCTGTATCCAGAGAAAGAATTGTGGAGTTTGAATAAAGACCAAAGACTATCTTTAATTAAAAAAAATCAAAAACCATTATCTTGTTATGTGATTTTGCTATTACTTATACTTTATTTTTCTTTAAGGATATGATTTTTCTCACATCACATTCAACCTAGAACAATGTGTACCATGGAAACATTGTAAAGAGGAATATACTGCCTTCTGTGGGGTGTGGGGGGAGGGAAGCAGATTAGGGGAAAAATCATGTAATTCAAAATCAATAAAAACAGTCTTATATGATATAGAAAATATGTATATTCTTTTGCTTTTCCAACTGGCAGACATCATATATTGTTTAATGTTTGTCCTTTGTTTTCAAAGAAGACCATTACATCAAGGGAGCTGATAGCATGACAAGCTTATGAATTGCATTTGAGTGAGGGGTGCTGTGCTAAGTTACCAGCTTTACTTTCTCTTCCAATGCCATTTGTGTCCATTAAAGAGATATGAATCAGGACCACTGGAGATTGTCCTGGATGGGAGGAAATCAGGATTAAATTACTTGCACAAGGTCACACAGCTTGTAAGAATCAAGTGTTTTAGGCCCGATTTGTATTCCAATTCTTCTGACTTCAGGGACTATGTTTTATCCACTGAACTACCTAGATGCCCAGATGTCATTTAACTGTAGTTTCTATAATAATTTGTTCAATTCCCCTTTTTATATTTCATCTGTCTTTCCATGAGACTTATCTAAAATGGATATGGAAGTCTATTGTTACTTCAGTGTTTCCTTTTCAAATTGTTTGGCAAAGTATTTGAAGAGTGAATTTACTACTGAATTCTTTCATTATCAGTTTCAACACAAAATAATTTCCATTTATCTCTCTTATTTTTGAATGTTTGGTTTGCTTTACCAGTTATCTTGCTGATGATTCCTGATTATTTGGTATTAACTTGTTTTTTCATCCCCAAATCTTTATTTTGCATTTGTATTTGTTTTTTTAACTATTTATTGCTAACTCATCTATATCTTGTTTTGTTTTACTGAAATGCTTAATCCTTTCTCATTTAAATTTTTTTTTTTAGGTTTTTGCAAGGCAAATGGGATTATGTGACTTGCCCAAGGCCACACAGCTAGGTAATTATTAAGTGTCTGAGACTGGATTTGAACCCAGGTACTCCTGACTCCAAGGCCGGTGCTTTATCCCCTATGCCACCTAGCCGCCCCCTCATTTAAAATTATAAATTACATTTATGTTTTTAGTCTGTATCCAATTTTTTTCAAGTTCTGATTTTTTTTTACTCTTTTTCTATAAATATAGTTTTATATTCCTTTAGTTATTTTAATTTTTATGATGACCCTATTCCCACTGGCTCTTTTTCTCTCATTGCTTATCCCCTCTGTATTTGTTATGTCTTTCCTTTTTGGTTTTAGTTCAACAGTAACTTGTTCTTTCAACTTGTGATGTCATTATATATTTCTTTCCTCTTTTTTCTCTGTGAAGTAGATTTTGCTTCTCACTTTAACTTAATCCTTTTCATTAGCTTTAAAAATGTCATTTTTGTCCCCCTTTCCAAAAAAGATTTTCCTGCTTCCTTTATTCATCCTCTTAGTATACTGCCCCTAAAATAATTACTCTCTGATTCATGACTGCTATATTTATCTGAATTTTCCTTTTTGTTTTGTATTTTTAATGTGATCAATTTAATATGTATTCTAAACTTTCCACTTAGGTTTTTAAATTCTTCCTCTTCCTCCTCCTCCTCCTCTTCCTTCTTCTTATTTGCCATTGCTTTGTATGGCTTACTTCACAGATTCTACTTCCCTTGTGTCTCCCTAAAAGAACAATGCAGAATCAGAGAGTCCCCATGGTAGGGACTCTCTTCCACTAATCTATTCCCTTTCTTAATGACCTTTTCCTCCTCTACATTTCTCTGGAAATTTTCTTCCTATGTTCCTGCTCTCCTGCTCCTCCAGATACCATTTGCCCCCAGGGATTCAAATTTCTTCCTTTCAAATAGTTTTAAAGCACCAAATCACCCTGACATGATCTAGTGTAAGGTTCTAATGTCCCTTCAATGACCAACTCTTTTCACTCATAGGAGAAATCATAAGTTTTCCCAGTTCCATCTATAATGTCAGATCTCTTTCCTTCCCTTTGTATTCAATGCCCTCCACTTCCTCTTCACTCAATCTCCTGCAGTCTCTTCTCTTTCTGACACTACCTTCCCCTCATTGGCAACTCTAGATTTGAACCTAGTGCAGCAATATTCTTCTTCATCTGCTTGTTCCCCTTTTACCCTTCCAGTGCTCTAATATGATCCCACAAAAGTAGATAGTAGATTCGGTCCATAAAGCTCCCTGTCTACTTCTTTGCTGTTACTTCTATCAGATTCCCACCCTCATCCATCTCTCATTGTGTCTATTTAGAAAGCTATTTCTTACTGGTTTTTCTGTTGTCATTGTATTGCTTTTGTTATTCTTGTCTGTTCCATTTATTCACTTCTTCATTTCCGTTATTTGATTTATTAGAGAAGAAAATATTCAATTCTGGTTTTAGTTCTCAAAAAAATGTTTCAAATTCTTTTTTATTGAATGTCAATCTTTTATGTGTTATAATTAGGCTCAGATTTGTAGGATAGGTCATTTAGGCCACATTCTGTGGTCCAATCTTTCCTTTCTCTTTTTCCTTTTATTTATTATATGGTCAGTATCAATAAGTGTTTTTAATTTAGTATTTTATTTTTCCCCACTTAGAAGTAAAAACAAATTTTATGTTCCTTTTTAAAATGCTGAGTTCCAAATTCCCTCTCTTACTCCTGTCCCCCTCCCCTTATTGAGAAATCATGCATTTTGATGTTGGTTAATAATGTGTAGTCATGCACACCATTTCCAAAAGAGACATATTTTGAAAGAAAATATAGAACCCCTTCAACAAAAAAGGAAACCTCAAGATAAATAAAGTAAGGGTAGCTAGATGGAGCAGTGGATAGAGCACTGGCACTGAGTTCAAATTTGGCCTCATACACTTAATTATCTAGCTGACCTCTTGGGCAAGTCACTTAACCTGCAAAAACAAAAGCAAAAGCAAAATAAAGTTTATTTATATATATTCATATGTATGTATGAATATTAGCAAGGAATCCCAAACCTAAGAATTCATTTAACTAATTGTTTAGGATATGGAATTGACAACAAATTCAGCTTAAAAATAATTAGTTCTTTCATGCTTAAATCTCATTACAGCAACTCATGACCATTTTAGTATAGCAGTGACAAAACTTATATGTTTACCTATCCTAATTGTAGAAATTTGTTATGAAAAATAAATAAAGACATGGTTATAATATCAAGACAGTCCGTTTAAGGGCATGGTTTGATAAAAGCAAAGCAGGAGAAAATTCTTTACCTCTGTTTGATTTCTTATAAGAGCCGACAGTCAATTTTAGTAAAGTTCCACATTATTTACAGTATATCTGTCCATCATAACCAGCTTTAGGATTAGGCAGATAGGAAAATTTTCTGTTCAGAAAAGAAACAGTACAATGGAAAACAAGGAGAAAAGAGGGTTCAGTTTTCCTCCAAGCAAAGTTGTCTCCTCAACCTTCCTAAGCACAAATACTTGCAGCAGTTCTTAGGCTGTACTTTCCAGGGGGCAGTAGATATAATTTTCCTTGAATGGTATACCATTGGCTTAATGACAAATCAGGCAACTATACCTGAAATAAAAAAAAAAACCCAAAGATTTGTACCTCAAATGATAATATTTCAGAAATGGGAAAAATTTCAGTATTCACAATTTAGAACTAGGCTGATTTGTTTTTTCTTCTCATGTTGCAAAAAGAGTTAACAATAAGCCCATAGAAGCACATATAAGGTCTTTTCTTACTTATCTTTTCTTGTTTAAACTCCTCTCAGAGCAATTTAGAACTTTACATTTTGGAACTTTATATATCAATGAATCAGATAATTATCTTTTCTAATTCCTCTCAGAAGAATTTAGAATTTAGCAATTTGGAATTTCACATTTTGGAGCTTTGCCCATCAGTGAACATGATAACTATTTTAAAAACCAAGAAAAACCACAGACTAAGAGATATCTTTATTGCCTATTTGTAAGGCAAAATAAAATCTTTAAATCTAAGATCTACTGTTACTCAAAACTTCTATACATACAATTTATTAATAGAGACAACTTCATAATTTTCATAAGTAATGGCCAAATCTATCAGATAAAACTCACTCTCTGTTCTAAGTAAACTTATAAATTCTTTAGAACTTGATGATTTATTGTTACCATGTTCAAGTAGAGGATCTTAGATATGGACAAATTAAGAGATCAGTTGTAATTCCCCCCCAGACATTAAATTATTTTATAATCATCTATCTTGATGCAAAATATGACCAATTACTTTTTTTAATACTTTATTACTACATTTTAACAATTTTAACAAATTTTACAATTTAAATTCAATGATTTTAGTAATTTATAATCTGAAAATATCCAGATCAAAAGAGAAATTATTTGTCTAATTATAAAATTGTAATAACCTCCAGATAGAATTTTTCTTATTAGTAGTATTTCTTATACAATGATTTCCTAAAATTCATCATATAAGAAAAATTAGAAGCCTGTAAATAATATGGATAATATTATGAATTTTTGAAATATAACAAAAAACTTTTTAGGAGAACTAAGCCTTTATCCAACATTTCGTGAGGCCAAATTTCAACTGTTTGCAAGTCACCTGATTTTAGAGAAATCACAAAATTAACTCCCCTCCCAAAGTTCACTCAATTTAAGGAATATCACAAAACTGTCCTCTCTTTCAGCTCAGTATCTCCCATCAGTAAGAAATCAATCATCTTTATCCTTCTAAATTCTGGTTTTTCCTGTTCTTTACTTCCCCACCTTGTTTATTAACTGTATGGAAACCAAGCTTCTGGACCCTTGAAACTCATTTGTTTTGCAACCACATGCATTGATAAATAAAATATTTGGTTGGATGAAAGTGTGTTTCTTTTTCCTTCTAAAGTAGTTCTGGCAGCTATAAAGGGGACTGAGATTATAATTTTCTATGTGATGACAGACTTTCTCCAAAGAACCACTCTAGACTCTTGGGTGAGATTTCGATTGATGAACTTCCTTGACAAAGGGTCTTCTATCCTTGGACATTCATGTCATCCAAACTATATTAGCCTTTTTTCTTTCTGCAAGAATTTATAGTATTTTTGATTGATAGTCAAAGGATATGAACAAGCAGTTTTTCCAGTGAAAACACCAAAATGATTTATAATCATATAAACATGCTCTGAATCATTGTTGATTAGAGAAATGCAGATTAAAAAAACCTTGATATCATTTTACACCTATCAGATTGACTAAAATGATAGAAGGGAAAATGGACAAATATTGTGGAATTGTAAAATTCAACCCTTTTGAAATTATACTTAAAGGAGTACGCCTATATCCTTTGACCCAGCAATACTACTACTACTGGATATATTTCCAAAACTAGTTAGGGGGAAAAAAGGAAAAAGAACTTATTTGTTCTATGTTACACATGGCTTGTAAATATTTTAGTCCAGAGTGACTAAAATGCCTTTAATTAAGACAACTTAATAAAAGGACTTCCTCTGTCTAAAGGAAATAGGGCGCCGAATCCTGAAAATGCTAGTTCTTATATACACTTTGAAAGGCTTGTACCTCTCCATTTGTGCCAATCATTAGCTGGGGTCATAAACTAATTGATACAGTAATCTCCTTTCCCCTGCAGACCCTAGGTTAACTCAGAACTAGATGGGGCAGACCTGACCTAATCTCAGTTTTGATCAGATTGAGGCTAAATCTTTTGTCTTACACTCACATACCTTCCCATGGGCACCAATACAGGCAGATCCTAGTCTTTGTAATGTAAACTAACAATTTCCTTTCACATTCTTATGGAAGTCAAACACCTCCATATTCCTCACAATTCCCCCATTTTCTTTTTTTAAATAAGAATTAAATAAGAATAAGATGATTCCCATCTTATTAGTGATTTCTTTCTTTAAATCACAGTCCCTGTTATTGACATGACTACTGACTTTTTCTATCAAGATTTTTACTTCCTCATTATCAGAGACATGAACTCATCCTATTTTCCAAGTTTGTGTGGGAGCATATGCCAACTTTCTGTGTCCCTGGATATTTCCTTTACTATTTGCTTTTTGTCATCTATCTTTAGGCAGAAAATTGATAGATTCAATTTACCATAAACTCCTACTCTTTAGTACATAAATCTATTACAAATCTTGTCTCTCTTGTTTGCATGGATTAGTCAACCAAAGAATTCAAGGCCCTTGCTGTCTTATTGGTAGTTGTTTCCACTATAGCTTAGTATGTAATCAGGATATAAATTGGGGTTCCATAGCCCTAGCTCCCATCCTGTGCCCAGGTAGCAGGCCCATAATTCTGGAAAATAACTCTCTGACCAACTGTTGGCAGATTGGTGTATGCAGTGGTTATCACAGTTTTCTTTATCTTAATGTATCCTGACAAGAGATCGAGGTACCATCATTACATCTCACATGAGTCTCAGTCCATCTACCTCTGTGAGCAGTCCAGAATATATGTATCCTGCTTCCAGACATATGTCCACAGATATTTACTAGTCCTCAGGAAAATGTCCTGTCCAGACTGGTATAGACTATAGTCACCCTGAACTGGCTCAGTCATATGCCACTGTTGTTTATCCGCTCTGAATCAGAATCCTGTGCCACAATGTACCTCTTACTAGGAACTGAGAATCTAGGCTGGACTCAAGGCCACTGGCACCTAAGGCCAGTTTTGGACCAGCGCAAGTTCAACAGTCACACCAAAAGACTGGGTAGTGACTTCTGTCAGCTGCATTTCCTCCCACCATTACTAATACCCTGTTCTCTCATTCAGAGATAGGATATATAGATTCATGCAGGATATGATCATACCACCCAATAATCTCGACCGTGTTTTCTCTCAGTGGAGTACATCATCACCTTGCCCCCTTCCTCCTTTCCATCAAAACCTTCATCCCTTGATTGGTACATTTAAGGAAAGGGTAGGGGTAACATACTTAGAGAATCATAGAGAAGTTATAGGTTTCAAAAGGGGAAGATGCCTTGACTAAACAATGTACACATAGGAAAGAGATGATGGGAATGATTTGGTCCAGTGTCTCCTCGCTTCTTTTTTCCTCTGTAAACATCTGATGCCCTTTTGCATCTTTTGATTCTGTTACAAAAAATTCTTTCCAGCTCAGGTGACTTGTTGAGACCTTGTCTTCTGGTAAGGAAACTGCTAAATATTTTAGTCAGACCAAAACATGTTTTCATCACAAGACAACAAGATTCTATAGCTTATCACAATGTATATTTCACCATACTCACTGTCATGTTGATATACATCTTTCACTTTAACATAATAACTTCCATAAGTATTTCATTACATGAGTGGACTCACTGAGAATTACCATATTAACTTCACATTGTAACATACACATTTGACAATCATCTTAGTATAAAGAGTATTCAACATATGATTTAAAAATAAAAAATTTAATCTTAATCTTTTGCTCATTACAATAAATGACTCAAACTTTCTTAGGCAAAGTGAATTTTTTCTTCCAAAACATTCCCAAATATATCATAGATTTTTTCCTGATTACTTATTTGACTCACAATCTTTTCTTTAAACTAGACCTTGAAACTGTAATTATCGTAAAAATTTCCTATTCTTCTTACCTAAATATCCCCTCCTATATAAAAATTAAGGAATCTCAATTCCTATCTGAACATGTAGCTGACAGGAGGTACCAGTCTCAATTTAAACTACTGATTATTAAATCCAATTAACCTAAAATTTCATTATCTGATTTTCTTGCAGTGGCTTAATATAAAGATCCAGAACATCAAAGGAAAATTCCTTTATAGGTATGTTTTTTGAATGTCTGTGTCCAGGTCAGAGGTCATGTGGGTAGTTAAATGTCTTAGGCCAGATTTATTCGACCAGGTGAAACATCCAAATGTCATATTTGGGGATATCAAGTCAAATTGGTCCAAACTCAGACCACATTGAAAGACTTTCAACTCTATAATCCTATCACTTGTAATCTTCAGTTCATTGGCCTTCTTGACTCCAGGAATACATTGACCTAGTAACATTTTATTTTTGGTGACCATCCTGGTATCTTTATATAAAGAAAAATTGATTAAAAGTCCCATGATCTAAAATAGTAATTTTACCTAATTAAAACTTAAAGTGAGTCCAGTTAACTAAATTCCATTCATAGTCTTGGTCCCTAATAATGAATCTCCTACCTAAAGCTCTTTAGTGTCTTTCCTGGGTCCTTGCTAAAACCAGGAATTCTATCACTGGCCCTATATGCCTCATCTGCTACCACATACTGGAGGCCTCTGATCTCTTTCTAACTCCATATAAAGATGGTATATCTGAGTCCCCTTGGCTAGAGAACCCCCCACCCCTTCTAGTTGTATTTTACAACAAATAAACACCTCAGGTGGTGAAGTGGATAGAGCACTGACCCTGGAGTCAGGAGGATCTGAATTCAAATCTGGCCTCAGACACTTAATAATTATATAGCTGAGCAAGTTAGTACATTACAAAACAAAACAAAACAAAACAAAAAAACCAAATAAACACCTCCTTTGCCTAGGAGATTGTTATGTGAGAATTTAGGAGATGATAGACATCAGTTAAATATTGTCACAGAAGAATCTCAGATTGTCTTTCTTGTGTTTATCTTCCTCATATTACATAGGTGCTTTTACTTCAAAGCAAACAACTACAGTGTTGGGATATATAACCACAATAATCCCAATTTACATAACTAGAAAATTTCCATACATAAACTTGTTTAACTACTAGCCTTGATTAACATACAAATCATTACTTTGAGTTCTTTCAAACCATTAGAGTGAGATGACTTTAAACTTCCCCACATATATTATTAGTTCCAGTATAACAAAGCAGCAGTATGATTACCATATGAACTATTAGATTGTACAAACCTTTCCATTATTACATTATACATTAACCCAAAGATCTATACCAAGTTCATTACAGAATTTAAAATTTCTAGAATCCCAGAGTCATAATTTTTGTTACTTCCCTTATTACCGCTTCAAACAGTCACTTAACCCCATTGCCTTGCAAAAACTAAAAAGAAAATAATATTACATTACTAATAAACTCATCTTTCATTAATAAGTTACCTTACAGTGGGACCACACAATTGCTATTTGTTCCCTCATCTTTCAGAGCCCCCCACATCAACTGTCTGCAGTAACCATGGGAGAAGAGCACAATCTTGACTTTTTAAAAATTCAACATAATTAACATCAAACATAAGATTCTTATGCTAATATCGTATTCTCTCAGAACAAGAGCAAAGTGAATATCCTAATTTTTTTTACATTCTTGTCTTCCAAGCTTCTCTGCCCAGATCCTCCAAGAATCCAGTCTCAGACATATGATTCATTTTAAATCCCAGGGTAATTCTTATTTATGCCAATGGCAAAGGACTAAATCATTAGAATTTAGAAATTAGTTTGCCTATCAACTATACAATTTTAACTTCCCAATAATTTAGTTTGATAAATGCTTTAGAGTACCTTGTACAGTGAAATCCAGCACTCACATTCCAAAACTCAATCCAAAATAATAAAATTATCATCAGTATTAGGCTTTACATTAAAATGAATTAGTGAGGTAATAAACTCTCTCCATGAATGCCTTCATAAACTCTTTCCTCTCCTGTTTTCTTTTTCCCCTAAAAAAATCAATAAATATATCTGATAACATAATTATATATTATTCAATATCATAGACTCCCAAGTTTCTTCACATACAATTAATAACATAATTATATTTTTTTCTTAATAGCCAATATCATTTTCCTTAAATTCAAAGATGTTGAAATAAAGCTCAAGATTCCAAACTAATCTTATAATCTAGGTTATTTAATTCCTCCTAGTCAGTACAAATTTTATTAGAATGGAACACTAATACCCCCTCTTAAAATCCTCAGAGTGATTCCCAAAGTTGTAGATCAGAAAAGGGTTAATTTTCAATATAGAAATAGGGTCAGGAGAACAGAACTTTTAGGCCATGTGACCAGAGCAGAGGCATTCATTAAACATTATTTCCTTCCAATGAACTTATCTCCTAACCCCTATATTAAAAAAATATTTTCTTCCTTTCCTGACCACATCACACCAGTGGTATTCTCTTCCCCTTTAAAGCAAAGCACTTGAAATTTTCCTCCCCCCTTCAAAACTCTTTGGCTCAATTCCCAGCTCCCCCACAGTCTAAAACTTTAGCTGGTTCCCTGACCCAGAAATACAAGATTAGGGACTAACCCAGACAATTTAGAATGCAGGACACATGAACACACACCTGTGGGACCACATACATACATTCACACACACTTATGCACCACACTGGATCCAATCAGCTTTCTTCCTTCCACCTTCTGGCTCCTGACCATGAAATTCCCTTGCCCTCCAAGTGCTCCAGCAACCTTCCTTATGGTGGGCTCTGGTTTTGGGGAAATTCCTGAAGAGGTACCCCAAATCTCCCTCTCCCTTGGGGCACCCTATTATTCTCTAATCCTCTGACTTCTCCTTCGGGATAGATTTCCCTCCTAGAGGAATTCTCAGTCAGCCAAGGTGGTTCTAGCCACCACCCCACCATCCTGGAGATCACCCCTTACAGCGTGATATTTTAATCACTTGGCTCTAAACCCAGGCCAGTCTTCCCAGGAATCTTTGAGCTATTTCCCCCTCAGAGAAGGTCAAGAAAATGTGCTTGAAGTCAAGCCATTGGCACATGCTATTTTCTTGTATTATTCTGGGAAACCATCAAAGATATTTATATTATCAAATCCTGGAATAGTCCACAAATTGTTGTAAATGACTTATAAATACTTAGTCCAGAATGATTAAAATGGCTTTTATTAAGACATCTTAATAAAAGGACCACCTCTCTCAGAAGGAAAAAGGGGCACCAAATTCCCAAAATGCTTGGTCCTATATGCACTTTGAAAGGCTTGTTCCTCTCCCTTAGTGCCAATCATTGACTATGGTCATAATTTAATTGATACATTTGCACCCATATGTTTTCCCTGCCCTGCTCATTATAATGGAGGGAATAGTAATCTCCTTGAGCATGAACAGGCAGATCCTAGTTTAACTCTGACCTGGGGGTGGTGGGGGTGAGGAAGGGAGGCAGACCTGATCCAATTTCAGGTTTTGATCAGGTTGAGGCCAAATTTTTTGTCTTACACTCACATATATTCCCATAGGCACCACAGGCAGACCCTCTAATGTAAACTAACAAATTCCCTCCACATTCTTGTGGAACCCAAACACCCCCATATTCCTCACATTCTGAAATGTTTATTTTTTTATTTTTTTAGGATTTTGTGAGGTAAATGTGGTTAAGTGGCTTGCCCAAGGCTACACAGCTAGGTAAGTATTAAGTGTCTGAAATCGGCTTTGAACCCAGGTACTCCTGATTCCAAGGCTGGAGCTTTATCCACTGTGCCACCTAGCCACCCCTGAAATGTTTATTTTATCAGCTTTCATTGTGGTGACAAAGAACTGAACTTTGCTGGGATATCCATCTATTGGAGAAAGACTGAAAAAATTGTGGTATATGATTATGATGGAATACTAATATACTAAAGGAAACGATAAGCTTAGAGAGGGAATTCTGAGGAGATGGAAGAGTTGGTCAGAAAATTCCAAGCTCTACAGATTTTCTCCACTAACAAGTTAAAAACAATCTCAGGGTGAACATGGAGTGGCAAAAACAAAGACAAATTGTAGCAGAAGAATTTTTCTTCTGGGACAATCAGAGAAGATCCTAAAAAAAAAAAACCCTGTACTAAAAGCCCAACCAACTGATTGAAGTCCAAATACCTCCAGGCAAGCCCTAAGGACAACCATTTGGGGAAGTAGCCTTCACCTCAGCCACAGTAATTTTCATCTATAGAACAATGTGGGAAGTTGGGAACAATGGGGAGAGTCAGATGTCTGAAGGGGGTGATGCTGATAAGGCATAGAAAGCCCAATTGTGCAGTTGAGGACTCAGTCCTGGGCACGGGCCCCATGAATGCTTAGGCAGTAATGTGCAGGGACACTGCTCATTGCGTACACTAATAGAATTGAGTTCTTGGTCTTGATTCCATGCCAGAGGGGAGAATTGAAGGTTATAGTGACTGGAGGATTCTCTGGGAGTTAGATCATTTCCAGCACAGTGTGTTGAGGGACCCCAGCTGAGACATGGCAGGGGAAAAGGAGTGCAGAGGTTGGGTCCAGGACAAAGCTCCTGATGTAAGAGACATCATTCTCTACCCTTCAGGACTAAAGTTGAATGTAAGAAAAAGCTCCTTAAAATTAAAAAAAAAAAAACTAAAACTAATGATTCTGACAAAGTACTCATTTCTAAAATATACAGAGGACTGAGTCATATTTTAAAACCAAAAGCCATTCCCCAATTGACAAATGGTCAAAAGGATATGCAAAGGCAATTTACAGATGAGAAGATCAAAGTAATCCATAGCCATATGAAAAAATGTTCTAAGTCATTAATTATTAGAGAAATGCAAATTAAAGCTTCTCTGAGGTACCACCTCACACCTCTCAGATTGACCAGCATGACCAGGAAGGATAATGATCATTGTTGGAAGGGATGTGGGAAATCTGGGACACTATTTTACTGTTGGTGGAGCTGTGAACTCATCCAACCCTTCTGGAGAGCTATTTGGAACTATGCCCAAAAAATGTGCATACCCTTTGACCCAGAAATACCACTATTAGGTCTATACCCTGAAGAGATGAGGAAAAAGGGTAAAAACATTACTTGTACAAAAATATTTATAGCAGCCCTGTTTGTGGTGGCAAAGAACTGGAAATCCAGTAAATGTCCTTCAATTGGGGAACAGCTTAGCAAACTGTGGTATATGTATGTCATGGAACAATATTGTTCTATTAGAAACCAGGAGGGATGGGATTTCAGGGAAGCCTGGAGGGATTTGCATAAACTGATGCTGAGTGAGATAAGCAGAACCAGAAAAACACTGTACACCCTAACAGCAACATGGGAGTGATGTTTAACCTTGAAGGACTTGCTCATTCCATCAGCACAACAATTGGGAACAATTTTGGGCTGTCTGCAAAGCAGAGTACCATGGGTATCCAGATAAGGAGCTATGGAGTTTGAACAAAGTGCAAGGACTACTCCCTTTAATTTAGAAAAAAAAACCAGATAGCTTATTGTCTGATCTTGTTACCTCTTAGACTTCTCTACTCTTTAAGGATATGATTTCTCTCTCATCACACCCAATTTGGAACAAGGGACAACATGGAAACAAAGTAAACACTGACAGAGTGCTTTCTGTGGGGGGGGGGGGGGGAGGGAAGCAAGATGGGGGAAAATGTAAAACTCAAATAATATCTTTAATAAAAATAAATTTAAAAAAATTAAAAAAAACTGAGCGGGCATAAAAGAACAAACACAACCACTGACAATTATTATGAGAGTAGATCAGATTGGGGTTCATCTTCAAGAGGAACATACTGAAGGAAAAAAACAGAACTACCCCTAAAGACTAATGTCAAAATGGCTATTTTCTCAAAAAGAATTCACAGAAAAATTAAAAAAAATTAAAAAATAATTAAGACAGATTAAGAAAAAAACTTAAAAAATAAAATAAGAACAATCCAAGAAAAAAAAAGAAAATTATGAAAAGAAAGCCAATCAATTTTAAAAGAAATTTTCCCCCTAGCTTTCTGCATTCCTTCTAATTTTGGTTGCTTTGGTTTAATAATTGTATGTAAAATCTTTTTCTTTCCTCTACCCTTTCCATCCCTTATTAGTGCTTTACCCCTCATCACTCCTCTCCAATGTTTTTGTTTTTGACTGCTGCCTACCATACGCTGTCCTTAGGATAGCGTAGAGTAGAATAAATTTCTAAACACAATTGGGAATGTATTCTTCCCTCTTTGAGCTGAATCTGTTGCTAGTAAGATTTACGCAGCATTTATGCTCTCCCTCCTTTTTCTCTACTATTTTATGTTCTTTGTGCCTCTTCGTTGCTGCTAATTATCCTTTCATATCATATCTTCACCCTCTTTTCCTAGTATAATCCCATTTTCAAATTTTACTTGTGTTTTGTACAGATCTTGTACTTATAGCCCTTGTCAAAGTATGTTCCTTTCAACTATCCAGATAGAAATACAATTCTTAAGGGACATAAACATCATTGTATAATAATCAATTTATATTCACTTGTCTTTATGAATACTCCCTTTCCAATTGTTCCAATAGAAATAACCCACTCCCTCTGAGTAATTATGTTGCTTTCTTCTATGCTTAGATAAATTTAATTCTCAAGAGTTACATGTGTTTCTATTTATTCTTATTGGCTAACATTTTTTTCTGTTTACCTTTTTATGCATTTTTTTGAGTACTGATATGAAAATCATTTTCTGTTTAGTTTTGATCTTATGTCAGATAAGTTTAAAAGTCCACTATTTCATTGAAAATCAATTTTTCCCCCACTGAAAAGATAAGCTCAATTTTGCAGGGTATTTGATTCTTGATTGTAGTGCAAACTTTTTTGTTCTTCCAAATATCTTATTCCAGGCCCTCCAATTTAATGTTGAAGCTGATAAGTCCTGTGTAATCCTTATTTTAACTCCCTGATATTTAAATTGCTTCTTTTTTGCAAGCTTTCATTATTTTCTCCCTTAGTTGAAAATTTTAAAAGTTTTTATCTAGGAATTTCTTTCTGGGGGTGCTCGATGGATTTTTTTTTTAGATTTTATTTATTTTGAGTTTTACAATTTTTTCCCTAATTTTACTTCCCTCCCCCTACCCCCCACAGAAGGCAATTTGCCAGTCTTTACATTGTTTCCATGGTATGCATTGATCCAAATTGAATGTGATTAGAGAGAAATCATATCCTTAAGGAAGAAACAAAGTTAAAGAGATAGCAAGATCATAAGGATATAATTTTTTTTTCTAAATTAAAGATAGTCTTTGGTCTTTGATCAAACTCCACAGTTTCTCTGGATACAGTTGGTATTCTCCTTGATGGATTTTTAAGGTGTTTTTTTTTTGCAGGGCAATGGGGGGTTAAGTGGCTTTTCCAAGGCAACACAGCTAGGTAATTATTAAGTGTCTGAGGCCAAATTTGAACTCAGGTACTCCTGACTCCAGGGCCAGTGCTCTCTTCACTGCACCACTTAGCCTCCTGTTGGATTTTTTTAAAGGAGTATTTTATCTTCTTGTTCTAGGATTTTGGAGCAATCTTCCATGTTAATTTCCTTCCTTCCAAACCCTTTTTCCTGTTTGTGGCTTTCCAGTAGACTGACTATGGACAATGCTATCCCCAAAGGAAGGAAAAAATGAAAGGAAACAAAAAAATTTTAAATAGGGGAAAAACCCTTCAGAATCTGATGAACACTTTATAAAAATATCTCTTATGTATCACTTTCTCTTAATCCTAATTCCTCATACTGAAAAATGACTGGTCTGTAAGTATGTTTATCACAAATATGTATATGCAATGTTAACCTGACCGCTGCTATTGGGAAGGGAGGGCATTGGGAAGGGAGGGCAGAAGGAAATTTTGTAATTTAAAAATATTTATATGCTTGTGGATGAATGTTGAAAAAGTTTCATAATATGTATTTGTAAAAATAAAATATCAATTAAAAAAAGTGCCACCTATGGGGCGGCTAGGTGGTGCAGTGGATAGAGAACCAACCCTGGAGTCAGGAGGTCCTGAGTTCAAATCCGGCCTCAGACACTTAATAATTATGTAGCTGTATGACCCTGGGCAAGCCACTTAATCCCAGTGCCTTGCAAAAACAACCCCAAAACCCTAAAAAAAATGTGCCACCTTGTGGGCACACAATCTCTCTCTCTCTCTCTGGCTATGTGTTCCCGATTTAGGGCTCCTGAGCATCATAGGCAATCCCTAATGGCTATCTATCCTTTTTCTCTTTCTCACTCTCACTCAAACTTTGACTAGTCTGTCCTAAAATTGGTTACTGCTTTTCTAGGAATTTTAATCTATATACTTTGTAAGCCATCTTTAATAAATCCTGAGCAGTTTAAAAAAAAAGGAACAGGTGCTGTATTTTGTCAAAAGCTTTTTCTGCATTTATTGAGATAATCATGATTTCTATTAGTTTGTTACTGACATAGTCAAGTATGCTTTCTGTTTTTCTAATATTGAACTATCCATGCATTTCTGGTATAAATTCTAGTGTTGTTATCCTAGTGATAATTTGCTGTAATCTCTCTGCTGTTATTTTATTTAAAATTTTGGTATCAATATTCATTAAGGGATCTGGTCTATAATTTTCTTTGTTTTGGTTCTTCCATTAAGGTATCAGCACCATATTAGTGTCCTAAAATGAATTTGGCAGAATTCTTTCACATATTTTTTCAACTTGTTTATATAAAATTAGTCTTTCTTTGTTTTTTTTTAGGTTTTTGCAAGGCAAATGGGGTTAAGTGGCTTGCCCAAGGCTACACAGCTAGGTAATTATTAAGTGTCTGAGATCGGATTTGAACCCAGGTACTCCTGACTCCAAGGCCGGTGCTTTATCCACTGTGCCACCTAGCGGCCCTAAAATTAGTCTTAATTGGTTTTTAAATGTTTATAGAATTTATTTGTAAATCAATCTGACCCTGGGGATTTTTTCTTAGGGAGTTCTTCGATGATTTGCTCAATTTCCTTTTCTGAAAGGGGGTTAATTAAGTATTTTGTTTTCTCTTCTGTTAATCTGGGCAGTTTATATTTTGGTAATTATTCATTTCACTTGAATTTCTGATTTATTGTTGTACAATTGAGAAAAAAGCTCTAAATTATTGCTTTAATTTCTTCTTCATTGATAGTGAATTCACTCTTTTCATTTTTGATGTTGATAATTTTTTCCTTTTTTTTGAAATCAAATTAACCAAAGTTTTGTCCTATTATAATGGTTTTCATAAAACCAACTCTTACTTGTATTTATTAGTTTAATAGTTTTAAGAAAACTATTTCAAAACTTTCAAGTTTATTTATTTCTCTTTTGATTATTAGAATTTCTAATTTGGTGTTTAACTGAGGATTTTTTATTTGTTCTTCTTTTTAGCTTTTTTAGTTACATACCCAGTTCATTGATCTCTTCTTTCTATTAATTTATTCATTTAAGCATTTAGAGATATCAAAATTTCCCCTAATAAGAGACTGCCTTGACTGAATCTCTTAAATTTTGATACAATATTTCATTATTGCTGTTTCTTTGGATGAAATTGATTATTTCTATGATTTGTTATTTGATCTACTTATTCCTTAAAAATTAGGTTATTTAGGGGTGGTTAGGTGGCACAGTGAATAAAGCACCGGCCCTGGAGTCAGGAGTACCTGTGTTCAAATCCAGTCTCAGACACTTAATAATTACCTGTGTGGCCTTGGGCAAGCCACTTAACCCTGTTTGCCTTGCAAAAAAACCTAAAAAAGAAAATTAGGTTATTTATTTTCTAATTAGTTTTTCTTTCCATGGCTCTTTATTATTACATATAATTTTTATTGCATCATGGTCTGAGAAGGATGTATTCAATATTTCTGCATCTCTGCATCTGATTATGAAGTTTTTATTCTAGGCCTTGCAATGCACATCAACACTTCTGTGAATGAAGAGTATCCTCAAAAGGTGGAAGAAGTCAATAGTAGTTTAGCTGCTGGGTAGTGTGGGATAAAAATTGCCAAAGTTGTTGCTTCCTATAACTATGTAAAAGCTAAAGAAAATTCTAAAATCTCACAAGACACTCAAAAAAAGAAGAGACTTGCATAAGGCTTTGAAATAAAAGAGATGGAAAACTAAGAGCAGCATGCAATATATATAACTAGATTTTCGTCTTTGAAAAGTGAAACTCTTAGTATTTTATACTCAGCTAAATTTGATACCAGTTAGGGAAAGTAAACATTAGTGGAACAATACTTCTTAATTTTCAACCTTTTAAATATATATATATATATATATATATATGTATATATATGTAATTTTTATAAACTTAGTTTTTTAATAAATATGAGAATATAGTTAAGAAAAATATAAGAAATATGTATCTAATGTAGTGCTTAAAGTATTAATGAAATCATTGATTTGGATATACCTGTTATTGGTAAACACTGAAACCCCTCATTGTGCCATAGAAAACAGTATTTTGTTAATTGCTATGGCCAAAGTAATTTTGTGTTTTGGTAACTTTCATCTAGTAATGAATCTCTGTCCAAGCTTGGATAGTCTGGTAGTCAGAAGAGATATACTCTTATTTGCAAGCCTTGACCAAATTTACTGTGAAGATCAGGATCACTTGCACTTAATGCTAACAAAGCCTTGGGATTTATTGGAAAAATATAATTTCATATAGCAAAAGTTATTTGTTCTTCCACTGATGAATATCAAATGCTTGACATACATGTAATAAGTATTTATGGTCATAAACTATCCTCATAGATTTTTTAAAAAAATATTTGCTAGTAAATAGGTCCTAAGTATGTCTAAGAACATATCTGAACAACTAAGAAACATTCAATTCTAATATGTGATATTTTGTCTCAGTGATATTTAATTCTAGAAAATTGAGTTGTTTTGTTTTTCCCTGTGGTTGCCTGATAAGAGTCAGTGAATAATTTTAAATAGCTTTGAGGATAGAAAAATTTTGCTTTGGTTTAAATTCTGCCTCTGATTAGTCATAAACTGCTCTTTTTCCTGTGATTCTTTGAATTTTAAAGCTCTTCTTAGCATATTAGTTGTTGAGTTTGAATATTGATAAAGATAATCATTTTGTTATTATTTAGAAAATAATCTTGAAAATTCTTTACATATATGATTTGGATTATTTTTAAAAAGCAGTACAATTGTTGTGGGAAGTTTTCCACTGTGAAACTTAGTGTCTATATTGTACTCACTTGGGTAGCTTCCAGTGCTGTATTCTGTTTTATTTTTGTGGGCAGAGACCTCTAAAAACAGAGGAACCCCCCCCACCACCACAATCAGGGAAGTGAGTTTTCTAGCTGATGTGCCATATGTGCCTAATTCCAAAGAGGGAGATTTGTGGTGACTTGGTAAATAGGGACAATAAGAAGATCTACATGGGGAATGTGAATTCTACTGTTGAATAGGAGGAAGTCACTTATAGAACTTATTCTAAGTTGTCTGACTTCTAGTTATGAAGATCATTATATGTGAATTGCTATATCCGAGTGAATTTTTTTTTGTCAAACAACTATGAATATGGTTTCTTCCATCTCTCCATAGTTCATCTTCTTAGATTTGCTTATTATCTAGCTGGAATTCATTTAGTTATACAGTGTGAGGTATGAGTCTTAGATCCATTTTCCATTAAATTACTAACTTATTTTGCAAAACATATTTGTTTAATTCACCAAAATACTTCTTTTGTTTGTCCATTTGTGCTATTTTAATGTTATAATATTGATCAGTTTCTTCATTTTTTTAACCCAGGTAAACTTTTGGTAATTAATTATAATATGTTTTAAGCCTAGAATATTTTTTAGAACATTATGCAGAGTAGAGTGATTATAACTGAATTGGTATGACAAATGCAAAAAAGAGCTTTATTCTTTCTTAGTACTTATACTAAGCCTTTACTGCTTGCTGCCTCTAAATGTGTAGGGCATTTCTATTTGTCTGTTTTGCCTCAACATAACTTATACTATCCATCAATTAATGTTGATATGGTTTAGTATAGCCCTGTAGTTGTCCAGTTTGTCCTCAGATCATTACAGCAATGAATATGGAAGCATTAGTAGATATGATTTGGCTCCCCATGCTGCTATCAAGATTTGCAGCTGTCCTGGATTATAGAAGTTCAGCATGGAATAGTATCTAATTCTTAGAAAGATTAAGTTGTTTTAATATATAACATTATAGTATGTAATATTAATTAATTAATATGTTAATATATAATATATGGTCTTACCATATAATCTTCAATGTTTAAGAAAAAATAAAAATTTTGCACTCGTTATGGGGCACTTACTAGATTGCCTTATAATTTTCAGTAATTTTACCTTTAGGAATCTGTAATTTACTTTAAATGTTAATAAAATCCAGAATGAATATTATTGAGGAAATGCTTATTTACAGTTTTCTTCTATCTTCCAAGAAGTAGCTGGGAGAAGCCAAAGATTATCATCTCATTGTATTCTGAGACTCTTTGTAAGAATTGCTTTCATCTTTAGTCCCCTGCTATCAGAAATATTTATTGCCTGACTGCCTGAAGAAACTGCCTTTAGCCTTATGTTTTCTATGGTCCATAAAACTGAATGGGTCACTTCTCTTTGTTGTGTTCAGTATATTGGGGAAAAGTGAAATTCTGATAGACTAATGTGCCTTGTGAAATGGTGTGTGGATGACACTGAAAGATGCAATCCCGAAGTTTCTTTCTCTTCTTTCTTTCCATGCATTCATCCTTTTCCTCTTCCCCTCTCCTTCCTTCCTTTCTTTTTCTTTCCCTTCCACCTTTTTTTCCTTCCCCTGTCTCTTCCTTCCCTTTTTCTTCTCTAGAAGAAAGGTTGATTGGTAACTGCAGTTGATAGTCATCGGTTTGTAGAGGCAGTATGTTTCAGTGAAAAGAACATTGGCTTTAATCAGATGACTTGATATATCACTGGAATGATTTTGGTCAAATTGGTTAACCTTTCTCGTTCTTGATTTTCTCATCTGTAAAATGAAAACATTGGTGCAGGTAAGGCTTGAGATTCCTTTTAGTTCTAAATCTGTATTCTTAAGGTTGTAAAAGTAATATAGTGTCAGTATATGTTCCAGTCCACTGCTTTTTCATGTATCAAGAGAATTTTTTCAAATATGTACCAAATCATTTATTTTGATACCAAAACTCTAAAATCACACGACAAAATTAGGATCATTGAAGTTTTTGACTAGTATGGTTTCTTTTTCTTCCCTGATATTTGCAGTTCTTTATAATCAGATGCCTGTGAAGCCAAACTGAACATCTAGTTTGTTGATGATATAGTTATGTTATTATTTATGAATTTCTTTGTCATTCTAGATTTTTTATGTCATTTCTTAATTTTTATAATGTGCTTAATTAATACTTTGATGTTCTTTTCATATTTTAAATGAAGGTGCTTGACCCAATCATTTCTAAGATTCCAAGTACTTGTATTTTTTTTATCTAATTAATTAATTAATTTATTTTGAGTAAATGATTGCTAATTGAAATTTTTTTTCATCCTGGAGGAGTTTTGTACATCTGAATTATCTTCTCTGGTATTTATAAATTCACAAAATCAAGTTAGTAGATTAGACAAATATTCTTTTTTTAAGAAAATCGGGAAAAGATTTGATTTGAATTATCCAGATTAATGTCATAATTGATTTAAGTATATGTTTAATTTGTCAAGTCACCACTTATTGTGTCTGTCTAGAACAACTTACATCATTTATTATCAAAAATCTTGATTGCAAGAAAAAGGACTGTATTGATTTTCAGATATTTTCTTGGAAATATCCCCAAACAACGCAAAACTTAAATCTTTTTTTATTATGACTTGGAAGTTCTAGAAAGATGTTGAGGGTTCTGTGGGCTAACTTGAGACAATATTTAACATAAAACATTTAGAAGTTTTGAGAATCTCCTGTAGTACCTGAACCAAAGAAATCTTAACGGAATTTGTGAGTTATTTTAAGAAATCTGAAAAACTTCTTTTTAACTACTCCTCCTCTTTGGGTCTTAAATGCAAATGAAAATATGATTTTATAAGTTTGCATAGTTCTCTCTAACTCTACTGCCACTTCCTCCATTTATATTTAATGATCTTTTTATTTGTGGATAAAAGGCCTGCAAAAAATTTACCTGCACTCATTTGGAGTTGTGTGTCTATTTCCATTTCCTATCCTGGAAAATGTAACACTTTATGTAAATCAGTCACCAATAGAGTCTGATTTTTCAAGTTAAGCATCCACTTTTTTAAAGATTTTTTTTCTCATTAAAATATAAAATTCCTTAGGTCAGGTACCTTTTTCAGCTTTCTTTTTAACCCCAAACACAGTGCTTAGCTCAAAGAAAGCATTTAATAAATGCTTGTTGACTGACAGATTAATTGACCAACTGAATTACTTGGTATCATCTGGACACTTTAAATTATATCTTCTTTCTAAAGTAGGACACCCAGAAGGGAACATAATATGCTTAATTTAATCTGACCAGAGCTGAGTATAGTGAGACTCTTACCTTTAATGTGTTTTTCATAATTTTTTTGACTGTCATATTGCTACATATTGAACTCCTAGTTTCTAAATACATCAGTTTATCTTCTAGTTTTTTTTTTTTTGCTAGCTCTAGATTTAAGACAATTCCAGTGTTATAATTTCAGGTTTACCAAGAAATATTTCCAAATGGGCTCATGACATTACAGGAAATATAGGAGAAGAGTTTTATTTTTTTTTAGAAGCATGTAGGGGATGTGACAACTGGGCCTGTATTCAAGAAGACCTGTGTTTGAATTCAGCCTCAGATACTCATTAACTGTGTGACCCTTGGGCAAGTCACTTAACTGTAAATGGAGATAACAACATAACTACTTTGCACGTTAGTTGTGAAAATCAAATGACATATTATTTGTAAAGTTTTATGGATAGTGCCTGGAAAATAGGTACTCTATAAATGATTTTTCTCTCTCTTCCTTTATTAAAATATGTGTATTTCAAATTTTTTTCTTTTGTGCTAGTTAAAAGAGTGTCAGGAGTTTGTGTAGAAAGTGAGATAGTGGGGGCATCTAGGTGGTGCAGTGGATAGAGCACTGGCCTGTGAGTCAGGAGGACTTGAGTTCAAATGTGACTTCAGACACTAAATAATTACATAGTTGTGTGACCTTGGGCAAATCATTCAACCACACTGCCTTACAAAAACCAAAAAATTAAATAAAGGAAGTGAGATAGTATGAACTAATAATTGTCGGTGACTTTTTGGCAAATTTTTTCAAAGAGTTTAATTTTTTTTCTAAATTTCATGTAAAAACAATTTTAACATTTTTTCCCCAAAATGTGAGTTCTAACCTGTCTCTCTCTTCCTTCCCTACTCCCATTGAGAAAGCAAGCAATTTGAACAGGAGTTTTACATGCGCAATTATGAAAAATACATTTGCAGTATAAGTCATGCTCCGAAAGAAAACACTGACCAAAAAACTCTAAGAAAATAAAATTAAGAACAATATCTGCATTTAGACTCCATCCATTCTTTCTCTAGAGATGGATAGTACCTCTCATCATAAGTCTTTAAGAATTTTCTTGAATCATTGTATTGATGAGAATAGCTATGTTATTCATTCTAGATCAGCTTACAAAGTTTTCCTGATTTTCCTCATTTCACTGTGCATCAGTTCTTGTTAAGTCTTTCCATGTTTTTTCTTTTTTTCCCAATTACATGCAAAGATAGTTTTCAACATTTATCCTTTTGCAAGTCGTTGATTTCCATTGATTTTCCTGTCTTCCCCTTTCCCCATGGCAGTGGTTATACAAGTACAATCTTGTTCAACATATTTTGATATTAGGCATGTTGTGAAAGAAGAATTAAATCTAAGGAGAAAAAATGATCATGAGAGAGAAAGAAATATCAAAACCTTTATTCCCCTCCATCCTATCTTTCTCCTATTTGTACTTGTCTTTTTCTTTATTTGTTTTTTTAGGTTTTTGCAAAGCAAACGGGGTTAAGTGGCTTGCCCAAGGCCACACAGCTAGGTAATTATTAACTGTCTGAGACCGGATTTGAACCCAGGTACTCCTGACTCCAAGGCCGGTGCTTCATCCACTACGCCACTTAGACGGCCCTATCTTGATCAATTTCTACATACACTCTCTGTTCAAGTATACTCCCTTCAACTTTCCCAATAGAAACATAACTTTCATGAACTAAAGTACCATCACTTCATGATAAATTTATACTAATACCCTCTGACTGAGTACTTGCACTCCAACTGTCTAAATGGAAATGTAACCCTCTTGGGCTAAAGCAAATCATCACATGAATATTAATTTGCAGACATCCTCTATATAATTATAATTATATTTCTTTCACCTCTCCTAAAAGAAATAAAATTTTCAAGAGTTATAGGTCCCATTTTCTCGTTTAGTGTTTTGGTAGAATATTTTTCCATAGTTTTATTGCCTAGCATTTTTTCTTTCCTTTTACCTTTTAATGCATCTCTTCTGAGATGGCATTTTTTTTATTGTTCATAACACAATAGAAGCTTTTTATGATTATTGATTTTTGGAGGGGTTTGATCATTTTGATAGTTGAACTCTGTTCCTGGGGAAAAGGGGCCACAATTCCAAGTTTTTGTTTTGGTGTCAGAGATCTGGTACCTGGCTTATTGTTTACCAGTGGCATTTTAGGTACTAGTGATTTGTTACCTGTATTAGGTTAGTCCATCCCAGTTCCACCTGTTGCACCAGTATTCCTGAGGCTTGAACATTGTCTTCTGAGCTGGGTTTGGGACCCTCACTACTTGCTTACTGTACTGTTGGTTTACTGACCTGCACTGTGGTTAACAGACTTCCCCCATCTTTCCAGTTCTTTCACCTATGTTGGGCTATGTTCCTCTGTTATCCATGCGAGTCAGACCTTTATAGAAGTTCCTTCACATTATTTTGAGTTTAGAACTCGTAGTTTAATTTGAAATTGTTTTCTAAAAAGCCCTGGAAGCTTCCTAGCTTCACAGAGCCATCTTGACTCTGATCTCCAGAAGTCCTTCCATGTGAATTCTTGCTGGTAAGGCAAGGACAACTTTCTAATTTTTAGTTTTAGCTCTCTTTTGTCTATTTTGAAAAAAAAATGGCTTTTAATAGGAGAAAATGTTTCTTTTAGACCTCTCACAACAGTTTGAACTTGGTTTGTGACTTAGAAAATTATAAAAGTATTTGCTTTTATACAAATATATGAAGTCCTGGAGAGGGGGAAGGGTAAAGTATCATTCTTTTGTTTTTGCAATTTCATGAGATAATCAAAACTATTCTAGGGTTTGGGAAGTCCTTCCAGGTGAATTCTTGCTGCTAAGTCAAGGACAACTTTCTAATTTTTAGTTTTAGCTCTCCTTTGTCTATTTTGAAAAAAAAAATGGCTTTTAATAGGAGAAAATGTTTCTTTTAGACCTCTCAGAACAGTTTGAACTTGGTTTGTGACTTAGAAAATTATTCAAGTATTTGCTTTTATACAAATATATGAAGTCCTGGAGAGGGGGAAGGGTAAAGCATCATTCTTTTGTTTTTTTCAATTTAATGAGATAATCAAAACTATTCTAGGGTTTGGGAGATATTTTTATTCCAAATTTTCTAGTATTTTCACTTCATGACCTTTATAATTTTTGCTTCAAAACCATGTCAAATCATTTTCATATCTTTGCTCTCTGATATTCTTACATTTTTCTAATGGCAATGGCTTCATACAGGTATTCATCACTTCATGTTATCATTCTTTAATCAAATTGTTTACAGTTGTGTAGTGATGTATTAGGACAGTGTGTGTGTGTGTGTGTGTGTGTGTGTGTGTATGATTGAGAGTGAATTTTCCATCTCATGAAAGTTAGTGTATATCTACACTAGTTTGGGAACTGAATGTTTTTGGTATTAAAATCAGTTAACAGTAAGTGCAATATACAAAGCTTTGAGATGGACTTAATAATATGAAATTGAAAGCATGGATGCTCATTTAAAGTGAGAATCAGAACAATTTGTAATCCCTTACAAAATGCTTCACCCAAATGTTCACCTCAAGAGGATTTAATCCAATGAGTAAACATACCTTGTCAAAATGTTTTATAATTGATTGGGTTCACTTGGCTAGTGTAAGCTAAATGAAATGAAATACTGAAGACAAAAATCATTTATCAAATCCTTCCTCTTTGACACCTCAATGATGGCTTAGAATTGGAGCTTTGCTGAGTGTGACAAGACAGAGAATGTGAACTTTCAGAGAAATTACTGAAATTTTCACTTGAAACTTCTTTATCTTTAACAGTTTTGTAGAACCTCTATGAAGGGAAAAGGGAAAATGACAAATAGTTTAGATATGTTTGCAATATGCTGTTAATGAACCTTCTAGAACAATGAGCAGCACTGTGCTGCCTGGATGCCTACTGTGTCAAAAAATAATTTAATTTATAGATATTTATTTTAAAATGTGTATAACTGAAATTCACAATTTCACATACAACCTTCTTTCTTGTTCTTTATTTTTGGAAGTGTCTGTGTATATTGATGATTAAATTCTTAATAAAATGAAAATATTGGTTTAGAAAACAAATGAAAATTAAGGAGATTATGATTAGAATTGTTCTATATAACCAAAGAGAGCAGGAGTAGGAGCTGTGGTTGGAAATTATTTCATGAAGATTTAGATGTGAGATGAGGGAGAAACCTCCTAGGAGTTACCACTATCCAGAAATGATCTTGATATTGTAGGTTTCTCCTTCTCTGAAGTTTTCAAGAAAAGCCATTTATATCTTTGTCCAGGATACAAAATTAAGAATAACCAATAGAAGAGATAATATACCAGGAGGTTTACTCTGAAACCATTTTCTGTTTGCTCTCAGAATGGATTCCTTATTATCTGATTTATGGAATATAGAAATAATATGGCAAGTGGAGGATGCAAGCTTTTACTCCAGCTTGAATCACACACAAAATGTATTTTATGGCATATTCTCTAGTGAATAAGTATGTACTACAATATATGCACAGTTTTAGCCAAACCTAAAATAGAGACTTGTTTCAACTGAGTGTCACCCACTGAAAAAAAATTAAATAAAAATTCTATGGTTATATTTGTCTTTAAAATAATAACGTTCTATTTACTTGTTTTAAAGATTAACATAGGAAATAATTCTCCATTCAGTAAATATAACATACTCTTCATTTCTTTATTGTTCCACATTAATGAAGAGAGATGACTATAATGAAGTGAGGGTGAGTTAAAGATACAGAGATACCGAGGTAGAGAAATAATATATGTGAAGATACACAAACATTGTCAGAAATTCTAATAAGTTTAAATTTTTAAGCATTAAGTAATCTTCCAGTAGGTATAAGACATCATGTTAGACTTTCAGTATTTAAAGATTTAAAATTTAGTATAGTCCTTAATACACAAAGACAAGCGAGAAAAATATAGAAAATAAGAAATCTCATGTTATGATACATTTTTACACTAAAGACATAAATGAAAATATTATAGCATCTAGATGGTTCAGTGGATAGAGCTCTGGACCTAGACTTAGGAAGTCTGAGTTCAAATCCAGATCCAGATACTTATTGATTTTTGTGAATCTGGGCAAGTGACTTAAGGAAAGAGCAAATTACTCCAGAATTTTTGCCAAGAAAACTCCATGGAGAGTATTGATGTGCTATAGGCCATGGGGTCATGAAAGTTAGATATGACTCAATGACTGTACAATTTGTCATGCACACCATATTAAATTATCTCAATGGACATAATTAGCCAACAAAAGGTTCTCTGAAATTGTATTTCTACTTAATATGAATTCTGACAAGTTAATGTTTTTGTAAATACTGAAATTGTCTTTTTATATTCTTGTTTCTAAAAAAAGAGACTTATCTACAGCTTTTATGACCTTACTTAGGTAAACATTTTTCCCAGAAGAACAAAATATTACACACATTGCCACAACTTTTCATTTGAAATCAATTTCATATTCATAGCCTGTGACAATTTCAGGCTGAAGTAACATAGTCCAGATTTCTTGAAATGCAAAGGAATTTTCTTTCTTTCTACATCTGTACTTTAGAATGTAGGTTTTTATTTAACCTAAAAAGGATCCTTAACTTCCAATGTTTCTTTTAGTTCAAAATCTTTTAAGTGACCCCGACTTCTTTTGAGGAAGTGAAAAATGGATTTTTTCAAAAATTCAGAAATGATAAAAATAATCTCTTTGTTCTTTCCTTTTAACCTAGTTGACATTGAAAGTTCTGTTTTTTTAACATGTGGTATTGGGTAAAGAGCATTAAACTAGTAATTAGGAGAACTGAGGTTCTAGCTCAATCTTTCATTTGCTATTGTACTGGATGCATCAGTAATTTTTCTGGATTTAAATTGCTTCATGTGTAAAAAGAAGAGAGGGGGTATTAAATAACTTCTGTCCCTCTTAACTTTGAAATTCTATTATTGTATACTTCACTAAGAATACATACTTAAAGTGAAATGGAAAGTCCAGGCTAATATTTGGATAATTATATGGGTATATATTTTAAGAACAGTAATTATTTTACCTAGGATGGGATGGTTTCCTTATAAGTTGGAAATTAATCCATCAATCATGCATCAAGTTGTATAAAACTATTGTAAAATCTAGTATCCAGTCTCAATAATGGTGATAGAATAGTTCAAACATCGACATAAGAAAAAATGAAAATAAGTTGTCTGCAAATTCAGCAATTGTATGAAGACTCCTTTTAGTTTTAGGTTCTGTCTTAAAGGCAGAGTAACAGGTAGTGGACTTGGTGACAGCTCATGAAAAGGGACCACTAACTTTAGGTGGGGAATATGCACTGAGATTATGTTTTTAGGGGAAAAGAATGAGAGTCAGAATAAGAATGAGACTAAGAAACTGTCAATTAATGAATGACTCTTAGAAGCATTTTTAAGTACATGTATAAAAAATGAAACAATCCCTACTCTCATTTTGATGAGGTTAACAAGTATATATAGAAAAATATATTTAACAAATAGAAGATAAATACATATTAATATATAAAAATAGTAAATTCAAAGTACCATTTTCCCCATGTACAAGTACCCCTTAATTTGGGGGTCCAAAATTTGAAAAAAATGTATTCCATAAGGTTATTGAGCTCAAATTTTATTCATCATGAAATCCAAGGACCTTCTGGTCACAGCTTTCAGGCATCTTTTGGGCAAGTCTGGTGCATGTACACATGCTTATTCTATTCCATTTCATGAATCTGAAGCATCAATTATGTATGTCCTCCTCTGAAATCAGTAGCTTCTTTTTCATTGGCAATTCTTGCCTCATGCTTGCCCCCATCCTTCTGGACAGAGGAATTCCATTTGTCCTTTGTTCTTCAATCCATCTTTTCAATTCCCTCTCTAATTCAGGACATTTTTGCTGACTTGCCCCTCATGGCCTTCCAGTCTTGGATTGTTTTTTCAGTTGGAGGAGGAACAAGTTTATGTTCAGCAGCACAATTTCCACTCACTTTTGCAAATTGGATCACTTTGAACTTGAATTCATTACTGTATGACTCTCTTTTCTGATGCATTTCTGGGCAGAATATGGTAAAACATAACCTAGTATACCAGTAACAAATACGAAACAGTAAGCACAAAGACAACGAGCACGAAAAAGTGGGAAATGCAAGTAAAAAATTCTACAACCACTGTATAAGATGTTTCCATTTTTAGACCTCAAATTTTTCACAAAAATGTGTGTCTTGTACATGGGGAAATATGGTAGTTTGGAAAGGATATTAGCAAATGGAGGGTGGGGCAGGAAAGAGCAAAATCAGGGAAGGCTTCCTGCAATTTGTCAGCAGTGTTAAGAAAACCTTAAAGAGTGTGGAGCATCACTGGCATTCACTAGCTAGGAACTTGGGAGTTCTCAGGAAAAGTTTAAATATCAGTTTAATGAATTGGTTTGACGATGTTCAGTGAAGTTGACTAATTGATGCAACCTGAGACCATTCCCTGGAGATGACACAGAAGATATGGAATGTGTTTGAGATGAATCTCCTCTGGAGCTAGTTTCCAATTGTGGACAGTTAGGGAGGAGGTAAAATGGGACATCTCTCTGATTTCCTGAGATCTTTCTGTGTTTCCTCCAGTGGCATGAATCCCCAAATCTGAAATAATTTTAGAAAGAATGTTGTTAAGGTCATTTAGCAAAGGACAGAGATAGAAAAGGGTGTTGCTCCATCTTGGTGTTTTTTGTGAGTTTAACAGTTAAGTCAAAGAAGTAAGGATGTAGGCAGTATTTATTTCCAGAGAAGGACAGTTTGAAATGTGTATCAGCATGTAAGCATAAACATTCCAGTTTTGGGAACTCAGTGTATTGACGTTATTGTTGTTATGTTGTTTGTCCTTCACTCTCAAAGAGGACCAGTGACATCAGGGGGCTTAGTGCCTCACAAGTAAATTGGATTTAAGCAAGGCAGGAACATGCATTATCATCATTCTTATTTTCTTCTCCAAAGTCATTGGAGTTCAGAGGCAAGACATAGGTCAAGATTTCTAGTGTTGGCCCTGGATTCAGGGGGAGACCTGGGGAACCCCAAGCATAAGGTAATACTCAAATGATTATGCTATTTATTTTATCATTCAATTTTTCAGTATTATCATTTTGCTATTTTATTATTTAATTATTTGCTATTTTTCTGCTATTATTTTACTATTTCACCTACTCTAAATCCTGGGGTGAATGGACTATAATGATGTAGTAGGTTCAGCTAAACTGGGAGCAGTAGAGGACCTGCACACAGGAGACCCAAGGAATGCAGTCATCTTCTCACTGGATTGAAAAAGCAGTGGGATTTGGCAAGTCTTGGGTTGCCTTTTCTTTTCTTTTTTCAATTTTTTAAGAAATACTTTATTTTGAGTTTTACAATTCCCCCTCCCCATTCTTGCTTCCCTCCCCCCACTCCTCCACAGAAGGAAGTCTGTCAGTCTTTACATTATTTCCATGGTATACATTGATCTCAGTTGAATGTGATGAGAGAGAAATCATATCCTTTAGGAAGAAAAATAAAGTATAAGAGAGAGAGAGAGAGAGAGCAAAATTACTTAATAAGAAAATGTTTTTTCCCCCTAAAATTGAAGGTAATAGTCTTTGTTCCTTGTTCAAACTCCACAATTCTTTCTCTGGATACAGATGGTATTCTCCATCGCAGATACCCCGAAATTGTCCCAGATTGTTGCACTGATGGAATAATCAAATCCATCCAAGTTGATCATTACCCCCGTGTTGCTATTAGGGTGTATAATATTTTTCTGGTTCTTCTCATCTCACTTAGCATCAGTTCATGCAGATCCTTACATGCTTCCCTGAATTCCCATCCCTCCTGGTTTCTAATAGAACAACAGTGTTCAATGCCATAAATACACCAGTTTGTTAAGCCATTCCCCAGTTGAAGTATATTCACTTAATTTCCAATTCTTTGCCACCACAAACAGGGCTGCTATGAATATTTTTGTACAAGTGATGTTTTTATCTGAGTTGCCTTTTTAAAAAAATATTTTATTTATGTTCCCAACTACATGCAATGATACTTTTCAGCAATCATTTATTTGTAAAGTTTTGAGTTTTTACAATTTTCTCCCCTTCCTTCCCTCCTTCTTTCCCCCTGACCAAAAGCAATCTAATACAGACTCTACATGTATATCCATTCTAAACATAGATCCATATCAACTATGTTGTGAAAGAAGGATCAAATCCAAACTGAAGAAAAATAAAACCTTGAGGAGAAAAAAAATTGACATTATATAAGACAACTTTTTATTTATTTATTTATTTATTTAATGGGGTTAAGTGATTTGCCCCAAGTCACACAACTAGGTAATTAAGTGTCCGAAGCTGGATTTGAACTCCTCCTGACTCTAGGGCCAATGCTCTATCCCTTGTACCACCTGGCTGCCTCCTATAAGACAACATTTAAAAACTGAAGATAGTACGCTTTGGTCTACATTTAAACTCCACAGTTCCTTCTCTGGATCTGGATGGTATTTTCCATCATAAATCTTTTGGAATTGTCTTTGATTATTGTACTGTTGAAATAAAAAATACAGCATGGTCGATCATCATGGAATATTACTATTAGTGTGTATAATATTCTTTTGATTCTGCTCATCTCACTTAGCATCAATTCATGCGAGTCTTCCAGACCTTTCTGAAATCCTGTCCCTGATGATTTCATTTAGAACAGTAGTGTTCCATCATATTCATATAATCACCATTTGGTCAGTTATTCTCCAATTGATGCACATTCCTTTGATTTCCAGTTCTTTATCACTATAAACAGAGCTGCTATGAACATTTTTGTACATGGAAGTTTTTTACCTTTTGCATGACCTCTTCAGGATACAGACCTAGTAATGGATCAAAGGGTATGGATGGTTTTATTGTCCTTTGGGCATAATTCCAAATTGTTCAGCAGTCTTCTTTAGGACTGCACTACTTCCCTTTCATGAGAATGGGTGTAGACAAAAATTGTCTGTTTCACCAAACTCTGACTTTCTTACCTCAGGGATCCCACCATGTAGGTGAAACATACACACAACATTCATGCTCACACACTCATATATTCACACACACAAAATGTATAAAGATTTTTGTGAAGCAAAGTTCATGTAATGTGCACTTTCTTATGAAGAACATGAGATCCAGTAGACCTGAGAGACAAACACTTCTTGTTGTGAAAGAACTCAACAGGTATCAAATACAAATAGCAATCCGGAATGATACAAGTTTGGCAAATGATTATCAAAGTTGTAGTTGTATAAACATTTTTCTGAAGTGGCTCCATAGTGGAGAGCATGTGTTTCTGGTGTAGCTTTTGCAATCAAATCTAATCTAGTTAATAAGTTTATATGCTTCCCAAGAGGCATGTTCATGACAATGTGATTGATACTTGCAGGAAAGTGCAGTCTCACTGTCATCAATGCATATGCTCCCACCATGATAAAACCTGATCAGATGACAGAAAAATTTTATGAAGGCCCTTGTCATCAATGTGCTGAAAGAGAACAAGTTTATAATTCCGTTTGCTTTTAATGCCAGAGTAGGCATGGAGTCTTTGGGAGGAATTTAGTTAGTTAGTAACAACAACAACATTTACTAACTTCTGAAGACCAATATGTTTCATGATGATCTCATCACTAATAGAGAAAAGACAGGATGTGAGTTTGATGAGGGTGATAGACCTATTCAAAGAGTCCAGTTCAGAGCACCAGACCCATCAAAGACTTTCTCCTCTCCTCTTTCCCTCCAACTTTATTGTAGGGTAAAATATATTTCTATACTCCCTCCATGAACCATATCTGATGAGAGTAAGGTTCACTTACTTCCCTCTCCCCTTTTCCCTCTACCGTTCTACTGTAAAAGCTTTTTCTTGCCTCTTATATATGAGATAACTTACCCCTTTTCTCTTTTCTTCCATTACATTCCTTTCTTAACCCCTTAATTTTAATTTTTAAAAACATCATCTCTTCATATTCTACTCACACCTGTGCACTCTGTCTGTATATATATAAAACTGCCCTAATAATGAGAAAGTTTGCATGAGTTTATCAATATCTTCTTCCCATGTCAGAATATAAATAGTTCATCATTACATCCATTATGATTTCCCTTTCCTGTTTACTTTTCACTTGAGTCTTGCATTTGAAGATGAAAATTTCTGTTCAGTTCTGGTCTTTTCATCAGGAAATTTGAAAACCTTTTTGTTTTTGTATGGACTTGCTAGCCTGGAATGTACCCCAACCTACAACCCCCCTCTTGGAATCCTTTATTTCCTTCAAGATTCAATGCAAATATCAAATGTTGCTTTTCCTTATTTCTCAGGCTACATATAATATCTATTTATTAAAGTACCTTTTATCAATTTTGTATACTCATATATGTTCATTTTGTGTATTCATATATGTTCATTTTTTTACAAGTTTGATTGGAGCTTCCTTGAGGACAGGAGTAGCTTCAATTTTCTTTTCTTTGTAAATGCTCTTTGATTTTAAAACATTTTTAAAATATTTATATGATTTCTGTGAAGAATTTCTTTAAATTTTAGAACAGTATTTTGAGTGGGGAAAAAATTCTGTTTAAAAGACTTCAATAACTTCGCATTGTTTTCCTTTTTATTTGTAAAGACTTATAGGGATTTGTATAAGTTTTCTATTCCTGTTCTCTATTCCAATAGCCCCAAATTAACCCCTTTATTTTTTTTCATGTTCAGTTGAATAGGATTTATGCTTCATCAAGTTACTGTCTTTTATCATAATTAAAGAAAAATGTTGTAGGAAGAGACTAAAAACTCCATTGCATGAAAACCAGCTTGCTGGACCTGCAATGAAACCAGAGTGCCTGTCACATATTATCTCTTTTACTTGTAGTACCAGAGAGATTTATCTATTGTAAAAATGATTCAGCTGAACCAATCTGTGAATCAAGGCAAAAAGAGAATATATTTAAGTTGGTTTTTTTTTTTTAAATGAAACTGTGTACTGCTATTGTTTTTGGAGATCACATTATAGGCTATACTGGCTGATCTAACATTTATAATATTTCAATTTATGCCAAAAAAGGTGTCAATTATGTTTAGTAGTATTCCTCTTTAGTAAGAGAAGTGAATTACTATGCATACAGGGATCCTGATTTATGAAGATCTTCTCATTTTAAATAAAAAGGTGTCTCACATTTTTAAAGTGTATTTCTGAATTCTTCTTTAACCAAGGCACACTTTAAATAAATTAGGTTCCATATATCTTGTTTTTTCAACAATCTTCGTTTGAAAAGTTTAATTTTCTTCTCCATATTCTTCATCTTTATTTTGCAATCTCTTTTTTCTTTAATATTCGCTCTACCATTTCAAACTACTTCATGATTTGAAAATCATTTGACTAGCTTGGAATTCAAAGAGCTTTGTTTGCTATGGCTTTCCCCCATATGTAACCACTTAATCATGAAGTGCTGTTCTCTTAATATATCCTGGAAGCACCATAATTACCCTCCTTACCACTAGATCTTTCTTCATTTCCAAACTGGTTGTTCAAGTCTTAATCAAGATAGTGTTCCCAAATATAGGAGAATATAGGTTGAAATTTGTGGAATTTTTCTAAGGGTATTTTGTGGTTCTTATACAACCTGTAATACTTTATGTTGTGTATGAACAGAATAGATCCAGTTGATGACCAGTTTAAGTTTTTAGAGATTAATAAAGTTAAGCAAAATGACTTTGTAAGGTAAGGAATGAACGTGAAGATGGAGCTTCAAAATGGCACTGCTTTGAAAATGGAGCTTACTCTAGATTAGAAAGGATACATATTTGTAAGGAAATTTGAAGTATTTAATTAAATCTTTGGATGCATATATTATTCAGATGATATTTCTTTGACCTATTCTGAATTCCTTAAAATTTCAATCTGTTATAGACTTAGAGGAATACTATTTCTTTCAGAAAAACTCATTCTTTTGAACTTGTTGGCAATAAATATCATTCATTCTTTAAGGGATATTTAATTTCTACTTTTTTCCTCTCTTCTTTTCTCTTCCTCCTCTTTCCCTGTCCTTGTCCTTGACTGACTTGACCATCTCCCTTTCTCACCCACATTACTGGAAGTGCAGTGGCCACCTATCGCTTGATCCCAATATTGATCAGCTTTGTTAGGACTTGTGATAGCTCGCCCTGCCTTAGGCAGGGTTTTTCTTCTGCTATTGGTGCTAGACTTAATACAAGAACCAGTAAGTTTTAGCCAACTTTAGTTCAGAATTTCCTACTTCAAGTGATCTTCAGTCTCAGTCTTCTGAAGTAGCAGGGATTTAAGTGTAATATTACTCTACCCAGATAAAAGATTATTTTCCTAAATCACTTATTAATGAATTCAGAAAATATATGTAGGCATATCATCGATATTCTATAGATTAAAACTATTACTCCATCTCCAAAGTAATACAGTCTCAGTAAAAGGAGCAGCTCAGTAGGTTACTAAGTTTATTCTACTGCCTCTGGGAAGTAATACATTCAAAATGACCCAGAAAGGAGACATTTCCTTTGCTCAAAAACCTTTGGGGAAATTAGTATAATTTATTTCAATATGCTACTCTAAATTAAATTTCTCTAAACATAGAAGATGTTTGTTTTTTATAGTCTTGCTGATCAGAACTAGAACTAGTAAGTATACTGTATCTGAGAAATAATAATTTCTTTTTATTTTATTCTCTAATACTGTTGTATCTAAAGATGAGTCTTCATGTTCCTGCTTGAAAGATTCTATAATATAAATGACTCCCTTCTTTTAAAGGCTCATCTGTTTTTTATTTAGAGGAAGTTGAAATATCACTGGGAGATATTAGAATGGGAGTTGTACTTTAATTGATTCATGTGTGCTTCTTTTCCTGTAAAATGATTCTGTAAGCAGGTTTTTCTCAGCAACAAAGGACAACACTGACCCCAACAACACAGGACTTGAATCATGCAAAATATAATTTGTGGTTACAATGAAGAAATGAAGTAAGTTATCCTACTTCACTGCATTCTAATAAGTTTAAAAAAGAATGGAATGATAGTTAACTTAGACTTGACAAGGTGGTGTTTATATTGTTTTCCTCAATTACTGACATGATAAAATTTAGAGAAAATGGATTTTTTATATTGACTAAAACTCATATACTAACTGAACTGAAATTTTGCGTATTATTAAACTGAATAGAATAATTTTTATGATTGCAATTATTAAGCCTTTGTAATGACTATAATAAGGGGAACCTGCTGGATCAGCTTTCTCTGTACTATATACTCTAAAGAGCATAACTGGAGTTTGGTACCTTCTGGTGATATATGTGCCTTTTCTTGGAACTGGGTCTTTACTGGTGGTAATATTGGTGAAAATTTAAGTTATTAAAGCTGAAGTCTCCAATGAGACATTTCTGGACACTTCATATTTTTTCTTGGTTATTTTTGTGCTAGGTCAATGCTGAAACACTTGGTTGATACATCCTCAGGTTAGTTCAAAATCCTGTTCTTTTCTTTCCTCCAACTTCATTTGTTTAATATTTTTCTATTGGCATGCTTTTTTTTTAGGTTTTTGTGCAAGGCAAATGGGGTTAAGTGGCTTGCCCAAGGCCACACAGCTAGGTAATTATTAAGTGTGTGAGACTGGATTTGAATCCAGGTACTCCTGACTCCAAGGCTGGTACTTTATCCACTATGCCACCTAGCTGCCCAATATTTGCATGCTTTTTAAAGAATTTCTTTACCTTGTATACTTTGTTATTTTTCTTCTTGCTTTATCTATTCTGAACTTTCATTCTTTGATAGTTTATATAAATATTTCTCTTAATTTCTGTTTCTCATAAAATTGATGTTGTGGGGCAGTGGATGGAGAACTGAACTGGGAGTCAGGAAGACGCTGAATTAAAAGCCAGCTTCAGAAACTTACTGTCTCACTGTTGTCAAGTCACTCAATTTTTGCATGTCTTAGTTTCCTCAACTATAAAATGGAAATAATAGAACCTACCTGCCAGGGTTGTTGTGGATCAAATGAGATAATAATTGTAAAATCCTTTGCACAGTGCTTGGCAAAAAGTGCTGTTAGCAGTTATCATTATTGGCTATTCTTATTCTTAGTATAATAATTATTACCTGTTACTGTTTTCACTTTTGTAGATCTTGGCTCATTGTCCTTCTCTCTCTCCCTACCCCCCACTTTATTTTCTGTGTATATTCATGAAAGAGGTAATGAGGAGAGAAGAATTGCTGCATAGAAGCAGTTACTATGAGCCCCAAAGTGTGAAATCCAACTTTTATCCTTTATCATCAGTGTTAGCATTCTCCTTCACCTTTACCATACATTTATCTTTCTAGATTTCTGTCCTCACAAACTTCTGTTTGTTGGTTGTGCACAAGAATTCTACCTTTCTTCTAAGACAGAATTTTGTCAACGAAATCTCAATTGAAGTATCAATATGTACCTATTACCTATTTTATATACCAACAATCCCCATATTATTCATTATAGAAGTTTTCTATCTCCCTTTGCAGGAATATGTTTGTCCTTCATTCTTGAAAAAAAATGCCATGACAACAAGCACATGAATTGAATTTGAGTGAGGGGGTGCTGAGTCACCAACCTCACTTTCTCCTCCAGAGCCATTCAGGTCCAGTGGCCTGATAAGAATCAGGATGATTAGAGATGGCCTTGGATGCAAGACAATCAAGATTAAGTGACTTTCCCAAAGACACACAGCTAGTAAATGTCACATATATGAGTCTGGATTCAAACTCTCATCCTTCCGACGCCAAGGCTAGTGTCTATCCATTGCACCATCTGGTTGCCCTACAGGAATATAGCTCTTTTCCCATAAATGTGAACTCCAGTGACACCCTCTATATCCAGTGGCTTGAGTCCTTCCATTTCTTTCCCTTCCCCCCTATTTCAGATCCTTTATTTAAAAAAAATTCTGTCAGTATTTTATTTTTTTCCAATTACATATAAATATAGTTTTTAAGATTTTTTGAGCTCCAAGGTTTTCTTCCTTCCCCTCTTCTCTCCTACTGCCGCACAACAGGAAGTCTTCTGATACAGGTTACATAAATACAATCATATTATATATATTTCCATATTAGTCATGTTGTGAAAGAAGAATCAAAATAAAAGGGGAGGGGGGAATGCCAGAAAGAAAAGAAATCCAAAAAACAAACTTAAAGTGAAAATAGTACGTTATGGTCTGCATTCATACTCCATAGTTCTCTCTCTGAATGTGGATGGTATTTTTCATCATAAGACTTTTGAAATGGTCATTGATCACTGTATTGTTGAGAAAAGGTAAGTCTTTTATAGTTGGTCATCACAAAATATTGCTGTTCAATGTTTGCAATGTTTTCTTCGTTCTGTTCACTTCACTCAGCATCATCCGTTCATGAAAATCTTTCCAGATTTTTCTAAAATCTAACTGCTCATAGTTTCTATAGACTAATAGTATTCCATCATATTATTATATCACAACTTGTTCAGTCATTCCCCAATTGATGGGCATTCCCTCATTTACTAATTCTTTGCCACTACAAAAAGAACTACTATAAATATTTTTGTATATATGGATTCTTTTCCCTCTTTCATGATCTCTTTATGATACAAACTAGTTAGTGGCACTGCTGGATCAAAGGCTATGCACAATTTTATAGCCCTTTGGATATCCCAAATGGTGGGATCAGTTAAGAACTCCACCAATAATGTATTAGTGACTCAGTTTTCTTATATTTTCTTCAATGTTTAACATTTTCCTTTTTAGTCACATTAGTCAATCTGATATGTGAGAGATGTCACCTTAGTTGTTTTAATTTGCATTTTTCTAATGAAGTGATTTAGATTCATATGACTATAGATAACTTAAATTTCTTTCTCTGAAAACTCTCTGTTCATATCCTTTGAGCACTTGTCAGTTGGGAAATGAATCATATTTTTAAAAATTTGAGACAAAGAACAAAGATCTTTAATTTTAAAAACGTTATGTAATTTTGCTATCTCTTATTTTTTTCCTTAAGGATAAAATTTTCCCCTCAGCACATTCAGTTTTGATCCATGTATAATATGGAAACAATGTAAAGACTATCAGACTGCCTTCTTTGGGGTGTAAGGGAAGAGAAGTGAGATTGGAGGAAAATTATAAAATTAAAAAAATTGACTTTTATATATATATATACGTATATATATATATATATATATATATATATATGAGAAATGAGGTCTTTATCAGAAATGTTGGTTCTGTTTCCTTTCTAATCTTGTTGCATTGGTTCTATTTGTGCAAATGTTTTTTACATAATGTGGTCAAAATTATCCATTTTACTTCATAATGTTCTTGATCTCTTGCTTGTTCATAAATTCTTCCCTTTTCCTTAGATCTGACAGATAATTATTCCTTGTTCTCCTAATTAAAACCTTTATGTCTAAATCACATACCCATTTTGACTTTATCTTGGTATAGGGTGTAAGAGGTTGGTCTATGCCTATTTTCTGCCATTCTATTTTCCAGACTTTGTCTGCAGTTTTTGTCATTTAATGAATACTTATTCCCGGAAGTCTACGGGTTTATCAAATAGTAGATTCCTATAGTCATTTGCTACTGTTTCTTTTGTATCTAATCTATTCCACTGATCTTCTACTCTATTTCTTTTTTTCATTTTCTTTTTCTTTTTTTAGGTTTTTTTGCAAGGCAATGGGGTTAAGTGGCTTGCCTGAAGGTCAAGCAGCTAGGTAATAATTATTAAGTGTCTGAGGCCAGATTTGAACTCAGGTTCTCTTCACTCCAGGGCTGGTGCTCTATCCACTGCACTAACTAACTGCCCTCACTAGTCTATTTCTTAGCCTGTTCCAGACAGTTTTGATGACTACCACCTTATAATATAAACTTAGATCTGGCACAACTAGACCATTTTCATTTATCTTTGTTTTTTTTTTAATTTCCTTGATATTCTTGATCTTTTGCTTCTCCAGATGAATTTTGCTATTCATATTTTTTCTAATGATAAATTTATTTGGAAGTTTGATAGGTATGGCACTGAATGAGTAATTTCATTTAGGTGGAATTTTCACTTTTATTACATTAACTTGGCCTAACCTTGAGCAACTGACACATTCCCAGTTGTTTTGAACTGATTTATTTTTATGAGCTTTCTTTTTGTAAGTACATTCATATTCTTGACAGTCAGAATCCCAACTATTTTATGTTGTCTACAGTAGCTTTATTTTTAAATTTTTTAAATTTATTTAAGACAATGGGTTAAGTGATTTGCCCAAGGTCACACAGCCAGGCAATTATTAAATGTTTGAGGTCGCATTTGAACTCAGGTCCTCCTGATGCCAGGGCTAGTACTCTATCCATTGTGCTACCTTGCTGGCCCCAGTAACTTTATTTTTTTTACATAAATTTATTTATTTGTTTTTCCAAATACCTGCAAAGGTAGCTTTCAGTATTCACTTTTTTTGGTAAGATTTTGAGTTTTGCAATTTTACCCTCCCTCCATTCCCTTTTCTTTTTTTGAGTGTGAGACAGTGGAGTAACTTGCCCAGAGTTACACAGCTAGTAAGCGTCAAGTGTCTGAGATAGGATTTGAAATCAGGCATTCCTGACTCCAGGGTGGGTATTCAGTCCACTGCGCCAACTAGTTGCCCCCAATAATGAGTAATCTAATACAGGTTATGCATGTCTAGCTATGTTAAACATATTTCCATATTAATCATGTTGTGAAAGAAGATCAGAACAAAAAAGGGAAATAAACCATGAGAAGGGAAAAAAAACATAAAATACAAAACAAATTTTAAAAATTGAAAATAATATACTTTGGTCTGCATTTAGATACCATAGTTACTTTTCTGAATGTGGAAGGTATTTTCTATCACAAGTTCAGTTATTTAGAATTGTCTTGGATCTTTATACTGCTGAGAAATGCAAATCCATCATAGCTGATCATTACACAATGTTGCTGTTAATGTGTAAAATTTTCTTCTGATTCTGCTCACTTCACTCAGCATCTATCTGTTACTATAAGTCTTTCTAAGCTTTTCTGAAGTCTGGCTACTCATGATATCTTATAGAACAATAGTATTCCATAACATTCATATACCACAATTTGTTCAGTCATTTACCAATTAATGGGCATTCCCTCAAGTTTTTTCCTTAGGTTTTTACAAGGCAAACGGGGTTAAGTGGCTTGCCCAAGTCCACACAGCTGGGTAATTATTAAGTGTCTGAGGCTAGATTTGAACTCAGGTCCTCCTGGCTCCAGGGCCAGTACTCTATCCACTGCATCACCTACCTGCCCCTATTCCCTCAATTTTTAATGTTTTACCACTGCAAAAAGAGCAGCTATATTTTTGTTTACTTGAGTTTTTTTTTTGGGGGGGGAGACAGACCCAGAAGTATTATTGCTGAATCAAAGGCTATTCACAGTTTTGGGTTTTTCTTTTTAGGTTTTTGCAAGGCAAACGGGGTTAAGTGGCTTGCCCAAGGCCACACAGTTAGGTAATTATTAAGTTTCTGAGACGGTATTTGAACCCAGGTACTCCTGACTCCATGCCGATGCTTTATCCACTGTGCCACCTAGCTGCCCCTGTGCACAGTTTTAATGCCTTTTGGCCTTAGTTTCAAATTGCTCTCCAAAATGGATGGATCACTTTACAACTCCACCAACAAACCATTAGTTTACCAGTTTTCCTACTGCCCTTATGACATTGATCTTTTTCTTTTTTTATCATACTAGCAATCTGATGTGACACCTCAAGTTGTTTTAATTTTCATTTTTCTAATCAATAATGATTTAGAGCATTTTTTCATAAGACTATAGGTAGTTTCAATTTCTTTATCTGAAAGCTGTTCATATCCTTTGAGTATTTATCAATTCAGGAATGACATGTAATTGTTAGAAATCTGGCTCAGTTTTCTATGCATTTAAGGAAAGAATCATTTATCTGAAATATTAACTATAAAAATAATTTCCTAATTCATTGATTTCCTTTTAAACTTGATTGCATTCATTTTATTTGTGCAAAGCCTTTTCAATGTAATGTGATCAAAATGATCAATTTTGCATTTTATAATGTTCTTTATCTGTTTTGGTCATAAACTTCTTTTTCCATTTATCTGACATATACACTATTCCTTGTTCACCTAATTGGTTTATAGTTTCACCCTTTATGTCTAAATCCTGTACCCATTTAGACATTAGCTTGGTTTGGGGTTTGAGATATTGGTCTCTGCTTAGTTTCTGTCATACTATTTTCCACTTTTCTTAGCAGTTTTTATTAAATTCTTATCCCAGAAGCTGGAGAATTTCAATTTATCAGTGTATTATTATAGTCATTAAACAACTGTTTCTTTTTTGCCTAATCTATTTCACTTATCCAGATTTCTTGACTAGTACCAAACTATTTTGATGACTATTGCTTTATAATATAACTTTAGATGAAATATAGCTAGGCAACCTTCCTTTGCATTTTTTACATTAATTCCTTTAATATTCTTCAACTTTTTGTTACTCTAGATGAGCATTGTTACTATTTTTAGCTCAATAAAATATGCTATTGGTAGTTTAATTAGTATGACCTGGAATAAGTAATTTAATTTAGGAAGCATTGTAATTTTTTTGATATGAACTTGGCCTATCCATGAACAATTGACATTTGCCCAATTATTTAGATCTGATTTTATTTGTGTAAAACATTAGGGGAACATTATAAAACATCTAGGGGATGATTCTTCAGGTTTCAGATTCTTTATATGGTTGTTTTCTTTGCTATGTCTGGCAACCCATTTTCTCTACACCTACTGAACCATAGGTTAGGGGATCTAGTTATGCAGTCACTACAGATATTCTTGCTCTCTTGAGTCCCTCTTGGGGTTGAGAACTTTAACTCTCCCTTTTGGCTTGGAACTGAAACTCAAATCAGAGATTCCAGTCTTCTCCATGTTTCCATAGCAAGCAAAGTCCTCACCACTCTGTTGCTGCACTCTCTGGTATTGTGCTCACTTCTTGCCCACAACCACAGCCATAGTCTTGGGCAACACACCTGTGACTGGCATCCAGCAACTGTGGAGGATCCTCATATCTTCCCCTACTTAGCCTTTAGACCTTCACACTGTCTGTGAGATGAAAGTGTCTGCAGCCCTAGCTGCCACCTGCCCTAGGGCTTGTTTGTAGTTTCTATGGTGTCTGCCTTGAACTGTTTGCACTTCAATCCATCAGGCCTCAACTTCTAGGTTCAGTGGAGTTGAATTTTCCTGATATCTTGTTATGAAGGACTTTACTCAGATTTTAAATTATACTTGCTTTTTAAAATTCTCTTTAAGGCAACATTTTTGTTGTGCTTATGGATAATTTTGCAAAGCTTGGTCTTTCCTGTTTTACCTTGCCACTTTCCTAGAATCTTTTCTGAGTATACTTATTTGTTGCAATGTTTTGTTTTTATTTTTGTTTTTCTTATAGTTGGAAATGTCTTAGAGAAGAGCAAAAAGGCTTAATTAAAGGAAAAAATTAATTTAAATTAAAGTCCTATGAGACTGAATAAGAAAATGGGTTTTAAAAACTTTAAAAATTAATTAAAATCTTATATAAACATCAGTTTCAATAATTACTCATTATCAACATAAAGATCAAAAAATTGTTCATATTATTGAATAATTATGTTACTGAATGCCCTTGGTCTGAAGCTAGAAGACTTGTTCATTTCAATTACAAGTTTTCTGGCTTACTTCAAGTTCATGAAAATAGATCTTTGAGCATGGAGAAATAATTATTAAATATTTATTAATAATTATCATTAATAATTACTAATATATAGAAGATATATTAAATAAATTATTAATAACAATGCAATTAATGTTATTTCACATTTGTAATGTAGAGAATAGGTTGGTTTAGACATATTAAAACCCCTTTTCAAAATGATATTACTTTGTTTTTCTAGAGTGGAAATGAATGCTAACTTTACTCCTGCTTAATATTATTGCTATTCTTTAGTTAATTTTATTTTTACTACCTATCCACCTTATATATTGTGATTGTTTATTCCTTCAAAACCTTTTCTTGCTCCCTTTTTCTAATTCCAAGTTGATCTTGTTTAATCAACTTGTCTATTATGAAACATCCTCAAGATTAACTTTGTCTAGATTCATTTCTCATGATTGTAGCTTCTTGGAGGACTACATTTGATTGGCAGCCTGAATATTTTACTCTAGGATAGGATATAGGGACAAGATGACTGATAGATAAGGCTTTTAGTATATAATGGGATCTTTTTCATTTATATAAGAATTGATTAATAAATTTCTAAAATTTCATTTTTTATTAATTTTAGTATTTTTTCCTCTTTCAACAGAGGATTAAAAAAAGGGGGTATGGAGAGAGGGGAAAAGAGAGATCTTTAAGGCAAATATAAAACATTTTGAAAGGATACTCTAAAATTAAAAATGTGAAATGTGAAAGAGTCCAAGACATTGTATATTGTTCAGAAAGTCACATGAATCAAGCACTCTTTGATTTCTTTAAACTGTACTGTAAAATTGACCTCTATTCTACTGATGAAGAATATTTGTGGAAAATGGGAAGGGAGAAAAGGAATACGTATTTTTCTTAAACCTGCTTTATCTAATAGATGCATCTAAGAAGAGTGGCATGCTAAGAACAGTAAAAAACTAGAATAAAATTTAAATCCTACTACCATTATCTAAGGTGTAAATTTAACCTCCAGATCCCTTTCTTGCTAGCCCACCCATAAATACTGACATTTTTGCCATGAGACAAAAGACAGAACAAACTTTTTGTGCTGAACTGGAAAAGCAATTATTTCCTGCAAAGAACACATTTACTCAAGTAACTTGAACTGAGTCTGTGCTAGCAACTTTTATTGGGCTCCTAGTTATTTGTTAGAGAAAAGGAATTGTTTGAATAGAATTTTAGATAAAACTTTTGCTGCATTTGAGAGGTAATTCTTTTGTGAAATAAGGAATTTGAGGGCATTTTTCTCTGCTTTAAATTATTAATATTTTTCTTAAGATTATTTTTGAGAAGTCATAAAATTATGTTTCACTCAGCTTTTATATTTAGAGTTTTAAGAATTATACATGATTGGATTATTAACCTGTGTCATATTTCATGGGAGGGAAAAGAGGACTTGAGTATATTGCTTACCAATGTTTCTCCTGGTGGTGAATGTTTGTCTCTTGAAATCACTAGATTCCAGTAAGACTTGTTTTAAGTCTGCCTTAATGTGATGGTAGTACAATTTTCCTGATCCTACAGTTGCTCACCCTCTCCCACATAACAAAAACAAAACCAAAAAATTCCACAGTTTTATAATAATGGGGGTTACTTGCATCTTTCAGTAGAATCAAGAAATCAGAGATATGAACTTGTAAATAAAGTCTGTATATCTCCATTGAATCAAATAGACAAGCTATCTCACTTAATGTAACTACCTTAATCAGATGAGAACATTTTTATTAAATCCATCAATTACTCAAGGGCATTGGATTCAATTTAAGTGGTGTTTGAAAATCATTACACAAAATGAATAGAACAATGTAAAAAAAATGTATTTGAATTGACTCAAGAAATTTCATCAAATAGTATGATTTTGTATCAAATAGCAAATTAATTCAAATTAAATGGTCTAAGTATCTGGTAGCTCTGAAGAGGAATCTATTCCAACTAAACTCCTGAGAAATACTCACTTAGAGGTTGTGGTATAAGTAGAACCTTTGTCTCCCCATCTTCCCTTGCCCACAGGGACGTCTAAGGATACTAGTTCAGAGAATCAGAAGACTTGGATTTTTTATGTCCTAGAAACAAACTAAACACACTGAGAAAAGGTAATTTCAGGACTTAATAAGTACTGCTAATAGAACTATATTATTTATAGAGAATACATTCTAGCATAGGCTCTTACAGAAAATTCTTTTACAAAATGCCCTTTAAGGTAATTTCTGCTTGCTACTGCATTTAGTATAAGCTTATGGGAGAGTATGTCACAGTCTTCTAGGGAGGATATTTTATAATATATTCTTATACCACTTCCATAAATATCCCCTTTATAAATAACTCTGGTTGACTAACACCAACTGCTAATCATGAGTGCAGAGAGAGAGAAGAATACTTGTGGGATCTTGTGAACTATACTTCTAGAAACCACCCCTAAACTTTCAGGATTAACTCTTTTAATCTTGAATAGAGAGAAAGTAACCAGGTGAAAGAACAAATTAAGAGAGCAGTTTCAGAGTACATACTACACCTTTATATGTACCTGTTCTTTTTTTTTACTGCCTTAACTGTTAAATCCTTGAAGAAAATGATGTTTTAATTTCTTCCTATGTATCCTCAAGGGCAGAGATTCCACTCTTCTGTGGATTTCCACAGCCAGAAAAGTTCTCACCATTCTGTTGCTGCACTCCCTGGTACTGTGCTTACTTCTTCTTGCCCACAGCCATAGTCATAGTCATTAGATGCTTTATAAATTCTTGTTAATTAATTCATTGAGATCTATTTGTTTTGTAACGGGATGATAGTCATGCACTTTTCAATTTTCCAGGGATCATTATCATATTAGTACATATTTAGGTAGAGCTTTACACCTAATCAGTCATTCCTACAATAACTTTGTGAGACAGATGATATTATATTATTTGCTTCCTCTACAAATTGAGGCTTACATGGTGTTTTGACTCCAAATTCAGTCGACTTTCCACTATACCAAGTGAGTATGAGTATTCAGTTTCCTCTAGAGAATAAAAGAGAAAGGCCATTTCATCACGTCTCCTATCTGGCATGTCTATAATCTGTGGCCCTCAAAACCCATTCAGGTGACTTATGTCACACGAACCTGAAAATGAAGGAATGGATTAGCCCATCCCCCAGTATGGCAACATCACAGGCTAACTTAACCCTTAACTAAAATGACCTTACTGTTTCATGTGACTAGAATTGTGTGATTCTCACAGACACGAAGTTCTTGTTTGTTTGTTTTACAAAAGAAATGCTTTATTACATTATTGAATTTTATTATTGTACTCATTGGTAATATGGGTTACATTATAGTAATAAATATTAATTCTATATGTGGCCTTCACAAGTTTTTGTTGGACATTACGGACCAGAAGAGCTAGAAGATAGAACTCCTATGGTCTGTCTTGAGGAAAGGGAGTAACATGTTTCCTTTTGCTTCCAAGCATTTTTTAGCTCCCCTAAACTGCCCAAGACCTGATAAAACTTTATACTAAGGTTTGAAAAAATGGACAAAGCTTCCTAGGTCATACCCTTCTCATACAACTGTTTCTGAATTCATCTGTAAACATTTAAACCACATTCTCCTACAGTGCTTGATCCCCTATTCCCTTTCTTTTCAATCCAATCCTGCCCTCTAATGTTCCACTCTAAAGCTACTCATTTCACTGCTCTCTGGAATCTTGCTTCATTGATTACAAACTTGCCTTCATCCTAAATATTTTCCTTTCCTCCTTTTTCCATCTTGGGACTCTTACTGAGAGTCCTATCTATCCTGTCCTTATGACTCCATCTCTCTGGCATCTCTTTTCAGCACAAGCTATACTTTGCACTCATTTAAGTGCAAAGTCTTCTCTTTCCCCACTACCCAAACTGACTGATTGAAGGGAGGGAGTTAGAATATTCCTCTACTCATTGCCACTTTTTAGTTTTTAGTTTTAGTTTTACCTTTACCACCATCATTCTTCAACTACCTTATAGATGTCTAATAGTACACTTTAGTCTACTAATGTAGGTATTTTTATTAAAGATTTTATTTTTTTATTAAAGATTTTATTCAGTGTAGCTATTTTTAATCAACCTTTCTGTCTCTTCATCCTTCGTTTTGTTAATATGCAGAAATGCTAGTTAATTTTAAAGATTTATTTTCCATTTAACTAATATCTTGATGCTATTAAATATCGGAATTTACTTTCTAAATTGTTGACTTTGTTTTTCCACAAATTTTTATTTTTTTTCAATTTCAAGCATTTTTACTCTCCTATCTCTTCCTACATACTGAAAAATAGATACAGAAGGCTATTTTTATAGAAGTATAGTTAAGAAAAACAAATTCCCACATCCACTTCTTCTGCATATTATATGGTCATCATCTCTGTTATGGGGTAGGCAATAACTATTTCAGAACCCTGGAATGATTATCTGACCACGGACACTTAATAATTGCCTAGCTGTGTGAGCTTCGGCAAGTCACTTAACTCCATTGCCTTGCAAAAACAACTGAAAAAAAAGAATCTGGTCTGAGGTTGGATTTGGACTCAGGTACTCCTGACTCCAGGGCTGGTGCTCTATCCACTGTACCACCTAGCTGCCCCATTGATTAGAATTCTCAAATCATTCATAATAGTTCATTTTGAAAATATGGATATTGAAATCTAAATTTTTCTTCTGTTTCTGCTCACTTTATTCTGCATTTAATTCATACATGACTTCTTTAATCTTTCTGAATCTATCTCTTCATTTCTTAAGACTCAGTAGTATTCTAATGTATTCATATACTATAACTTATCCTAGTTTACAGGCTCCTCCTTGGTTTCCACTTCTTTGCAATTGCAAAAAGACCTGGTACTTTTTTATTTATACATTTGGAACTTTTTCTTCATTATTTAACCTCTTTAGGGCCTAGTTATAGTATTACTGAGTGAATGAAATGAAATGTGAAATGCAAAAGTCTCTTCAGGGACATATTTCCAAAGTGTTTTCAAGAATGACTGGAGGGGGGCAGATAAGTGTTACAGTGGATAGAACACCAGCCCTGGAGTAAGGAGGAACTGAGTTCAAATCCAGCCTCAGACAATTAATAATTACCTAGCTGTGTGGCCTTGGACAAGTCATTTAACCCCACTGATTTGCAAAAAACAAAACAAACAAACAAACAAAAAAAAGAATGGCTGGGGGACTTCTGGCCAAGATGGAGGAGTGAAGCCAGGTTCTGTGCTAAGGTCCCTTGATCTTCCCTCATAAACAGTATGAACAAACCTCTTAATGGAAGTTCTATTGACAAAATCCAGAAAGAGAAACTAGGAAAAACAATACATACCTCAAGGTCTGTCTCTGGGGATCAGGGGTGTGGCGAGTGAAGAGTGCGACAACCAGTGGGGGAGGGGGGAGAGCCAGACTAATCTAAGAACAGCCCTGGGGGCTTTCTCTGTTGGAACCACTTAGGTATGGGAACCAATTCACTCTGACAAAGAACCAGAGAGTGGAGGCCTGGCTGTGTGACTGACAGTCTTGGACTTTACTGGAAATGGTAGTAAGTAGGTTCCAGCCTCTATCACCCCCTATTGATCAGGAGGAGGTATTATAGCCAGTGAGAAAAGCCTACAACACCCCCTACTAGACACTAAGTGAGCAAAGTCTCCATCACTCCCTACTGGCCAGCTCTAGATTGCCTCTAGGGATCTCAATACCAAATCTCTGTGAATCAGCCCCTCCCCCAACACAAGATCTTAGGAAAATGAAGGGCAGTGAAAAGGGGGGCCCATAGAAAAATTCATAGAAGGAAAAGACCCAAATTCAGAGAGACGAACCCCTGAGGTGAACACAGAAAAGTTTTCTTGAATAAATCAGGAAGGAGTTTAAAAATCAATTGGAAAATTTGGGAAAAGAAACCCAAGAGAAAATTAACAACTTGCAACAAGAAAGCAAATTCTTAGAAAATACAATTGGACAAATGCAAAAAGAAAATAATTCTCTCAAAACCCCAAATGATCAAAGGAAAAACTGTTACAAAAATAGAATTGATCAATTGGAAAAGGAGTTGCAAAAGGTAAATGAAGAAAATTCTTTCTTTAAAAAAGAATGGAATCTATGGAAGCCAATGACTCCACAAAACTACAGGAACTGGTTGAACGAAACCAAAAAATTGAGAAAATAGGAGAAAACCTTAAATACTTCATCAGCAAAACCACTGACCTTGGGAATAGATCGAGGAAAGATAACCTAAAAATTATTGGTCTTCCTGAAAATATTGAAGAGGAGAAAAAGCCTGGACTTAATATTACAGCATTTAGTGATGGAAAACTGCTCTGATCCTGATATCATGGCACCAGAGGGCAAAATAATTATTAAAAAAATACATCAGTCCCCTCCAGAAAGGGATCCCAAAATGAAAACAAGGAATATTGTAGCCAAATCCTGAAACTATCAGGTAAAAGAAAAAATCCTGCAGGAAGCCAGAAAGAAACAATTTAAATACCAAGGAGCCACAGGAAGGATTATAGAGGACCTGGCAGTATCAACATTAAGGGATCAAAGGGCCTGGAATGCAGTATTCCAAAACCAAGGGGGCTCGGAATGCAACCAGGAATCCAATATCTGGCAAAACTGAGTCTTGTCTTCCAGGGCAAAAGATGTACATTTAATACATGTACATGAAATAGGAGACTTCCAACTTTTTCCTGATGAAAAGCACAGAGCTTCCCAGAAAATTTAGACTTCAAACAGGAGACTCAAGAAACATATGAAAAGGTAAAATTTAAAAAAAGGGGAGTGGGTAGGAGCAGCTAGGTGGCGCAGTGAATAGAACAGGCCCAGGATTCAGGAGGGCCTGAATTCAAATCCGACCTCAGACACTTAATAATTGCCTAGCTATGTGCCCTTTGGCAAGACACTTAACCCAATTGCCTTGCAAAAGCTAAAAAAAGGGGGATGAGGGGAAGGGGAGGGAAAACTGTTGTCAAATAGGATGAAACAGGTAATATCCCTACATCAGGAAAGACTTTAACAACTCTCGAGAATTGTAACTCTATTAGAGAGAATTAATTATCCAGAAGAGATGAATACACATGACTCATTTGAGAAACTCTTATCCAATAAGAAGAAACTGGATAGATCCATACCTGGGAAAAAGACTCCAATAACTCTCAATAATTGTAATTCTAGTTTAGAGAACAGCAAGAACTGATGGACACTCATGCCCTATCTGTGACTTAGATAGAATGAGATCAGAGGATGGCCAGGTCTGAATGGAGTAAATCTCATTACTTTAAGAGGTACAAAGGACTTATTGCAATAAAGGGGAAGAAGGGAGAAGGTGAGAACCACCTGAATCTTATTCTCATCAGATTGGGTTAAGTTAACATACACACACTCAGTTAAATTAAGAAATTTATCTTACTTTTAAAGTGTTAAAAGGGGAAAAGGGGAGGGAGAGGAAAGGGGGAATCAACAGAATGAAAGGAAGAAGTGGCAAAGGGATGGGGAAAAGGGGGAGGAGGGTTGAATACAGGAGAGCAAAAATACTGAAGGTGGTGGAATTCAGAAACAAAACACTGGGGATATTGAATAAAGGGAAAAAGGGGGGAAATTCAATAAGAGGGAAGATAACAAGGAAGGCAATAAAGTGTTAGTGATTATAACTTTGATTGCGAATGGGATAAACTTTCCCCTTAAACATAAGCAAGGGGTGGCTAGGTGGCACAGTGGATAGAACACTGGCCTTGGAGTCAGGATTGCCTGAGTTCAAATCTGACCTCAGACACTTAATAATTACCTAGCCGCGTAGCCTTGGGCAAGCCACTTAACCCCATTGCCTTGCAAAATCTAAAAAAAAACCAAACATAAGTGAATAGCAGAGTGGATTAAAAAACCAGAATCCATTTTGCTTCAATTGAAGTGAAAAAAATCAGGGCTAGAAATCCTTATCTCAGACAAAGCAGCTGCAAAAATAGATATTATTTAAAGAGATAAGAAAGGAATCCATGTTCTCCTAATAGGTTCCATAGACAGTAAAGTTATTTCAATACTAAATATGTATGCACCCAATGTTATAGCATCCAGATTCTTAGAGGAGAAGTTGAAGGGGTTACAGGAAGACATAGACAGCAAAACTCTACTAGTGAGAGACTTCAACCTCCTGCTATCAGATTTAGTTATATCTAACTACAAAATAAACAAGAAGGAAGTTAAGGAGGTAAATAGATTGTTAGAAAATCTAGATATGATAGCATTATGGAGGAAATTGATTGGGGATAGAAAGGAATGTACTTTTCTTATGTGCAGTACATGGCACTTCCACAAAAATTGACCATGTACTAGGACATAAAAGCCTAATGATCAATTGCAGAAAGGTAGAAATAGTGAATGCATCTTTCTCAGGTCACAATGCAATACAAATCATATGCAATATTGGGCCAGGGAGATATAGACCCAAAACTAATTGGAAACAGAATAAGCTAATTTTAAAGAATGAGTGGATCACACAACAAATTATAGAAAGAATTAATTATTTTATCCTAGATAATGACAATAATGAAACAGCATATAAAAGTCTATGGGATACACTCAAGGAGGCTGTCATGGCATATGTTTATCATTAAATGCTTATATGAATAAATTACACAAAAGGAAATCAATGAACTAAATATGCAACTAAAAAAAATTAAAGAAAGAACTAATTAAAACCCACCAGCTAAATACCAATTAGAAATTCTAAAAATCAAAGGAGAAATTAATAAAATTCAAAGCAAGAAAACTATTGAACTACTAAATAAAACCAAGAGCTGGTTTTATGAAAAAAACCCAATAAAATTGATAAATCTCTTATCAATTTGATTAAAAGCAGAAAGAAGAAAAAGAAAGAAGAAAACAAAATGTCTAGTATCATATATGAAAAAAAGGTGAACTCACTACCAATGAGGAGGAAATTAATGTAATAATTCAGAATTATTTTGCCCAACTGTATGCCAATAAATTTGATAATCTAAGTGAAATGGATGAATATTTACAAAAATTTAAATTGCTATTCCCAAAGGGCCACAAAAATGTGCATACCCTTTGATCCAGCAATACCACTACTGGTCTTTACCCTGAAGAGATGTTGAAAAAGGGTAAAAACATCACTTGTACAAAAATATTCATAGCAGCCCTGTGTGTGGTGGCAAAGAATTGTAAATCAAATAAAGTCCTTCAGGTGGGGAATGGTTTAGCAAACTGTGGTATATGTATGTCATGGAACACTATTGTTCTTTTAGAAACCAGGAGGGATGGGAATTCAGGGAAGCCTGCAGGGACTTGCATGAGTTGATGCTGTCTGAGATGACCAGAACCAGAAAAACACTGTATACCCTAATAGCAACATGGGGGCGATGATCAACCTTGATGGACTCACTCCTTTCATCAGTGGACAATTTTGGACTGTCTGAAATGGTGAATACCATCTGTATCCAGATAAAGAACCATGGAGTTTGAACAAAGTCCAAGGACTTTTTCCTTTAATTTAGAATAAAAAACTGATATCTTATTGTCTGTTCTTGTTTTCTCTTATACTTTGTTTTTTCCTTAATGATATGATTTCTTTCTCATCACACTCAATTTGGATCAATGTATAACATGGAAACAATGTAAAGACTGACAAATGATCTTCTGCGGGGCATGGGGTAGGGAAGTAAGATTAGGGGGAAAATTTTTAAAATAATAATAAATAAAATCTTTAATGGACAAAAAGCTCATATATATCTGATGATAATGGAAGACCTGTGGCCAATTGAAGGACTGTATCCAATCAGGAGTGACTCTAATTACCTGATCAGATCAAAGGACATAATAATCCACCAAAATATAGCAATATAATCCTAAAAAAAGTTGCCCAGCTTAAATCAAGAGGAAATTAAATACCTAAATAACCCTATCTCAGAAAATGAAATTCAACAGGCCATCATTGAACTCCCTAAGAAAAATTCACTAGGCCCAGATGGATTCACAAGTGAATTCTATTAAACATTTAAGGAACAACTGGTTCCAATTCTATATATACTCTTTGGAAAACTAGGTGAAGACAGAACTCTGCCTAACTCTTTCTATGACAGCAATGTGGTGCTGATACCTAAACCAGGAAGAGTGAAGACAGAGAAAAGAAAATTATAGACCTGTCTCCCTGATGAATATAGATGCAAAAATCATAAATAGAATCTTAGCAAAATGACTTCAACAAGTTATCACTAGGATCATACATTATGACCAAGTAGGATTTATCCCAGGAATTCAGGGTTGGTTCAATATTAGGAAAACTGTCAATATTATAAATTATATCAATAGCAACCTATCAGAATTCTTATGATTATATCAGTAGATGCTGAAAAATGCTTTTGACAAAATACAGCCCCCATTGCTATTAAAAACACTAGAGAGCATAGGAATAAATGGATTGTTCCTTAGAATAGTAAGGAATATCTACAAGAACCCATCAACATGCATTAGGGATAGGCTAGAGGCATTCCCAATAAGATTGGGGGTGAAAAAGGATGCCCACTATCACCAATACTATTCAATATCATATTAGAAATGTTAGATTCCGCAATAAGAGAAGAAAAAAATGGGGAAAGGCAAGGGAAGGAAGAGAGAAATCTCTCATTCCTTGCAGATAACATGATGGTATACCTAGAAAATAAAAAAAATCATCTAAAAAAACTACTAGAAATAATTAGCAAGTTTAGCAAAGTCTCAGGATATAAAACAAACTCATAAATCCTCAACATTTCCATATATGCAAGATACAGCAGAAAGCTAGAGAGAGAAATCCCATTCAAAGTAACTTCAGACAATATAAAATACCTAGGAGATTACCTGTCAAGGCAGACTCAAACTTTTTGAAAACACTTCTCACACAAATAAAATTAGATTTAAATAACTGGTCAAAAGTCAACTACTCATGGATAGGCCAAGGTAATAATAAAAACGACAATTCTACCAGAATTAAACTAACTGTTTAGTGTCCTACCAATCAAAATTTTTAAAAACTTACTTTATTGAGTTAGAAAAAATTGTCAGTAAATTCATATGGAGAAATAAGAAACCAAGAATCTCCAGAAAAAAAAAAGTGCAAAAGAAGGTGGCTCAGCCCTAGCAGATCTAATATTATATTATAAAGCATCAGTCATCAAAACTCTCTGGTATTGGCTAAGAAATAGAGTAGTGGACCAGTGGAACAGACTAAGTGCAATAGCAGGAAATGATTATAGTATTTAGCTGTTTGATAAAGCTAAAGAGTCCAGCTATTGGGAGAAAAACTCTCTCTTTGATAAAAACTGTTGTGAAGATTGGAAGTTAGTATAGACAAACCTTGGATTAGACCAACATCTCACACCCTGAACCAAGATAAGATCAAAATGGATAAAGGATCCAGACATAGAAATCAATATTAGAAGCACACTAGAAGATCAAGTTTACCTGTCATATCTTTGGAAAAGGAAGTAATTTATGACCAAGGAAGAGTTGGAGAACACTAGTTTTTTAAAATAAACTAGATAATTTAAATTACATTAAATTAAAAAAGCTTTTGCAGAGAGAAAAGTACTGTAATCAAGATAAAAAAATGTATCGGGAAACAATTTTTATGACTAGTATTTCCGATAAAGGACTCATTTCTAAAATATACAGAGAATTGAGTCAAATTTTTTTTAAAAAAATAAGCCATTCCCCAATTGACAATTGAAAGAGCTTTCCATTTGAACAATTGAGGGTTTGAGAGAATTATTTTCTTTTGCATCTGCCCAGTTGAGGATCTGAGAGATTTATTCTCATTTTGTATTTGTCCAGTTGTGTTTTCCAATGATTTCTTTTCTTGTTGCAAGGTGTTAATTGTCTCTCCCAAATTTTCCAGTTGATTTCTAAACTCCTTCCTGATTTCCTCAAGGAAGCCTTTCTGTTCTGGCTTTACTCTGCAATTTCTCCACTGGCCAGTAGGAAGTGCTGGTTGCTTTCTCTGGAGTGTCTGTGACCTTGATTGAGGCTTACACTGAAGAGATAGACTGAAGCTATTTTTTTTGTTTTCAATGAATAGTGGGCTTTACCCTGGGGTGAGGTCATCCCTCTCCCTATTGTCTGCTGGGCTGGTTCTTCTGCTCACACACCTGTGCCTGGGGCAGAAGTAGTCTGTAATTCTGTTTTTTCTGTAATTGTGTTTTTTCTGGGAAGAGGTCTCAGCTGCAATGGAGATGTGGACTCAGAGTTCCTCAGACCAGAGGAGCCCAGGGATGGTGTCCACAGCTCTCTGGCGCCAGAACTCTCCCTCCAGCCCTGTCAGGAAGCTCCAGAAGGTCAGTGCCAACACCAATGCTTCTGCTCTCTAGTAGATCCAAGCCTCTTGGTTTAGCCTCACCACTGATCAAGCAGGTCTGGCTCTTAGGCCCTTTGGCTCACAGGGCTCCTGCTGCTAATCAGGCTGATCCATGGCTGATCCACTCTCTGAGCCTGCACTCACCCAAGGCTGCAGAAGAAAAATCCTGAGGTTCTTTCTCCTGCCTTTTCTTTCTGGGTTTTGTGGATTGGATTGCTGTTAATAGGTTTGTTTCATATCATAGATGGGAAAAGATCAGGGGACTTTAGAAGTGTGTCTGTCTTCTCTCCACCATCTTTACTGGAGGTGCCCATCATCCTTTTTTTTAAGAAGAAAATTATACCATTATTCAATCTAATGAATTTTGGCCTTAACTCAAATATGTCTTTCAAAATCTAATAGAGGGGGCAGCTAGGTGGTGTAGTGGATAAAGCACCGGCCCTGGAGTCAGGAGTACCTGAGTTAAAATGTGGTCTCAGACACTTAATAATTACCTAGCTGTGTGGCCTTGGGCAAGCCACTTAACCCCATTTGCCTTGCAAAAACGAAACAAAGCAAAACAAAACAAAATCTAATGGAAGTTGAAATTCAACATGCAGTATCCATAAATTAGCCAATAACATTTATTAAATGCCTGCTATGTGTTCATTGTTGAAATATGAAGTCTACTTGACTTTCAGCTATCTTTTTTTTTCTTAACTGGATATTTTTGTATTATTTTGAAATTTTCTCTTTCTTTTTCTAGAACCTCTCCTCCTCCTCCTCTTCTTTCCTCATCTTCTCTCCCTTTCCTCCTGTTCCTTCTTCTGCTCTTTTTCTTTATCTTTCTCCTCTTTTTCTTTGCAAATATGCTAAGTTCTTGTCAGTATGAATGAAAGCATTATCTCTTTTACTGGTTAGCATGTAATGAGGAATCTTGAGAGAAAGGAATTCTATATTTGAATCTAGCACTTTGACATATAATTCTTTCTAATTAATCAAAAAGGCAATGTTCTCTTACCACTCCCAACCCCCTCATTTTTGGTCCCAACCTATGATTTCACTGGTGAGAGGAAAAGGTGAATAAATTTTCTCTACCATGTTGTTAAGTCGATTGTTTTATAAATTATAGTCTTGGTTGTTTAAGGCATTGCTAAGTTAAATTATGGAGTTATAGATTTAGATACTGCACAAGCCTCAGGTCAACCTTCTCATTTTATAGATGAAGAAACAAGTTTAGAGAGATGAAATGACTTGTGAAAGTGACTTGTCCAGAGTCACATGGGGGAGAAAGGATTTGAATCTAAGTCTTTTTTAATTGAAGACTTTTCTATTGATTATGCAAAAGTACCTATTTATGCAGTTTAGAATTTAGTGACACTATTTGATATTTGTCTCTTTCACTCTATATACTTGATGGGCAAATTAAATGTATTTTCTACTGTCTCTGTAACATTAATTCTTTTCTATTTGTGTGTGTGTGTGTGTGTGTGTGTGTGTGTGTGTGTATGTGTGTGTGTGTGTCACTAAGATCTCAACTGTAACTTGTCCCAAAATCTTATCTGCTTTCTGACTTTACAACTTTTGTCAGTGGCATTGAGAGTAGTAGTTATTTACTAACTGTCCTTAAAACTTTGAAAGTATCTCTGATTTTTCCCTTTTCTTCTCGTGAAATGAGTTATCTAATCATTTCACTACTTTCCATTTCTTAGAAGTTTAGAATAGGACCATATTACTAGTTGTCTATCGCAGTTATCTTCTACTAGGCATTTCCATTCATTCTTTACCCTCACTCAGTACTGTTCTACTCACTGATGCCAGATTTTTTCCAAATATATGTGAACATGTAAATGTGTATGCACATATAAGAAAAATAAATATCATGTATGTTCCTGATTTTCAACATGGATGCATATATATTTATATAGATATATGTAAAATAAATATGGAGGTGACCCCCTATAGCCTTGCCTGGCATTCATGAATTTTAGCAATTGCTGTCTTTCAAGCTTTATTCTCATTTTCCTTCAATTTCTTTTTCTTCTATTGCTATAGCTAACACTTCTAATATAATAGTCTTATTAGGAATCCTTCTAGCTTATCACTGTCACATATAATTTTTACTGAAAGTTTTAGGTTTATATTGCTTATCATTTTAAAGAAAACTTCATTTATTCTTATATGCTCTAATGTTTTTTAATAGGAACAGGTGCTGCATTTTGTTAAAAGCTTTTTCAGCATCTATTGAGGTGATCATATGATTTTTGTTAATTTTGTTATTCATATGGTCAATTTTTTATTAATATGGTTAATTATGTTGATTCAATATATCTTTTCCTTATATTAAACCATCCCAACACACAAGGGATGATTTCTATCTGATTATAATATATTTTCCTATTCACAATTTGCTGTAATCTTTTTGCTAGAATTTTATTTAAAATTTTTGTATCAATATTCATTAAAGAGTTTGGTCTATAATTTTCTTTATATGCTTTATCTCTTCCTGGTATAGGAATTTTGGTCTTGTTGTTTGACAGAATTCCTTCACCTCTGTTTTCAAATAGTTTACATAGAACTGGAATTAATTATTCTTTAATATTTGGTAGTACTATCTTATAAATCATCTGTCTTTGAATATTTTTTCTTAGAAATTAAACAAGCCATTAATGAACTCCCTTTTTTTCTGAAATGGGGTCATTTAATATTTTATTTCCTCTTCTGTTAATCTGGGCAGTTATATTTTTGTAAATATTCCTCCATTTCACTTTTATCGCCAGATTTGTTGTTAAACAGTTGGAGAAAAAAAACAAATTAATACTCAAATTTTCTCCTCATTGTTGATGATATCACTTTTCATTTTTGACAGTGGTAATTTGGATTTATTTCTTTACTTTTTGGTTAAATAGTTTTCTCATATTCAATTTTATTAAATTCTCCCTTGATTTTCAGAATTTTTTATTTGACATGTAATTGGAGGATTTTTAATTTGTTCTATTTCTAGCATTTTTAGTTGTATGCCCAATTCATTGATTTCTCTCCAATTTATTCATGTAAGAATTTAGATATAAAATTTCCCTTTAATAATTACTTTTGCTTCAAACCGCAAGTGTGGTATAATGTCTCATCCTTGTCATTCCTGTGGATGAAATTATTACTTATTTTTGTGGTATGATCCACTCATTTTTTGTAGCTTTTGCAAGGCGGTGGGGTTAAGTGGCTTCCCCAAGGCTGCACAGATAAGTAATTATTAAGTGTTTGAGGCAGGATTTGAACTCCGGTACTCCTGACTCCAAGGCCAGTGCTCTGTGCCCCCTAGCTGCCCCCACTCATTTTTTCATATTAGGTTATTTAGTTTCCAAATAAATTTTAGCTTGCTTTTCCTTGGTTCTTTATTGTTTCTGATTTTTATTGTATTATGATCTGAAAAGGATGCATTTAATATTTCTGCCTTTCTGTATTTAATTGTAAGATTTTTATACCCTTAATGCATGATCAGTTTTTGTGTAGGTTGAGATTTCCCAATAATATAGGTGTCATGTCCTATTCAATTTTCTCCATCATCTAACTTTTCTAAAATTATATTCATCTCCTTAACTTCCTTCTTGTTTATTTGTTGATTAGATCTATTTAATTCTGAGAAAGGGAGGTTGAGGTTCCCCACTAATATAGTTTTGTCCTCTATGTCTTCCTGTAGTTCATTTAACTTCTCCTCTAAGAATGTGGATGCTATACTATTTGTTGGATACATATTTAGTATTGTTCCGTTGCCTATGGTACCTTTAATCATGATGTAGTTTCCTTTCTCATCTGTTTTAATTAAATGTTTTTTCTTTTGTTTTGTTTGAGATTGGAATTTCTACCTCCTACTTTTTCCAACTGAAGCATAATATATTCTGTTCTAGCTGGTTACCTTTACTCAGTTTGTATCTTTGTTCTTCAAATGTGTTTCTTTTAATCAACATATTGTAGGATTCTGGTTTTTAATCCACCCTGCTATCTGCTTTTGTTTCATGGAAGTGTCCATCCCATTTCCATTGCCGGTTATAATTGCTAATTCCATATTTTTCTCCATCCTAATTTTCTTATTTGTACTTTTTTCTCTCCTTTCCTCTTTTTCTTCCTCAACAGTGTTTTGCTTCTGACTGCTGCCTCCCTCAGGTTTATCAGTTCACTTTCCTTTTTTTTTGTTTTCTGCAATGCAAATGGGGTTAAGTGGCTTGTCCAAGGGCACACAGCTAGGTAATTATTAAATGTCTGAGACCAGATTTGAACCCAGTTACCCATGACTTCAGGGCCGATGCTTTACCCAGTGCCACCTAGCTGCCCCTTCACTTTCCTTTTTTGACTCCCTTTTTTTAAACTTTTGCTTTTATTTTTCCCTTCTCTTTTACCACCCCCCCATTTCATTTCTTCCCCCATTCCCCTTCTTCCTCCCTGTATAGTAGTATAAATCTCTAAAACCAATTGAGAATGTATGTTACTCCTTCTTTGAGTCAAATCTGTTGAGAGTCAGATTTACTCGGTGCTCACATCTTCCTTTCTTTCTCTACTATGTCATTTGTGCCTCTTCTTAAGATGTTATTTATCCCCTAATGTCTCTGCCTTTTCCCCCCAGCAAAATCCTTTTTTGTCATGTCTTCTTTTATAGCTGTCTTGTACCAACAGCTTCTATCAAAGTATACTCCTTTCAGCTGCCCTGATAGTGGTACAATTCTCAAGGGTTATAAGCATCATCACAGCATAATCACTTTGTACCCATAGCCTCTGTCTATGTATGCTCCTTTCAACTGTCCTAAGAGAAATGCAGTTCTCTAGAGTTACATGTAATGTCTTCCTATGTAAGGATGTATACAATTTAGCCTTATTGCTTAACATTTCTTTCTATTCCTTTTTATGCATCTCTTGAATCTTTTTTATCAAATTTTGATTTGATCAAATATCAATCATATTTTCTATACACTTCTGACCTTTTTGTCAGTTAAGTTTGAAAGATCCCTATTTTGTTCAAAATCCATGTTTTCCCCTAAAAGAATAGGATGAATTTTTCTGGGTAGTTGATTTTTGTGGTTGTAATTTGAGCTTATTTGCCCCTCAGAATATCATATTCTAGATCCTCTGATCCATTAATGTTGAAGTTGGATCCTGATTTTGGCTCCCTGGTATTTAAATTGCTTCATTTTGACTGCTTGCAGTATTTTCTCCTTTAACTGATAATTCTGAAGTTTGACTATAATATACCTTGCAGTTTTTAATATGGAATCTTCTTTCTGGGGGTATCAATGATTTTTTCCCAAGGACTATTTTATCTTGTTCTAGAATATTAGGACAGTTTTCCATGACAATTTTCTGAAAGTAAATAGGATAGTTGTCACTTTGCAAATTAACTCTTCTGGATCCCATTTTCCATGTTGGTCATTTTTTCTTAAGAGGTACTTTACATTTTCTTCTATTTTTTCAGCCTTTTGGTTTTGTTTGATGAAATCTTAGAGTTTCATAGAATTACTAGTTTACATTTGTAAATTGTATTTTTTTACTAGTATTTTATATTTACTTCATGATTCCCCCCCCTTGATTATTTTTACTTTTACATGAATTGTTTTCTTTTTCCATTTGGTTACTTTTACTTTTTGATGAGTTGGTTTCCTTTTCCAGTTGTTCAATTTTATTTTTAAAGGTGTTATTTTCTTCAGCCAATTTTTCACAATTCTCCTCCATGATTCATTTTGTCACTGCTTTCCTCTTCTGTGATGGTGTATTTGTCATCTTTATCATAATAATAACTTTTTATAACTTTTTATGGCTAGTGTTCTTTTTGGGTATTTTGCTCATTTAGAAAATAGTTGAACTCCTGGGGTACAATGCGTTCAGTCCCAAGCTTTTTGTATGGGAGTTATCAGTCTGGTTTCTGAATTTCTACTCTGACATTTTTGATGCTCTAGGATTGCGTCTTATGCTAAGGTGGTCAAATGCTGCACCAGCATTCTGAGACTTGAACCTTGCACTCTGAGCTTGAGTTAGGCTCTTCATCACTGACCTGTTGTACCACTGGCCTACTCAACTGGGACCTGAACTGCTTTGTGGCTTAGAGCCTCTCTCTGGCTTCCCAGTTCTCCTGCCTGCACTGCATTCTTCTTTTACCCATGTGAGACAGATCTTTTCCTTAAGTTCCTCCAAGATATCTTGCTGAAAGTTGTTTCTCTATTTTTTTTGGTGGGTTCTGTCTTTTTAGTATCACTTTAGAAGCTCCATTCAAAGCTGTTTCAGTAAAAGCTGTGGCAGCTTGCTAGTTGCTTGCCATTTTGATGCCACCATTGCAGAAATTTATTGTGCAAAGGAACATTTCTTCACAGTGGCTTAATGATTGTTCCATCCCCAAGACAGTATTGCAGAATGGAGATTCGTTTTCCTTGTACTTTGATTGGAAAAGAATGAAGCAAAAAACCAAAGACCAAGGTCAATTTCCTATGGCCACATGACCCCAAGGGGAAAAGATGCTCCCTCCCCTTCCTTTGAGATCTCATTAACCGTGAATGAAGGTACCCTCTCATTCTGTAGGCACAAATAGCACACAAGTTCAGACCTTGCTGAATTAACCTATTTTATACACCAACAATTTTGACTATAATTAATATAGTCAATAGGAAAGGACTGCTCCCAGTCACACAGTAGCCAAATACCGAATGTGCTCCAGTTTCTCCTGGATTTTGCTGGAATACAAAACCTAGTGTCTCATGGCATGATGTCATCTTTGGAAAACTGATTGTGTTTGCATATGTATCTGACCTGTATTTCTTTAACTTCTGTTTAGATTTGAAAATCCTTCTCATTTTTGCTCCAATGTATCTCCAATCTAATTGTACCACACTTTGCATCCTAACCAAATGGACTACATTGTTCGTCACTCTTGGCAACCTTTCTTTCTGCCCTGACCATGCATCATATTTTGAAAGCATTTACTCCTTATCTCCACAGTATAGTATCTATCTGCCACAGCCTCAATTTGTTGCTAAGATTAATTTAAAAATGAAGTATTTGAAGCTGATTATTTCGCTCAGAGTCTTTTTCTTACCCTTTTGAACTATTCTCAGAAATCTTTATGCATGGATGGCTCAAATTAGAAGTATAATCTCTTTTTAAATGTTTGCTTTCCCATAAGAAATTTTAGAGGAGAATAAGAAACTTTTTTCTCAGTTATTGATTAGACTTGAGCAATTAGTTAATAAAAAATTATTAAGCATCTACTATGTGCCAAGAACTTTGCTGAGGATACAAACAAAGGTAAAAGATAGTTTTTGTTCTCAAGGAGTTCATATTCTAATGGGGGAGACAACATTCAAACAACTATGTATAAACAAACTATATACAAGATAAATTGGAAATAATCAGCTGAAAGCGTATATATTAGAATAATGGGAATTCACACCTTGCAACCTCTCTACAAAAGCCCAAAAGTGGTGATGATGAGGCAGAACATTCTGGGCAAGGATGCTGGTGATGCTGGTTATATCTATAAAATTGCTAGGAGCTGAGATGGAGGGACTTGTACAAGGAATAACAAGGAAACTTGTGTCACTGGATAGAAGAATATATGAGTTGGGGAGGATGGTATGGTGTAAGTCAGGGAATAGAATATTAATGGCATTCAACAAATTATTTAATTGTAGAGTTAGAAGTAATCTTAGAAGTCAATGACTGTTTGAAATAATGTAATGTGAGGGTCTATAAGCTTACCATTAAAATCTTTTTTCATTTTAAAATTGTTTTTAGAAGCCCTTATTAAAAAATTAACCAAAACAAGTGGTAAAATAATTCCATTAATACAGATAAATTTTTTTAGGTGTTAGCCAGAAAGTTTTCAGGAGGAAAGCAGATGACTACTTAGTAGGAATATTTAGAAAGGATATATAGGCTAAATGACTGAAAATCTATTCCAGTTTTGAGATGCTGGGATTTATGAAAAGAAGTTTCAAATGTATGGTTCATAATGTACTGCACACTGAATCATTGAAACAAATGGTCTTAGATAACCATAGGTACCTGTTGGAACAAAAACTCAGTTTAAATTATTTACCAAAAAGTACCCATTTAGAAGCAGAACTAGATCTGAAGCCCAAATCTCCCTCCTTTTCACTCTGTGGCTATTTCAATGGAAAGGGAAATAAAGGAGACTATTGGAAATGTGCTACTTAAAATTAGTGGTCTGTTTCAGTCTGGCCCAAAGTTGCTCAGAGATTTCAAATCACTATTAATATGTGTGAAAATATAAAAAAGAATTTTGGGGGTTCAATGTCCAGTACTTACTCATGAAATAGACCTAATTTTGTCTAAGAGCAATCAAAATTAAAATGTTGAAAAAATGTTTTGACTTTTAAAATTTTTATGTAATTATAATAATGTTCATTCTTCACTTTTGAAGAAGACCACAACATCAGGGAAGTGATGCCATGACAAACACAGAAATTGGATTTGAGTGAAGGTGTGTTGTGCTAAGTCACCAACCTCACTTTCTACTCCAGAGTCCATCTGGATCCAATGGCCAGATATGAATCAGGATGACTAGAGATGACCCTGAAAGCAAGGAAATCAGGGTTAAATAACTTGCCCAAGGTCACATTGCTAGTAAGTGTCAGAAGAGGAAGTGGAACTCCTGTCCTCCTGACTCCAGTGCTGGTGCTCTATCCACTATACCATCTAACTGCCTTTTTGTGTGATTAGAAAACTATAACAAATATTATTTCTTGAATGTGCATGTATAAAATATTATATACATTCTAAATATGTAATTTCTTCTTGCTTTAAGCTAACATATCTTCTGATTGTTTAAAGAAAGACTTCAGGGGCAGCTAGGTGGCTCAGTGGATAGAACACCAGCCCTGGCGTCAGGAAGATCTGATTTTCAAATCTGGCCTCAGACACTTAATAATTGCCTAGCTGGGTGACCTTGGGAAAGTCACTTAACCCCATTGACTTAAATATATAAAACTTTTAAAAAAAGAAATTAAAAAAAGACTTTAGCTTTTCTAACACGTTGCTATAATCTTTATTAATCCTTTTTCTACATTGTCCTGCCTTTTAGTGATTTTTGTTGAAGTGCCTCTTCTATACTTCTTTCAGATCATAACTTCAGATTCTATCTTAGTTCTATTGAGATTCAGACCCACAGTAGTAGACAGATAGTTATCTTTTTAACTGCATTTCTCTTGCCTCTGACAGTGTTCCAGCTGCAAAACTGGAGGGAAAAAATTATTTTTTAATTCTTATCATGAATCTAGCTGCTAAATTCAAATAACCCAGGCAACTTGACTTAGCAAAACCAAAAGGTTTTATTCTACTTTTTGACCAGCAATGAGGTAGGCATTTATACAATATAACCACCTCCTTTGCCTTTTACTGAGGTGTTTTGTGTTAATTTAAAATGAAATATTAGATATGGTAATAGAAATTTAATGTTTCTGTAGCTATATAAAATGATATTCAAATATGTTAATGAAGAGATCAGAAATTATAGTAAAGTTTTGTGATACAAATATGAATAATTGTCAATTATATTCTGCTAAATAAATATTCTTGACCATCTTAGAAAAAAAAAAACCAAAATTTGAATGACTGAGCACAGTCTGACACAAGTTGAAATAATTTCTTTTTATAGAAACTACATCAAACTTATAGTTTAGTGGAAAAAACCCAAAAGTTTCATTGAAAAAAGGAGATACTTAATAAATTGCCTAGTGTACTGGTCAGCCAACCTAAATTTCTTAAGTGATCTCTATGCTGTTTGCTTACTATTGGGAATTCAAAGAAACATAATGATAAGCTTCTTATCCCAGAGGAGGTTCATTCCAATAGATGAGACAACATGAAAATAACTATGTGCAATATGTTCTATGACTGTTCTCCATTTCCCAAATTCTCCCATCAAATTTAATATCATGTAGAGACCTTGCACCACTCCCCACTCCAGATAAATAAATCTACTGCTACTCTATGACATTCCTTACTCTGTTTATGAATGTGTTTTAATTAATCTGTGTTATTGATTCTCAAAGGGCATTCTGGGAGTCCTCAAATTCCTTTCAAGGAGATTGTCAAGGTCAAAACTTTTTTTTCCATTAATAATATAAGATGTTTACATTTCTAATATCTTAAATATAAAATATCTAATGTCTTGAATATTTGATGCACATAAACAAAAGTTGTATATTGTGGTGGGGAGAGTCTGCAATAATTTCTAAGAGCATAACACCAAAAATTTCAGAACCTTTGACCTGTGTAACAAGTTAGATATGTATTTCTGTCTTATTTTTCTTCCTAACTCTGAATTAAAATTAAAATCAGAATTGCTTTAAATGTGTGCTTATTTTGAATGGGGAGATAAACATATGTATAGCATTTTTTCTTTGCAAAAAGAATCATGTTGCTCTTCCAATTAGAAAGTACTACCAATTTGTTGGGAGAAAATTTGCATATCATCATTTCAACATTTTCTTTAGATTTTTGCCATGGTACTACCAGTAAAATGTAAAGTTCATGTGATCTAAAGAACTAGATTCCTGATATCTAGCTTTTTTCATTCCATTTATTATGTTCTATATTTCTATGTGGTATGTTGGTATGAGAATGGCATTTTTATAGTCTTTCTCAAAGTATGCTAATGTGAAATAAATGCTTTGTTAAATCTTTAAAATAATAAAATTATGTAGGTATTTATGATATGTTCTTCATTTTTATTTTCAAATACTGTCCTTGTGGAGCGATTTGAAAAAAATAAATTTACATAGTATTTGGATTTTGGTTAAATTGAGTTTGCAAGAAGGCATTATCAGTAAACATCCTGACACTAAACAACTTTAGCCTTTATTGTTCGTTCCTTTTCAAACATTAAGTCTAGATTATATTAAAAGTAAAAGTAAATAAAGCATAGAAAGAGTAAATTTGTAGTTTAGATGATTACTTTTTAAGGTTGACTAAAGTAGATTTTTTTTTTTAGTTTTTGCAAGGCAAATGGGGTTAAGTGGCTTACCCAAGGACACACAGCTAGGTAATTATTAAGTGTCTGAGGCCAGATTTAAACTCAGGTACTCCCGACTCCAAGGCCACTGCTCTATCCACTGGGCCACGTAGCCACCCACTAAAGTAGAGCATATTAATTTACCTTATTTCAGTCATCCAATTGAGGAACAAATATCTGCATCTTTGGTTTATGACTGAAAAGTCCTCCAAAGTTTCCTATTGTTTATTTATTTTTTGTAGATTTTTTTTTTTCTTGCAAGGCAATGGGGTTGAGTAGCTTGCCCAAGGCCACACAGCTAGGTAATTTTTAAGTGTCTGAGGCTGGAGTTGAACTCAGGTACTCCTGACTCTAGGGCGGGTGCTCTGCTCCACTGCACCACCTGGCCACCCTATTGTTTATTTTTTTAAAAGATATAACTTATATTTTTCCTGGGATAGAGAATTGGTCATGACAGTGTACTCATTCAGTATATATAGTATAGATGAAGTGTGTTACATTAATTATATACTATAAATATATATATTTATATTCAAAAGATATAAAATTTACCCATCCTTTATTCAATTTCTGCTACCCTGAAAAGGTATTTATAAATGATTTAAAATATTTTCTATATCCTGGGGGAGTTTTCAGTAAAGAAGTCTTAGGATAATTTACCATACTTTTAAAAAATTGAATAATTAGTCTCTTTTATTTGCCTTTGGAAAAAAATTAGATTTTCCTAAAATATGGTAAGGAAACAAATCCATATCTGTCTATCTATCTATCTATCTATTTATCTATCTCTCTATCTTATCTATCCATCTATCTGTTTATCTATATGTAAGTAAGACATTTGAGTAAAAAATTTGTAAAAGTGTCCTTCTTCATGTGACCAGCCTATTTTCAAATTACTTTTGGTTTCATGATGCTTATATTTTACTAAGCCAGGGGATCTAAGATCTCAATATTGTATTGTTCATTGTTCAGTTGTGTCTGACTCATTGTGAAACCTTTTGGGGTTTTCTTGAAAAAGATATTTGCCTTTTCCTTCTCCAATTCATTTTATAGATGAGGAAACTGAGACAAACAAGGTTACATGATTTGCTAGGAGTCACAAAACTAATAGGTGTTTGAGGCCAAATTTGAACTTTGCAAGAGGAAACTTACTGATTCCATGGTTGACACTTTGTCCACTGCACCACCTGGATACCCCAACATTGTTTTTCCCACCAATCCACTCATGCCTATGCTGCCTATTTGATTCTTATTTATTTCCCCTTCTTTACTATTTAAATTTATTTCTTTTGGAATTTCTGCAAAAGTAGAACTTAGCTTTTTTATTTGAAAGTTTGAATGTACTTTACCAGATGTTTCCCACATTCTTTGCCAGTATGTTAGGTTGGTATTGGTTCTGATGTTAGGTTGTTATGGGTTCTGTTGCGGAAAGGAAAATTCTTAATTTGGATGTTTACCCTGCTTAACAAGCAAAACTCAGAACAAAGAGTTTTCTTAATAGTTTATCAAGGGTGCAGAGCCAAGATGGGGTGCGAAGGCAGGAATTCCTGGAAACTCATTCCCCAGAAAATTCCAAAAGCTATCAAATTATGACTCTAGCCAAAATTTTGAGGGCCATGACCCACAGAAAAACTGAGTATTGTAATTTCCCAGTCCAAGACAACTCAGATGTTCTGCAGTAAAGGTCTGTTTCATTGGGACCAGGGGTTAGAAAAAGCCGCAGTACAGCACAATCTGGCTGAGTGCCTAGATCCTCGGGGTACCTGGGACCATGGCAGAGGGGGGTGGTTTCCAGACCTTCTGGCCAAGTGATCACGGGAACAGCAGGAAGTGGTGGTGAGAGAACTCTGCTGTACAGAGTGCAGAGCAAGCACTGGCCTCAGAGCAACCCTGTGGTGAGAACATGCAGTGGGAATCATAAAGGCAACCTGCATCTACGGAGCACAGCCCACAGATGGTAAGGGAGTCAGGGGAGACTGCAGAGGTCTCTATGCTCTCCCTGGGGAAGGACTCAGCTGTTTGCCCACACCCAAATCCAGGTTGTAGTATGGGCTCCCATACCACCATAGCCTAGCAGGGACTCTCCTCACAGCTCCAGGGAGAGGGGAGGACCTATGGTCATCCACATACCAAAGCACAGGTAAGAGAACAGTCAAAGCCTCTCATATGGCCTTGTAGGTCCATGTTCATTGTTCCCAAAAAACCCCAAGCCTTGGAAGTGCAGCAAATCAGTCATAGGCTCGGGAAATGAGCAAACAAAAGAAAAAAGAAGACTCTGACCAAAGAAAATTACTTTGGTCCCATAGTAGATTCAGAAGATGAAAAAATCCAAATTTCTGTACCCAAAACCTCCAAGATAAATAGAAAATGGGTGCAGGCTTTGGATGAGCTCAACAAAATACTTTGAAAAGTAGTTAAGTGAGGTAGAGGAAGCATTGGGAAGAGAAATGAGAGTGATGCAGATAAATCATGGAAACCAAATCAGCAGCTTTGTGAATGAAATACAGAAAAATAATGAAGAAAATAATATATTAAAAATCTGCCAAATGGAAAAAGCAACCCAAAAGGCAAATGAGGAGAAAAATGTCTTAAAAAGCAGAATTAGCCCACTGGAAAAAAAGATAAAAAAACTCTCTGAAGAAAATAACTCCTTCAAATGCAAAATGGAAGTAAAGGAAGTTGATAACTTTGTGAGAAATCAGAAGAAATAAAACTGTTCCCCCAAGAAAACAAAATTAGAAGAAAATGTGAAATATTTCATTGGAAAAATAACTGACCTCACAAATAGATCTAGAAGAGATAATTTAAAAATTATTGGACTATCTAAAAACCATGATCAGGGAAGAGCCTAGACTTAATTTTTTAAGAAATATTACAGCAAGATTGCACTGAGATGCTAGATGCAGAGGGTAAATTAGAAATTGACACTGATCACCTCCTAAAAGAGATGCGAACAGAGAAATATCCAGCAATATTATAGCCAAATTCCTAAACTCCCGAGTCAACGAGCTGCCAAAAACAAATAATTCAACTACTGTGGCTCTATAGTCAGAATTACACAGGATCTGACAGCATCTACATTAAAGGGTCATAGGGCATGGGATATGATGTTCTGGAAGGCAGGAGATCTTGATTTACACCTGAGAATCAACTACCCAGCAAAACTGAACATCCTCTTTTAGGGGGAAAAGAAGGATTTTCAGTGAAACAGGGGACTTTGAAACTTTCCTATTGAAACAACCAGAGCTGAACAGAAAGTTTGATCTCCAAGTACAGGACTCTGGTGAACCATAGAGGGGGTGGATGAGGAATAACTATGAGGAACTTGATGATGTTGAACTGTTTGTATTCCTGCATGGGAAGAAGATATTGATAACTCATATGAACTTTATCATTTATAAGAGCTGTTAGAAGGAACATATATAGACAAGGCACAGGAAGGAGCAGTGAAAAGATGGAGTCAGTGGGTGATAAAGGAAAGACTGGGAGGAAGAGAAAGGAGAGGAAGAAGGGGCTAAGATATTTCACATAAGAGTCACGAAAAAGATTTTTCAATGGAGTGGAAAAGGGGAATGAGTGAGCCTTAATTCTCATGTGAAATGACTGAGAGGAGATAACATACACATTTAATATGGTGAGTTTTCAGAGAAAAATTAGAGGAAAGGAATGGGATAAGGGGGAATGGCAGGAGGGAATGGGGGAAACAGGTGATAGAAGAGAGGGAAGATTGTGGGAAATGGTACTCATTTACAACACACTTTTGTACAGGGACAGGGTGAAAGGAGAGAGAGGGAATAGAATAAATGAGAGTGGGAAGGAATAGAGTGGAGGGAAATACAACTAGCAATAGCAATTGTGCAAAAAATATTGAAACATCTTCTTTGGAGGACTCGTGATAAGACAATTCATCCTAGAGACAGAGCCAATGGAATCTGAACACAGACTGAAGTACCTTTTTAACTCGTTCACTATTCTTGAGGTTTCTCATCTTTTGGGAGGGTGGGGTGGCGGGATTTATGTGTGCTTTCAAAGCAAAATTATTGTAATAATATAAAATAAATAAACCAAAAAAAGTTTATTAAGGTAGCAATACACTGATTGGCTAATTCACTGAAGATCTGCTATAGATTTTTTTTTTAGATTTTTCAGGGCAATGGGGTTAAGTGGCTTGCCCAAGGACACACAGCTAGGTAATTATTAAGTGTCTGAGGTCAGACTTGAACTCAGGTACTCTTGACTTCAGGGCCGGTGCTCTATACACTGCGCCACCTAGCTGCCACTCTGCTATAGATTTTATGGGTAACTTTAAGACAATTTACATAGACTACCCTAGCTTAAGACTTTGGGCCCTTGCATCTCAGTATCTCCCCAAGGTAGCAAGAATTTGACAAAAAACAGGTAATACAAAAAGATGAAAGTTTGATTTCTCCTTTCCTACCAGAGCTTCCCCAACACTGGTAGATAAGCAGGACTGAGAACAATGAACAACTGAGTCAACATAGTTTTCAATACTATTTCACACCATTGTACTTGATAAAATATTTCTCCTAAATTAATCTACATTCTTATCCTCTTGGGTAGTTCTTTGTGCTTTTGTTTTTTCCAATTTACCTTTGATTTGGATTGTTCCTTTCCCAGTCTAGTTTCATTGCTCTTTCATTGGTTTTCCCCCATTTCTTGAATGTTCATATCCCTCATCTCCACTTCCCTAATTTCCTTTAAGATTCAACTTGAATTCCAACTTCTGCATGAGATTTTGCCAGGATCACACTACTTGTCCCCACTCATCCCCAACCAACCTTGGTGCATTTCCTGCTGAGATTATCTCCCATTCTGTGTATCTCTTGTGTATAATTATTTTCTTCTTGTTTCCCTAGTTAGAACACGAGGCTCTAAGGACAGGGTCTAATTTTTTTCTTTCTTTATATTTCTAAAAGTTTTAAACCTGTGCCTGTCACATCAAACACATAATAAATAAGTGTTGATTGATTGACTGACACCTTGCCTTCTCCCTGATGCAATAGTTACTGTTCTTCCAAACAAAACAGAACAAAAACCAATATCAAAATGGATACTCTAAAACTGAGGTTGTTTCCAAAATTTAATTTTTGGATAAAATCCAATCTAATGAATTGATTCTATGGAACCTTTCACAGAATAAAACTTTTAAATGTACAAAATAAAAAAATTTTTTAAGGAACCAAATTATTCTAAAGTACAGTTATTTTCTTTTGAAATTTCATACACCACAGATGAACAGCCCCTGACCTAGAGGAATCAAAAAAATGTTTAGGAAAAAATATTCCAACATTAACACCTGGGAATTAAAAATAAGATTATCAAATATATTAGTGTTTTTGACCACATGGGTCAATACCTGTAAAGATACAGTTCTCTGTATAGTTTTGTTTTAGTTTGATTATTGAAATTATATTAAGTCATCTTGCTAATGTACAATTCAAGTTAATTCAACAAATATTTATTAGGAGTATCTATCATGTGCCAGGTGTAGTGCAGGAAATGAAAAGGCAAAAACAAAAATCAAGGCAGTTCCTGATTTAATGAACTTACATTCTTTTGGAGGGAATGATGTTAAACAGTAATGGGTAAACACAAATGTATACAAAGAATTCTTTTTTGGTTAATTTTAATTTGATTTGATTTTTGAAGAGGATCATTTGTATCTGTAGTATATGTGCAAGAAAGCAAGAAAGTCCTTGGCATAGGAAGAAGCTTGAGTTTCCTTGAGGAAAAGAGAAGTTACATGAAACCCAAAGATCTTTTGGAGAGCCATTTAATTGAACTGAAACAAATGATAAAACCTAGAGCAATTAGAAGACTTATTCAAAATAAACCAAGGAAGGATCATGCCTGAAATTTGTAGTTTTTTAAAGCTTCCAAAATGCTTTGCCTGTATTATTTCCTCTTTGATGGTATCATAATTTTTTGAGGCATGCATAACAATTATTATTCCCACTTTACAGTTGTGTGAAGTCAGTTGTGTAAAATACATTTCCAGTGGTCATAGATTCAGTCAATGCTAAGGTCAAGTTGAGCTCTCCTTACTCTATCTCATGTTCTTTCTAGTTCTTTTTGGTAAGTAGAAGAATGCAGTGAAAGGTAGATTAAATAGGTCATTTAATAGAATGGCACTGACTTTTAATTGCTATTTCAGAATGCAGAAGACAGTAAATTGTACGTTATTCATTATACATCAATATTATTGTGCTCTAGGGTGCTCAGAATTACAGGTATATATGTGGTAAAGGACAATCTCCTAAGGAGCACAACTTATTGTATTTCCATTGAAACAAATTCTTGATATATTTAATAGATTGTGAATTTTTTAAATTTATGTTTTAACTCTGGTTCTAGAATATAGGGAAAATTTCCTTGATAATTTGATGATTTCTAGGCTTTTTTTTATCCTGACTTTCAGTTAGTCCTATAATTTTTAAATTCTCTCTTCTGGATCCATTTTTCAGGTCAGTTATTTTTCCAGTGAGATATTTCACATTATCCTCTATTTTTCATTCTTTTGGCTTTGTTTTATTGCTTTTGGTTTATTCCAAAGTCATTAGCTTTCATTTGCTCAATACTAAATTTTTTTGAAGCTTTTACTGAAACTATTTTATTTTTTAAATTTTTTAAATTAATATATATTTATTCTGATTTTGTACAATTTTTTATACATTAGTAAAAATATTCTTGTTTAAGAGTAAACCAAATACCCGCTCCCCCCAGAAAATATAGACTCACTTGAGCAATAAAGTAAAGGCGAGAGAAAAAATTAAAATTAAAATAAAAAAAATATTAATAACTGTAGGTATGGCCAGGTGGCGCGGTGGATGGAGCACCATCCCTGGAGCCAGGAGCACCCAAGCCCATATCCAGCCCCATACATCCAACAATCACCCCAACCCCACTGCCCTGCATAAACCAAAAAAAAAAAGGGACAAAAAGATATCAAATGAAATAAAATACTACTAATAATAGGGGTGGCTGGGTGGCAGACAGAGCATTGGCCCTTGAGCCAGGAGCACCCAGGTCCGAATCCGACCTCAGTCACCCAAAGATCACCCTGCTATGTGGCCAGAGGCAGGCCACCCAGCCCCATTTGCCCTGCACTCCCAAAATAATAATAATAATAATAATAATAATAATAATAGTAATAATAATAATAATAATAATAATAATGATACATGTGCTTCAGTCTGTGTTCCAACACCACCAACTCTGTCACGGGTGGATGACATTCATTATGATAAGTCCATCACAAAAGTTACTTCCATATTTTTCCACCATTGCCATTGCTGATCTCAACTCCCTCCTTTCATATTTCTCCATACCATGTACTATATTTCCTCTCTCCTTTCACCATGACTCTGCTGTAGGGTAGCTGAGTGGTGCAACAGAGAGATCCTTGGCCCTGGGGCCAAGAGGCCCCGAGCCTCCTACCACTCCTTAGGCCCAGCATCCACCTGGCCCTCTGGTCTCAGACAGGCCATCCAATCCCAGCCCCTTGCAAGAAGTAAAAAAAGAAAATGCATTATATCTGATGACTCTCCCCCATGGTCCATCCTTTCCTCATTCATTCACATCCCCACCCCTTCGTCCTGTCCCCTCCTTCTTACTCCAAATGTCTATACCCCAATCAGTATATATATGCTGTTTCCTCTCCTAGCCACCTCTGATGAGAGCAAAGATTACCTCATTCCCCCTTGCCTTCCCCCTTTCCATATCATTGCAATAGCTCATTGTAATAAAGAAAAATCTTATTATATGAAATTTCTTGGCCTATTTCCACCTCTCCTTTTTCTTTCTCCCATTATATTTCCCTTTTTTTCTATTGACTCCATTTTACACCATATTTTATCTTCAAATTCAGATTTCTCCTGTGCTTCATGTACAAAAGCTCCTTCTACCTGCTCTGTTAATTGAGAAGGTTCATATATGAGTACTATCAGTGCCATTTTTATATACAGGAATATATGCAGTTCATCATCATTAAGTCCCTCCTATTTTCCCCTTCTTCTCCAATCTCTGTGCTTTACCTGAGTCCTGTATTTGAAGATCAAACCTTCTGTTCAGCTCTGGCCATTCCAGCAGGAACATTTGAAATTCCCCTGGTTCATTGAAAGTCCATCTTTTTCCCTGGAAGAGGACATTCAGTATTGCTGGATAGTTGATTCTCAGTTGCATTATAAGCTCTTTTGCCTTCTGGTATATTATATTCCAAGCCCTATGAGCTTTTAATGTAGTTGCTGTTAAGTCCTGTGAGATCCTAATTCCAGCTCCACTTTATTTGAATTGTATCCCTCTGGCTGCTTGTAATATTTTCTTTTTGACTTGGGAGTTCTGGAACTTGGCTATAATATTCCTGGGGGTTGGTTTCTTGGGATCTCTTTCTCAGGGGGATCTGTGGATTCTCTCCATTTCTATTTTGCCCTCTGTTTCTAGGATATCAGGGCAATTTTCCTGTAGTAATTCTTTGAAAATGATATCAAGGCTCTTTCCCTGATCATAATTTTCAGGTATTCCAATAATTTTTAAATTATCTTTCCTAAATCTGTTTTCCATATAAGTTGTTTTTTCAATGAAATGTTTCACATTTTCTTCTAATTTCTCATTCTTTTGGTTCTGAAGTATTGAATCCTGATTTGTCGTAAGATCACCAATCTCCCTGAGTTCTATTCTTTGTCTGAAGAATTTGTTTTCCTCAGAGAGATTTCTTATCTCTTTTTACATCTGGCCAATTCCACTTTTTAAAGTATTCTTCTCTTCAATAGTGTTTTGAACTGTTTTATCCATTTGACCTAAGTTGGTTTTTAGCATGCTATTTTCTTCAGCATTTTTTTGGATTTCCTTGACTAAGCTGCTGACTTCATTTTCATGTTTTTCCTTTATTTCTCTCATTTCTTTTCCCAGTTTTTCTTCTAACTCCCTCATTTGATTTTCAAAGTCTTTTTTGAGCCCTGTCCATAGCCTGAGCCCAATTTCTGTTTTTCTTGGAGTCTTTAGATGCAGGAGCTTGTGCTTCCTCATCTTCAGACTGAGTGTTTTGATCCTTCTTGGGCTCACAGGGAAAATATTTCTCAATGGTGTTCCTCTTGTTTCTCTGCTTGCTCATTTTCCCAGCCTTAGCTTGTTTTTGGTGTGCTTCCTGAGCTTTTGGGACACTCCCACAAGGGTCTTAGTGTGTGAGGCTTTGTCCTCCCTCCTGGTTTGTGAATGACCATATGTGCCCCCCGCTCCCGCCATGGGGCTGAGGTGAGGGGGTGCCCTGCTGTTCTATGAGGCAGCCTAGACTGCGATCAGGATGTGAATGTGGTTAGAATCCCAGAGTCCTGTTCCAGGGGCAGAGCTGGCTGTCTCTCTCTCCCCTCCCCTCCCTAGATTCAATGGGCTCATGCCCTGGGGGCTCCTGCTTACAGGCTCCGCCTGTTTCTGTTTCCTGGATCTGGACTGCCTTGGCCAAGCTGTTCTCTGTGTGTTCACTCTGGCAGAGGTCCCTCCACTGTTCCCCCCAATTTGTGCCTGGTGCTCCCCAGGGCATAGGTCAGGAAACTCCCCCTGCTGTGAGCTGCGGCTCCCAGCACCCTGGGGCTGCCTCCGGGAGGCTGAAGTTCTTTTGCTCTGGCAGGTCACACCTCCAACCCCAGGGAGCAGAGCCTTTCTGCTTTTTTCCAGGTTACCTTGAGTAGGAGAACTGACTCACTGAGACCCTCTATGGGCTCTGTCTCTCAAAAATTTAGTTAAAGTCCTTAGTTTATAGGTTTTATGAGAGAGCGCCTAAGAGATGATCTTCTCTTGTCACCACCTTGGCTCTGCCCCTCAATACTAAATTTGAAACAATTATTTTCTTTAAGCAATGAATTTTGTGTCTTTTTCCATTTGGTCAGACCTGCAATGAATTTTTGTGACTCTTTTTCCATTTGACCAGTTATACTTTTTAAGGCATGCTGCTCCTCTTTGATTTCTTGTACCTCTATTTCCATTTGATCTAGCCTGTTTTTTAAGGTATTATTTTCTTTATTATTTTTTTGTCTTTCCTTTACCATACTGATGATTCATTTTTCATGGTTTTCTTGTTTCACTCTCATTTCCTAATTTTTCCTCTACCTTTTTAGTTAACATTCAACATGGTTTTTGAGATCTTCCTTGGGCTGAGACCAATTCATATTTTTCCTGAGACTTTGCATTATAGGAGTTTTGATTTTCTTATCTTCTGACTTTATGGGTTTTTTTGTTTTTGTTTTTGCTTTTTAGGTTTTTGCAAGGCAAATGGGGTTAAGTGGCTTGCCCAAGGCCACACAGCAAGGTAATTATTAAGTGTCTGAGGCCTCATTTGAACTCAGGTACTCCTGACTCCTGGACCAGTGCTTTATCTACTGTGCCACCTAGCCGCCCCGCTGACTATATGTTTTGATCTTCCTTGTCTTTGTAGCGATTTTCTATTGTCAGAATTTCTTCTGTTGTTTTCTCATTTTCTAAATTACTTGACTTTACACTCATTGTTAAAGTGAGACTGCTTCCAAGGTAGAGGGCTCTCTGTTGCAAGGTTAAGGGGTTTTGTACAACTATTTTCAGAGAGAAACCTAGGGCCTTGTTAATTTTCAGTTCTTCTAAGGTGATATGATCTATACAGAGGTGTTGACTATTCTCTTGGTCTTTGCTATAGTCTGTGCGTCACTTTAAGAATTCTTTTTTTCCCTTGGGACCAAAAGCTTAACTGCCACCCAGGACTGTGACTTCCATCTGAGTATGGGCAAAGCAACAAAGTTCTGTGCCTATGCCAGCAAAAGAGATGCCTATAATCTCCTTCTGGCCCCCTTATCATCTGCAGGCTAAGACTTCTGGAAGTAGCCACTGCCACTGCTGATTCAGTGACTCCCAAGGCCTTCTCCTAGTTTGCTGAGACCAAGGCTCTGCTGGCACAGCCCATCATGGATGGTGCTCCACTCTCATCAGGGAATACCAGTCCTTCTTGTCTGCCTTCTAAGTTGTTTTTTGGTTTCTGTGTACTGTCTATGCTGCCTCTGATTCAGTCACTCCCAGGCCTGTTCCTGATTTTCTGGGGTAAGATCTGTGCTCCTCTCCCACCCTGTTGCAATAGACTTTTGTATCAACTTTTTAAGTTGTCTTGGACTCAGGCAAGTCCCTACCTATATTCTGTCATCTTGATTCTTCCCCCTACTTCATTTCTTCTTATTCTTGCCCATATTTGTTGTCTGAAATGATCATTTGAATTAAATTCATTCATTCCTGTCTGTTTATACTTTCTTCTTCCAAGATATCAATAACTACTATTTAACCTTATCCAGCTTGCCTTGCATAGTTCATCAATCTTCTATTCCATATCTCAAAGCCATATTTATTTTTGTAACATCAGACTTTCTTTTCACCACCAGACACATTTACAGCTGAGTTTCCATTATGCTTTGGCCTGCTACTTCATTAGTACCGAACAACCTGTAGTCATTCTCCAATATTGGGCAGTAGTGTATCGGACACTTTCAGACTTGAATGTCCACCATAGACATGTAAGAACCCATGGTTAGCAGTTATGACCTGAATAAAGAGACATAAGGACGACTTGTCATTCAGTGAGGAGAACTGCAAGTGTAGTGAAACAGAAATCTAAAGAGGAGAAAGTATTGAGGAGAAGAAAATAAGGGTGAGCTTTTTTTTAGGCTTTTGCAATGCAGTGGGGTTAAGTGGCTTGCCCAAGGCCACAAAGCTAGATAAATATTAATTGTCTGAGGTTGGATTTGAACTCAGGTACTCCTGACTCCAGGGCCAGTGCTCTATCCATTGCACCACCTAGCTGCCCCTGAGAGTTAGGATTTTTAAAATACATTAAATTTGTCAATTAGTAGAACATTGATAACTTTGAAGAGAATGGTTTCTTTTGAAAGAAGAAATTGGAAGCAGATTGTGAAGAATTAAAAAGAGATGGAAAAAAAGCAGAAGAAGAAATTTTGCCACAACAGGAAGAAGAATTAGGCTTCAAATGACATCTTTTTTGGAGAATAGAGGAAGATTTTGATAATTTTTAGGCTATTGGTAGGAGTTAGTAGGCTGAAATTGAAGATAAATATTAGAATGAATATCACTCGGACATGTAGAGGAGTTTGTTTCCTTTACAGCTAAGGAAAAGAGAGAAAGGAGTAAAGGAAGAAATATTGGCAGAAGGCTGATGGGACATGGAAGATGAAAAGGAGAGGAAGAAGAGGAAGTTCTTAGTCATTGACCTCAATTTTTTTCTATGAAATATGAGGCAAATGTCTCAGTTGAGAGTATGAATGGAGGGTGAGCTGTAAGAGTTTTCAGTAGGAAATAAAAAGGTTTGGAAATTCATTGGAGTGAATGGATAGTGAGTCAGTTATGGAGTATAAATTGGTTACAAGTAGCCATAAAGCCTTCATTAATGTATCATAAATTTGTCTTGGTTCCAATCAGCAATATGGGTATTAAGGAATATATTGTGGAAGGAATCCATGTTCATATGTCTAGATTGGTTATTAGACAGGGGAGTAAAGTACATTAGAGAAGAGATTATTGTAGAGATGAATTACTTCACTAAGGCATCAAGATGGAAGAAAGGAGGAAAAAATGTGGTCAGTGGTGTTTGGCCTGGGAAAGAATTGAAACCTGGAAAGACTGAAAGTCATAGTGAATACAAAGTATCAGGTTAGGGTGTTCAAGCCAGGGGGACTGGTAGAATTAAAACAGTTTGTAATCATATAAAGGTGTCTGAAAGTTGATGAACTTGGAAGTTTACATTTGTGAATGAAGACAAGATTAACAGTATGAAAAGCTCCCTAAGGTGAAATGAAAGATCTGGCTATGGGAAGTGAGTTAACTTGAGGAACTGCCAATTTAGAGTGTTAGAGGGATTATCATTATGTTTGTCAAAGTCCTCTAGTATTAGGGCAGGACTTAGAAGCCGAATTATGACCCAGCCACTGAGCTCATTGAGGAAAAAGAGGAATGTCCTAAAGGTCAGTAGACAAAAGATAATAGAATTTTCATTAACTGGTCTATCTGATTTGAGAGAACCACAAAGGAGGGGAGGTTACTGAGTGATAGAGACAGAAGGCAAGCTTGGAATCGGCAGTGGGGATCAAAGCATATTTCAATCCCTCCCAATACCAGTAAGTCTGAGAGAATGAGTGAAAGTTCTGGGAAGGATGGCAAAAGAAACTATATCATCAAGCATGAAACCGGTCTCATAAGATCTAGAAAATGTAGAGAATAGGAAAGGAAAATATTTAAAATGAAATCAATTGGTTCATTGTAGAGGAGGTATTCCAGAATGTATAATAGAATGGGTGGGTAACTTTAGAATAGGAAAGAGATGTTTGAGAGAATAGGAGTAAGGAATTGGGAAGTGTGATATGAAAAATAGGAGTTTGGGAGTAGCTACATGGTACCATGGATAGAGCACCAAATACGACCTCAGAAACTTAATAATTGCCTAGCTGTGTGACAATGAAAAAGTCTCTTAACCCCGTTGCCTTAAATAAATAAAATTTGCTCAAAATCCTATTTTTATTTTTTTTTATTTTAAAATCATAACCAGGGCTTTAGAATCATTGAGAAGAAGTGCCCCCGTCTACTATGGGGATTAATTCTGCTCAGGAGAGAAAAGAAACCTTTGTACATTTGGGTGGAGATGCTAGCAGGACAATTAGCAGAAATGTTTATTGATAGTATCAGATAGTTTTTTTAAAAAAGAAAACCACGAAATTAGCACATAAGATAAAACAATGATGTTTCTCAAATTTGCTCAGGAAATAACCTAGCAGGATGTTACCCAGGTCAAGAAGTTTGGGTACAGGGCTATCACCAAGTGAAGTCAGTAATGACTCATTTGTTTTATCACAGCCGAGTTCCGTGGAAAGCCTTCAGCCCAAGGATCGCCAAAGCCTGGGCCTTTTAGTCATAACTGACTTTTAAACCAAACTTGTTTGAGCAGCCCTCAATGATAGTTGGGTAAAAATTTGTTAGATCTTAAGGAACAAGTTTTGGAAGATTTTGATTGATTGTAAGGAGATATCCTCAGACTCCTGTCTGTTTAGGTTATTAGACAGTAAAGCCAGTGATCAGTGTGGGCTATCAATGGAATCACATTTCTCTACTTTACCTGAAAGTAGCCCAGTCTATGGTATGAGTCTAGAGAATGGAAAAAAATAAAATGAAACAGATTAGCATTTCTTTCTATTCAGACTGAAAGTAATAGGACAGACTAGATGCTCTCTGTCTTCCCAGTATGAATTGCTATATGAATATTAGAGTAGCTAGGTGGCACAGTGGATAGAGTGTTTGCCTTGGAGTCAGAAGTGCCTGAATACAAATTAGCTCTTTATGATCCTAGACAAGTCACTTAACCTTGTTTACCTCAGTTTCCTATCTGTAAAATGAGCTGGAAAAGGAAATGGCAAGTATCTTTCACAATAAAATTCCAAATGAGGTCATGAAGAGGTAGGTATAACTGGAAAAACTACTTAAGTGCTTATATTGAATCAAATCCATGTTTCTGTTATAAATTCAAATCTTTCTTTTTTAAAAATGATTTTTTGTTTCAATAAGCCCAAGATCATCCTTCTGACCCTCCCCAACTCTTCTTTCAGTTGAGAATACAAAAACAAATGACATTACAAACATATATAGTCAATCAAACCAAATTTCAACAATGACCATGTTCAATTGTTTTTTTCTCTGAAGTCTTCACCTTTCTGTCAGGAGGTATGGATAGCATGTTTTATCATTAGACTTGTATAATCCTGGTTGCTCATTATGTTGATAAGAGTTTGGCACAAAATTATTTCATCACATTTATATACTTTAACTTGATCATTCTTTCTTCAATTCATGGATATCTTCTCAGATTTTCATTCTTTGTCACCGGATAGTTATAAAAAGTTAGATTTGATAGTGTTTAAAAATTAATCACTCAATATATGTTCCCATAAGTTATCCATTTCACTTCACTTATTTTGCTCCTGCTTTCCTGTGTAAAATATATTTCTTTACCCAACTCTGTGTCTTGAGTAGGAACAAGCCCAGCACATAGTAAGCACTTATTAAATGTTTCTTGATTGATTGTGTGAGAGTGAAGAATCAGCCATTCCTTCACCTCCTTTTCTTTGTATGTTGTTTGAATTTAGTTCTCAAAGAAGATCATAACATCAGAAAAGTGATGGAATGACATGCAAGAAAGTTGGATTTAAATGAGGGAGTGCTGTGCAAAGTCATTGGTGTCACTTTTTCTCCAGAGCCATCTGGGTCCAGTGGCCAGAAGTGGATCAGTCAACTGGAGATGATCCTGGATGCAATGGGAGATGTAGGTCTTTTAAAACTAGGTCTTTTCCAGGTCATTGTCTGACTGAGACATTATGCATCAAATTATTAAGAGAGAGATGAAGAAAAGAGACCAAGAATGACCACTCCAAAAAAAATGAATCTGGGAAAGTAAGAACATTAAAAAAAAAGATTTCTATACTGAATTTTATTTTTCTCTCCCTCCCTTCATTCCTCCCCTCTAAGTAAGTAACCAATATAGTGGAGTCATGAATAATTCCTAATTAGTCACTTTGCATTAGAAGTATAAAAGAAAAAAGGAGGGGAAAAAAAGAAAAAAAGAAAAAAAATGATTCAGTCTGTTTCCAGACAATATTAGTTCTTCCTTTGGAAGTGGGTAGCATGCTTCATCACGAGATCGTTGGGTTGGTCTTGAATCATTGTATTCCTGAGGATAACCAAGTCATTCATAGTTCTTCAACATGCAATATTTCTGTTCATAATATATTATCTTAAAGTTGTTTGCTATCTTCCTGGGACCATTAGAAGTTTCCAAACATGTATCAGAGTAAGGATGCTATGAGAGACATCACAGAAACCAGCCTTCTCTGTACTCTGGACACACAGAAATTGGAGAGGCATATGAGGACCTGAAAGGTTTGAATCAGATTAGGAAATATTATACTGTACTAATTGGGCACAGATGCAAATAGTTCTATAGTAGTGGAGATTCTCTGATATTTTGTGCATTCTGGAACAATCAATAACCAAATTGTTTCACAGAAATCTAGAAGGCAATTACTGCTACCAGAAACTTGTTGGTTTCTTCTGTCCACTAACACTACAAGGTATGGGGCAGCTATGTGCCACAGTAGATAGAGCACCAGCCCTGGAGTGAATAGTACCTGAGTTCATATCAGGCCTCAGACACTAAATATTACCTAGCTGTGTAGCCTTGGGTAAGTCACTTAATCCAATTGCCTTGGAAAAACCTTAAAAAAAGAGTATAAGGCAAAGAGACATGAGGACCACATAAATATGTCTACCATTTCCTAAAAGGTTCCAGTCACATTTTGGTGAGGCAGGCTTATAGGGTTTGTGTGACATTAAAAGAGAAGATTGAAATCTTAGAACTTTATAGTCATTTTTCTATAAGCAGTTAGCAGAATATCAAATAATATTTTTGGTTAAAATGTATGGCCTGTTAGAGTTTTCTTTCTTGTTTATCATGATTTCCTACGTTATAGTTCCACAGTTCACCATTAGCAAGCTTCCATAGTAATCATAACTAACAAGGAAGAAGAAATTGGCCCAAGTACTTGGTTTATACTCATACTTGTACCCAATAAAAAGGTCAATGAATGTTGAGTTTGTTTTGTTTGGATTCTTGTTGACTTTTATCAATGTATTAGCTCAGCTTTCTTTCTCTCTCTCCCTCTCCCTCTCCCTCTCTCTCTCTCTCTCTCTCTCTCTCTCTCTCTCTCTCACACACACACACACACACACACACACACATACACACACGCAAACAGACACATTAACTAGAGTGTCAAGACATAGTACCTAAAGTATTTTTTCCCATTAAAAAATCAATTAATTCCCTTCCAGAATCTTATGTCATTGTGACCTAAAGAAAATGGAAAAATTGGCACAAAATTGTCAGAGGTGGGCACTATTCAGATTTTCATTAGTAGCTTGACTGTGATATCAAGTTATCTTGCTCTGGGGATAAAGGGTAGAACCAATCAATCTATTCTTTCATGGATTAATGTTACTAGGACAGTAATAGAACACAGCTTGTTATATCACTGTAAACAGAAAGTTCAGTGATTCTTAAATTATTTCTCTTTCATTTATTTTCCATTTTAGTTATTTTCCTATGAGCTATCTCACATTTCCTTGTTTTTTATTCTATTAATTTTTTTTATTGTATCTTGATGTGATCAGTTCTACTTGGCGAATTCTAATTTTTAAGAAATTATTTTCTTCAGTGAAGTTTTGTATCCCCTTTACCACTTGATCAAAATGGACAACTTGGGCAAGAGAGTTTTACTCAATTAGATCATTTGAGTGTTTTTCACACATTTCCTTGCTGAAAAATCTCTCTCTCTCTCTCTCTCTCTCTCTCTCTCTCTCTCTCTCTCTCTCTCTTTCTTGTTATAACTAATTATATCTGCTTTTTAAAATTATTGAATGATAGTGGGTCTCATTTCATTCTAGTTAATCTAAACTATCTAGGGACTTCCCTGAGTTAGACCTTATCTAAAACAGTTAAGATAAGAGTCAATGAAATTACTTTAATTAGTTATCTCATTTCAAAGTTAGTGACTCTCTGATACCTTAACCAAATGAATCATGCTTCAGTCATGATTTAAACAAAATAAGAGAAGTCCTTGAAAACAATTTAATGAAATGGTGTGATATTACACAGAAATGTGTGTTTAGATTGAGGAAAAATTATTTTTCCAAATGGATAATTTTTATTTCTATAACTGAGAGATTAAACTAGTGGAAATTCAGGAGTCATTCTGATCAAGTCCTGGAAAGGAGGCTAGGGTCTCACCCTTTGTCCACTCCCAATACCTTGGGTATGAGAAGGACCACAGGAGACTCAAAAGTTCAAGAAAATAATAAATTTTCCATATTTTTATTAGCATTGTAGTCTAATCTTTAGGACAGTAACTACTGATGACAACATCTACATTAAGTACCAGGAATATTACCGTATTTAAAGAAGAAAGGCAGATTCAATGTTCTACAAGGACATAAGCAGAAAAACTATAAAATATCTACGTAGGATATCATGAAGGGAAAAAAAAGACCTCTGGCAACCAAGAAATGTAATTTTCCCTTTGTCACATGAGTCCATGAGTCCTCTGAGTTTTAATCCACTTGCTCACTTTACTTATGAAGAAGAATGTCACAGACTTTTGAAGTGGTTCTTTTGTACCAACTATTCTTTGCATAATAATAAACAACTATTTCTAAATCATGGATCCAGCCTAAGTTCCGGGTGTAGCAAGTTGATATGGAAGAATGGGTCTCTGTGGAGAAGAAACAGTATTATGAAAAGAAATAGTAACACATGATAGAAAAATAACTGTAGGTAGATCATTAATCTCCAAGGTGGGAAAGATGCTCTGGAAAGTGTTAAAAAGGACAATTGCTCAAAAAGAAAAATCATTTGTAATATTCCATTTTACATGTAAGGACATAGAAATTATGATATAGTCACGCAAAAATAGCTGCAGGCTAGAATTGTAAACTGGAGAGTAGGATGTGTTGTATACAGATGACAATTATCCTGTTTAGAATATTTTCTTTTCAACTGAGGAATGGCTTAGCAAACTGGTATATGTATGTCATAGAACACTATTCTTTTTTTCTAAGGTTTTTGCAAGGCAAATGGGGTTAAGTGGCTTGCCGAAGGCCACACAGCTAGGTAATTATTAAGTGTCTGAGGCCTGATTTTAACCCAGGTACTTCTGACTGTAAGGCCGGTGCTTTATCCACTATGCCATCTAGCCGCCTCTATTGTTCTATTAGAAACCAGGAGAGATGGGAATTCAGGGAAGTCTGGAGGGATTTGCATGAACTGATGCTGAGTGAGATGAGCAGAACCAGCAAAATATGGTACACCCTAACAGGAACATGGGAGCGATGATCAACCTTGATGGACTTGCTCATTCCATCAGTGCAACAGTCAGGGACAATTTGGGGCTGTCTGCAATGGAGAATACCATCTGTATCCAGATCAAGAACCATGGAGATTGAACAAAGTTCAAGGACTATTCCCTTTAATTTAGAAAAAAAAACCTGATATCTTATTGTCTGATCTTCTTATCTCTTATACTTTGTTTCTTCCTTAAGGATGTGATGTCTCTCTCTTCACACTCAATTTGGATCCATGTACAACATGGAAACAATGTAAAGACTGACAAATTGCTTTCTGTGGCAGGGGAGGGAAGTAAGATGGGGAAAATTGTAAAACTCAAATAAAATCTTTAATTAAAAAAAAGAATACCTTCCTCATATTTGCATTTAATTAAAGATTTTATTTGAGTTTTACAATTTCCATCCAAACCAGAATTTATTATTTGATTTTTATTTGATTTTATATTTATTTCATTTTTATTTTATTTTAGAGATTTCCCTGAGATTCCTGTTTATGTGTTTGCGTGTGTGTGTGTGTGTGTGTGTGTGTGTGTGTGTGTGTGCACATGAATGTCTATGGGTATGTAGGTGTGGCTATGAATATGTCCATGAGATGCTAGGTGGTTGCTGGCAGAAATGTATTTTACAGATTGTTTCAAAAGTGGTATTGGTGTATCTCATTTATGTCACTCCTGAGATGTGAAACCAGGCTAAAGAAGTAGATTTTTAAAAAAAAAAGAAATTCCAAAACCTATAGTTCATATCTAGACATCTCAATGTCTGTTTCTATTGTTTTTCTTTTCCTCTTCTTTTAGTCTTTAAGTATCACCTTAAGGTGATTTTACTCTGGGTTTGAACAGTGTAATGAGCATGATACTTTAAAGGGATAGTGGGAAAAAGTAAGATAGCAGAACACTAGAAATACTAGAAAAACTCAATTCTCATGAACAGAACACTTTTTTGTTAGGTTGAGAAGATGCAGTTTGATTTTTCTTTACCAAAAGACTTTTCCTTAGACAAGATGCTTTCTAGAGAAATTTTTAAAAACCTAACAAAATGTTTACAATGAAATGTGCAAATGAAATTTTCAAAAGTGAATGGTCATAACTATTCTATTTCCAAAAAAAAAATCAGAAAAATCTTTTTTGCTTCACCTAATATCCAAGTAGCAACTAAGGCAAAAGTCGATCCATTGGCTGCTTACTGGGGGGAAGGAAGGGGGGGTAAAGAAGCTGTTTTTATTGAAACTGCAAGCATACTGCTATGAAGAAAGCCAGGATCATAATTCATCCTAACTCTGAAAAGGGCACAATGATCACATTGCACTAACTGCATCATTTATGGTCTACGGCTTTACCAAACACACTCTAGAATTGGTTGCCAGGAGCTAAATTGGAAATAATGATTAAAAATTACAAACTATTGTCTGTTAAGAATTAAGATTGCCAACTTATCCTGAGTTCTGCTTGGTTTTCTAAGTTAGCAATTTAAGCGTAAAATTAAATTCTGATAAAATTATGTCTGTAAGCAGCATCAGTTCTTTTTACTAAAGAGATTCTTATGAGTCTTATTAAAGAACTTTTCAAAAATTTAACCATCTATTATTTTTTCTTTCATCTCTTTTCTTCAGAATAGTAAACACCTTTTTCTGTTTAAAATGTTTAATTAAATTTTGCATTGCCAGTTGAATACTATTGCTTTTTAAAATCTGAAAGGATGATCTGTCCTATGAAATAGTATAATTGTTTTTTGAACTGGCAATAAATGTTTCAGAAGAAGTGGAATAATGCTTTGTTGCCAGCATTACTTTTTTAATATTAGTTCATCAAAAACATGAAATTATTTTCATAAAGGATAGCCATTTCCAGTGTAATTACCCTTCCCTCCTTCCTTCTGCCTTTTTTTTATTACTATTGACATATTTTCTTCAACACGGCTTGGAAATATGCAGTCATTTTAATATGAACACAAGCAGTAAAGAATGCTATGTACTGGTTATTCAAAATAAACTCACTATTTAGAAGGAAGCCTTGAAGTAAAGTCTATACAAAGGCTGAAACTTGCATCTAAATAATTATACAAAGCCTTCCTTATTTGTTCTAATTGATGGAAAAAAACCCTTATGGATTGGTGAAAACTCTGGACAACAATACATTTTAGAAATGAGCCTTTATAATCCTAAAATTCTTATAAAAATCAAAATAGGCAAATAACTCATTGAATAATAGAATTCCTTACAATAAATAAGAACAATTTGTTCCAATAAAGTCTATTTTTATTAATATTGCAATTAATTTCATTTTATGAGTAGTGATATAGTAAATTGGAATTCTGGAAATTTAGAGTTTTGGTTGTTTTTATTTATCTCCAAGAGCTTTAAGATTAAGTGACTCATGCATATAATTATAGACATTCAGTGGATACAGCAGGATGTTGGTTCAAAAATCCTACATGTTTTATGTAAGACTGAAAAAATAGTTAGACTTATAGAGTTTCTTCTGTCTTGTAGAATCTCTACTTTTCTTCAGATATCAATTTAATAACATGAGCCTGATTCCTCTAGGAGATACTGCCCTCAGTCATCATCCAAATCACTGACTTAAATGTTATGTAAATGTTGCTTACCCCAGTCTATCACAATTCATGGCATAGAATTTTGTCTTATTAGATTCAGAGTAATGCTTTAAATTGTCAAAAAAAATTTTTACACTTTTCATTCTGTCATCCAGTTTGTAACTATCACCTTCAGTTTTGTGTTGCCACAAATTTGATGAGAATCGCTTTTATCTACGTCATGTTAAAGAAGATAAGAAATACAGAATTAAGTATTAGTCTTCTTGGTAAAATGATATTGACTTATCTGTGAGTTGCACAAAGGAATATAGAAATGGGAACTGACTTTTCCAGTGTCATAATCAAAGAAGAATAGCTCTATTCTGTATCAATTGAATCACATTCCATTTTATTTCTCTTTAAATTACAAGACATTAAATAGGTCCTAAGACTGTGAGGATACAGAAATAGAAATGTCATTTAATGTAACCCAACTTTATAGAGAGAAAAAATGAGATACAAAGTATCACACATTCAGTAAATGAAAGTTAGAATCTCTATCTCTAATGAGTTCTTAGGACATCAATATAATTTTTTAAAGAAGATGAGATCATTAATAAAAATTGGTTAGCATATGTTCTACAATCATGATTTTTATAATTCAGGTAGATAATTCCTGATGAACTTGGAGAAATGGCTAACTGTACTTTACTCGTATTATGAGTTTATTGTGGGACAGCTAGGTGGGTCAGTGGATAAAGCACTGGCCTTGCAGTCAGGAGTACCTGGGTTTGAACCTGGTCTCAGACACTTAATAATTACCTAACTGCATGGCCTTGGGCAAGCCACTTAACCCCATTTGCCTTGCAAAAAAAAAACCCTAAAAAAGAGTACCATAACTATGGGAATTATGTAAAGACTAGCAAATTGCCTTCTATGGGGGGTGGGGGGAAGGAAGCAAGATTGGGGGAAAAATTGTAAAACTCAAAATAAATACAACTTTTCTAATTTTTTACAAAAGTGTTTATCATGTACCATTTCGTCATCTCTGAGACTGCCAGAGATGCTTTTTTTTTGGAGAAAAATAAGAATTTTAATGAGGGGGTAAGGATTTGGCCTAAATTTTAAAAATCTGAGCTGTCAGAGGTCTCACTGTAAATTCCATATGAAAGGTTTCCCTATAACATATTGTCAGAGATATACAAAATCTCAGTTTTCAAACAATCATAGAAATATATCTTTGAGAATGTCTATGTTTGTATGCACATCATACAGATGGAGAAACTAAGTCACATAATGGTTAAATAATTTCCCCACGGTAACATAACCAGTAAAATGAACCTAGGTCCTGATTACAAATCTAGTCAGTAGTATTTCTGCTACATATCATGACTGGATTGTGCAGTTCTCTAACAAAATTATTATAATTGCAATAACAATTAAACTTTATATATTGTTTAATGGTCTATTAAGTATTATATTTGAGTGTATATTATATATAAATAAACTCACAATTTTTTATTCCTATTTTAAGTACATAAAATGCCTTGATAAATGTAACAGCAAAGATAACTTGTTTAGTAATTATTTATATCATCAAGTGATAGAGAAGCATATTATTCTAAAGAATAGTATTTATCATAATCTCAGAAGAAATACCATGCAGAGTCTAAGTGGGAGTTAAAACAACTAAGTGAAAGAACAAATAACATAATAATTGAATCAAATACTAAAACATTATAGGACTTCTTGCTTACGATAAATGATGAGTCAAAAAAGATAGGTTTGACAATCCATATAGGAAAAAAACTAAGAGGATTAAAAATATCTACTGTGCTGTTACAGAAAAATTGTTGGCCATTCCTTTGAACACATTTGAACATTTGGAACAGGAATTATAGATAGTTAATAAATTATCTATTCAAGAAGAAGAGGAAAACAAACTAGATTCATTCTTTAATTTTAATTATCCCAAGTTGTTCCATAGTTTAAAATTTTTTAACTGGAGATATTCACCTACTGACTGGATATCTTGAAATACCACAACTTTTGATAAAGTAAAATTGTGAGTGAGAAATATGCAGTAGTTCAAGTAGAGTATAGGATATTTCCAAGGATGACTTGTAAATAAGAAGTCAGGTAAGGAATATCCAGAGAGAAATGCATGTTTGTAAAAGAATCATATGAAGGGATTAAGGACTAAAGCAGATTTGCAAAATGTAAAAAGAAAATAAGATCCAGATAGGAAGAATTATGCAAGATGCAAAGAAATAAAGGTTATAGTAGAAATCAAACCTGTGCTTGGCATTTTAAATTGTCTGTCAAACAGCTAATTGTTTCTGCTTGAAGAGAAGACCCAATCGTAATTCTTGTCTTCCGTTTTCCACTCATTTTTTCAGTATTTATTTACAGTCTTTAAGGTAAAATTCCATGACAAGGGAACACAAAAATTCAGAGTTTGGTTTGATTTTAATGAGTTTAATATGTGTGTAGGTATATGTGTGATATACACATATATATGCATATATATACATAATCTATATTAAGGTTATAGATGTATAATCATGTTATGCATATATCTATACTTGTCTAAGAAAAATCAAACAAAATAAAAAAAACATGAGAAAGAAAAATATAACAAATGTAAGAGTGAAAATATTATGGTTGGCTTGTATTCAGTCTCCATAGTGCTTTCTTTGGATATGGATGGCATTTTCAATGTCCAGTCTTTTATAATTGTTTTTTTTTTATCATTGTATTAATGAAAAGAGGTATGTCTGTCACAACTGACCATCACATAATGTTGCTGTTAAGGTGTATAATGGTCTCCTGATTCTGCTGACTTCATTCAGCTTCAGTTCATATAAGTCTTTCCAGGTTTTTCTGAAATACATCTGTTTATGATTCCTTTGGAATAGTAACATAAACCTTTTTTGAATTTTAATTTTTCTTTGAATATTATTTTATTTTTCAATCACATGCAAGTTTTCAGCATTCATTTTTTAATTTTTTCAATTTTATTTATTTTTTTTTGAATTTTACAATTTCCCCCCAATCTCACTTCCCTCCCCCCACCCTTCACAGAAGGCAGTCTGTTAGTCTTTACATTATTTCCACGGTATACATTGATCTAAGTTGTTGAGAGAGAAATCATATCCTTAAGAAAGAAAAATAAAATATAAGAGATAGCAAAATTGCATAATAAGATAATGTTTTTATTTAAATTAAAGGTCTTTGGTCTTTGTTCAAACTCCACAATTCTTTCTCTGGGTACAGATGGTTTTCACCATTGAAGATATCCCAGAATTGTGCCTGATTGTTACACTGATGGAATGAGTAAGTCCATTAAGGTTGATCATCACCCCATGCTGCTGTTAGGGTGTAAAATGTTCTTCTGGTTCTGCTCATCTTGATTAGCATCAGTTCAGCATTCATCTTTTTGTAAACTTTTGAATTCCACATTTTTCTACTTCCTTTACCTGCCCCTCCTGTACAATCATTACATAGTTCTATTAAAAATAATTCACACTCAAAAGACATTATTTGGATATCCATTTTTATATTTGTATATTAAAATCAATCAACAAAGACCACAGACTATTCCCTTCAATTTAAAAAGAATTATCTTATGTACTATGTGATTTTTCTATCTCTTATATTTTATTTTTTTCTCAAGGATATGATGTTTTTCTCTACACATTAGATTTTGATCAATGTGTAGTGTGGAAACAATGTAGGAAGGGAGGTTGGGGGAAAATTATAAGATTTAATGTAATAAAATAAATGATAGGTAGAAACTACTATTGTATACACTTGGAAAACAAATTAGATATTTATATTAAAATATATATAATCAAGCATTATTCATTATTTCTTAGAATATAGAACCAGACTTTTCTATGTCAACAAAAAGAAAAGACTATAAAATATTCCAAATTATTTTAATTCTGTATAGTAGATAAGCAATCTGGAACAGTGGAAAGCACACTAACATTGGAATCAGGAAGAGTGCTGATTTAACGGTGGAATTGTGGCTAAGTCACTTATCTTCTCTAAGTGTAAACATTTAGTTCACAACTAACAGAGATATTCTCTTGATATTTGCAGTGATAGGTCCTTAATTTAAGTCATCATATATGGGGTATTCATGGAGTACTAGCACCTCTGATGTGTGTACTTGAACTTTTTTCAAGGTTACTTATCCCACCTCTGGTATCTACCTATCATCTATCTCTTTCCTGTGCCTTAAAGAAGCTTGTAGCATGTGCAGCAGCTAGATTCCTGTAAAACCATCTCAGCAAACAGTCTGAATAAGGTTGAGAGTAAACAACAGATATCAAACCCATCTGTGAGTTAGGAAGAGGTCTACCCCAAACCTGTATAGACTTCCCCCAATGGGATGGGTGGATGAGAACAATTTGTTACAATATCTATGAAGGTAACTGAAACAAGTTCTATGGAGAATTTAGTAAGAATTTAGTCAGACATAAAAGACACCAGGTTCATGTACTGCATCTCAGGCCTTTTGTCTTGCCACCAGACTCTGGGAGAGAGTTAAACGTATGGCTTCTGACTCACTTAAATCCATATTGGACACAAGTCATCATTCATTGATGGTGTTTGTCCTCTTTGAAATGAAGGATGAAAACAAATTTAGCTGGAATTTATGAAAGAGTTAAGTGTCTGCCAAGCTGTGCTTTCACAAATTGATTGTTCAGAAAGTTTATCCTATGTAGTAGTAATTTTGTTCAATTGATATGATATGGATACCCTTGTGCACTCTTTCAATGTTTTGACTGTTCTACTTATACAGTTGTTGAGTTAAAGACTTGCTTTATGATCAATGAATGGATATATTATTTTACCATATAATCTTGGCATCCTTACTGTAAAGAAGAGGAAGAAATTTGTATCTAGGTAGGAGGATAGCTCAAAAGTATTTTGGGGAGTGGCAAAGAAAGTGAGGGTTTTGTCAAGTTCTCCAAAGCAACAATATTATTGTTGTGCATCACTAAGGAAAACTCATGACTAAAACATTATGAGAAAAAAATTGCAAAATGAATTGATATCAGGTCCTGTGGCAGAGAAATGTACAATGAACCCTATAATAATATCCAAATCCAATTGATATACCTAATCAATATATTCTAAATGACTATAATGCACAGGTGAGAATGAGAATAAATACATGGAAAAGCAGAAGGTTTTTTGGTTATATTTTTTGTACCTTGTCATATCCCAAACGTATCATTAACAAACTATCATGATAGGAAAAGCATGATTTTTGAAGGAGAGACTAGAACTAAAAAGTCATTTATATTACACCAAAGTTTCATGCATCTATATCTTGATTATATTTTTCAAGAAAAGCATTGGTTGTGGTGGGACTAGCAAGCAACAAACAATTCCATGAAGAAAAAAATAGTATTTTGACAAGTACAAAAAGACATATTATTTATGTGGGAGTTTTTCTTGTATCCGCTATTTGTTATGGATTCATCCAAGCTAAGGTTAGAATTAGCAATTGGATGGTGGTGATGATGATGATAATGAAGATGATGATGATGAGAAAAAAGAATCCCCTTTTGAAACTGTTTGATCTTGAACTATCTAAAGAAGCAGTTGATAATAAAAATGAGAAAGGGACAAAGAATGTTATTAACTGATTATAATAATTTTATCCAGAAGTTTAAGCAAAGAAACTAAAACAGCCAGGATGTGCCTTAATCAGCATGAATCTATCTAGTTGATTTGTAATATGGAGAGAGATGAGTGACAGAGGTAATACTGGCTTGGAATATAGTCATTTTAAAATTATAATAAAGAATCTGGACAACTGTGAGCAGTAGTTTTATAAATCAAGAGAAGCAGTAGAGGATAAAAGTGGCTTAAATCAATTTGATCATCAAACTGGCAAAATAATCCCAAGAACATTCAGAGATGAATATAGAACTACAAGTAAACTTAATAAGAATGCAAAATCATGAAAAACTTTTTTCTCCATCAGTGACAAATGAGCCATAGCATTGAACCAATCACAGTTTCAGATGAGTTAATAAAGAAGGTAGACGGATGGGAAAAAATGAGAGTAGATGGATAGGAATTTATTATGTATATGTGTACATGTGTGTGTATAAATGTATGTACACACACACACAAACAAATAGACATATAGCGTTAAAAATAACACAAGTATTAAGGTGTTAGTGAATCAGATTATCTACAAGCTGAAGGAGAGGAAGATATCAAAGCATATGGTAAAAGTCCTGGACTTCATTAATGACAAAAAAAGGTTGCTATAAAAAAATCAATAACTACTTTCATCTATATGTGTCATATTTACTCAAATCAAGGCTTGTACAAACAATATTTAAATGTTCCATATGATTACTATTTCATAATTTAAAGATATAGAGAACATGTGATCCTAGTCTGCTAATTGATTTTATAAAAACACTTGGATTCAATAAAACACTTCTTTACTCTTATTATTTTTGCTTAGCATTTTATTTTGCCTCTATTACATGAAAAAGCAATTTTTAACATTTGTTTTTAAAATTTAATTCTAAATTCTTTCTTTTTTCTTCCCACAACCCTCAATTGAGAAAGCAAGAATTTCAGTACATGTTATACATGTGTAGATATGCAAAACATTTTTTCCTTATTTGTCATGTTATAAAAGGAAACAGACAAAAAATTCAAGAAAATAAAATTAAAAAAATTTTCCTTCAGTCTTTATTCAGATACAATCAATTTTTTTCTCTGATGATGGACACCATTTTTCATCATAAGTATTTCAATATTTTCTAAGATCATTGTATTGGTGAAAATAGCTATCATTCACATTACTGTTACTTTGTAAACAGTACATGTTTTTTGGTATCAGCTCATGTAGGTCTTTCCAGGTTTTTCTGAAGAGTGTCCTGCTCATCATTTCTTATAGCAGAATAGTATTCGATCAAAATCATATACCACAATTTGTTCAACTATTCTCCAATTGATGGACATTCCCTCATTTTCTGTTCATTGTTGCCACAAAAAGAATTACTATAAATAATTTTTACATATAGGTCCTTTTCCCATAAATCTCGTTTTGTCTACAGATCTCATAGTGGCATTGCTAGGTCAAAGGGTATGCATGGTTTTATAGCTCTTGGATGTAGTTCCAAATTGTTCAACAGAATGGTTGAATCAGATCACAACTGTACCAACAGCGCATTAATGTCTCATATTTCTCACATTCCCTTTAACATTTGTCATTTTCCTTTTCTGTCCTATTAGTCATGAGGAAGGACCTCAGATTTGCTTTAATGTGCATTTCTAATCAATAGTAATTTGGAGCATTTTTTTTTCATATTGCTATAGATAGCTTTGATTACTTTCTCTGAAAGCTGTTCATATCTTTCAATCATTGATCAAGTGTAGATTGGTTCTTTATGAATTTCACTCAGTTCCCTATGCTTCTTATCTCCTTCTCTTTCTACTTTTGGTAGGGTCAGATAGATTTCTATGCCCAACTGATTCTGTAGGTTATTCCCTCTTTGAACCAATTCTATTGAGAATAATGTTTAATCTCTTCCCCTAATCTTCCCTTCCACAGGAAAAGCTTTTCCTTGCCTCTTTTATGTGTGATTATATATATATATGTATATATATATATATATATATATATATATATATATATATATATACACACACACATCGCTAACTCCCCTAATAATCAGAAGGTTTTAGTGAATTAAAAATATCATCTTCTCATATAGGAATGTAAAACAGTTTGTACTTAACTAGTCCTTATGATTTCTTGAATGTCAAATTTTCTATTTAGCTCTGGTCTTTTCATCAAGAATTTTTTTTCCTGCTTAATATTTTATATTTATGTTTCCAACTAGGTAGTTTTCAACCACCATTTTTATAATGTTTTGAGTTTCACATTACTCTCCCATTCTTCCCCCTTAATAGAAAGCATTCTAATAGAGTACATATTATAGACTATATATGTTTAGTTTTTTTTTTAGTTTTTTTCAAGGCAAATGGGTTTAAGTGGCTTGCCCAAGACCACACAGCTAGCTAATTATTAAGTGTCTGAGACCATATAGACTATATATGTTAAACATACACCCATATTATTCTTGTTGTCAAAGAAGAATCAAATCAAAAAGGAGAAAAAGTCCAAAATACATAATAGAAATTTTAAAAATTAAAATAGTTAGGATTCAGACTCCATGGTTCCTCTTCTGAATATGGATGGTATTTTCTATCACATGTCCTTTAGAATTGTTTTTGATTATTGCACTAATGGAGAGCAAACTCATCAGAGTTGATCATCAGTGCTGCTGTTAGTGTTTATAATTTTCTTCTGGTTCTGCTCACTTCATTCAATTAAAAGTTCATGCTAGTCTTTCCAGACTTCCCTGAAATCCTGTCCCCCATGAATTTTTCTTCTTAATTTAATTTAATTTAATTTTTCCAGTTACATGTAAAGATAGTTTATAATATTCATCCATTGTAAGTTTATGAGTTCCAAATTATTCTGCCACCCTTCTTTTCCTCCCCTGCCTCCTAAACTGACAAACTATCTGGTAAAAACTGTACATGTACATTCATGTTTAACATATTTCCAATTTAGTCAAGTTTTGAAAGAAGAAATAGAATTGAGAATAATAAGAAAAATAAGAAAAAAAACACTTCACACTTACAATTATGAATACTGACTCTGTATTTCCCTCTGTGCTATCTTTCCCATTTATACTTTTCTCTTTCCTTTGCCATTATCCCTCCTCACCAATGTTTTGTTTCTAATTGTTGCCTTTCAATCAGTCCTTTCTATCAGTTCTTTTTCCTGTCCTCCCTTTCCCCATAATTTTCTCTGTTAACTTTGATTTTAGCCTCACATTTATTTTCACCCTCCCTTTCATCAGCCCCTTCTGCATTCTTTCCCCTTCTCTCCACCATTTTCCTGTAGGGTAGGCAAAAATTTTAAACCAAATTGGTAATATATATTACTTCATCTTTGCACCAAATCTATGTTGAGTAAGATTTGCTCAGTGCTCACAACGTGCATTCTTTCCCTCTGCTTTAATATGTCTTTGTGCCTCTTCATGTGGTGTTATTTATCCTCTAATTACTTGCCATCTCCTAGTTTAATCCTTCTTTTCTCTAATTACTTGCCTTCTCCTAGTATAATCCTTTTCATGAATTGATTGTTTTAAACCTGTCTTGCCACACCTACAACCTTGATCAAATTATGCTTCTTTTATCTGTCTGATCTAAGTACAATTCTCAAAGGTTTATTGGTTGATCAATTAATTTATAAGCAACTACCTCATAGTCACTTCATACCCATAACTTCTGTCCAAATACACTCCCCTCAATTGTTCCATTAGAAATACAATTCTCATGAATCATAAATATCAACAAATTAGATTCAATTTATATCACACCCTCTTTCCAAGTATCCTGTATACATTCCTCCTTAGCTAAAGTATCATATAAAGTGAAATCACTCAAGAGCTAAACATTTAATCACAACACAATTTATATGCACACCCTTTGTCTAAATCTTCCTTTCAATTTTCCTAAGAGAAATACATTTCTCAAGAGTTACCAAAAATCCTCCCCTTTAGTTTACCTTTCTATGAATCTCTTGAGATTTTTAATTGAAGATCAAATTTTCTTTTCATTTTTGGCATTTTTTTAGTTAAGAAAGTTTGAAAATTCTCTATTTTGGTTGAAAAAATATCTCTTTCCTGAAAGAATATATTGAATTTTGCAGGTAGCTGATTCTTGGTTGGAATATCCTATTCTAGGCCTTCCTATCCTTTAAATGCTGAAGCCAATAAATCCTGCATAATCCTTTCTTATGTCCTGTATTGCTATTTTTCCTACTGCTTTGTCTGAGAGAAGGATTGCTACCTCTGCTTTTTTTTCTTAAGCTGAAGCAAAAAATATTTTGCTCCAACCTTTTACCTTTACTCTATATGTATCCCTCTGCTTCAAATGAGTTTCTTGTAAGCAGCATATTGTAGAATTTTGGTTTTTATACACTCTGCTATTCATATATATATATATATATATATATATATATATATATATATATATTGCAAGGCAAACGGGGTTAAGTGGCTTGCCTAAGGCCACACAGTTAGGTAGTTATTAAGTGTTTGAGACTGGATTTGAACCCAGGTACTCCTGACTCCAGGGCCACTGCTTTATTCACTACACCACCTACCCGCCCCTCGCTTATGTTTTAAGGGAGAGTTCATCCCATTCACATTCAAAGTTATGATTACTAATTCTTTGTTGCCCTCCATGCTTTGTTCCCTCTGTTTTTTTTTCCCCATTCTCCCCCTTTATCCATATTCCACAGTATTTTCTTTCTGAATACCACCCCCTTCAGTGTGTTTGGCCCCCTTCTTTCCCCTTTCCCTTTTCCCTTCCTTTCATTAGTTCCCTTTTCCCCCACTCCCCCTCCCTTTCTCCATCCCCCTCCCCTTTTAATACCTGAAAGGTTATATGTTTTTAAGTTAACCTGAATTTAAGCCAAGTCTGATGAGAAGAAGATTCAGGTGTTTCTCATCTGCTCCCTTCTTCCCCTCTATTACCATAAGTATTTTATACCTTTTAGTATAAGGAGCCTGGCTTTTCTTTCTGGGTTTTGTGGGTCAGATTTTTGTTAAGAGATTTGTTTCATATGATAGATGGGGAAACATCAGGAGACTTTAGAACTGTGCCTGTCTTATCTCTGCCATCTTGGCCAGAAGTCCTCTATGTCTTTAAGTGTGTATCTCACTACCCACCCCAGTAGTCTTTTGGGTTGAATATTCTTGCTTGTAATCCTACCTGCTTTGTTGTGTAGAATATCATTCCAAGCCCTCTTCTCTACTAGAATGGTAGCTACTAAATTTTGTATGATCTTCATTGTGACTCCATGGTATTTAAATTATTTCTTTCAGAATACTTGTGTTTTCTTCTTGACCTAAGAACTTTGGAATTCTCCAAGGATATTGCTTCTGGAGCAGCTGGGGTGGGGGGATCCAAGAGGGACAGCTGTGGATCATTGTGGTTGACAAAATCACCAAACTCTGACTCAGGGAGGTACGAAAGGTCTACATTTTAATTCACAGAAGTTACACAGAAAGTTTAAAAATTAAGTTCTTTGGATAAATAAAAAATAGTGAGTTTCAATATTGCTGTGAGCTAAAGTGAAAGAGAGACTAAGAGGGAGGAAAACACTGATTCCTAATGAGAGAGAGATCCATGTGGGAAATCACATTTTTGTTATTTTACCAAGGTAAAGAAGGTAAATTTCTAGGAAGATAGTAAGGTTAAGAAAAAGTATCAGTTACAAGCTGTGCTAAGAATAACACAGACAGTTTAGAAAGGGAAAGAAAGTAATCACAAGACAATGACTGACCTTAGATCAACAGAGATCCAGCCAAATGGATTTGGAACTAAATAGGACCAGCAGCATGGAGCTAAGATCATATGGATCAAACATGGAGAAGGGTGTTAGTCAAACTTTTATAGGGAGCCCAACCCACCTTCTGTGCAGGAAGGAGTTGAGGAAGGGGGTCAAGGAGTGACCCACCTGGATGTTACTGGAATCAGACATTCATCATGGAAAGCTTGGAGCCAGACAGATGGAGGAGGTATAGAGGGAAGGAGTTGAGATTGCTTTCTATTTTTCTTTTTTCTTAGTAAATTTACATTTGAGAAGAGAGTCAAATGAAACAATAGAGAGGGAATCAGAGGTCCATAGAAAATTTCTGACAAGTACAGATAATAGTTCCTTAATATTACAGGAAAGGCTAAACAAATATTTCTTTAATATTTCTCCTTCAACATATTACTGGGAGTTTTCATTTTGTGATTTCTTTCAGAAGGTAATTGGTAAATTATTTTCATTTTTACTTTAAGATATTTGGACAGTTTGCCTTCATACTTTACTGAAATATGATTTCTGGGTCTTTTTAAAATTAGGGTTTTAGGTACTTTAATTCTTCAATTATGTCTCATATATTTATATTTCAAATGAGTTATTTTTCCTGTGAGATTTTCCTCACATTCTCATTTTTTTCATTCTTTTGACTTTGTTTCATTGTTTCTTGATGTCCTCTTTCCCTTGATCAATTCCAATTTTTAAGAAGTTATTTTTGAAAAAAGGGGGCAGAGCCAAGATGGGAGCAGGAGCACAGTCTTTCTTAGGTGTTCTCTCCAAAATATTTCAAAAGTTTAAAATTATGACTCTAACTAAATTTTCAAAAGACAGAACCCACAGAAAGATCCATTGAGGCAATTCTCCAGCCCAAGATAACCTGGAAAATAGTGGGAAGGCAATGTTCCATGGGGTTGGAGGGGGCAGCAGCATGCCAGAATGAAGGAGCTTCAGCCTTCCAGGAGCAGTCCCAGGGCACCTGGATCCCTGGGAACCCCAGCTCCTGGCAGCAGAAGCAGTTTCCTGACCTGCGAATCCAGGGATCACCAAGCACAACTTGGAAGATCAGCAAGAAGCCCTCTGCCAGAGCAAGCATGAAGTCCAGGCCAGCATGGCCCTCCTCAGCATAGTCTCAACACATCCTAGATCCCAGGAAACAGAGCTGGCCAGCAGGGAGCTGGCCAGCAGATGCTATCTGAGCACTAAGCACACAGAAGATAAGGAAGTGGAGGGAGACTGCCGACTTCTGTCCTCTGTCCCTGGGACAGGACCCTGGGGCTTTGACTATATTCAGACCCTGGTCGCAGTCTGGGGCCCCCATAGGGCACAGACCTTCTTAACAGCCCAGGGAAGAGGGGTGAGCTTGTGGTCATCCACAGACCAAAGCACAGAACAGGAGAGCAGTCAGAGTCTCTCTTAAGACCTTGAAGGAATGGAGGTCTTTGTAGGGGTGGCCAATTAATGCTCAAACGTTCAGGAAGTACCCTAAAACCAGGCACGGCTGGGGAAATGAGTAAACAGGAAAAAAAAGAAACTGATTATAGACAATTACTTTGGTCCCATGGAGGACCCAAAACACATACACACACTGAAGATGATATAGTCCAAGCTTCTGGATCTAAACGTTTCAAGAAATGTAGAAGTTGGGCTCAAGCTATGACAGAGCTCAACAAAGGATTTTGAAAAATCAAGTAAGGGAGGTAGAGGAAATATTGGGAAGAGAAATATGAGAGAGATGCAGAAAAAATATGAAATCAATGTCAGCAGCTTAGTCAAGGAGATCCAAAAAAAATGCTGAAGAAAATAACATATTAAAAACCAGTTTAGGTCAAATGGATAAAAACAGTTCAAAAACTTAATGAGGAGAAGAATGCTTTAAAAAGTAGAATTGACTAGATGGAAAAGGAGATGAGAAAACTCTGAGAAAAACAAATCCTTCAAATTCTAAAGGAAACTGATGACTCTGCAAGAAAACAAAACACAATAATTCAACAACAAAAGAATGAAAAAACCACAGGACCTGATATCAATTCATTTTGCAATTTTTTTCACATAATGTTTTAGTCATGAGTTTTCCTTAGTGATGCAATATGTGAAAATCAAAATATCTAATACAATAATATTGTTGCTTTGGAGAACTTGACAAAACCATCACTTTCTTTGCCACTCCCCAAAATACCTTTGAGCTATCCTCCTACCTAGATACAAATTTATTTCTCTTCTTTATAGTACGGATGCCAAGATTATATGATCCAATAATATATCCATTCATTGATCATAAAACAAGACTTTAACTCAGCAACTGTATAAGTAGAACAGTCAAAACATTGAAAGAGTGCACAAGGGTATCTGTATCATATCAATTGAACAAAATTACTACTATATAGGATAAACTTTCTAAACAATCAATTTGTGAAAGCACAGCTTGGCAGACACTTAACTCTTTCATAAATACCAGATAAATTTGTTTTCATCCTTCATTTCAAAGAGAACAAACACCATCATTGAATGATGACTTGTGTGTGACCTGGATTTAAGTGAGTCAGAATTCATCAGTTTTTAACTGTCTCCCAGTGTCTGGTGGTAAGACAAAAGGCCTGAGATGCAGTACATGACCCTGGTGTCTTTGATGTCTGACTAAATTCTTACTAAGTGCTCCATAGAACTTGTTTCAGTTACCTTCATAGATATTGTAACAAATTGTTCTCATCCACCCATTCCATTGGGGGAAGTCTATACAAGTTTGGGGTAGACCTCTTCCTAACACACAGATGGGTTTGATATCTGTTGTTTACTCTCAACCTTATTCAGACTGTTTGCTGAGATGGTTTTACAGGAATCTAGCTGCTGCACATGCTACAAGCTTCTTTAAGGCACAGGAAAGAGATAGATGATAGGTGGATACCAGAGGTGGGATAAGTAACCTTGAAAAAGATCAAGTACACACATCAAGTACTCCATGAATACCCCATATATGACTACCTAAATTAAGAACCTGTCACTGTAAATATCAAGAAAACATCTCTGTTAGTTGTGAACTAAATGTTTACACTCAGAGAAGGTAAGTGACTTAGCCACAATTCCACCGTAAAATCAGCACTCTTCCTGATTCCAATGTTAGGGTGCTTTCCACTGTTCCAGATTGCTTATCTACTATACAGAATTAAAATAATTTGGAATATTTTATAGTCTTTTCTTTTTGTGGACATAGAAAAGTCTGGTTCTATATTCTAAGAAATAATGAATAATGCTTGATTATATATTTTAATATAAATATCTAATTTGTTTTCCAAGTGTATACAATAGTAGTTTCTACCTATCATTTATTTTAATATATTAAATTTTATAATTTTCCCTCAACCTCCCTTCCTACATTGTTTCCACACTACACATTGATCAAAATTTAATGTGTAGAGAAAAACATCATATCCTTGAGAAAAAAATAAAATATAAGAGACAGAAAAATTGCATAGTACATAAGACAATTTTTTTAAATTGAAGGGAATAGTCTGTGGTCTTTGTTGATTGATTTTAATATAAAAATATAAAAATAGATTTCCAGATAATGTCTTTTGAGTGTGAATTATTTTTAATAGAACTATGTAATGATTGCACAGGAGGGGCAGGTAAAGGAAGTAGAAAAATGTGGAATTCAAAAGTTTACAAAAAGATGAATGCTGAACTGATGCTAATCAAGATGAGCAGAACCAGAAGAACATTTTACACCCTAACAGCAACATGGGGTGATGATCAAACTTAATGGATTTACTCATTTCATCAGTGTAACAATCAGGCACAATTCTGGGATATCTTCAATGGTGAAAACCATCTGTACCCAGAAAAAGAACTGTGGAGTTTGAACAAAGACCAAAGACTATTACCTTTAATTTAAATAAAAACATTATCTTATTAAGTAATTTTGCTATCTCTTATATTTTATTTTTCTTCCTTAAAGATATGATTTCTCTCTCAACAACTTAGATCAATGTATACCATGGAAACAATGTAAAGACTAACAGACAGACTTCTGTGAGGGGTGGGGGGAGGGAAGTGAGATTGGGGGGAAATTGTAAAATTCAAAAAAATAAATAAAATTGAAAAAATTAAAAGATGAATGCTGAAAACTTGCATGTAATTGAAAAATAAAATAACATTCAAAGAAAAATTAGCATTCCAAAATGGTTTATGTTACTATTCTGAAGGAATCATAAACAGATGAATTTCAGAAAAACCTGGAAAGACTTATATGAACTGAAGCTGAATGAAGTCAGCAGAATCAGGAGATCATTATACACCTTAACAGCAACATTATGTGATGATCAGTTGTGACAGACTTAGCTCTTTTCATTAATACAATGATAAAAAAAACAATTATAAAAGACTGGACATTGAAAATGCCATCCACATCCAAAGAAAGCACTATGGAGCCTGAATGCAAGCCAACTATAATATTTTCACTCTTACATTTGTTATATTTTTCTTTCTCATTTTTTTCCATTTTGTTTGATTTTTCTTGGACAAGTATAGATATATGCATAACATGATTGTACATCTATAACCTTAATATAGATTATTATATATATATATGTGTGTGTGTGTGTGTGTGTGTGTGTGTGTGTGTATCACACATATACCTACACACACATTAAACTCTTTAAAATCAAACCAAACTCTGAATTTTTGTGTTCCCTTGTCATGGAATTTTACCTTAAAAGCTGTAAATAAATACTGAAAAAATGAGTGGAAAACGTTGGAAGACGAGAATTACGATTGGGTCTTCTCTTCAAGCAGGAATGCTAATATATTAATAAGCTGTTTCACAGACAATTTAAAATGCCAAGCACAGGTTTGATTTCTACTATAACCTTTATTTCTTTGTATCTTGCATAATTCTTGATTGTCTTCTTTAGAAGATCATCCACATCCAGATCCTATCTGGATCTTATTTTTTTTTTTTTTTACATTTTGCATATCTGTTTTAGTCCTTAATCCCATCATATGATTCTTTTGCAAACATGCATTTCCTCTCTTGATATTCCTTAGCTGACTTCTTATTTACAAGTCACCCTTAGAAATATCCTATACTCTACTTGAAACTACTGCATATTTCTCACTCACAATTTTACTTTTTCAAAAGTTGTGGTATTTCAAGATATCCAGTCAGTAGGTGAATATCTCCAGTTAAAAAATTTTAAACTAGGGAACAACTTGGGATAATTAAAATTAAAGAATAGAATCTAGTTTGTTTTCTTCTTCTTCTTGAATAGATAATTTATTAACTATCTATAATTCCTGTTCCAAATGTTCAAATGTGTTCAAAGGAATGGCCAACAATTTTTCTGTAACAGCACAGTAGATATTTTTAATCCTCTTAGTTTTTTTCCTATATGGATTGTCAACCTATCTTTTTTGACTCATCATTTCTCTTAAGCAAGAAGTCCTATAATGTTTTAGGATTTGATTCAATTATTATGTTATTTGCTCTTTCACTTAGTTATTTTAACTCCCACTTAGACTCTGCATGGTATTTCTTCTGAGATTATGATAAATGCCATTCTTTAGAATAATATGCTTCTCTATCACTTGATGATATAAATAATTACTAAACAAGTTATTTATGCTGTTACATTTATCAAGGCATTTTATGTACTTAAAATAGGAATAAAAAATTATGAGTTTATTTATCTATATATAATATACACTCAAATATAATACTTAATAGACCATTAAACAATATATAAAGTTTAATTGTTATTGCAATTATAATAATTTTTGTTGGAGAACTGCACAATCCAGTCACCATATGTAGCAGAAATACTACTGACTAGATTTATAATCAGGACCTAGGTTCATTTTACTGGTTATGTTACCGTGGGGAAATTATTTAACCATTATGTGACTTAGTTTCTCCAACTGTATGATGCACATACAGTTGTAGACATTCTCAAAGATATATTTCTATGATTGTTTGAAAACTGAGATTTTGTATATCTCTGACAATATGTTATAGGGAAACCTTTCATATGGAATTTACAGTGAGACCTCTGACAGCTCAGATTTTTAAAATTTAGGCCAAATCCTTACCCCCTCATTAAAATTCTTATTTTTCTTAAAAAAAAAACATTTCTGGCAGTCTCAGAGATGACGAAACGGTACATGATAAACACTTTTAAAAAAATTAGAAAAGTTTTATTTATTTTGAATTTTACAATTTTTCCCCCAATCTCGCTTCCTTCCCCCCACCCCCCACAGAAGGCAGTTTGCTAGTCTTTACATAATTCCCATATTTGTGGTATTTTTTTTTTAGGTTTTTTTTTTTGCAAGGCAAATGGGGTTAAATGGCTTGCCCAAGGCCACACAGTTTCGTAATTATTAAGTGTCTGAGACTGGATTTGGACCCAGGTACTCCTGACTGCAAGACCGATGCTTTATCCACTGCCCCACCTAGCTGTCCCACGATAAACTCATAATAGGAGTAAAGTACAGTTAGCCATTTCTCCAAGTTCATCAGGAATTATCTAACTGAATTATAAAAATCATGATTATAGAACATATGCTAACCAACTTTTGTTAATGATCTCATCTTCTTTAAAAAATTTTATTGATATCCTAAGAACTCATTAGAGATAGAGATTCTAACTTTGAGTCTCAACTCTGACATTTACTGAATGTGTGATACTTTGTATCTCATTTTTTCTCTCTATAAAGTTGGGTTACATTAAATGACATTTCTAATTCTGTATCCTCACAGTCTTAGGACCTATTTAATGTCCTGTAATTTAAAGAGAAATAAAATGGAATGTGATTCAATTGATAGAGAATAGAGCTATTCTTCTTTGATTATGACACTGGAAAAGTCAGTTCCCATTTCTATATTCCTTTGTGCAACTCACAGATAAGTCAATATCAATTTACCAAGAAGACTAATACTTAATTCTGTATTTCTTAACTTCTTTAACATGACTTAGATAAAAGCGATTCTCATCAAATTTGTGGCAACACAAAACTGAAGGAGATAGTTACAAAATGGATGACAGAATTAAAAGTATAAAAATTTTTTTGACAATTTAAAGCATTACTCTGAATCTAATAAGACAAAATTCTATGCCATGAATTGTGATAGACTGGGGTAAGCAACATTTACATAACATTTAAGTCAGTTATTTGGATGAGGACTGAGGGCAGTAGCTCCTAGAGGAATCAGGTTCATGTGATTAAATTGATATCTGAAGAAAAGTAGAGATTCTACCAGACAGAAGAAACTCTATAAGTCTAACTATTTTTTCAGTCTTACATAAAACATGTAGGATTTTTGAACCAACATCCTGCTGTATCCACTGAACGTCTATAATTATATGCATGAGTCACTTAATCTTAAAGGTCTTTGAGACAAAAAAAAAAACCAACCAAATCTCTAAATTTCCAGAATTCCAATTTACTATATCACTACTCATAAAATGAAATCAATTGCAATATTAATAAAAATAGACTTTATTGGAAAAAAATTGTTCTTATTTATTGTAAGGAATTCTAATATTCAATGAGTTATTTGCCTATTTTGATTTTTATAAGAATTTTAGCATTATAAAGGCTCATTTCTAAAATGTTTTATTGTCCAGAGTTTTCACCAATCCATAAGGGTTTTTTTCCATCAATTAGAACAAATAAGGAAGGCTTTGTATAATTATTTAGATGCAAGTTTCAGCCTTTGTATAGACTTTACTTCAAGGCTACCTTCTAAATAGTGAGTTTATTTTGAATAACCAGTACATAGCATTCTTTACTGCTTGTGTTCATATTAAAATGACTGCATATTTCCAAGCCATGTTGAAGAAAATATGTCAATAGTAATAAAAAAAAGGCAGATGGAAGGTGGGAAGGGTAATTACACTGGAAATGGCTATCCTTTATGAAAATAATTTCATGTTTTTGATGAACTAATATTAAAAAAGTAATGCTGGCAACAAAGCATCATTCCACTTCTTCTGAAACATTTATTGCCAATTCTAAAACAATTATACTATCTCATAGGACCGATCATCCTTTCAAATTTTAAAAAGCAATAGTATTCAACTGGCAATGCAAAAGTTTATTAAACATTTTGAACAGTAAAAGGTGTTTATTATTCTGAAGGAAAGAGATGAAAGAAAAAAGAATAGATGGTTAAATTTTTGAAAAGTTCTTTAGTAAGACTCATAAGAATGTCTATAGTAAAAAGAACTGATGCTGTTTACAGACATAATTTTATCAGAATTTAATTTTATGCTTAAATTGCTAACTTAGAAAACCAAACAGAACTCAGGATAAGTTGGCCATCTTAATTCTTAACAGAAAATAGTTTGTAATTTTTAATCATTATTTCCAATTTAGCTCCTGGCAACCAATTCTAGAGTGGGTTTGGTAAAGCCGTAGACCATACATGAAGCAGTTAGTGCAATGTGATCATTGTGCCCTTCTCAGAGTTAGGATGAATTATGATCCTGGCTTTCTTCATAGCAGTATGCTTGCAGTTTCAATAAAAACAGCTTCTTTATCCTCCCTCCTTCCTTCTCCCCTAATAAGCAGCCAATGGGTCTACTTTTGCCTTAGTTGCTACTTGGATATTAGGTGAAGCAAAAAGATTTTTCTGATATTTTGTTTGGAAATAGAATATTTATAACCATTCACTTTTGAAAATTTCATTTGCACATTTCATTGTAAATATTTTGTTAGGGTTTTAAAAATTTCTCTAGAAAGCATCTTGTCTAAGGAAAAGTCTTTTGGTAAAGAAAAATCAAACTACATCTTCTCAACCTAACAAAAAAAGTGTTCTGTTCATGAGAATTGAGTTTTTCTAGTATTTCTAGTGTTCTGCTATCTTACTTTCTCCCACTATCCCTTTAAAGTATCATGCTCATTACACTGTTCAAACCCAGAGCAAAATCACCTTAAGGTGATACTTAAAGACTAAAAGAAGAGGAAAAGAAAAACAATAGAAACAGACATTGAGATGTCTAGATATGAACTATAGGTTTTGGAATCTCTTTTTTTAAAAAAATCTACTTCTTTAGCCTGGTTTCACATCTCAGGAGTGACATAAATGAGATCCACCAATACCACTTTTGCAACAATCCATAAAATACATTTCTGCCAGCAACCACCTAGCATCTCATGGACATATTCATAGCCACAACTACATACCCATAGACATTCATGTGTGCGCGTGCACACACACACACACACACACACACACACACACACATACACACACACATGCACAAAGACATAAACAGGAATCTCAGGGAAATCTTTAAAATAAAATAAAAATAAAATAAATATAAAATAAAATAGAATAAAAAATTCTGGTTTGGATGGATCGTCATTGCTTACTAAATAATTGTTCTTAATAGTTGAATAGTATACAAAGCTTACTGATATTCATAATGGATACCAAAATTAGCCGCAGAACACAGATTAAACAAATAAGCATGTGTGCTAAGTAAGTATAATAGAATTAAATGCAAACATGAGGAAGATATTCTTTTTTTTAATTAAATATTTTATTTGAGTTTTACAATTTCCCCCATCTTACTTCCCTCCCCCACCCCCCACAGAAAACAATCTGTCAGTCTTTATTTTGTTTCCATGTTGTACATTGATCCAAATTGAGTGTGATGAGAGAGAAATCCCATCTTTAAGGAAGAAACAAAAAGTATAAGACATAACAAGATCAGACAATAAGATATCTGGATTTTTTCCTAAATTAAAGGGAATAGTCCTTGAAATTTGTTCAGACACGACAGTTCTTTATCTAGATACAGATGGTATTTTTCATTGCAGAGAGCCCCAAATTGTCCCTGACTGTTGCACTGATGGAATGAGCAAGTCCATCAACGTTGATCATCGCTCCCATGTTCCTGTTAGGGTGTACCATATTTTGCTGTTTCTGCTCATCTCACTCAGCATCAGTTCATGCAAATCCCTCCAGACTTCCCTGAATTCCCATCTTTCCTGGTTTCTAATAGAACAATAGAGGCATAGTGGATAAAGCACCGGCCTTGGAGTCACGACTACCTGGGTTCAAATCAGGCCTCAGACACTTAATAATTACCTAGCTGTGTGGCCTTCAGCAAGCCACTTAACCCCATTTGCCTTGCAAAAACCTTAAAAAGAAAAAGAACAATAGTGTTCCATGACATACATATAGCAGTTTGCTAAGCCATTCCTCAGTTGAAAAGAAAATATTCTAAACATGATAATTGTCATCTGTATACAACACATCCCACTCTCCAGTTTACAATTCTAGCCTGCAGCTATTTTTGCTTGACTATAAGATATCATAATTTCTATGTCCTTACATGTAAAAATGGAATATTACAAGTGGTTTTTCTTTTTGAACCATTGTCCTTTTTAACACTTCCCAGAGAATCTTTCCCACCTTGGAGACTAATGATCTACCTACAGTTATTTTTCTATCATGTGTTACTATTTCTTTTAATAATACTGTTTCTTCTCCACAGAGACCCATTCTTCCATATCAACTTGCTACACCTGGAACTTAGGCTGGATCCATGATTTAGAAATAGTTGTTTATTATTATGCAAAGAATAGTTGGTACAAAAGAACCACTTCAAAAATCTGTGACATTCTTCTTCATAAGTAAAGTGAGCAAGTGGATTAAAACTCAGAGGACTCATGGACTCATGTGACAAAGGGAAAATTACATTTCTTGGTTACCAGAGGTCTTTTTTTTTCCCTTCATGATATTCTACGTAGATATTTTATAGTTTTTCTGCTTATGTCCTTGTAGAACTTTGAATCTGCCTTTCTTCTTTAAATACGGTAATATTCCTGGTACTTAATGTAGATGTTGTCATCAGTAGTTACTGTCCTAAAGATTAGACTACAATGCTAATAGAAATATGGAAAATTTATTATTTTCTTGATCTCCCAGGGTCCTTCTCATACCCAAGGTATTGGGAGTGGACAAAGGGTGAGACCTTAACCTCCTTTCCAGGACTTGATCAGAATGACTCCTGAATTTCCACTATTTTAATCTCTCAGTTATAGAAATAAAAATTATTCATTTGGAAAAATCATTTTTCCTCAATCAATCTAAACAAACATTTCGGTGTAATATCACACCATTTCATTAAATTGTTTTCAAGGACTTCTCGTATGTATTTTGTTTAAATCATGAATGAAGCATGATTCATTTGGTTAAGGTATCAGAGAGTCATTAACTTTGAGATGAGATTTCATTGACTTTTATCTTAACTGTTTTAGATTAGGTCTAACTCAGGGAAGTCCTTAGATAGTTTAGATTAACTACTGGAATAAAATGAGACCTACTATCATTCAATCATTTTAAAAAGGATTTATAATTAGTCATAACAAGACAGAGAGAGAAAGAGAGAGAGAGAGAGGGAGAGAGAGAGAGAGAGATTTTTCAGCAAGGAAATGTGTGAAAAACACTCAAATAATCTAATTGAGTAAAACTCTCTTGCCCAAGTTGTCCATTTTGATCAAGTGGTAAAGGGGATACAAAACTTCGCTGAAGAAAATAATTTCTTAAAAATTAGAATTCGCCAAGTAGAACTGATCACATCAAGATACAATAAAAAAAATTAATAGAATAAAAAACAAGGAAATGTGAGATAGCTCATAGAAAAATAACTAAAATGGAAAATAAATGAAGGAGAAATAATTTAAGAATCACTGAACTTTCTGTTTACAGAGATGTAACAAGCTGTGTTCTATCACTGTCCTAGTAACATTAATCCATGAAGGAATAGATTGATTGGTTCTACCCTTTATCCCCAGAGCAAGATAACTTGATATCACAGTCAAGCTACTAATGAAAATCTGAATAGTGCCCACCTCTGACAATTTTGTGCCAATTTTTTCCATTTTCTTTAGGTCACAATGCCATAAGTTTCTGGAAGGGAATTAATTGATTTTTTAATGGGAAAAAATACTTTAGGTACTATGTCTTGGCACTCTAGTTAATGTGTGTGTTTGCGTGTGTGTATGTGTGTTGTGAGAGAGAGAGAAAGAGAGAGAGAGAGAGAGAGAGAGAGAGAGAGAGAGAGAGAGAGAGAGAGAAAGCTGAGCAAATACATTGATAAAAATCAACAAGAATCCAAACAAAACAAATTCACCATTCATTGACCTTTCTATTGGGTACAAGTATGAGTATTAAACCAAGTACTTGGGCCAATTTGTTCTTCCTTGTTAGTTATAATTACCATGGAAGCTTGCTAATGGTGAACTGTGGAACTATAATGTAGGAAATCATGATAAACAAGAAAGAAAACTCAGGCCATAAATTTTAACCAAAAATATTATTTGATATTTTGCTAACTGCTTATAGAAAAATGATTATAAAGTTCTAAGATTTCAATCTTCTGTCTTAATGACACACAAACCCTATAAGCCTGCCTCACCAAAATGTGACTGGAACCTTTTAGGAAATGGTAGACATATTTATGTGGTCCTCATGTCTCTTTGCCTTGTACTCTTTTTTTAAAGTTTTTGCAAGGCAATTGGATTAAGTGACTTACCCAAGGCTACACAGCTAGGTAATATTTAGTGTCTGAGGCCAGATTTGAACTCAGGCACTCCTGACTCCAGGGCTGGTGCTCTATCCACTGTGCCACCTAATTGTCCCTTACCATGTAGTGGACAGAAGAAACCAACAAGTTTCTGGTAGGAGTAATTGCCTTCTAGATTTCTGTGAAACAATTTGGTTATTGATTGTTCCAGAATGCACAAAATATCAGAGAATCTCCACTACTATAGAACTATTTGCATCTGTGCCCAATTAGTACAGTATAATATTTCCTAATCTGATTCAAACCTTTCAGGTCCTCATATGCCTCTCCAATTTCTGTGTGTCCAGAGTACAGAGAAGGCTGGTTTCTGTGATGTCTCTCATAGCTTCCTTACTCTGATACATGTTTGGAAACCTCTAATGGTCCCAGGAAGATAGCAAACAACTTTAAGATAATATATTATGAACAGAAATATTGTATGTTGAAGAACTATGAATGACTTGATTATTCTCAGCAATACAATGATTCAAGATCAACCCAAAGATCTCGTGATGAAGCATGCTACCCACTTCCAAAGAAAGAACTAATATTGTCTGGAAACAGACTGAATCATTCTTTTTTTCTTTTTTTCTTTTTTTCCCCTCCTTTTTTCTTTTAAACTTCTAATACAAAGTGACTAATTAGGAATTATTCATGACTCCACTATATTGGTTACTTACTTAGAGGGGAGGAATGAAGGGAGGGAGAGAAAAATAAAATTCAATATAGAAATCTTTTTTTAATGTTCTTACTTTCCCAGCTTCATTTTTTTTGGAGTGGTCATTCTTGGTCTCTTTTCTTCATCTCTCTCTTAATAACTTGATGCATAATGTCTCAGTCAAACAATGACCTGGAAAAGACCTAGTTTTAAAAGACCTACATCTCCCATTGCATCCAGGATCATCTCCAGTTGACTGATCCACTTCTGGCCACTGGACCCAGATGGCTCTGGAGAAAAAGTGACACCAATGACTTTGCACAGCACTCCCTCATTTAAATCCAACTTTCTTGCATGTCATTCCATCACTTTTCTGATGTTATGATCTTCTTTGAGAACTAAATTCAAACAACATACAAAGAAAAGGAGGTGAAGGAATGGCTGATTCTTCACTCTCACACAATCAATCAAGAAACATTTAATAAGTGCTTACTATGTGCTGGGCTTGTTCCTACTCAAGACACAGAGTTGGGTAAAGAAATATATTTTACACAGGGAAGCAGGAGCAAAATGTGTGAAGTGAAATGGATAAGTTATGGGAAGATAGATTGAGTGATTAGTTTTTAAGCACTATCAAATCTAACTTTTTATAACTATCTGGTGACAAAGAATGAAAATCTGGGAAGATATCCATGAATTGAAGAAAGAATGATCAAGTTATAGCATATAAATGTGATGAAATAATTTTGTGCCAAACTCTTATGAACATAATGAGCAACCAGGATTATACAAGTATTGTATACAAGTCTAATGATAAAACATGCTATCCACACCTCCTGACAGAAAGGTGAAGACTTCAGAGAAAAAAAAATTTGAACATGGTCATTGTTGAAATTTATTCTGATTGACTATATATGTTTGTAATGTCATTTGTTTTTGTATTCTCAACTGAAAGAAGAGATGGGGAGGGTCAGAAGTATGATCTTTGGCTGATTGAAACAAAAAAATCATTTTTTAAAAAAGAAAGATTTGAATTTATAACAGAAATATGGATTTGATTCAATATAAGCACTTAAGTAGTTTTTTCCAGTTATATCTACCTCTTCAAGACCTCATTTGGAATTTTCTTGTGAAAGATACTTGCCATTTCCTTTTCCAGTTCATTTTACAGATAAGAAACTGAGGCAAACAAGGTTAAGTGACTTGTCTAGTATCATAAAGAGATAATTTGTATTCAGGCACTTCTGACTCCAAGGCAAACACTCTATCCACTGTGCCACCTAGCTACTCTAATGTACATATAGCAATTCATACTGGGAAGACAGAGAGCATCTAGCTAATGGTCTGTCCTATTACTTTCAGTCTGAATAGAAAGAAATGCTAATCTCTTTCATTTTATTTTATTTTAAAATTATTTTAAAAATTATATTTTTCAAGAAAAGCATTGGTTGTGGTGGGACTAGCAAGCAACAAACAATTCCATGAAGAAAAAAAAATAGTATTTTAACAAGTACAAAAAGACATATTACTTATGTGGGAGTTTTTCTTGTATCTGCTATTTGTTATGTATTCATCCAAGCTGAGGTTAGAATTAGCAACTGGATGGTGGTGATGATGATGATAATGAAGATGATGATGATGATGAGAAAAAAGAATCCCCTTTTGAAACTGTTTGATCTTGAACTATATAAATAAGCAGTTGATAATAAAAATGAGAAAGGGACAAAGAATGTTATTAACTGATTATAATAATTTTATCCAGAAGTTTAAGCAAAGAAACTAAAACAGCCAGGATGTGCCTTAATCAGCATGAATCTATCTAGTTGATTTGTAATATGGAGAGAGATGAGTGACAGAGTTAATACTGGCTTGGAATATAGTCATTTTAAAATTATAATAAAGAAATCTGGACAACTGTGAGCAGTAGTTTTATTAAAGCAAGAGAAGCAATAGAGGATAAAAGTGGCTTAAATCAATTTGATCATCAAACTGGCAAAATAATCCAAAGAACATTCAGAGATGAATATAGAACTACAAGTAAACTTAACAAGAATGCAAAATAATGAAAAACTTTTTTCGCCATCAGTGACAAATGAGCCATAACATTGAACCAATCACAATTTCAGATGAGTTAATAAAGAAGGTAGAAGGATGGGAAGAAATGAAAGTAGATGGATTGGAATTTATCATGTATATGTGTGCATGTGTGTATATAAATGTATGTACATGCACACACAAACAAATAGACATATAGCGTTAGAAATAACACAAGTATTAAGGTGTTAGTGAATCAGATTATCTACAAGCTGAAGGAGAGGAAGATATCAAAGCATATGGTAAAATTCCTGGACTTCATTAATACCAAAAAAAAGGTTGCTATAAAAATCAATAACTACTTTCATCTATATGTGTCATATTTACTCAAATCAAGGCTTGTACAAACCAATATTTAAATGTTCCATATCATTACCATTTCATAATTTAAAGATATAGAGAACATGTGATCCTAGTTTGCTAATTGATTTTATAAAAACACTTGGATTCAATAAAACACTTCTTTACTGTTATTATTTTTGCTTAGCATTTTGTTTTGCACCTATTACATGTAAAAGCAATTTTTAACATTTGTTTTTAAAACTTAATTCTAAATTCTTTCTTTTTTTCTTCCCACAACCCTCAATTGAGAAAGCAAGAATTTCAGTACATGTTATACATGTGTAGATATGCAAAACATTTTTCCTTATTTGTCATGTTATAAAAGGAAACAGACAAAACATTCAAGAAAATAAAATTTAAAAAAGTTTCCTTCAATCTTTATTCAGATACAATCAATTTTTTTCTCTGAAGATAGACAACGTTTTTCATCATAAGTATTTCAATATTGTCTAATGGTATTGGTGAAATACGGTGGTATTAGTGAAAATAGCTATCATTCACATTACTGTTACTTTGCAAACAGTACATGCTTTTGGGTATCAGCTCATGTAGTTCTTTCTAGGTTTTTCTGAAGAGTGTCCTGCTCATCATTTCTTATAGCAAAATAGTATTCGATCATAATCATATACCACAATTTGTTCAACTATTCTCCAATTGAAGGACATTCCCTCATTTTCCATTCATTGTTGCCACAAAAAGAATTACTATAAATAATTTTTACATATAGGTCCTTTTCCCATAAATCTCGTTTTGACTACAGATCTCATAGTGGCATTGCTAGGTCAAAGGGTATGCATGGTTTTATAGCTCTTGGATGTAGTTCCAAATTGTTCAACAGAATGGTTGAATCAGATGACAACTGTACCAACAGTGCATTAATGTCTCATATTTCTCACATTCCCTTTAACATTTGTCATTTTCCTTTTCTGTCCTATTAGTCATGAGGAAGGACCTCAGATTTGCTTTAATGTACATTTCTAAACAATAGTAATTTGGAGCATTTTTTCACATTGCTATAGATAGCTTTGATTACTTTATCTGAAAGATGTTCATATCTTTCAATCACTGATCAAGTATAGATTGGTTCTTTATGAATTTCACTCAGTTCTGTATGCTTCTTATCTCCTTCTCTTTCTACTTTCTGTAGGGTGAGATAGATTTCTATGCCCAACTGATTCTGCAGCTTATTCCCTCTTTGAACCAATTCTATTGAGAATAATGTTCAATCACTTCCCCTAATCTTCCCTTCCACAGGAAAAGCTTTTCCTTGCCTCTTTTATGTGAAAAAAAATATATATACATACATATATATACATATATATATATATATATATATATATATATATATATATATATGTATACACACACCCCTAACTCCTCTAATAATCAGAAGGTTTTAGTGAGTTAAAAATATCATCTTCTCATATAGGAAGGTAAAACAGTTTGAACTTAACTAGTCCTTATGATTTCTTGAATGTCAAATTTTCTATTTAGCTCTGGTCTTTTCATCAAGAATTTTTTTTCCTGCTTAATATTTTATATTTATGGTTCCAACTAGGTAGTTTTCAACCATCATTTTTATAATGTTTTGAGTTTCACATTACTCTCCCATTCTTCCCCCTTAATAGAAAGCATTCTAACAGAGTACATATTATAGACTATATATGTTTAGGTTTTTTTTTAGTTTTTTTTTTTTTTGCAAGGCAAATGGGGTTAAGTGGCTTGCCCAAGACCACACAGCTAGCTAATTATTAAGTTTCTGAGACCATATAGACTATATATGTTAAACATACACCCATATTATTCTTGTTGTCAAAGAAGAATCAAATAAAAAAGGAGAAAAAAGTCCAAAATACATAAAAGAAATTTTAAAAATTAAAATAGTTAGGATTCAGACTCCATGGTTCCTCTTCTGAATATGGATGGTATTTTCTATCACATGTCCTTTAGAATTGTTTTTGATTGTTGCACTAATGGAGAGCAAACTCATCAGAACTGATCATCAGTGCTGCTGTTAGTGTTTATAATTTTCTTCTGGTTCTGCTCACTTCATTCAATAAAAGTTCATGCTAGTCTTTCCAGACTTCCCTGAAATCCTGTCCCCCATGATTTTTTCTTCTTAATTTAATTTAATTTTTCCAATTACATGTAAAGATAGTTTATAATATTCATCCCTTGTAAGTTTATGAGTTCCAAATTTTTCTGCCACCCTTCTTTCCCTCCCCTGCCTCCTAAAGTGACAAACAATCTGGTAAAAACTGTACATGTACATTCATGTTTAACATATTTCCAATTTAGTCAAGTTTTGAAAGAAGAAATAGAATTGAGAATAATAAGAAAAATAAGAAAAAAGTACTTCACATTTACAATTATGAATACTAACTCTGTATTTCCCTCTGTGCTATCTTTCCCATTTATACTTTTCTCTTTCCTTTGCCGTTATCACTCCTCACCATGGTTTTGCTTCTAATTGCTGCCTTTCAATCAGTCCTTTCTATCAGTTCTTTTTCCTGTCCTCCCTTTCCCCATAATTTTCTCTGTTAACTTTGATTTTAGCCTTACATTTATTTTCAGCCTCCCTTTCATCAGCCCCTTCTGCATTCTTTCCCCTTCTCTCCACCATTTTCCTGTAGGGTAGGCAAAAATTTTAAACCAAATTGGTAATATATATTACTTCATCTTTGCACCAAATCTACATTAAGATTTACTCAGTGCTCACAACTTGCATTCTTTCCATCTGCTTTAATATGTCTTTGTGCCTCTTCATGTGGTGTTATTTATCCTCTAATTACTTGCCATCTCCTAGTTTAATCCTTGTTTTCTCTAATTACTTGCCTTCTCCCAGTATAATCCTTTTCATGAATTGATTGTTTTAAACCTGTCTTGCCACACCTACAACCTTGATCAAATTATGCTTCTTTTATCTGTCTGATAGAAGTACAATTCTCAAAGGTTGATTGGTTGATCAATTAATTTATATGCAACTACCTCATAGTCACTTCATACCCATTACTTCTGTCCAAATACACTCTCCTCAAATGTTCCATTAGAAATATAATTCTCATGAATCATAAATATCAGCAAATTAGATTCAATTTATACCACACCCTCTTTCCAAGTATCCTGTATACATTCCTCCTTAGCTAAAGTATCATATAAAGTGAAATCACTCACGAGCTAAACATTTAATCACAACACAATTTATATGCACACCCTTTGTCTAAATATTCCTTTCAATTTTCCTAAGAGAAATACAGTTCTCAAGAGTTACCAAAAATCCTCCCCTTTAGTTTACCTTTCTATGATTCTCTTGAGTCTTTTTATTTTCTTTTCATTTTTGCTGGTTTTTTTAGTCAAGTAAGTTTGAAAATTCTCTATTTTGGTTGAAAAAATATCTCTTTCCTGAAAGAATATATTGAATTTTGCAGGTAGCTGATTCTTGGTTGGAATATCATATTCTAGGCCTTCCTATCCTTTAAATGCTGAAGCCGATAAATCCTGCATAATCCTTCCTTATGTCTTTTATTGCTATTTTTGCTACTGCTTTGTCTGAGAGAAGGATTGCTACCTCTGCTTTTTTTTACTTAAGCAGAAGCAAAAAACATTTTGCTCCAACCTTTTACCTTTACTCTATATGTATCCCTCTGCTTCAAATGAGTTTCTTGTAAGCAGCATATTGTAGAATTTTGGTTTTTATCCACTCCGCTATTCGCATATATGTATATATATATATATATATATATATATATATATATATATGTATGTATTTGCAAGGGAAATGGGGTTAAGTGGCTTGCTCAAGGCCACACAGTTAAGTAGTTATTAAGTGTCTCAGACCGGATTTGAACCCAGGTACTCCTGACTCCAGGGCCACTGCTTTATGCACTACACCACCTACCCGCCCCTCGCTTATGTTTTAAGGGAGAGTTCATCCCATTCACATTCAAAGTTATGATTACTAATTCTTTGTTGCCCTCCATGCTTTCTTCCCTCTGTTTTATTTTCCCCATTCTCCCCCTTTATCCATATTCCACAGTATTTTCTTTCTGAATACCACCCCCTTCAGTGTGTTTGCCCCCCCTTCTTTCCCCTTTCCCTTTTCCCTTCCTTTCATTAGTTCCCTTTTCCCCTACTCCCCCTCCCTTTCTCCATCCCCCTCCCCTTTTAATACCTGTTTTTAAGTTAACCAAGTATGTGTAAATTGAATTTAAGCCAAGTCTGATGAGAAGAAGATTCAGGTGTTTCTCATCTGCTCCCTTCTTCCCCTCTATTACCATAAGTATTTTATACCTTTTAGTATAAGGAGCCTGGCTTTTCTTTCTGGGTTTTGTGGGTCAGATTTTTGTTAAGAGATTTGTTTCATATGATAGATGGGGAAACATCAGGAGACTTTAGAACTGTGCCTGTCTTATCTCTGCCATCTTGGCCAGAAGTCCTCTATGTCTTTAAGTGTGTATCTCACTACCCACCCCAGTAGTCTTTTGGGTTGGATATTCTTCTTGTAATCTTACCTCCTTTGTTGTGTAGAATATCATTCCAAGACCTCTTCTGTACTAGAATGGTAGCTACTAAATTTTGTATGATCTTCATTGTGACTCCATGGTATTTAAATTAGTTCTTTCTGAATACTTGTGTCTTCTTCTTGACCTAGGAACTTTGGAATTCTCCAAGGATATTGCTTCTGGAGCAGCTAGGGTGGGGGGATCCAAGAGGGACAGCTGTGGTTCATTGAGGTTAAAAAAATCACCAAACTTTGACTCAGGGAGGTACGAAAGGCCTACATTTTAATTCACAGAAGTTACGCAAAAAGTTTAAAAATTAGGTTCTTTGGATAAATAAAAAAATAGTGAGTTTCAATATTGCTGTGAGCTAAAGTGAAAGAGAGACTAAGAGGGAGGAAAACACTGATTCCTAATGAGAGAGAGATCCATGTGGGAAATCACATTTTTGTTACTTTACCAAGGTAAAGAAGGTAAATTTCTAGGAAGATAGTAAGGTTAAGAAAAAGTATCAGTTACAAGCTGTGCTAAGAATAACACAGACAGTTTAGAAAGGGAAGGAAAGTAATCACAAGACAATGACTGACCTTAGATCAACAGAGATCCAGCCAAATGGATTTGGGACTAAATAGCACCAGCAGCATGGAGCTAAGATCATATGGATCAAACATGGAGAAGGGTGTTAGTCAAACTTTTATAGGGAGCCCAACCCACCTTCTGTGCAGGAAGGAGTTGAGGGAGGGCGTCAAGGAGTGACCCACCTGGATGTTACTGGAATCAGACATTCATCATGGAAAGCTTGGAGCCAGACAGATGGAGGAGGTATAGAGGGAAGGAGTTGAGATTGCTTTCTATTTTTCTTTGTTCTTAGTAAATTTACATTTGAGAAGAGAGTCAAATGAAACAATAGAGAGGGAATCAGAGGTCCATAGAAAATTTCTGACAAGTACAGATAATAGTTCCTTAATATTACAGGAAAGGCTAAACAAATATTTCTTTAATATTTCTCCTTCAACATATTACTGGGAGTTTTCATTTTGTGATTTCTTTCAGAAGGTAATTAGTAGATTATTTTCATTTTTCACTTTAAGATATTTGGATAGTTTGCCTTCATACTTTACTGAAATATGATTTCTGGGTCTTTTTAAAATTAGGGTTTTAGGTACTTTAATTCTCCAATTATGTCTCATATATTTATATTTCAAATGAGTTATTTTTCCTGTGAGATTTTCCTCACATTCCCATTTTTTTCATTCTTTTGACTTTGTTTCATTGTTTCTTGATGTCCTCTTTCCCTTGATCAATTCCAATTTTTAAGAAGTTATTTTTGATAAAAGGGGGCAGAGCCAAGATGGGAGCAGGAGAACAATCTTTCTTAGGTGTTCTCTCCAAAATATTTCAAAAGTTTTGACTCTAACTAAATTTTCAAAAGACAGAACCCACAGAAAGATCCATTGAGGTAATTCTCCAGCCCAAGATAACCTGGAAAATAGTGGGAAGGCAATGGTCCATGGGGTTGGAGGGGGCAGCAGCATGCCAGAATGAAGGAGCTTCACCTTTCCAGGAACTGTCCCAGGTCAACTGGATCCCTGGGAATCCCAGCTCCTGGCAGCAGAAGCAGTTTCCTGACCTGCCAATCCAGGGATCACCAAGCACAATTTGGAAGATCAGCAAGAAGCCCTCTGCCAGAGCAAGCATGAGGTCCAGGCCAGCATGGCCCTCCTCAGCATAGTCTCAACACATCCTAGATCCCAGGAAACAGAGCTGGCCAGCAGGGAGCTGGCCAGCAGATGCTATCTGAGCACTAAGCACACAGAAGATAAGGAAGTGGAGGGAGACTGCCGATTTCTGTCCTCTGTCCCTGGGACAGGACCCTGGGGCTTTGACCATATTCAGACCCTGGTCGCAGTCTGGGGCCCCCATAGGGCACAGACCTTCTTCACAGCCCAGGGAAGAGGGGTGAGCTTGTGGTCATCCACAGACCAAAGCACAGAACAGGAGAGCAGTCAGAGTCTCTCTTAAGACCTTGAAGGAACTGAGGTCTTTGTAGGGGTGGCCCATTAATGCTCAAACGTTCAGGAAGTACCCTAAAACCAGGCACGGCTGGGGAAATGAGTAAACAGGAAAAAAAAAGAAACTGACTATAGACAATTACTTTGGTCCCATGGAGGACCCAAAACACACACACACACACACACACACACACACACACACACACACACACACACGCTGAAGATGATATAGTCCAAGCTTCTGGATCTAAACATTTCAAGAAATGTAGAAGTTGGGCTCAAGCTATGACAGAGCTCAAAAAAGGATTTTGAGAAATCAAGTAAGGGAGTAGAGGAAAAATTGGGAAGAGAAATATGAGAGAGATGCAGAAAAAATATGAAATCAATGTCAGCAGCTTAGTCAAGGATATCCAAAAAAAAATGCTGAAGAAAATAACATTAAAAACCAGTTTAGGTCAAATGGATAAAAACAGTTCCAAAACTTAATGAGGAGAAGAATGCTTTAAAAAGTAGAATTGACCAGATTGAAAAGGAGATGAGAAAACTCTGAGAGAAACAAATCCTTCAAAAAAAATTAAAAAAAAATAAAAAAGCAAAGAAAAACAAATCCTTCAAATTCTAAAGGAAACTGATGACTCTGCAAGAAATCAAAACACAATAATTCAACAAGAAAAGAATAAAAAAACCAGAAGAAAATGTGAAATATCTCTTAAAAACAACTAATCTAGAAAACAGATCCAGAAGAGATAATTTTAAAATCATTGGGCTCCCTGAAAGTCATGATCAGGAAAAGAGTCTTGATCTCATTTTTAAAGATGAACCTTGCTCTGATATCCTAGAAGCAGAGAGAAAAATAGAAATTGAGAGAATCCACCAATCTCCTACGGAAAGAAATCTAAAAAAAACCAACCCCCAGGAATATTATAGCCAAGTTCCAGAACTCCCAAGTCAAACAGAAAATATTACAAGGAGCTAGAAGGACACACCTCAAACATTGTGTAGCTACAGTCGGGTTCACACAGGACTTAGCAGCAACTACATTATGGGCTTGTAGGGCTTGGAATATAATATTCTGGAAGGCAAAAGAGCTTGTAATGCAACCAAGGATCAACTACCCAGCAAAACTGAACATCCTCTTTCAAGGGAAAAGATGGAATATCAGTGAAACGGGAATTTTAAATGTTCCTTTTGAAACAGCCAGAGCTGAACAGAAAGTTTGATAGTAAGTACAGGATTCAAGTGAAGCACAGAGAGGTTGGATGAGAAGGGTAAATTATGAGGCATTTGTTGATGAATTGTGTGTATTCATGCATGCATAGATGATACTGATAATACTCATATGAACCTTCTCATTTAATAGAGCAAGTAGAAGGAGCTTTTATAGTTGAGGCACAGAAGAGAACTGAATTTTAAGGTATAATATATTGTAAAAATGGAATCAATGGGTGAAAAGGAAATGTACTGGGAGTAATAAAGGAGAGGTAGAATACACTAAAATATTTCATGTAAAAGAGTCAAGAAATAACTTTTGAAATGATATGGCAGGGAGGAAGGTGAGGGGAATGAGGGAGCCTTCATTCTCACCAGAAATGGAACAGAGAGGAAATACCACACACACTCAATAGGGTAAAGAAATGTAGAAGAAAAAGGAGAAAAGGGGGATGGGGGAAGGGAGGGAGGATGTAGGAAATAGAGGAGAGGGTAGATCATAGAAGAGGATAGTCAGATAAAACATCTTTTTTTTTTCTTTTTTGCAAGGTGGTGGAATTGGGTGGCCTGTCCCAGGACCACAGGTCAGGTACTTGCTGGGTCTCTGGGGTGTCATGTAAGCTTCTTGGCCCCAGGGTTAGTCTTCAGTCCACTATGCCATTCAGCTGCCCCACAGCACATTTTTGAAGAGGGACAGAGTGAATGGAGAGAGAAAATATAATAGACGGTAGTGGGGAGGTGCAGCTAGTGGCACAGCAGATAGAGCACCAGCCCTGGAGTCAGGAGTACCTGAGTTCAAGTCTGACCTGAGACACTTAATAATTACCTAGCTGTGTGGCCTTGGGTAAGCCACTTAACCCCATTTGCCTTGCAAAAGACAAAAAAATTAAATGTGATAGTGGGGAGGAATGTATGGATAGAATTATAATCAGCAATAGAAACTGTGGAAAAATATGGAAGTAACTTCTATGATGGAGACAGAGCTGATGGTATCAGAACACAGCCTGAAACACATTTTTTTCTCATTCTTTCATTCACTTTATTTCTCTTGAGGTTTTATATTTTGTGGGGGTAGGGGATATTATGTTTACTCTTACAACAAGAATATTTTAGTAATGTGTAAAAATTGAAGAAAAAATGGGGCAGATATATGGAAGGCATATCAAGAGTGTGGTTCAAAATACAAACACTGCCTACACAATTATGTCACATTTATGTCTTTGTAATTGCAGTTGTAGTAGCTTGAAATAGCATACCTTGAACCTAACTGTGCCTTGCAATTGAAAGGAACTCAAAATCTTTCCCTTAATCCTAATTCCTCATATTGAAGATGACTAATCTGTAAACATGTTTATCAAAAATATGTATGTACAATGCTAACCTGACTATTCGCTGATGAGAGGAGGCAGGGCGAGAAGAGAAGGTGGAAGCAAATTTTATAATTAAACATACACATGTGCCTATGTATGAAATAATTAATTGATTGAGTTTCAAAATAGAAAACCGTTTTCTTCAGTGAGATTTTTATACATCTTTTTCTATTTGACTAAGTCCTAATTTTAAGGAAATATTTTAACATTTTTATGACTTTTACCAAACTGTTGTCTTTTTTTATTAAAAAATCTTATTTTTTTCCAATGAAAATTTTTTAAAAAAATGTTTGAATTACAAACTCTCTTCCTCCCCCACATTGAGAAGGCAACCCATTTGAAATGTTATATATGAACAGTCAAACAAAGCAAATTTCCATATTTATATTATGATTTCTATACCTAACTGAGTATGTATGTTATTACCTCTTTGAGCCAGTTCTAATGGGAGTAAAGGTCAAGCATTATCACATTTTCTCTTTCAATAAAAAAGTCCTTCCTTTCATCCTTTTATGTAATTTATTTTATCCCATACTATCTTTTCTTTCCTTCTTTTAGTGCAACCTTTTTTTCTCTCATCTCTTAATTCTATTTTTTAATTTTATTTATCATTTCATCTAAGTCAATTAATATCTTCATGCTCTATATATGCCCCTTCTACCTGCCCTAAAAATTATAAAGTTCTTAGGAGTTAAAATATCATCTTTCCATGCAGAAATATGAACAGCTTAACCTTATTGAATCGCTTGTGATTTCATTTTCCTGTTTACCTTTTTATGCTTCTCTTCAATCTTGTTTTTTAAAGTCAAAATTTCTATTCAGCTCTGATGTTTCCTTTTGGAATGCTTGAAAATGCTCTATTTCATTGAATGTTCGTTTTTCTCCTGAAGGAGTATACTTAGTTTTGCTTGGTAGTTGGTTCTTGCTTATAATCCTTGCTTCTTTGCCCTCTGGAATACCAAATTCCAAGTCTTCTAATCTTTTAATGAAACAGCTACTAAATCTTATGCTATCCTGATTGTAGTTCATGCCTTTTGAATTATTTCTTTCCAGCTACTTGCACTATCTTCCCCATAACCTTGGAACTCTGGAATTTGGTTATAATATTCCTGGGAGTTTTCATTTTAGAATCTCTTCAGGAGATGATTAATGAATTCTTTCAATTTCTATTTTATTCTATGGTTCTAGGATATCAGGGAAATTTTTTCGAAAATTTCTTTAATGATAATGTCTAGACTTTTTTCTGATAATGGCTTTCAGGTAATCCAATCATTTTAAAATTATGTCTTTTCAGTCTGTTTTCCTATTCAGTTGTTTTGCCAATGAGATATTTCCAGTTTGCTTCTATTTCTCATTCTTTTGACTTTTTTTCTCACTTTTTTTTTGTTGCTGTCTCAGAGAGTCAGTAATTTCTACTTGCTCAATTCTAATTTTTAAGGAGTTATTTTCTTCAATGAGCTTTTGTACCTCCTTTCCCATTTGGCCATCCTCTCCTATGATCTACCCTCTCCTCTATTACCCACATCCTCCCTCCCCTCCCCCATCCCCCTTTTCTCCTCTTTCTTCTAGATTTCTATACCTTATTGAGTGTGTATGGTATTTCCTCTCTGAGCCATTTCTGGTGAGAATGAAGGCTCCCTTATTCCCCTCACCTTCCTGCCTGCCACATTATTTCAAAAGTTATTTCTTGACTCTTTTACATGAAATATTTTAGCCTATTCTACCTCTGCTTTCTTACTCCCAATAAATTTTTTTAAGGAGTTTTTTCTTCTGTATTTAAGGAGCTTTTTTCCTTTTGCATGTTTTATGCTTCCTTTACAAAGCAGTTGATTCCCTATTAATGCTTTTCTTGCATCATTCTCATTTTCCCAAAATCTTTTCCTCTTTATCTCCTATTTGAGTATTGAAATCCTTTTGAACTCTTCTGGGTTCATGAGACCAAGTCACATTTTCCTTTGTTGCTTTAGTTATAGCTGTCTTCCCTGGTACAGTAGTAACTTTCTTTGGTCTGATTCTTTGTTGTTGTTTGCTCATTTTTTCAGTCTATTTCTTGACTTTTAACTTTATATTAAAATTGATCTCTGTTCCCAGGCTAATTTTTGACCTACTGTTTTTAAAGATAGATTGGGTGTGTGTGTGGGGAGAAATGGTGTAAATTTTTAGTTCTTCCAAAGTGATATGCTCTCTGGTTTTTACACAGGGCCTTTCTTCTCTTGTAACTGTGACCATTCCCTTCTGTCGTCAATATGACCTGACTTGGGGCTAATAGAAGGGTCCACAGAATCTCTTTCTAAGCAGATAATGAATCTCCTTATCATTACTGAGTGCTTGAAATTGTTCCCCACTTCTATTGCCATTACTATAGCCCACTTTTGTTGCCACTACCTTGCGCTTCTTCTTCTTCTGCCACACTCCAAGAAGAAGAATTCCAAAAACACAACTTTTCCTCAAAGTTTTGAGCAAGGGTGCAGAATATAGATCAACAAAGTATGGAAATACTACCTGGGTGGCATGCAGCAGGGGTTCTTTGGGCTCTGCAATTGCTATAGTCATTGTGAAGACCTGGCAAGAATCTTCAAACTAGGTAATTGGACTCATACCATTGATTGAGTAAATATCACAACCAATGTCATAAAATATTGCTTTGAATCTAAGAAATAGATATCATGGCATATCTGACACTACTTAATAACAGCTTGTTCCATAAGACGTCTTTATATCATTGAAGGGAAGCACCATCAAGACAAATTTGAAAAAGTAATTCTCCATCTCCTGGAAAAGAATGAGTGGCATTAATGTGGAGAAACCAAATATATTACCATCTTGTGTACTGCATCTTAATAGCAATAATTAATATAGTTCTTTAAAGTCTACTAAGCACTCTAAAAGTGATCATCACAAATACCCTGCAATGAAGAAGATAAAATTCACATTTTGCAAATGAAAAATTGATATTACGGCAGATTATAAGTAACTTGTCCATGGCCACACAGCAATTAAGTGGCTCGGTTTGTATGGGAACTCATTTTTTAACTTCAAGTCCAGTTTTCTACTAACTAAGTTACCAAATTTACCCCTATGTCTGGATTAGAAGAAATAAGAGATGAAATTGATCATCTAGAGAGGGCTAAGTGAAAGCAATTTATAACTGTTCTCAGAGGGCAATAAAAGTATATATACCCTTTGATCCAACAATATCACTGTTGAGTCTGTATTCTTAAGAGATCATGAAAAACAGAAAAAACTCACATGTATAAATCTTTTATAATAACTGTCTTTGTGGTGGCAAAAAATTGGAAATTGAGGGGATGTCTATAAATTGAAGAAAGTCTAAGGAAGTCATGGTTGGAATAATAAATAAATAAATTTTAATTTTAAAAAATTGCTTAAGAAAATGTGAGAAGGGGTGGCTAGGTGGTGTAGTGGATAAGCACCAGCCCTGAAGTCAGGAGTACCTGAGTTCAAATCCTGTCTCAGGCACTTAATAATTACCTAGCTGTGTGGCCTTGGGCATGCCACTTAACCCTTATGCCTTGCAAAAGCCTAAAAACAAAAAAAAAACATGAGAAAAGAGCAGCTAGGTGGCACAGTAGATAGAGCACCAGCCCTGGAGTCTGGAGGACCTCAGTTCAAATGCGACCTCAGACACATAATAATTACTTAGCTGTGTGACCTTGGGCAAGTCACTTAACCCCATTGCCTTAAATAAAAATTTTAAAAAAGCAAAAAAACAAAAAAAATGAGAAGCAGAAGCTTGTCTGAAACAGACAAGCACCCACTGTGTGCCTATTAAGTAGTTACTTATGTGCTTGTCACAAAGTTCTTGGGATACAGTTATTAAAAATAATTAGTAATTTCCCTCAAAAGATATGTAATCAAATGGGGAAAGGCGGCACACACACACACACACACACACACACACACACACACACACAGAGGGGTGTGTGTGTGTGTGTGTATGGATATAGATATGCATATCCAGTATATGCATATGTATGGATGTATTTATAAATATATATATATATACATACATATATATATATATATATATATATATATATATATATATATATATGTAACTTTTCCTTCCTGTTTTTCATCCCTCTTGGAATATAGACCTGGTAGTGGCATGGCTAGGTTGAAAGGCAGTTATAGCTTTATAGCTCTTTGACCATAGTTCCAAATTGGTCTACGGAGTTGTTGAATCTTAGCACAACTTAGTGCAACTCCAATTTTGATGTCTAATTTTCCTTACATTTCCTCTAATATTTGTCATTTTCTTTCTGTCATAAAAGTCAATCCAATTGGATAAGGTAATACCTCAGAATGGTCCTAATTTAACTTTCTCCAATCAATGATGAGTTAGCACTTTTTTTCACATGACCATAGATAATATTGATAACCCATCTGGAAACTGCTCATATCTTTTGATCATTTATCAATTGGAAATGGCTTTTATGTTTTATAAATTTGACTAAGTTCTCTTTGTTTAAGAAATGAGATCTTTATAAGAGAAACTTGTTTCAATATTTTTTCCCACAGTTACTATTGTTAGCTATATTTCTCTCCTTCCTATTGCCCCCCCATGACTATGTATTCTATTCTATTCTATCTCTCCTTTCAGCCTCTCCCTCCTCAAAAGTGTTTTGCATCTGACAACCCCTTCCACAATCTTCTCCCTGTTCTATCACCTTCCCCACTTTCTCCCATTCCTTTCCTCTCCTACTTTCCTCTAGGATAAGATAGATTTCTATGCCCAATTATGTATTTTATTCCCTCTCTGAGTCAGTTTCAATGATACTAAGCCTCATTAATTCCCCTTCAATTTCCCCCCTCTCTCACTTGACTGCAAAAGCTTTTTCTTACCTCTTTTATGTGAGGAATGTCAACATACCCCATTCTTCCTCTCCCCTTTTCCCTTTCTCCCACTACATTCTTCTCTCACCCATTAACTCCAACTTATTAATGTATTATTCCTTTATATGCAACTCCCAACTGTGCCATATCTATATATCCTCCTCCTGTACTAATAAATGAGAAAGTTCAAATGCATTATTAGTATCATCCTCCGTGCAGGAATATAAGCAGTTACAACATCTTTAAGTCCTTATGATTTATCTTTCCTGTTTTTTTTATGCTTCACTTGAGTCTCATATTCGAAGATCAAATTTTCTATTCAAATCTTGAGTTTTTCATCAGGAAAGTTTGAAAGTTCCCTTTTTAATTGAATGTTTACTTTTCCCCCTGAAATTGTATATTCAGTTCTGGGTGGTATATGATTCTTGTTTATAATCCTGGCTCTTTTGCCTTCTAGAATATAATATTATGAACCCTACAATCCCTTAGTGTAGAAGCTCCTAAATCTTGTGTTATCCTGCTTGTGAATCAACAATAACTGGATTGTTTCTCTCTGACTGCTTGCAATATTTTCTGCTTGACCTGGGAGCTCTGAAATTTGGCTATAGTATTCCTGGCAGTTTTCATTTTAGGATCTCTTTCTGGAGGGGATTGGCTGCTTCTAGAATATCAAGACAGTTTTGATAATAAGGGAATAATAAGATGATGGTTAAGCTCTTCTTTTTAATCATGTTTTCATGTAATCCAACAATTTTTAAATTATCTCTCTTGGATCTATTTTCCAAACAGATATTTCTCATTCTCTTTTAATTCTTTTGGTTGGGTAGTTTGAAGGAAGGGGGGGGGGGTGTTTTATTAGTGCTTGATTTCTCACCAAGTCATCAGCTTCCCTTTGGTCACTTCTATGTTTTAAGGAATTATGTTTTTCAAGTGTGCATTTGTGTCTCCTTTTCCCATTTAACCAATTCTGTTTTTAAAGTGTTCTTTGCTTTATTGGCTTTTTGGACATCTTTTTCCATTTGGACCAGCCTGGTTTTTAAGGATGCTACTTTTTTTTTTGTGTCTCTTTCACTTAAACTATTAACTCAATTTTCATGGCTTCCCACATCACTCTCATTTCTCATCTGAAATTTTCCTCTACCTCCTTTACTTGATTTTTTCAAAATCCTTTTTGAATTCTTCCATGACTTGAAACCAATTCTTATTTTTCTTGGAGTCTTTGGATATAGAAACTTTTACTTTGTTATCTTTTCTAATGATCTTCCTGATGATCATAGTAACTATATGGTCAGATATATTTTTCCTTCTGTTGGTTGCTCATTTCCCCAGCTATCGCTTGTTTTTAACTCTTTGTTAAGGTGGGATTCTGCTTCCAGGGTGGAGCATACATTGTCCCAAAATATTTTGATTTTTTTTTTTTGCAGCTTTTTTCAGAGTTACCTCTTGGGATCTGCAAGTTTTCAATTCTTCCAGGATCTTATGATATAAGGAGAGGTTTGTACCATCCTCCTGGCCTGTGCTCTGGTCTATGGGTGACTACAAGTATTTTTTTTCTGCTGAAACTGTGGGGAGGGTCCCTGTTCTTCTGTGGAAGCAAACCCTGTTGTACTTCTGCTCCTTTTCCTGGAATGGGAACCAAGACTGTGACCCAAATCAGAGTATGGGCAAAGCAGCAGAGTCCTACCCCAGTGATAATAAAGAGATCCCTTTAATCTCCTTTGACTGCCTTATTATCCATGAATTGAGAGCTCTGGAAGCAGATGCCACTGCTGGGCTCCCAAGGCCTGCTCCTGGTCTGTGCTGCTGAGGCTTGTGCTGTACTGTGCTCCACTCTCACCCTAATGTGACAGACTTTTCCTGCTGATCTTTTTTTCCCCCTTTTTATTAAAGATTTTATTTCAGTTTTACAATCCCCCCCCCCGTCTTACTTCCCTCCCCCCACCTCCCCACAGAAAGCAAATTGTCGGTCTTTACTTTGTTTCCGTGTTGTGCATTGATCCAGATTGAATGTGATGAGAATCATATCCTTAAGGAAGAAATACAAAGTAATCTGTCAGTCTTTACTTTGTTTCCATGTTGTGCATTGATCCAAATTGAGTGTGATGAGAATCATATCCTTAAGGAAGAAACACAAAAGTATAAGAGATAACAAGATAGCTGCTTTTTTGTCTAAATTAAAGGGAATAGTCCTTGAACTTTTTTCAAACTCCCTGGCTCTTTATCTGGATCCAGATGATATTCTCCATTGCAGACAGCCCCAAATTGTCCCTGATTGTTGCACTGATGGAACGAGCAAGTCTATCAAGGTTGATCATCACCCTCATGTTGCTGTTAGGGTGTACAGTGTTTTTCTGGTTCTGCTCATCTCACTCAGCATCAGTTCATGCAAATCTGTCCAGGCTTCCTTCCTGCTGATCTTCTAAATTGTCCTTGGCAATGTCTGAGCTGAGAGGTCTGGAACCAACCACTGCTGCCACTGACCCAGTCTCCCTGAAGTCTGTGCCTGGATTGCTAGGTGCCAGTTAGCTCAATCACAGTCATACTGCATTGTAATCTTCTCTTACCCTAGCACAACAGACCCTTCCCATCTATCTTCCAAGTTGCTTGGACTGGAAAATTGTTTCCCTTAGACATTTTGTGGGTTCTGCCACTAGAATTTGTTGAAAGACATTATTTAAAGGTATTTGGAATGCTCTGGGGGGAGAGCTCAGATGAGTCCCTGTCTTTATTCTGTTATCTGTTTATTCTGTTATATGGCTCTCATTTTTATTACATTTCCTGAAAGCAACAACCCCTCCTCATTCCTCTACTTGATTTCTGTTCACTACCTTGCCTTCCTTTTCCTTGATCTACTGCCTTTTCAAAAATTCCTCCCTTATCCACCTACCTATATCACTCCTCCCCATTGATCTACACAATCTTCTATATAGTCTCTTCTTGTAGTCCCTCAGTACACTCTCTATGCCCTCTTCTTATCTCTTACTGAATTGAAAGGGCTTTTATACTCTTCTATCTATATACATACAAACACTAACATACAAGCTCCACTTATACATATATATCAATGTATGCATGCATGTATGTATGTTGTTCCCTCTTTAACCGATTCCTATGAGACTAGGTTCCCAGAACTACCAGTTCTTTCCCTTCTAATTTCTCTGTATCAATAATTCCTCTCTCACTTCATTTATATAATGACCTTTTTTTGTCTTTACCTATAATATTTTACTTTTTTTGAAAGTTTTTTTGCAAGGAAATGGGGTTAAGTGGTTTGCCCAAGACCACACAGCTAGATAATTATTAAGTCTCCGAGGCCGTATTTGAATTCAGGTACTCCTGACTCCAGGGCTGGTGCTCTATCCACTGTATCACCTAGCTGCCCCCTACTATTTTACTTTTAAGAATCTGATCCTACTGAGCTGTAAACTATCCAATTATTAATTACAATCTAAAACATATGATTTACACATCCATGTATAGATAGTAAACAGTTTATCTCTATTGAGTCCCTTGTAATTAGTCTTTGATGTTTATCTTATATTTGTCTTGGCTCTTGTATGTCAAATGTTTTATTAAGTTCATGTTTTTTTGGCAACAAAATCCTGAAAATCTGGCAATTCATTGGGTGTCCATATTTTTTTTTTCGTTCAAGATTATGCTTAACTTGCTGGGCCACAACTCAGTTCTTTTGCTCTTTAATATGTTATGTTATAGTTCTTGTGTAATTCGAATTGACTCCTCCATATTTGAATTGTTTTTTCTTTTGTTCTTAATGTTTTCCCCTCACCCTGGGAGCTTTGGAATTTAGCTAAGATATTCCTGTCAGTTTTCCTCCTAGGATACCTTTTAGATAAATTTTTCTCTTGAACTAAAACTTCAGGACAATTTTCTTTAAAATTTTCTTTTCTTGATTATAGCTTTCAGGTAATCTGATTATTCTTATATTTTTCACTTCTTGATCTGTTCTCCATATTGGTTGTTTTCTTGCATTTTCTTTTTTTTTTTATCCATTACATTTTGTTTTATTATTTATTGGTCTCTTATAAGTTCATTGACTCTCTCTTGCCCAATTCTAATTTCTAGAGTCATTTTCTTTAAGATATTTTCCAGTTGTATTTTCACTTCATAATCTTTTTTTCTTGGATTGTTCTTATTTGTCTTTTTATAGTTTTTCCTCATTCTGCCTTATTTTATTTTTAAGGTTTTTTTTGAGTTCTATGAATTCTTTTTGAGTAAGTAAGTAGTTGATGTTATTCTTTGAAGTAGGAGAGGCTCTTTTTGCTTCAGGATCTTTCTCTGAACCCGGTCTTCTCTATTCCCATAGTAACTATGATTGGGTTTTTTTGTCTGTCTACTCATTAAAAAAAATTTTTTTTAACTGATTGATGTCATATTTACCTCCAGTTCTGGAGTGTGGGATATTGGTACCTCTGTTCTCAGAATGTTTATCCAGGGCCCAACCTCTGTACTACTTTCCCCCTCCAAGTCACAACTAGGGTCATTTAGTACACTATTTTGGAAATGCTCTCATACCTTGAAAACCTCCCCAAGGGCTATAACCCCTCTGACTTGGAACCAAGACCAAAAAGCCAGTAGTGTCCCTGTGCCACTTCTGCACTCACCAGGTTTGTGCTGGTTCCTTCTTGTCCAGAATTACTTTGGCAGCACAGCTGGCTGTCATCCTACTCAATTTCTCAGGTACTCATACTGTCCAGAAGGTGAGAATTCCTGTGGCTGTCAGAGGCTACCTCCCAATTTGTTTGTCCCTAGTGCTCATCTCTTGCTGTTTTAGGGAGCTAACCTGAAGCACTTCACTCATTCCAGCCTTTCACTATGGGTTCTTTCTTTAGATCTTTTCTAGTTGTCCCAAGAAAACCACTGTCCTGCTCCAACTCTAATTTATTTTTGCCATTCTATGTTCACCCTGAGGTGCTTTGTTGTCTTGTTTGTAGTGAAGAGGTTGGAATTTTCTGACCTATTCCATCATCTTTCCAGAATCCTCTCATTTCATAAGATTTGCCAGATGAGACAAGTTGCCTTTGGAAGCCATTTCTTTCCTTTTGACAAGTCAAATTGCTAAGGAACTTTCCGGACCCTTTTGAATAATTTGTAGCAATTAATTTACTTTGGTTTAACATGTAGATGAAATTATTATAATTGGTAATGCTATCATTTCTGTTATCCATTTAACATTTGTGGAAGTCTTTATCTTCTGTGAATTAATTCTGATTAAATTCTATCATTTTATTCTCATGAACCATACATTTCAATATATTTCATCCCATTCTCACCTTTTTTTTTCACCTTTGTACAGAAGTCACCCATATTTATTGTGATGGCATAGCTTTTCCTGTCCTGTATATGGTACAATTTACCATTTGAAGACAGAATTTGTAAACAAATAGTCTTTTTACTAAAAATAATTCTAATATCCATAAGCAAAAACAATTTTCAATGCTATCTTTAAAAAGTTCAAAGGACAGTAACAAATAACCACTGTCAAGAAGATTAAAGGGAGGTTCTTTGGGGGGTCTCATGAGTTCCAATCCAAAGACACAAAAATCTCTTTTACACTCCTGTTTTTCCAATAGTGTAGTAATGTGGGATTAAGTATCATTTCCACAGTTCCTAGTCATTAAGACATGTCATCCATTCAAAATAACATTAAATATAAAAATATAATTATAGTACTTCAGTTTGTCCCAAATTCATTCCAAGCTAAATGTCATTGAATAAGTTGTGAAAACTGACACAGTGATGCTGAGGATGATGATAACAATAATATAATAAAATTTTAAAATCCCACAATATATGGGATGTGCTTATACTTAAACTGACAGTAGCCTCCAAAATTATTTTTGCACCAATTTATTTGATATGTGTTAGGACTGGTAAATTCCAGTTTGGTCAGAGTGTGGTTGTCCATCATAAAAAAGAGCTGAATAACTCAGGCAACCAGGATATACTACATAAGATATGCTACAACCAGTTCATGCTACATAAGAGAAAGGTGAATGAAATGGATAAGTTCAGTCTGGATAAGAGAAGGGTCATAAGTTTTTAAAGATTTGTCACTTAGAAGAGGAATTAAATTTGTCTTAATTGACCCTAGAGCTAAAGGTGCCTATCACAAAGAGGTAAATTTAAATGAGATAAGGAAAAAAATTGCAATTGTTAGAGGTCTTCAAGTTGGATTGCACAAGTGGTAAAGGATTGCCCTACCGAGGTCTTCCGTAAAAGGCTAGATAACTACTTGTTTAGTAGTTTGTGGACTAGAACCGTATTCCAGTATGGATTGATGAATTTAGAGGCTTTTTCTGGAACTGAGCTAACTATTCTGTGGTCTGCCGGGTTTTTATTTACAACGCCGGCTTCTTTATGCTAGTCCGTCCTCTTACTCACCAGTCCAACGCGTGATGAGTCTTCGGGGTACCTCCGGCCCCCACTCTTTGATGGGGGAAGAACCAGACAGAGCGCCTGAGGTGGATAATGAGTCTTTATTCTTCTGTGATCACATTCCCGCTCCCTCCCAACCTCTCAGCAGACACTTTTATCCCCTCTGTCCTCCCTCCCATGAACTCTTACTCAATGAGGGGCCGAGTTCTGTAACATTCCCTTATAAGGTGATTATGTTTCCCCCTCTAAGCGACCGCCAAGCCTCTTCCCCCCGCCCCCAACATCTCCCCCTTTCTGTTTTACAAGGTTATCACTTGGTGTGACCTTAAGTGGTGCTGAGGTTAGCCTTAAGCGGTGTCATTTCTACTGGCCTCTGATAGCCGGGGGCGAGGAACCCTGTCTTAGGTCATCTCCTTCAACCCAGGACCTTGCCCGTCCTAGGCGCCCGACACCCTCAGGGCCTGTCTTAGGTGGCTGGGTTAGGAGAGGTTGCCCATCTTGGGGTTTACCTCGTCTTACCCCTAGGTGTCACATGTCATGCATGGCGGCTAGCCAGACTTGGGGATCCTCCCCCGTCTCCATGGCCATGAAGGCTTTCTGAGTAAGAAGCATATAGCCCCTCTGTCGCCTAGCTAGGCGGCAGAAACAGACAACAAGTAGGGTGATTCCCAGAATCAGCGTCCTTGTTCACCCTCAAGGGGGTATCCTCCCGCCATCTGGCAATCCCTCCATGGTATGGGATCCTCGATGTCTTCCCCTGTGGCCACACATGAGGGGCCCCACCGAGGAATCGTGAAGTCCCGTTGAGTTTGATTCACCAGGGGTCGCCAACCCAGAAGGCCTCGGAGCTGGGTCCCCTTTTTTGTCCCTGCTGGGCTGACAGTCGTCTGCGGGAAAAGGCCGACGCAGGGGTCAGTCGGGGCAGTGCTATAGTTAAAATCGTTCTGCCCTGTGGAGTTGAAGTTCCAGGACCGATTTTCTTCCCCGATGTCGAAACATAGGGAGTTGTTCAGGTCCCAGCAGAAGGAGTTCTGGACCGGTGCTTCAGCGGGGTCCATATATGCAGAAGGGAGCCCCATCGATGTATTGGTCACTAGCAGGCGAGGGTAGATCGGGGAGTTCCGTGCTACTGGAAGGGGAGAGGGAATAACTCGGAGTATTCCCCATGTCGGATTTCCTTCAGATGGAGCACCTCCAAGGATCCCTACGACGATCAGAAGGCCTGAAAAAGGAAGAAATTCCTCTCACCCCGTAGGGTTGGGCATTAATCAAGGTCTCTTATCTTGTAAACAGGGAGCCATCTTTCTGGCTCTTCTATCTTATCCTCGGGATGAAATGACAGGTGGCCCTGTCTTCTGTTCTTTACCGTTACAGGGCCATGCCAACCTCCCTCTTCATCTCTCCACATGACTTTAGAGCCTGGTAGGGCCTTGGTGGGAGAGGGCAGGAGCGTTGGTTCTTTCTTAGCATGTCCTTTTGGGGAGAAAAATCTCTGGGCGGCTGTAGTGCCGTCATCCCTGACTTGTAGGAAATTCATGGTAAATAGTACCTGAGACAGGTCTGAATGGGTCAGTGACCTGCCAACTCCCCCTTTCTGTTTAAAGAGCGTAGTTTTGAGTGTGCGATTTGCTCTTTCTACCAAAGCTTGGCCAGTGGGATTGTAAGGGATCCCGGTGGAATGGGAAATGGAAAATTCTTTGCAAAAGGAAGCAAAGGCTCTCGAGGTGTAGGCGGGCCCATTATCGGTTTTGATAGCCGAGGGGACGCCTAAGACAGCCATCTGGGCATATAGATGTGAGAGAACGTGTTTAACCGCTTCTCCTGGCTGTAGAGAGGCGAAGGTGAAGGAGGAGAAGGTGTCCACCGAGACATGGATGTACTTACGACCCAGGTGAGTAATGTCCATCTGCCAAAGAGCATTGGGGCCGTCCCCACGTGGGTTAGACCCCTCCGCGGGGTCTAAAGGGAGCACAAGAAGTGCAGGAGCGCACAATTTGGCGAGCCTCCTTCCGGGGAATGCTGTATAGGCGCCGGAGCGACCTGGATGACAAGTGATACTTACCATGTGCCAGCTGGGCAGGTGTGGACAGGTTTAACAAGAGAGCCCTATCTGCCTCCGCATTGCCCTGGAATATGGGGCCGGTGGAAGAAACGTGAGAGCGCACGTGAAGAACAAACAGGGGGTGGTTTCTATCACGGAGGGAGGATTGTAGCTGTATAAGGAGTGGGCTAATGGAAGAAGTCGAGGAAATGAAGGCATCTTCTAAACGAGGGATTAGCATGGCACAATACATACTGTCCGTAATAAGATTAAAAGGGGTGTCTCTGTAGAGACGGAAAGCCTGAAGTATAGCATATAGTTCATTCTTCTGAGTGGAGTCAAAGGGGGTATCAAAAATCCAGGTGGCGGGTCTAGCAGGGTCATGGACCACAGCACGGCCCAACCTGGTAGCGTCAGTGAAGACATTAGGGCCGGTCACTGGTTCTGGGGACACTAGAGGGCGCGGACGGGAAAGGTGCAGTTCAGCGAACACTCTAACCACGGGAGGTGGCGTGAGTCTGGTCTGAGAGAGGGTAGTCAGGACAGTGGCCCAAGCGATAGATCTATCAACTAGCGAGTGGGTCACCTCCTCTGGGAGGGTAAAGTTGAGGACAGGCAAGAGGCCAAAGAGACGCTGGCATCGCTCTGAGGCCTGAAGGCAAAATAAGGCCAGGGCCTCCCACCGGTCCCGGATGATGCTCTTAGTGGTCCGGGGGTATAGCCATTCAAGGCATCCATGTCTCTGGAATAAACATCCCCAGCCCAGGGAACTGTCCCCCAGTGTGTGGAAGAGGACAGGCGACTCCGGGTCGTATTGAACCAAGAAGGAAGAGGTTCTGCGGAAAATTTCCGAGAGCGCCTGTCTTGCCTGGGGGGTCCAACTTCTAGGGGATGACAGATGGGAGTCGCCTTTAAGGACATCATATAGAGGTTGCATTAAGGAGGATGGGAGGGGCATAGTGGGACGCAGCCACTGTATGGCGCCAACAAGCCTCTGAAAATCATTAAGAGTAGTGTATCCCTCGACGTTGATCGGAGGAAGTGCCCTACTAATCTTTCCCGGAAAAATCCTATGCCCCAAGTAATCATAGGGGAAATCCATCTGTACCTTTTCCGGGGCTATGTGAAGCCCCTTCTTGCAGAGGACATGGGTGGTGCGTTGCAAGCAAGCCCGAGCCCCCGTCACAGAAGGTGCTGCAATCAAGATATCATCCATGTAATGAATGAGCATGCAATTCGGGAATTCTTTTCTGATAGGATGTAGCAGAGTATCCATGTAAAGCTGGCACAGGGTGGGGCTATTGGCCATTCCCTGAGGTAGGACGGTGAACTGATAACATTTACTGGGGGCTTGGAAATTGATCGCGGGGAGGGAAAAGGCAAATTTTTCTTTGTCCTCCGGGTGGAGGGGAATGCTATAGAAGCAGTCTTTAACATCAATCACTATAATAGTCCACCCTTGCGGGACTGCAGTGGGCATAGGGAGACCAGGTTGGAGGGTCCCCATGGGTACCATGTTGGCATTTACTGCCCGAAGATCAATCAACATTCTCCAACTCCCCCCTTTCTTTTTTATGACAAAGACGGGGGAGTTATACGGGCTAAGGGACGGTTCCACTTTGTTCTCGCGCAGGAGGGTCATTACTATGTCTGTGAGGGCGATGAGCTTTTCTTTTGTCAGGGGCCACTGCTCAACCCAAATAGGTTTCTTATTAATCCATGTTATTCTGGGGGAAAAGCTCATCTCTAGAGTGGCCCCAATTAATTTCCCCGCAGGCTATCAGGGGTGGCAAGTGTCAGGTTAAGCTGGCTCAAGATGTCTCTACCCCATAATGCATAAGGGAGGTCGGGTAGGCACAGTGGGGTGAAGAGTCCAGATTCTTCCAAAGCTGACCACCGTAAGGCGTGTGCTGCTTTCATGGCAGATCTATTGCCCCCCACCCCCGTCACTGCTTGAGGGCTCTGTAGGAGTGGCCACTCGCGCCTCCACTGTCCCCTATTTATGACAGAGCAATCGGCTCCAGTGTCAATTACCCCTTCGAGCTTCTGATTTTCCACCGTGACGGTTAACAGTGGTCGCCCAGAGCTGACCGGGTGGACCCAGTTCACATGAGCGGGAGGGGTCCGCAAGGGCAGCGCCTTTCCCACCTCTTGGCCCTGATTTACCAAGGTGGGAAAGGGGTGGGGGTTTGTGACCCTTACGGATGTGGGACTTCCGGGACCAAAAATGACCTGGGTATGGGTGACTAAGTCCACACATCTCTCAGCCCCTGTGATGAGCGCTGGGAAAATATTTAGCTCGATGGGAATCATCGAGGTTTCCCAAGGCCCGATCTCTCTCTGCTGTGTCCCTTCTCTATAGTCAACCCTCACGGGGATAGTCACAGTGATGGGGCCGCTGTCTTCGAGCACGGGGGGGGGGGGGGGCCCGCGGCCGGGCCCCTCCCTTTCCCTTTTCCCGACTTCCCTTTGGATCGGCAGAACCTGGCTATGTGACCTGGCTTTCCACAGGAATAACAGGTCGGAACTGAAGTGGAGGGGGGCCGCTGCCTGCACTGTGCTTTGAGGTGCCCTGGCTTTCCGCACCCAAAACAGGTGGGTCTCACCTGCATACCGTGAAGGGCGGTCAGGAGGCTATCCTCCCGGTTCTCCATGGCAGTCACTAAGGCTTGAATTGAATCCTCGCTGGGCATGTCCAGCAATTTGTCAACAATTTCTTCTAATGAAGCGTCGGGGGGAAGGCTGCTAATGGCTGCAATCCCTTTGGGGCGAAGTCCCTCTTTAATCAATTGTCTCATAAGTAGATCAGATCCCGGGGTGTCTCCCATTATACGAGTCACTGTCTCTTTAACCTCGTTCACAAATGAGAGGGGTGTCTGATCTGCTCTCTGCTTCAGCCCAACCAACTTCTGTGTGGCTCTCCCCCCTTTCATGGCTCCAATCTTATCCCAAGCTGCAACATGTGTTTCTTTAACAGTCTCTAGCTCAAACTGGCCATACCGGGCCTGAACAGCAGGGTCAGTATAGGCTCCAGTTCCACACAGGAGGTCAATGGCTAAATCCAGGGGAGTATAACCCCGGGATTTTGCCAGCTTAGAGGCCTCTCTGCGGGCCTGAGCCTTAAAAGCTAAATATGAGCAGGTATCCAGGCACGCGGCTGCAATTTCGTCAAAGTCAGCAGGGGTCCAAGGGTGCGTAGCAAAGAGGTTTTGCATCAGTCTTTTTACATAAGGGGAGCTTGGGCCGTATTTAGTCATGGCCTCCTTAAGTTCCTTAAGCATCTTAAAAGGGACAGGGCGGTAGTCTCGGGCTCCGGTAAGGGGGTCCGTAAATACCGGGTAGAGGCCCCAGTCATCCCAGTCCACCTCCTCCCCTTTCTCTATTGCTATGGAGGCACTCGCGGCAAGTAGGCCGGATGGGCGGAGCCCTTGAGGGGATCTCTGAAGGGCGGACAAGGAACACGGGGGATTTTTTGCCTCTGTTTCCTGGCTGGGCCGCCAAGCCTGGGGCGCGGCAGCTGTCCAATCAGCGCGGACTTCTCCCTCGTCAGCAGCCTCCCGGTCCCACCTACTCACGCTCCTCTTCCTGCCACCCCCTGAGGACTGTTTGCACCCCTCCCTTCCCGCGCTCGGAAACTTCCGGCCCTTAATCTCTAAGTGTGCCACATTCATCGCCCTCCCCCTTTTCTTTCTGTCTCGGTAAGGAGGGGCATGCGGCATTTTCTTCTCCCTGGGGGCCCCTTGTTCCCCCATTGTTTCTTCTAAGTTCCTCCCATGGATACAGGGGAGGGGGTGGCCTTCCCTCTTCCTCTGAGCTCTCTGAATCCGATCCCGCCAACGAGCTACCCACCTGAGTGCTGATTGGTCGTGCCAAAGTCACCTTCTGGGGATGCAGGGCTGCATCCACTATCTTATACACTGTAAAATCCTCAGGGGTCAGTTTTCCCGGGCAGGTGTCATCATAGGAGGCCATCTGCTGCCCTACCACCTTCCATTTACCTGGTTGGATCCCACTATGTTGCACCCAAGGGCAGATGTTCCAGATATTCTCAACAAAAGCACGGCACGTCTTGATAGGTAATTTACAGCCATGCTTAGCGCAGAGTTTATAAAGCTGCGCTGCAACGACCCCTTTCTCCTCCGGCTGAAAGGCGGGAATACTATTCCGGCCCCCCATGCTGTCTACTAGCCGAGGCTGCAATCCTAACAGGTGGCAGAACTGGAAAGTTCCCGTTCGGCAAAAGAGAAGGAGGCAGCAGGGCACAATCAGACAGGCCAGCACGGCAAGGAGCGTGATTAGAGCAGAAGGAGAAAGGGAAGAGAAAGGAAGCATAGTCAACACAATAGGGATATGTCCTTCAGGCAATATCTGAGAGTAAACGCCCTCTCCTTCCTCCCGGTCAAAACGACCGAGGCTGTCTGGAGAATCCGACCAGCGGATTCAGAGGTTCCCTAGCAAAATCAGGTCCCTGTTCCGGGTGCCACTTGCCGGGTTTTTATTTACAACGCCGGCTTCTTTATGCTAGTCCGTCCTCTTACTCACCAGTCCAACGCGTGATGAGTCTTCGGGGTACCTCCGGCCCCCACTCTTTGATGGGGGAAGAACCAGACAGAGCGCCTGAGGTGGATAATGAGTCTTTATTCTTCTGTGATCACATCCCGCTCCCCCCAACCTCTCAGCAGACACTTTTATCCCCTCTGTCCTCCCTCCCATGAACTCTTACTCAATGAGGGGCCGAGTTCTGTAACATTCCCTTATAAGGTGATTATGTTTCCCCCGCTAAGCGACCGCCAAGCCTCTTCCCCCCGCCCCCAACAGTGGTCTATCTTCCTTCAAGAATCTCATTGTAAAATAGTACTTTGTAAAATAAAGCAAGAAAATTATTATTTTTTAAGTTTCAAGGAGTATATACTATTTACAAGATTTGTAATTGAATTGAATAAGCAAGAATTGAACAAGACCAGCCTATGTATATTCTTACTTTATAGACTTTCAGACCTCTGTTCCATTTAACTCATGTTTTAATCAAGTTGCTTTTTCTATCAGTTTACAGTGATTTCAGCTTTTAGATGATTAGACTAGAATTTTCTAAGGTACTTTCTAGGTATAAAATGTCTCTGAGAAGCCATTTGGAGTGGAATATGAAACTTTGCTTCTTAGACTTTCCAAGAGACTTTCCTAAAAAGGAAGCTGTTTTTTTCCTGGTTCCCTATTGCACCTTCTCTGTGAACATTTGCAAGTATGTTTTGCTGCCAAATAGAGGACTAAACAAGTGAATAACACTTGATCCCTCTAAGAAGTCAAGAATATCTGTCTTTTCACTTTTGCAACTGAATTGAATATGATAACTTTTAAGGTATCACATAAAAGTGTTAAACTGATAGTAGTAGGAGTTATTGACATTAACCAGATAATTAGTTCTTAGATGAATGTTTTTCTTGATATTATAAAAACATAATAAATAATACTTTCTAGTGGTCTAGATATATTTCTCACCCACATCAAATTTATTTGAAATCTGACAAATGTGAGAAGCAGATTATGTACATTCAAGCCATATATAAAAGAAACTGGGAGTAATTCACAGTGAGAAGGCACTAGAATTAAGGGGGATCAGGAAATGCTTATTGTAGAACAGGGACAGGAAATCTCCAGTCCACAGACTCTATTGGTCTGATGTTGCCAAGTCAACATTGAATTGACTTGAATTGAAATTGAATTGAATTGAATTGAAATTCAATAAATCTAGGAGCTTTTAGGGGTGAATTAATTAAATGTTTGACTAAATATAACCCAGGAGTAATGTTATAAATATCCAAATGGACATTGGCAGAAAAAAAAGTTCCCCACCCCTCCTTATAGAAGATAGCATTTTAGTGGGGACTTGAAGGAAGTCAAGGAAACCAAGAGAGAGAAATGAAGAGGGAGACTTTTCCAGGTATGGAGCATAGTCTGTGAAAATACCTAGAGATGGGAAATCAACTATCTTGCGCAAAGAACTGTGAAGAGGTCACAGATTATAGAGGCTAAATATTTGAGAAAAGTGGAAAGGTAGAAAGGCGTCAGGTTACAAAGGCCTTTTAATGCCAAACAGTTTAATTCAATTAGTTTACTACTAACAAGCTACAAAGAAAAGGAGAGGGGAAAAAATCTGTTACTATAAGTACTTAGATATTTAAAATGTATTTAAGAAGTTTTTGATAGAAATAGTGACTATTGAAACAGAGTGCTGAGTCACTCAAACATTGACACCAAATATTGTTAGATTATTTGTTCTCTAGTTTCGTTACATTGAAAAGAGATCTGCTTTAGAAAACAGGAAGAGTTAGAATAGAACATGCTGAGGAGATAAGGTTACATGGAAATCAAATCCATGACTTTGTTTCTAATAACATCAGTACTTGAACTTTGCTTTTTTTGAAAGAGATAAAATAAAATATATAATATTCACTCACTGGAATTTGTGGAATACAAATTTCATATTGAGATCATTCAAATGAATATTCTCTGTTCAAACATTTTCTCAAAGTTTTCTGAGAAGGATTCAAGGGCCACTTTAAAACAAAAATAACTGTTTCCTAGGAATTTTTGTTTCCAGTTCTCCTTAGTTCTTCATCAGAAAGTCACCCTGGTATATCTGCTTGAGTTAACTCTTGATTTGCCCTTTGTGGAATCTCTTGAGTGCCACTTAAAACAATAAGAATAAACACTTCAAGATAGTTCATAGTCTAGAGATTTAATTAAAGAACATCTTTAACAAGTTCAGCATCATGAAATTTGACAATTTCCAAATCAACTCTCAAGGGAAAGAGTTAACTACAGATTGTGTTTCTTCTGTTAATATTACATACATAAATCACCATTATTCAGAATCTTTAAATAAATTTGAGTAAGTGCAGTTTACTAAGGAAATTAAGATGTTTGAGCTAGCTAACTGAATTTATCACTGTAATAATTATGCTCTCCTTTTAATTCATAGTCCTACAGTCCTTATTTCACGAGAAAGACCAAATGAATGAATTCAAAGAACTTAGAATTGAATGTACTTTTCTTCAAAGGGAAAAACATGTTTCATTCACTTTTCTTTTACTCATAGTGCTGATAGACTTGTTTTGCTCTTTGGTAGGTGTTCAATAAATGTTTATTGATTGGTTTTCTCCTTGCCAAATTACATAGAGATCATAATATGTACATTATTGTAATTGGCTTTAGATTAAACACAACTGTAAAAGAAATTCTCATTAGCATTATTTTGGAATTAGGTTCATTTTATCATAAGAATCTTGTATTCATGTAAATTGGGGCAGGAAACATCATGTTGGGAATTAATATTTTTTTCCTATCTATACTTTCCACATTTTCCTTTTCATCTGTGTACCTACCTTAAAGAAGTTGAATCATTTATTTATTTATTTATTTATTTATTTGTTTGTTTGTTTGTTTGTTTATTTATTTAACTGAATATGGACTTATTTAAAATTTCTATTTGTGTTTTTCACAGGGATGATTATCATGAAAATGGGTTTTGTCAGCCCTACAGGGGTATTGCATGTGCAAGATTCATTGGAAACAGGACTATTTTTGTAGACTCCCTCCAGATGCAAGGTGAAATTGAAAACCACATTACAGGTAAGAATTATGTACATTAACAAAACGCAATAATCTGTTGAGCTCAATCATATAATTGCAAACATTACTAGTCTCATTGCCCTTTATGCTTATCAATTTGTTGCCTTATTATCCTTATGCTAATGATGTGGCAAAGGAATCCTCACTTTTTTTCTGTTATAATTGAAAATTGAGATCTATGTTGTTTGTATTATGTTTAGGTAAGGTGGGCGGCAGGTAGTGAAGGTGTAAACATGATTGTGCAAGTGTTTCTTTAGTGCTCTAATTCCTAAAATTAGCTAACAAATTAGAAAAATTTTAATTTTGTATACCAAATTTATCGTGTGCTGCTTTTTGGTCAGTACTATTTTCCATTGTTGCTTTTCTTAAAGTAGATCAAGTAGTACTGTTAGAGTAATAGTTGCTTTCCCTTTTTGTCCTCCAGGTCCAGAATCATATTTGTTTCATCAGTAACATCACTTGACATTTAATTAGACTCAATTCTACTTTCTTCTGCATTTATTCACTATTGTATGCCCTCTTAGCTATTTGGGCAAAAGATAAACATTCTTGATTCTTAATATTTCAAGGTTCTTCGTTAAATCAAGAAGTTCTGGTAGGCATCTAAAAATTAACTTGTTCAAAACAGAATTCATAATACTTTATTATACAACTCATTTTGAACTTTCATTTTTTAACTTCCTTATTACTGTGAAAGGCATCATAACAAGCTCCCCAATCTCATTCATCTCTAATCTTAATTAATTTTGTCATTTCTACATTCAGAATATTTCTTTCATAAACACACACACACACATACACACACTCACACACACACAGCCCTCCTTCTATTCACTCATAGAAAGCCCTAATTCAGACAGTTATTTATCTTTCTCTAGGACTATTGCAAATGTCTTCTGATTGTTCTTCTTGTCTCATGTCTTTCTCTACTCCAAATTATTCTTCATATAGCTGCCAAAATTATTTTCCTAAAGTATTGCTCTGAATATGTTAGCTCTCTCTTTCTCTTCCCTTTCTACCCTTCAATATTCCATTACCTACTTGTAGCTGCTCATATGTGACAATTCATCTCTCATTCCCCATGCATTTGCATTAACTATCCCATGTAACCTAGAATTAGTTTCCTCTTCACCCCATCTCTTAGAATCCTTGGATTCTTTCAAGATTTAGATTAAATGTCACATTCTGCATGAGAAAATCTCTTCTAATCTCCATAGCTGCTAGAACCTTTCCCTCTAAGGTTGCTTTCCATCAGCTCTGTAAATATCTTGTCTGAACCTATATATATGACATCTTCTCAACTAGAAACTCCTTAAGAATAAGAATTGGTTTTGGATTTCTTTTTTCCTCAGTTCTTAGTGTTATACCTAAGATGTGATAAGCATTTAAAGTTTAAAATTAACCTTTCATATATAATATTGGGAAAGAGTTTGTGACCAAAAAAAAAAAAAGATATAGAGGATCACTGAATATAAAATGGACACTTTTAATTATATAAAATTTAAAAGTATTTTGAATAAGTCTATTTAACAATCCAGTTAAAATCAGGAGGGGAAATAGTTGATTGCTAAAGACAACAGATTCCTCTAATAAAGGTCTCATCTTCAAGTTATAAAAAGACTTGACTCAAATATATAAGAATAAAAGATATTCTCCAGTTCATAAATGGTCAAAGGACAAAAAGCTAGTTTTCTGACAAAGATGTCTAAACTATTAATAACCATATGAAAAAAATCACTAATAATTAGAGAAATGTATATTAAAATAACTCCAAGATTCTGTCTTACATCTATCGGATTGCCAAAGTCAATCAAAAAAAAAGGAAAATAACAAATTCTGGAGAGAGTCAGGGAAACAGACATATATTGTTTGTTTTTAGTTTTTTGCAAGGCAAATCGGGTTAAGTGGCTTGCCCAAGGCCACACAGCTAGGTAATTATTAAGTATCTGAGGTCAGATTTGAACCCAGGTAATCCTGACTCCAGTGCTGGTGCTTTATCCACTACGCCACCTAGCTGCCCTGGACATATATTGTTGATAGAACTGTGAAATGTTCCAGCCATATGGCCCCAAAGTCATTAAATTGTATATACCCTTGGACCTATTTATACCACTACAAGGATTATACTCTAAATGATCTTTTTAAATAAAAGTACCGCTCTGTTCATAAAAGTTTATAGCTGTTCTTTTGGTAGCAGTAAAGAACAGGAAACAAAGAGGATGTTCATCAGCTGGGGTAAGGCTGAATACATTGAAGTTCATCAATGTATAGAATATTATATTAGACAATAAAAATGATGTAATGGACATTTTTACAAAAATCTGAGCTATGCATGAACTGAAATGAAGAGACCCAAGAGAACAAGTAATAATAACAATACTGTAAACAAAACAATTTGAAAGGTTTAAGAATTCTGATCCATGTACCAAGATTTCAGAGGACCAATATTGACCCACTTCTGACAAACGGATTTAAGGAACAGAATAATTTTTGGATATGGTCAATAAAAAGGAATCTTTTTTGATGATTTTGCATTTTGTAAAGGTTTTGTCCATGTTTTGTTTTCAATTTTTTTTATTTTATCTTTTTTTAGTGAAAGATGGAAAAAAGAAATTAATTGAAAAAAATAAAATTAAAAGGAGAAAAAGATAGTATTAAAACTACACAGTAATTCAAAATTGTTTTGTTTGCACTTCCTTCCATGAACTGAACTCATTCTTCAAGAATGAGGTCATCTACACCTCCCCTTCAGTAATGTTAACTAACCAACCCCTGTCACTGTTTTCCCCTTAATTAATAAACTGGGAAAAGGAAAAAAATCTTCTAACCAATAAAAAGTCAAACAAAACAAATCCACAAAATATATTTCTTTCTGCATCTTAAGTACAACCTCGTTCTGGTCAAGAGGTTCTTCTTAGGTCCTCCTGAGACACAATTTTTCAGTAATATCTTCAGAGTTCTTGGATCTTAAGAAGTTGTTTTGCTTAACAATGTTCTTATTGTTGTATAAATTATTCTCCTAGTTATGCATATTTCACTCTGAATCAGTGCATGCTATCCAGGATTCTATGTAATCATCTCTTTTGTCATCCCTTACAGCCATGGCACTAATATTCCATGACATTTACATACCATAACCTAATAAACCATTCTTTTAATTAATTTTAATTCCAATTAAATTGAATACTCACTTCACATTGAAGTTCTTTTCTTTGTTTTCTTTTGGGGATCCCCATTTGGGATCAGAAAATGCGTTTTGTTTGCAACTATTACCTCTATTATCCTCCCTTTGAACTTATCCTACTCTTTTTACACACATTTCATATTGAGTTTCATCTGAAATCCAAACCTTATATTTATAATTCATCTTCTCATATACCCCATTTATAAGTAGCAAATTCTCCCTTCTTTTCTCTTTTTATACAGTAGTGTATTACTTTTGGGCTCCTTTCTCTTTCCCTTTTACAAGCTCTCTGAAGAGATCCCTGAGTTTAGGACAGTACTCAGCTTTGTAAGGTAAGTTTCTTGGTTGTAAGTCTGCATCTTTTGATTTTCCTTTAATATCAAATTAGATAATACTGGTAAAGTGCCCAATACAGCACATTGCACATAGAAAGTTCTCTATAAAGACCTACTCACTTACCTTCACCATTTGGGAATAGTATAATCTGAGATCTCCTTTGTTTCTTGGTAGAATCTGGTACATCTTAAATGATCTGACTTTAGTTCCTTGGTCATTGAACTGCTTCCTTCTGGATGCTTGAAGTATATTTTCTTTAATGCAGGAGCCTAAATTTGTCTACAGTGTTCCTGGGACTTTTCTTTTTAGAGTTCCTTTCTTTAAACAAATGTATTTTTAGCATTGATTTTTTTTTTAAATTTTGAGTTCCAAATTCTCTGCCTCCTTCCAGGCCCTCCTCAAATAATTGAGATGGCAAGAATAGGATATCAATTACATATGTGAAATTATAAAATCACATTTCTAGCTATATTGCCAAAATCATGAAAAAAATAATGCTTCGGTCCTCAGTTCTCTTTATGGAGGTGGAGAGTAGTTTTCATAATAAATCCTTTGGAACTGTCTTGGATCATTACACTGATCAAAGTAGTTAAGTCTTTCACCATTGATTTTCATTACTGTTATTATATACAATGTTCTGCCAGTTCTGTTTACTTCATTTTTCATCAATTGATATAAATCTTCCCAAATTTTTCTAAAACATCCATCTTCATCTTAGAGCAAGATAGTATTCCATCACAATCAAATACCACAACTTGTTCAGCTGTTCCCAAATTGATTGGTAACCCATCAATTTCTAATTCTTATCAACCCAAAAGTGCAACCTTAAGTATTTGTTGTAAATATGTGTCATTTACCTTTGATCTCTTTGAGATATAGAGCTAGTACACATAAGGCTGGGTCCAAGAATATATGCCAAGTTTTATAGTCCTTTGAACAGAATTCCAAATTGTACTTCAGAATGGTTGGAGACTCTACCAACAGTGCATTCATGTACCTATATTTCCACACCCCCCTCCAGCATTTATCATGTTCCTATTCTGTAATATTAGTGAATCTGATAGATATGAGGTGGTACCTCAGAGTTTATCTAATATGCATTTCTCTAATCTTTAACAATATTTGGCTTTTTCCTTCTTTCTAACCTTGACTGCAAAGATTGGTACAAAATTTCATATAATCAAAATTATCTATTATACTTCCCTTAATCCTTTATGTCTCTTGTTTGGTCATACACTCTTCCTTTATGCATATATTTAACAGAGAAAAATTTCCATGCTTCCGTAATTTGCTTATAATATCATTTTTATGTCTAAATTATGTATACATTTTGATCTTATCTTGGTTTATGATGTGAGATGTTTGACTGTGCTAAGTTATTCTCAGACTATTTTGCTGTTTTCCCAGCACTTTTTGTCAAATAATAAATTCTTGCCCTAAAAGTCTAAGTCCTTGAGTTATAAAACACAATTGTAGTCAATTACTGCTATAATATTTTGGACTATATTTCCTACTGTGTATTCCAATGATCTATCCACTCAGTTTTCTTAGTCAATACCAATTTTTTTGATGATTACTGCTTTGTATATATTAGGTACCATTGGACTTTCTTCCTTCAGTTTTTTTTATCCTTTACTCCCTTGATATCCTTGACCTTTGTTCTTCCAGGTAAATTTTGTTATTTTTCTAGATATATGAAATAATTTCTGATACTTTGGTTGTATCTGCAAATTAAATAGAATTTTCCTTTTATTATTGACTTGACAATACCTAAAAGCAATGTTGTTTTTTTTAAAACTTTTTGTCATCCAAATGCACATGTATATTTTTAAGTTACAAAATTTCCTTCCACACTCCCTTCCCACCCACTCTTCCTCTCGGTGGTGAACAATCAGGTTAGTATTGTATATACATATTTTTGATAAACATATTTACAAATTAGTCATTTTTGGTATGAGGAATTAGGATTAAGATATACATATATATATTATATATATGTGTGTGTGCGTGCGTGTGTGTGTGTGTGTGTGTGTGTGTGCGCACATGTGATACTTTTTTTTGAAGTGTTCATCAGATTCTGAAGGGTTGTTTTGGGGGTTTTTTGGGGGGAGTTTCGTTTCAGTGAAGATAACATTGTTCATAGCTAGTCTAACATGTTTGTCCTAGCTCTCTGAACTACTAAGAGGAGCTGCTTCCTGATGATCAAGGTTGATCATCTCAAAATGTTTTTGTTAAAGTGTACATTTTTCTCTTGATTCTGCTCCCTTCATTCAGCATCAGATCCTGTAACTCATTCCATGCTTCTCTAGATTTTTACCATTTATGTTTTTTTTATAAAACAATAATATTCCATAGTATTCATTTACCATAACTTGTTTAGCCATTCCACAATTGATGGGCATCCCCACAATTTCCAATTTTGTGCCACTACAAAAAGAGCTGCTATGAATATTTTGGGACTTTTTCTAATTTTTATGATTTCTTCTGTATGCAGGCCTAGAATTGAAATTGCTGGGTGAAAGGGAATGAACATTTTTACTGCTCTTTGGGCATGGTTTCATATTGCTTTACAGTTTTCCAGAATGGTGGATCTGTTCACAACTCTACCAGCAATGCATTAATGTCCCTATCCTCCCATAATCTCTTCAACATTGATCATTTTCCTATTTTGCTTAAATTAAACTACTTATTTAGTGCCTTTCCAATCAAACTTCCAAAAATTACTGTAATGAGCTAGAAAAATTGTAACTAAAGTCATATGAAGAAACAGAAAGGCAATACCTAGGGTGTTTTAATGAAAAAAAATTAAAAAGAAGGTGGCTTAGCCCTATCATTTCTAAAATTATATTATAAAGCATCAGTTATCAAAACTGTCTGGTAAGGGGTGGCTAGGTGGCGTAGTGGATAAAGCACCAGCCCTGGAGTCAGGAGTACCTGGGTTCAAATCCGGTCTCAGACACTTAATAATTACCTAGCTGTGTGGCCTTGGGCAAGCCACTTAACCCCGTTTGCCTTGCAAAAACCTAAAAAAGAAGTGTCTTATGGGGGTGACTATGTGATGCAGTGGATAGAACACTGGCCCTGGAGTCATGAATACCTGAGTTCAAATTCAGTCTCAGATACTTAATAGTTACCTAGCTGTGTGGCCTTGGGCAAGCCACTTAACCCCATTGCATTGCAGAAACCTAAACAAAAGTATTTTATGTACAATATAATTTTGCTATATCTAATATTTTCACCTCAAGATTATGATTTCTTTCCCAACATTCAGTTTTGAACAGTGCATAACATGGAAACAATGTAAAGATTATCAGACTGCCTTTTGTGGGGGGAAGGAGGGAAGAGAGGGTGGGAGAAAATTATAATATTTAAAACCTCACATAAAATGATAGATAGAAACTACTATTGTATATAATTGAAAAATTAATAAAATATTGAAAAAGGATAGAAAAAATACATTGATCTTTTCCCTTTTTTCTCATATTGGCCAAACTGATAGATGTGAAGTGATACCTCATTGTTGTTTTAATTTATATTTCTCTAATCAATAATGATTTGGAGCATTTTTTCATGTGATTATAAATAGCTTTAATTTCTTCTTTTGAAAACTGTCTATTCATATCTTCTGACCATTTATCAATTGGGGAATGACAGGATAACCTTATAAATTTGATGCAATTCTCTATATAGTTTAGAAATGAGACCTTTATCAGAAATATTAGTTATAAAGATTGTTTCCCAACTTTCTGCTTTCCCTCTAATTTTGGTAGCATTGTTTTTATTAGTGTAAAAACTTTTAAATTTAATATAATAAAAATCATCCATTTTGCAGTTTATAATGTACTTTAATTCTTGTTTAGTCATAAATTTATTCCCTTTCCATAGATCTGATAATTTCTTTCAATAGAATATTAATTTGTCCTTGTTGTCACCCTTTATGTCTAATTCCTGTACCCATTTTAACCTTGTTTTGGTATTGGGTGTGAGATGTGGGTCATGTATAGTTTTTGCAATACTATTTTCCAGTTTTTTTTCCAACAGTTTTTGTCATATAATGAGTTCTTATCTCAGAAGTTAATGTCTTTGGGTTTGTCAAACAGTAGATTGCTGTAGTCATTTACTATGGGTTTTTTTAACCTATCCTAATCCACTAATCCATCACTCTATTTTTTAACCAGTACTGGACAGATTTGATGACTGCTGTGTTACAGTGTAATTTTAGATCTGGTAGAGCTAGACCACCTTCCTTTACATTTTTTTTCATCTGTTCCCTTGCTAATCTTGAAGTTTTGTTGCTCCGGATGAATTTTGTAGTATTTTTACTAGCTTGGTAAAATAATTATTTGGTAGTTTGATTGGTATGGCACTGAATAAATAATTTAATTTAGGAAGAATTGTCATTTCTATTATATTAGCTTGACCTAACCATGAGCAATTGACATTTTTTGGGTGAGACCTTATTTGGGTGAGCAGTGCTTTATAATTGTGCTCATAGAGTTTCTGACTTTATTTGGGAGGTAGATTCCCAAGTATTTAGTTTTGTCCATAGTTACTTTAAATGGAATTTCTCTTTCTATCTCTTGCTCTTGAGCCATGTTCTTCATATATAGGAATGCTATGTGAGTTAATTTTATATCCTGTACTTTGCTGTATTTGTTAATTGTTTCAAAGAGTTTTTTAGATGATTTTCTTGGGTTCTCTAAATATACTATCAAATTATCTGCAAAGAGTGAATGCTTTGCTAACTCAGTTCCTAATTCTGATTCTTTCAATTTCTTTTTCCTTCCCTTATTGTCACAACTAGCATTTCTAATACTTTATTGAATATTAATGGTGATATGGCTATCCTTGTTTCACCCCTGATTTTATTGGAAATGCTCCGAATTAATTCCCATTACATGCAATATTTGTTGATTGTTTTAGATAGATATGTTTTCTATTTTAAGGAAAACTCCATTTATTCCTAAACTTCCTAGTATTTTAATAGGAATGATGCGTTTTTTTTGAAAGGCTTTTTCACCATCTATTGACATAGTCATATGATTTCTATTGATTTTGCTACTGATATGTTCAATTATGTTGAATATTTTCCTAATATCAAACCATCCTTGCCTACTGGTATCATGGTGTATTATCTACCCTGAAAACTAACTTCTGTTGTCTCATTGCTAAAATACTTTTAAAAAATTTTGCATCAATATTCATTAGGGAGATTGGTCTTAAAAATTCTTTGTCCGTTGTCCGGGGTCTTCTTCCCCGGACTCCCGAGTGAGCTCCTCAGTGGGCACTGCTTCAGGCGTCCCTGGTGTTTTCCCTCCCCCGGGGATCAGCGAGGAGGGACTCAGGCAGACACTTCTTCAGGAGGCATATGTTTTATTAGGTGCAGAGGGATCCCCCGAATAGCTCAGGGTGATGACTAATATAGGGAGTTCGTACTGGGCTGCCACCCCGATCCGCCCCGAGGGCAGAACCTACCACCCGATTGGAGCAATGGACACAGGCCAACCAGGTGAAGCCACTGCTCCCCTTAAGGAACCGTGTCTTCTTTAGATTGGCCTGACCTCACTCTCGGGGAGGTCCTATCCACTCAAGCGGTCAGGGCCGACCCCCGACAAACTCCCCCTTTTTGTTTAACACAATTAGCGCCCCACCTGCTTATGGGGGGGGGCAGAGCACCCTGGCTCGGCTCGGTCAGTAATCACACAGGGGCTGCCCGAGCCCGGCGATGGCGTGGGCCTAGGAGGTCCGCCTTCAATGCCTCCAGAGAACGAGAAAAGATGAAGAACAATAGTTTCAGGATACATGGGAAAAAAAGACAAATCATAATAAACATTCCTACAGCCGGCAAGAAGGAAAACAACCATCTCAGGTGGAGGGCACCCGTAAACCATTTTAGAAAGGAGTCTTCTTGATCATCCCACTCAGCTCTGAAATGGGAGGAAATGTTGTTGAGCTGGGCTATCAGCATATCTAATTGGCGGATGTCATTGGAGGTGTTGTAGGCTAACATTGCCCCCTGTAATGCCTGTTTAACTCTACCCCAGTCTGATGGGAACTGTGACATATTTACAGGCAAATTAAGCACACAGAGAGGCTGACACTTATAATGGCATTGAAGTTTCATGTACCCTGCCATAAGGGCCAGTCTATCCCCTAACCAGAGGACTGTTGTTTCCAATGCTCCTATTTGCTTCTGTAGAAGGGAGTCAACATGTTGCTGGTAATGCCAGAGGGAGACCTGGTTTGTTATGAATGTTTGGATAGTAGAAGCTAACATAGTCACCTCACTCTCTAGTTCCTGGATCTGCCATTCCTCATACATCTCAACAGCCAAGTTCACCAAACTCAAAGCATCCCCGATCCCATCCCTCCTGGTACGTAACAACTTTTCCCCCAACACTGCACGGTACAATTTTTTCACCAAAGAATCAGCGGGGGACAACGCAAAATCTTCTGCTTTGACAGGTAGGAGTTGGTAGGGAGGGGATACAGCTAGGAACACAGCATACCCAGTATGATTATACCGTAAAACATTTGTAAAAATCGGGTCAGTACAAGTGATGTTAAAAAGGGGTAAACCAGCGGACTCCCCCTTTAGTTGAATAGTCAGGTTAGCAGGGGGACAAAGAAGGAAGAGAACGTCCGGAGGGGTGTGCGCGGTGGCGCTCAGCCGGTAGCACAGGTGGTCCGTGCCATCCTTGGTTTGATGGCAAGAGCTGTTAAGAGTCTTAAACACATTATACCATTGTTGGAATGAAAAGTCATGACAGGCATCGTCATTACGAGGGCATGGCCACAGGCGAAAAGAGGCGTTCACTCCCCCTAAGGCCGCTCCTATTTTCCAGAGGTCGGGATGCATCTGTCCATACGGTAAGGCAACAGGAGTGGGAGAGGGTCTCATGGTGTACGTGGTGTGGTTCTGCTGTCCATCCCAAAACCATAACTCAGTGTTGTTAGGTAGCCCAAGTGGTCCTAGTCTTGGGATGCCCGTGGAGCAGGGTACCGTAGGTATGCTCCGATATCTTTTCCTTCGTCTCTTCACAGGCCCTGGTCCATTTGACGGGCACCCAGCGTGTTCCCTCACCTGTTTGGAGACATAAGAATCCCTTTCCCCACACCCTAACCTGTGCAGGGCCGTGCCAACGACCCTCCTCATCTCTCCACCAAACTGTGGTCGGACTTTGCAAGTGTGCTTTTTTATCATGTTTTTGTGTTTGTTGTTCATCATGTTTTTGTGTTTGTTGTTCATGTTTTTGTGTCTGTGTTGATGTTGACAGCATCTGTTTCATGGCAGGGGTGATGCCTTGTTCATTATCAATCAAATAATTCCTAGTGAATACTGCTGTTGCTACCTGGGCTGCAGTGAGCCTACCACGCACTCCCCCTTTTTGTTTAATGAGAGTGCGCTTCAAGGATTGATTGGCACGCTCCACGATGGCTTGACCGGTGGGGTTGTAAGGGATACCGGTAACATGAGTGACACCGAATCAGTGGCAGAAGCGAGCAAAAGCAGAGGAGGTATAGGCCGGGCTGTTGTCGGTTTTTAACAACCGAGGTATCCCATGGGTGGCAAAGCAGTGAAGGCAATGAGCTATCACATGGCGTACAGCCTCACCAGGCTGCAAAGTGGCCATAATAAAGTTAGAAAAAGTGTCCACAATGACATGAATCAGGCTGGCCTGAAAGTGGGTGACATCCATCTGCCAAATGTCATTAGGGGCCAGGCCCCAGGGGTTGGTGGCATGTACAAGCGGGGCAGGGCGGAAAGGGACACAATGCCTGCATTGTCGGACAATGCGACATGCCTCTTCCTTAGGAAGACCATAAAGCCGTGCAAGTGTTTTTGCTGGGAGATGAAATGTGTCATGAACAATAGAAGGATCTGCATACATGACTATCTCACTTTTGATATCAGGGTCAAGGAGAGCCGAGTCAGCTATGGCATTCCCTGAGTATATTGGGCCAGAAGTGGACACATGAGATCTGACATGTAAGACATAGAGGGGGTCAGAGCGGTGTAGGAGAGACCGTTGTGCTTGGTGTAAAAGATCTATGACTGCAGAATTGGACAAAGAAAGATCTGCTAGAGCTAGCTGTTGCAATAAGACAAAGCAGTAATAGCTATCAGTGATTAAGTTAAAAGGCTCATAAGCACACAGTTCTAAGGCTATCACAATGGCCTGCAATTCATTCTTTTGAGCTGAGGTATATGGGGTTTGTAGCACCTTCAATATCTTCTTGTCTGGAATATAAATAGATGCTCTATGGTGTTTGGTAGCATCCGTAAAAACATTGACTCCCTGTACTGGCTGAGGAACTACAGGGTTGGAGGGATACTTCAAAGGGAGTTGCAACCATCCTCGTAATGAGGGAGGTGGATGACCCTGAGAAGTGGGATAAATAGACAATAACATGGCCCACTCCTCTGAGTTCTGTGCTAAATGAGTAAGTATTGCAGGGTCCTCCTGGAGCAGTAACATAGGAATGGTACCAAAAATAGTGATTGCAGCTTCCGCTGCTTTCAAAAGGAGTTGTGCATCCACTTCAAACTTGGAGGGTATAGACTTCATGGATTTAGATGAATGTACCCATTGTAAAGGACCTGTAACTTGGAACACTACTCCGGCCTTACCCAATGAAGGATGACACACCAGAGTTACATAAACCGGAGCGGCTGGATCTAATCGGGCAACAATGGATGTGGATGCTAAGTCCTGTATCTGAGTAACAGCTTCCCTGGCTTCAGGGGTCCATGTACGAGGCGAGTTCAAATCAGATGAGCCTTTTAAAATATTATACAATGGATACATCATATCATTGGAAATAGGAACTACATTCCTCAGCCATTGGATTGAACCAATTAATTTCTGAAAGTCATTTAATGTAGAAACTTGAGCTGTATCAATCTTAGGAGATTTCTTCACTAAATCCTTGTATACCTGATGTCCTAAATATGTGTAGGGAGGTTCTGTTTGTATCTTTTCAGGGGCAACTTGTAACCCATATGCTGCTAGGGCTGAGGTAATCTTTTGTAAAATAAGCGAGACATCAGTCCGGTGGGATGCAGAAATTAATATGTCATCCATATAATGAATAATAATGGCTCCTGAGTGTTCTCACCTAATGGGCATCAAAATCTGTGCAACATAAACCTGACATAGAGTGGGACTGTTTGCCATGCCTTGGGGAAGGACTTTAAACTGAAAACGCTGAGCAGGTTCTTGATAATTTACAGCAGGTACACTAAAGGCAAAGCGCTGTATATCTACAGGGTTAAGGGGTATACTATAAAAACAATCCTTTATATCTATAACAGTTATGGGCCAAGTCTTTGGAATGGCAACTGGAGAAGGCAACCCAGGCTGGGTGGTACCCATAAGTTGTGGAGTGGCATTTACTTTTCTTAGATCTACTAACATTCTCCATTTCCCACTTTTCTTTTTGATTACAAAAACTGGGGAATTCCATGGGCTGGTGGATGGCTCTACTTGTCCAGCCGATGAAAGTCCTTGTACTATGTTAGCAAGGGCCTGTAATTTCTCTTTTGTGAGGGGCCACTGATCTACCCAAACCGGTTTGTCAGATCTCCACGTCAGTGGTATGGGTTGCGGCCCTCCAGTGACCCCTAGTGGTTTAAAGCTGTGTCTGTAGTCAGAGACAAGCCCAAAGTTTGCAAAACATCCCTCCCCCATAGGGACATAGGAATAGTAAGTACCAAAGGGCGGAAAATCCCTGCTATATCATCACTTTTCCATTTTAGAAATCTTAGAGACTTTTTCGCCAAAGTTCCTCCTGAAACTCCAGTGATATCTTGGGGAGTTTTTGAAAGTTCCCAACAGGGCTGCCAATCTTTTGTGGATATGACCGAGACATCAGCACCTGTATCAATTAAACCTACAATCTCTCTTCCCTCCACTATAAGTGGTAAAGTGGGACGGTGGGCTGATATAGCCTGTGTCCATGCCACAAATGTGTCCTCATTGGTACACTCTCTCCAATCCTTATCTATCCAGGGGAGGGAAATAGCAAGAGCAACAGGCTCACCGCCTTTTAGTTCTATTGGGTAATGGTGGGGATTTGTAACAGTTATAGAAGTCTGGCCTGGGTTTAGGAGCTGTGTGTGGACAATGACCTGGGGAGCGAGAGCAGTTCCAATCACTAAACGGTGGAAGTCCCTAGGGGAGGCTTTAACAGTGGTCGTAGTCCATGGGCTCAATTCTGTGCTCTCTGAGAGGGGAATAGTAACCGAGGGATTTAATAGGTCAGCCCTGGGGTCGGGCCCTCGGCTTCCCGACCCCTCTTCCCGTTTCCCTGTGGCCCATCATTACTATACTTCTTATTTTTCTGTCTACAATGCTTTGCTATATGACCAGGTTTACCACAGACAAAGCACTTCATTGCACTCTTCTGGGAATTACGGCACTCAGCTTGAAAGTGACCGGCCTTCCCACAACGAAAACAGTTTCCTTTACCCTTTGATCTAGGCACCAAGCTTGTGGTTTGTAAAGCATTAACGAGGAGGTTAATAGAGGTTTGGAGAGGATGGGGGGGGGGGGGGTTCCTCGTCTAGTGCCTTATCAATTATCTCGTCTAAGGAGGGGTCAGCAGGCAGAGTAGCTAGCAAGCCTTTTGAATGAGTTAGCCCTCCCTTTATCAACTGAATGATTAGTGGCTGTGCTGCATTTCCTGTCCCGAATTTCCCTTCCACAGTAGTCTGCACTCTGCTGATAAAATCTACAGCAGACTCCTTAGTTCTCTGTTTCAGCTGCTGCAGGGGAGTCGAGGTTGCTCGAGCCAGTTTGTTCAGGGCATTCAGTCCTGCTATCTGCACTGCCCTGACAATGGGTTCTGAAAGTTGTAATTGAGCCTCCACCGTGTTAAATTGGCCACATCCAGTGAGTTGATTAGTGACTAAATCAGAATTATTTGGGTCTATGATCTCAGCCTGTAGCCTGGCCTCTCTGCGCCAGTAGGCAGTCCAGGCGGTGTAATGTGATGACTCTAACACCGCTTGTAAAGTTTCATCCCAATCCATGGGGAGCCAGGCGGCAGTCTGAGTGTTAGAACTTATGAGCCGTTTTACATAGGCAGATCCTGGCCCATAATTATGGACTGCCTCTCTGAGATCTTTGATAAATTTGTACGGTATTGGGTGGCGAACTCTAACCTGTTGGCCGTTTTCTCTTTGCACAAATATTGGGTAAGCAGCTGCTGAGGAGGTAAGATAGTCTAGGTCTTCTTCCTCTACTTCCTCCCCATCCTCCAAAGCCTTATGAATGGCCTGCTGTAAACGAGTCCGGCGGGGTGCCTGTCTGGGGACGGTTGCCCCAGACCCTTCCTTTCCTGTTATCAGCACGTGGCTCCGGCCATCTGCACCCTGTCCGCAGATCCCTTGCCATTCTGTATGTTTGCCCTTTTGTTCTAAAATCTTACTATCACTTTTTACTGGGGCAGGCGATCGACTCGCGGCAGCCAGTTCTTCCCAAGGGTATTTGGGGGCTGGTTCCCTCGGTCGTCAAGCCCCTCATCTGGGGGCGGGGCCATTCAGGTTCCCCCAGTAATGAGGGTCCTGTTTGTGATTCTCCGGACATGGCTCCTTGTGGGGGCTGCGGGTCAAGGGCCGCAGCCACCACGGAGTAAATTACAAAGTCTGTGTCCGTTAGAAAGCCAGGTTTTTCTGTGTTGTAAGAGGACATTTGAGTTCCTACCACTCTCCACTTCTGAGGGTCAATGCCGGTGTGGGAGACCCAAGGAGAGACAACCAATATTTTTTCCACCCAATCCTTACATTCTTTTATATGGACTCTTATACCATGAGTCTTTACTAGTGCATGTACTTGACATGCTAATACTCCTGAATCCTCTGGCTGTAAATGCTTAGACATTCCTTTGCCCATCTTTACTCCCTCTAGGTGTCCCGTGGACCTAGGGTGTCTGCCTCTTCTGTTTTTACTTAAACAGGCTTACCTCACTCGGCGGGGTCTTCGGGTGTCCCTGTTCGGGGGCCAGTTCTGTCCGGGGTCTTCTTCCCCGGACTCCCGAGTGAGCTCCTCAGTGGGCACTGCTTCAGGCGTCCCTGGTGTTTTCCCTCCCCCGGGGATCAGCGAGGAGGGACTCAGGCAGACACTTCTTCAGGAGGCATATGTTTTATTAGGTGCAGAGGGATCCCCCGAATAGCTCAGGGTGATGGCTAATATAGGGAGTTCGTACTGGGCTGCCACCCCGATCCGCCCCGAGGGCAGAACCTACCACCCGATTGGAGCAATGGACACAGGCCAACCAGGTGAAGCCACTGCTCCCCTTAAGGAACCGTGTCTTCTTTAGATTGGCCTGACCTCACTCTCGGGGAGGTCCTATCCACTCAAGCGGTCAGGGCCGACCCCCGACAGTCTGTGTTGCTTCTTCCTGGTTTACGTGTCAGCATCATGTTTGTGTCGTAAAAGGAGTTTGGCAGAACTCCTATTTTTTTAAAATAGTTTATGTAGAATAGGAATTAATTGTTCCTTAAATGTTTGGTAGAATTCACTTGTAAATCCATCTGGACCTGGAGACTTTTTCTTGGGAGTTTATTGATAGTTTCTTCAATTTTTTTTTCTGAAATGGGGTTATTTAGAAAATTTATTTCCAGGTAGTTTGTATTTATGTAAATATTCATCCATTTCACTTAGGTTATCCAATTTATTGACATGCAGTTCGGCAAAGTATCTCTGACTGAGTTATCTTTTTTAATTTCCTCTTCATTGGTGGTTAACTCACCCTTTTCATTTTTGTGTTTGCCTTCTGTTTTGTGATTTTGATGAGGTTTGGATTCGTTCCTGCAAATGACGCTCTCACTCAGTTAAAAATGAAAGTATTTTAATTAAACAAGGAATAGATTGCTTACAGTAGCATCCAATACAGCAAATAATACATAAAAGACAAAGGATTATTAATACTGTAATCAAAATACAAGAGAAAAATAAAGAAAACATCACCAATTTGGGGAGCACCAACTCTCGAGATGTCAGGTCGGGGAATCCCAGTTTTCATTGACCCTCAAGGTTCAAATTAGGAGACCACATTCATACCCCAGGCAGGACGTCTCCTCCATGGGTGAGATTCCAATGAGGAGAAGGGGCTTACAACTTTTATACCTTTGAGGACACAGAAGGCTCAGAGCCATCTAAGTTGAATGGGATCCAGTTCCCTTTTGGCTTTAGGTATAGATTGAATCAATATGTTATTTTTTAAGGAAATGCCATTATCGGGCTATGAGGTTTATTTTTGTTAAATATCAGTATTGGGAGAATAGCCAGTTCCTCCCAATCCTGTTTTGTCTTTCCCAGGGATGGCTAGTCCTTGGGATGTCAGAAATACAGCCAAATCACATAAGGCATACTCCAAATGGTGAGTTCGTATACCGGTCATTGCCTCAATTACAGCCTTCATACATATTGAAGAGGCCTTACACTAATAATTTGGTAATTATTAATTAGGAGCTAGTAATTATCAATTCACTTGGCCTTAAGGCCTCGAAAGATGTATGAAGATGGGACTACAGGAGTAAATTGATTAAAAATTTGTCTCATTCTGGTATACATATAACAATTACAAATGCATAACAATAAGAAGAAAACCAATAATGATAATATAGGAATAGCTAAGCTGTTAAAATATTTGGTAGCAGTTGGCGATTTAAACAAGAACAACTATATGAGTCTGTATTCGATGTTCATTCAAAGCGTGCTGGTTGGACTCTAATAGTTTCTTCAAGACATGTGATTGATCAAGAATAGCAATTAAGGGTTGTAAAGATAAAGAAGTATAAGGAAGAGGTAACAATTTGGGTACCCAAGTCAAATTCTTAACAACATCTGTATCAGGGGAAAAGTAAAAATCATCACCCTGCCAATGAAGGAAAGAAACATTAGTAAGACATCCAGAAAAGGGAGGTTTCTGTAAGACAGAGGCTAAATTAGTACTATTATTAGAGGTTAAACAAATGTATTGGGAAGATACTTCATATAACATTGAAAAGTTAGAAAGAGGATATACAGTTAAGTCACATAGGTTAGATGAGTGTGAGAGAAGGCAGGGCTCCATCTGCCAGGTCATCATCCCACACACAATACCTTGGTTAGTAAAAGTACAGTCCTGTAAAGTATGAGTTATATTGTCTTGATCTACATAGTTGCTATATACATGTGGCAAAACAAAATGATCATGTAGCACAAAAGGAATCACATGGAACTGACACGTAATTTTCCACATATGAACTTGATAATATACTACAGTCCCACTACACCAAAGGGGAGTACATCGAGCTTGTTCAGGTTTGTTTTGCTTCCAATATTTAACCATTCTAGGGAGTACACTGTCCCAAATATGGGTATCTCCTTCTTGTAACAACCTCTGAGCATTCTCATTTTGTATTAAAGTGTACATGTTTTGCAAAGAACATTTGGTCCATTTAAACAGGGCACTTATCTGGGTATCCATCTGTATATTAGCTAGAATGCTATCATTAAAAACTTGTAAGAATTGGCCTTGGTATTTTAATGTATGTTGGTGTGGCAGGATCATCGTGGGCAACCAATTACCATTAACTGTTAAAGCTTGAGATACATCCTGCCCAGCACTGCACAGTCTGCTGGCCAAGGTCTCAAGATCTATAGAATTTTACTATACCCAAACCTGTTCCAGCTCCACCAAGTAGAGTTATCTATATCCCACCGTGCACAATTCTTAATTAGTCCTTGTTCCATTGTTGATGGACAACTTTCAATTAATCTGTTACACCATGAGGCCGGGGATGCAAAGGGAAGAGGAGTAATACAATATGAAATGTCAACTAACAGATAGTAAAACTTAGGTTCACAGAAAAAGGCCCTTTCAGGATATAGGACAGGGAATCTGATAAAATGTAGCATTAGTGATAGTCCAATTAACAATGTTACAAAAGGTGGGTGCAGGGCAGGTGTAATTTCCCTGTTGTGAAGGAACGATAGATGACCACCACTTCAGTTGGATCTTGTTCCCAGAGAATCTCAACTGGGCTCCCGGAGTCCAAGTCCAGACAATCCAACAGCAACATGTAAGAACTACAAAATACTTAATTTCGTAAAAACATTTGAGTTAGAGGTGCATAATACCAAGTATCATCTCCAGGATAACATACAATGGCAGTATTATTATTCCCTTGGGCTATTAATTCAGCTGGCCTAGAAGCATCTGTAGGGTGTCCTTTTTATCCATACTTTAGTTCCTGGGATTACCTTCTCAGGTATCCATTGCATTTCATCCAAGCTCATCTAGTAGTCTTATCAGGGGAGTAAACCATTCGTTCTTCCTATTAGTCCAGCTGCTTGTGGGTAATATGGGATATGATAGATCCATTCAATATTATTATAATTACAATAGGTTTCAATTTCTTTTCCTGTAAAGTGAGTTTCATTATCACTCTGAATTTGCATAGGGGTACCATAATATAATGAAATAACATCTAAACTCCTACAAATATTCTTTTGGGTTGCCTGCCTATATGGGCAAGCAATTAGTATTCCTGAATAAGTGTCTACAAAAGTACAAGCATATTGGCACCCTTGATTTAGAGGTAATGGGCCTATATAATAAATCTGCCAAATTTGGGCAGGCAAAGTAACTCTAGCCAATTCTCCAGTTACAGTTCAAGGTATGGATCATTGACTGAAGAGCTGGCATTTGGGGCACCCCGAGTGATCTGTTTAAAAATATCTAAGGGAATATTAATTCCTCTAGCCAATGCCCACCTGTAAGATACAAGAGCGCCAAGATGGCCTGCAGTGATGTGAATCCATTTTCCTAGCACCAAATCATCCCTTTTCTCCAGGGGCATCTTTTGCAGGGATTTTCCTTCTACTTTTGAGAGTTCATCAGCTTGAGCATTATACTCACGTTCCACCGAATTAGCTTTCACATGGGCATCTACATGAAACACAGACACATTAGTATACTGGACCCAAATACATTTATCTTTCCACATATTCATAAGCCCAAACTTGTTTCCCATAAAAATCCAATTTTTTTTTTTGCATGCCACATGGTCATCTAAGTGGTTAGGCCATTTGCCACTACTCAGGTTTCTGTAAAAAATATGACATTGTCTCCCCTTCTCTTGTTTCAATACTTGACATACAGCTATCAGTTTTGTCCACTGACTGCTTTCCTGTTCTTTCTAAAATACTATTTGTTACAGCCTTCCAATACTTAATTTGTCCTAAATATCTAGCAGAGCCATCCGGTAAACCAAATGTTTTTCTTTTATTCAGGACTCAATGCATCATATCCTTGATTCCATTTGACTGGTGAAACTGCCTTCTGAGGGGGAGTGGTCAGTGGAGACTGCACTGAGGTTAATTCAGATACTTTCTCAGGCAGGGGAGAGACACCAGATTCTCCTGGTTTAGTTCTGTTCTGTATGTACCATTTCCATTTAATTATACTAGACTTCTGTGCATGTCCTATCTTATGAGAGATCAGAGTCTCCATTTATCCAGCTCATAATAGTTATTTGGGGCCTTAACAGAACATTATGATTTAAAGGGAGCTGTTCAGTTTCTACTATTGTCCAATATGCAGCTAGCAACTGTTCAAAAGGAGTATAGTTCTCTCCCACAGGTAGTAGTCTAATATTAATTTTTTAATTTCTTCAATCACTTTTAAGAACACATCTCAATTTAGTACAAATCTGGGTTGCCAATCCCAGAAGAAACTCCATAACCTATTAGTTGATTCATAGCTCTCTGTGTTCTTTCCCACTTTACATTGATTTAAAATCAATTTTCAAAACTTCCAAAACCAATATCTTATTTATACAAAGTCAAACTTGCTCATACCTTCATTCTACATGCTTTAGCTTCCATAAATTAAAAAGAACCTCACCTCTATGCCTCCTTATTTTTCTTTGCACCCCTTTTCACTATTCTCTTCACAAGTCCTTAAATCTGGTATTCAGAATGCACAACTTGCATTTTCTCTTAACATACTACTTAAGCATATTTCAGACTTTATTCACCCCTCTTTTCTTCTTTTTTATTCTAACACATACTGTTCATGACCAGATCTAATGATTTATTTAAAACCTTACTTTTGCAGCTAAATAAGCATAGTTTTATTTATAAGTTCTTGGGCAAGATTTTTCAATGTTCCCAATTCCATTGTATACTCAAAATTTTACAGATTGTAATGGTCTTTGTACTTTTGCAAGAATAATTTCTCATCAGGTAAATTGAGAGTCATCCCCCTTAAAATGTACTAATATATACTCGGGGAGAAAGGGAACAATCATCACTGAGTACTCCTTTTTTGGGTAATTGACTTACTTTCATCATTATTTTAACTTGTTTTACCTAAATTTCTATTTCCTCCCAAGCCTGTAATTTTAACAGACATTCCATTTCTAAATATACTAGGATTCCCATCCATTAAAAAGGTCTTGCCCCAATTTCAAAACAAAACAAAACAAAGAAGCAAACAAACTTTAGTAACAGTTGTATATCCATTTTTCTAATTTCTAATCAATTAATCTTATGAGAGAGCAATAGTTCCTCTGTCTGATCTCCCTTACTGGGGTTTGATCCCTATCTACTATTCTCCTTTAAAATGTTCTAATGAAGGATACAAAGGGGCGGGTGGGGCTGAAGGAGCAACATTCAGAGCAGATACTTTATTTCCCACTTTTCTTTTATATAATTGTAACATGTTTGAAGTGGTGATCCCATCAATCTCTTCTTTCTTAACTCCTGCCTTTAAAAGTGCAGTAAACATTTCCCTCCTCGACATTCTATTATTGGACCCTGTTCTAGGTTTTGCCCACTCTTTGGGTGTATGATCTCCTATATCTCTAAATTCCCCCAAGTCTCCTAATTGAGACAGCTTATCAATCACTTGTCCAAGGGACTCCCCAGTTGAGGCTACCAACAGGGTTAAAATAAGATGTTTATAAGCAGGAGGAGCAGTTTTCACTATGGGGGGTTCTATGTATGGCAATAGCAGGGGTGTCTGTATAAGAATCTGCTTCCCCCACCAAAACAGCTGTTTTCATAACTTCCTCTTTCAATCTCTGCATTCCATCCTTCAATGTATAACAAGGATGGGATGGATTTGGCCACATGGAAGTATCAGGGTATTGAGTACTTAGTCCAGAGGCCACTAATGCCAGCATATTAGTACCAGCTCTCTGCTGTTCTACAGCAATTTGGCTATGATCTCTTATTGCCTGCTGAACAAAAGGATTAGAAGTCAAACTTAAAAACTTAAAGTAATCTTTGGAATCCAACCAAACTCCTCCTGCCCCTCCATCACTCAGCCTCACAAGCCAAGAGATAGCAGATTCGCCTGGCCTCTGTGAAAACCTACTTAACAAATCTGTTATTTTTTGTTGTGAATAATCTTCAGTGATCTCAGTAAATTTGGGGGGGGTTATTTCCCTCTTTCTCATTTCTTCTCCTAACAATGGGTCTTACTTCTTCTCCTACATCAGGTATATCTCCTTCAATTATTTCCTTCCATCTTTCATCATCTTCATCCCAAATATCACCATCCCAGTTATCAGGATCCCAATCCATATTAGCAGAAGCAATTACAGCATGAACCTTCTTTTTATTAACCTTTCCTCTTCTATTCCTATATTTATATTGTGCCACTCACACCACTGCTTTTTCTGTAACATTCTGATAATTTGTGGCCTGATCTCCCAGAATGAAGTTCTGACACTGTAGCATAGACATTTGCCCTTGCAGCTCAACTACTTCTTTCTCCAGCTGTACTTTTTCTTCTTCCTTTCTATCTACCTCTTGGCATACTTTACGATATGCCATTAATAAAGCCCAGCCTCTCCTACATATACCTGCCATCTCTTTCCCTTTTTCCACAGGAATATTGGACAAACATTCTGTTAATTGGGGTGGCTTGCCATTTCTTACTTGGCTACCCTAATCCTCACAAGATCCCGTATTTTGTGCCCAAACTTTTGCTAAAGAAGAGAATGGGGCATCCTCCCACCCTGGTACTTCAACAGGGATGGGGGGTTCTGTACTTTTCTAAAAGAGAGACATTTGCACAATGAATCCTGTTCTTGATGCCAATTTATGTTTTGTGATTTTAATGAGGTTCGGATTCATTCCTGAAAATGATGCTCTCAGTTAAAAATGAGAGTATTTTAATTATACAATACAAGGAATAGATTGCTTACATAGCATCCAATACAGCAGATAATACATAAAAGACAAAGGATTATTAATACTATAATCAAAATAGAAGAGAAAGATAAAGAAAACATCACCAATTCGGGGAGCACCAACTCTCGAGATGTCAGGTCGGGGAATCCCAGTTTTCATCGACCCTCGAAGTTCAAATTAGGAGACCACATTCATACCCCAGGCAGGACGTCTCCTCCATGGGTGAGATTCCAATGAGGAGAAGAGGCTTACAATTTTTATACCTTTGAGGACAAAGAAGGCTCAGAGCCATCTAAGTTGAATGGGATCCAATTCCCTTTTGGCTTCAGGTATAGATCAAATCAATATGTTATTTTTTAAGGAAATGCCATTATGGGGCTATGAGGTTTATTTTTATTAAATATCAGTATTGGGAGAATAGCCAGTTCCTCCCAATCCTGTTTTGTCTTTCCCAGGGATGTCTAGTCCCTGGGATGTCAGAAATACAGCCAAATCACATAAGGCATACTCCAAATGGTGAGTTCATATACTGGTCATTGGCTCAATTACAGTCTTCATACATATTAAAGGGGCCTTACACTAATAATTTGGTAATTAATTAGGAATTAGTAATTATCAATTCACACTCCTATATCACTCCCTCCCCTTTTTCACTTTTTCACTTTTCTCTTGCTTTCCTTTTGTTAGTTCCCCCTTTCCCCCCTCCCCCTCCCTTTCTCCATCCCCCCTCCCCTTTTCCCTCTTTTAATCCTTGAAAGGTTAGATGTTTTTAAGTTAACTCAGTCTGTGTAAATTGACTTTAAGCAAAGTCTGATGAGAAGAAGATTCAGGTGTTTCTCATCTCCTCCCTTCTTCTCCTCTATTACCATAGGTATTTTGTACTTCTTAGTGTAATAAGATTTACCCCATTCAATCCCCTCCCTCCTCCCATCTCCTTCCTGTCCCCCTTTTTTAAGGAGGTAGTGTTTTAAAAATCATTCTATCTGAGTCCTAAAAAATTCTGAGTATCCATCACTTCTAGCTAAGTGCATTCTATCTAATAGAGTTAAAATTCTTGAGAGTTATTAGAGTCATTCTCCCAAGTGGGGTTAAAGCCAGTTACATCTCATTAGATAGTAGCAGTCTCATGGATAGGTCATAGGTCATGAATGTCCATCACTTCTGGTTAGGCATATTCTCTCTGTTAGAGTTACAATTCTCAAGATTTATGAGAATCTTTTCCCCCCATGCTGGGATATAGCCAGTTTCAACTTATTGGATAGCAGTTTTTTTTCTTTTACCAACCCCCCCCCCCCCTTTTACCTTTTCTTTTGTCTCTTGAACCTCTTGTTTGATGTCCAAATTTTCTATTTACCTCTGGCCTTTTCATCAGAAATTTTTGGAATTTTTCCATTTCGTTAAATGTCCATCATTTTCCCTGGAAGAGAAGGCTTAGCTTGCAGGATGGTGGATTCTTGGCTTCATTCCAAGCTCCCTTGCTCTTTGAAATATCTTGTTCCAGGTCCTGTGTAATCCTTACTGTGGCTCCTTGATATTTAAATTGTTTCTTTCTGGCTGCTTGCAGGATTTTCTCTTTTATCTGATAGTTCTGGAATTTGGCCACAACATTCCTTGTTGTTTTCATTTTAGGATCTTTTTCTGGAGGGATCGATATATGCTTTCAATAACTACTTTGCCCTCTGGTTCCATGATATCAGGGCAGTTTTCCATCACTAGATCCTGTAATATTAAGTCCAGGCTTTTTTTCTCTTCAATGTTTTTAGGAAGTCTAATAATTCTCAGATTGCCCCTCGAGGGCAGTGGTTTTGTTGATGAGGTATTTTACATTTTCTTTTTTTTTTTCCCTGTTTTTTGATTTTCTTTAACAGGCTCTTGCTATCTTATGAAGTCATTAGTTTCTGCAGTCTCCATTCTTTATTTTTATGGAGGAGTTTTCTTCATTAACCTTTTGCAAATCCTTTTCCCATTGGTCAATTCTATTTTTGAAAGAGCTTTCCATTTGACAAATTGAGGTTTTGAGAGAATTATTCTCATTTTGCATTTGCCCAATTGAGAATATGAGAGAATTAGCCTCATTTTGTATTTGTCCAATTGTATTTTCTAAGGATTTGTTTTCTTGTTGCAAGGTATTAATTGTCTCTCCCAAATTTTCCAGTTGATTTTTCTTTTGCAAGGCAAATGGGGTTAAGTGGCTTGCCCAAGGCCACACAGCTAGGTAATTATTAAGTGTCTGAGCCCAGATTTGAACCCAGGTACTCCTGACTCCAAAGCTGGTGCTTTATCCACTATGCCACCTAGCCACCCCTCCAGTTGATTTTTAAACTCCTTCCTTATTTCTTCAAGGAAGTCTTTATGTGCTGAAGACCAGATCATCCTCAGAGTTTCTAGGTCTCTCTGAGTTAGGGTCTTTACCTTCCACGAATTTTTTTATGAATTCACATTTCCGCTGACCTTTCTTCATTTTGCTAAGACCTTGAGTTGGGGAGGGGGTGGTTCACAGCGGTTTGGTGTTGGGATTACTGAAGGCTTTATTCACTGAGTGCAATTTCTCTGGCTGGCCAGTAGGAGGTGCTGATTGCTTTCTCTGGAGTGTCTGTGACCTTGATTGAGGCCTTCTCCCTTAGCTTGAAGGGAGGGGTTAAAGCTATTGAATCCTTTTGCCTTCAATCAATGGTGGGCTTTACCCTGGGTTAAGGTCATCCCTCTCCCTATTGTCAGCTGGGCTGGTTGTTCTAGGAAGAGGCCTCCACCAATGGAGGCAGGGCTCAGAGTTCCTCAGACCAGAGGAGCTCAGGAATGGTGTTTATAGCTCTTCTGTACTGGAACTCTCCCCCCAGCCCTGTCAGCAAGCTCCAGAGGGTGAGTGCCAATACCAGTGCCTCTGCACCCTGGTTGACTCTAGCCCCATTGCTGATCCAGCAGTTCCATCAGACTCCCCGATTCCAATTCAGCTGCTAATCTGGTTGATATGGGGCTGATCCTCCCTCTAAGCCCAGACTCACCAGCCTGGACTCGCTCAAGGCTGCTGCTGAAGACAAATCCTGAGGTAGATGTTCTTTCTCCTGGCTTTTCTTTCTGGGTTTTTGTGGGTCAGATTTCGGTTAAGTTTGTTTCATATGATAGATGGGGAAAGATCAGGAGACTTTAGAAGTGTGCTTGTCTTATCTCTGCCACCTTGGCTGTAATTCCAGCCCTTTTCCTTTTTGATACTGATAATTTGGTTACCTTCTTTCTCTTTTTTAATCAGATTAACCAAAGACTTGTCTATTTAATTGACTTTCTCATAAAACCAATTCTGTTTTATTTGTAGATCAATTTTATTCATCTGTCCCTTAATTTTCAGAATTTCCAATTTGGTATTTAATTGGGGATCTTTAATTTGTTCTTTTTCTAGCTTTTTTTAGTTGCATACTCAATTCATTGATCTCCTCTTTCTCTGTTTTATTCATATAGGCATGCAGAGATATAAAGTGTCCCCTCAAAACTGCATCCCATCCATTTTGGTATGATGTCTTATTAATATCAGTTTCTTGGATATAATTATTGATTATTTCTATTATTTGCTGTTTGTTCCACCCATTATTTAAGATAAAATTATTTAATTTCCTTTTTAAAATTTTTTTTTATTTTTTTAAGACAATGGGCTTAAGAGTGACTTGCCCAAGGTCACACAGCTAGGCAATTATTAAGTATCTGAGGTCAGATTTCAAGTCAGGTCCTCCTGACTCCAGGGTCAGTGCTCTGTTCACTTCACCACCTAGCTGGCCCCTTAAAGAAGATGAGTCTTTTGTTTTTTTGCAAGCAATTGGATTTAGTGACTTGCCCAAGGTCACACAGCTAGGTAATTATTAAGTGTCTGAGGCCAGATTTGAATTCAGGTACTCCTGACTCCAGGGCCAGTGATGTATCCCCTGCGCCACCTAGCTGCCCACCATCAATTTTGCTTTTACTTTATCTGAGACCCGCATCACTACCTCTGATTTTTTTCCTTCAGCTGAGGTATAATATATTTTCCTCCAACATTTTACCTTTACACTGAATATATCTTTCTGTTTCAAATGTGTTTCTTGCAAACAACATATTAGAGGATTCTGGTTTTTAATCCATTATGCTATCCACTCCCATTTTATAGGACAGTTCATGTAATTCACATTTACAGTTAAGATTACTAATCTGTATTTCCCTCAGTGCTAACTTTATCTTTTTCTCTTTCCTTTCCTCTTATTCCTCCTCAACAAAGTTTTACTACCTTTTCCCTCCCTGCAGCAATTAATATTTCTTCAGATATTTAGATCTGAATTTGTGTCAAAAGTGTTTTGTGTACATAGAACTCCTGGATGTCTCTTGGCAGATAGACTATTGTTTACAATATGAAGTTATTTTAAATGGAATTTCTCTATGTCTTCATCCTGGATTTTGATGGTGATGTATAGAAATACTGGTGATTATATGGATTTATTTTATATCCTGTAAGTTTGTTAAATTTGTTAATTGTTTTGACTAGTTTTTTGATTGGTCTCTTCATTCTCTAAACTACCATAATATGTTCTGCAAGCAGTGATAGTTTTGTTTCCTTGTTGTCTATTTTTATTTCATAAATTCATTTTTCTTGTCTTATTGCTAGAGCTAGCATTTCCAGTACAATACTGAATAATAATGTTAATAATTGACATACTTCCTTCACTCCTGATCTTATTATTATCCTCATATACATATATATATATGTATATATATATATATATATATATATATATATATATATATATATATATATATATAAAATGTTTGCATATAGGAACACATAGATGTTACTTATTTTAGGAAAGGTTCCATTTTTTCCTTGTTATTTTAACATTTTTAATAGGAATGGATGTTGTATTTTGTAAAAAACTTTTTCTGCCTCAATATATATAATCATTCTTTTTGTTGTTATTCTTATGGAAGCAATTAATTATGCTTATAGTTTTCTTAATATAGAATCAGCCTTGCATTCATAGTTTACTAACATTGTGACATTTTGCTTTGGTATCCTTGCAGATATTTTATTGAAAATGTTTATATCAATATTCATTAGGGAGAGAACTAAATGAACAAAAGTATTTATAAAAACTCTGTGAATTTGTAATTGAGGGAATGCCTATTATCAGGGGAATTGCAGAACAAGTTATAGTATATGGTATAGTATATTATTATGATGAATACTATTGTGCTATAAGAAATGATGAGCACAATAGTTTCAGAAAATCTGAAAAGTCATACATGATCTGATATAAAATTAAATGAGCACAACTAGGAGAACACATAATCATAAGAGCAATGTAGTACAATGATCAACTTTGAATGTCTTAGCTTAGCTAAGATCCAAGACAATTCCCAAGGTCTTATGTTGAAAAATGCTATCCACCTCTAGAGAAAGAACTGATAGAGTCTGAATGCAAATTAAGGGTTTTTTTTTTTACTTTATTTTCCTTAGAACTTTTTTTTGGTCTGAATTTTCATTCACACTATAACTAATATGGAATTAGGTTTTGCAGGACTGCACATGTATAGCCTATAACAAATTACTTGAGCCCTTATTTGATTCTCTGTGTGTCTTTTTATATTAAGTGTGTTTCTTGTAAACAATATATTGTTATATTCTGATTTCTAACTCATTCTATTACCTGCTTTCATTTTACAGGTGAGTTCATGCCATTCTTATTGACAGTTATAATTACTGTTTATTTCTCTCCATCCTATTTTCTTCTGTTTAACCTTCGCTCTCGCTCTCGTTCTCTATTTTGTTGACCTTTCTCAAAACTTTGCTTTCCTTCTAATCACTGTCTCTTATTCCTCATTCTTATTTCTTCTGTCCTCTTTCTTATCCCTTTCTTCTCTTTCTTCCTTATTCAGTAAGATCATGTTCCTCTATCTATATCTACATAAGCCTATTTATGCACATATAGATTTATATAAATATATTTCTATAGATCTGTCCTATACATCTAGACATAGATCTACATATGGAAGATTTACGTAGATCTATCTATTCCTATGCATCTAGATAAATTTATCTATATTTTTGTATATAAAGACTGTGATCTACATGTAAATATCTCTTCAAATCTATATATATGAATGGATGAATGTCTATGCAGTTAATCTTTGAATCATTTTAGATTAGAATGATGTTAGAATTTTTTATGCTTCTCTGTTTTCTAACTTCCATTATAAAAACCTTTCTTTTTTTCATTCTTCATTTTTTAGATCATTTCTGACATAATCAATTCACACCCATGCCCTCTGTCTATGTAGACTCCTTCTTTTCCTACTATTATAATGATAAAGTTCTTAGGAGTTACATTTTCCACATACTAATACAAACATTTTAAACATATTGAGTCCCTTATGATTTGTCTTTCATATATACCTTATCCTTTTCTTGAACCTATGTTTGAATATTAGATTTTCTATTTAGCTCTGGTCTTTTCATCAAGAATGTTTGAAATTCCTTTCTTTAATCAATGTCATTTTTCCCTTTGAATTATATTCAGTTTTATTAGGTAGGTTATTCTTATCCTAGTTCCTTTGCCTTGTAGAATATCATTCTAAACCCTCCACCCCTTTGACATGACATCTGCTAAATCTTGATACTCACTGTGGCCCCATGATATTTAAATCATTTCTTTCTGGCTGATTGCATTATTTTCTCTTTGAACTGCGAGCTCTGAAATTTAGCTATAATATTCCTGGAAGTTTTCATTTTGCAATCTTTTTCAGGGGATTTCAGTTTCTGTTTAACCCTCTGATTCTAAGGTGAAGTTTTCCTTGATAATTTCTTGAAAAATTATTCCAGACTTTTAGACATTCTAAAATTATCTTACCTCAGTATGTAATCCAAAATCAGTCATTTTTCTTCTACTTTCTTATTCTTTTTAATTGTTTTATTTTTCTTGTTGTCTCTTGGAGGTAGTTACTTCCATTTGCTCAATTCCAGTTTTTGAAATTTTTTTTTTAGTTTCATTTTGCATTTATTTTTTCCTTTGGCAAATTCTGGTTTTTTGTAGATCTTTTTTTTCCCTGCAGTTTTTTGTACCTCTTTTACCAAGAGGTTAAGTCTCTTTTCAAAATTTTCTTGAAATACTCATACCCAATTTTACATTTTTTTCCTCTACACTAATATTTGGTTTTTACCATAGTTTATTTTTGCTCTTCCAGTAATTCTTGATGAACATGAGCTCAATTTGCATTTTTCTTTGACTTTTTTAAGTAACTATTTTCATAATATGCTCACTTTTCCAGCCTATTTCTTGACTTTGAATCTAATATTAAAATTGGGCTTTGCTGACCTGGGGTCATTGTCCTAAACTGCAGGTTTTTTCACAGATGATTTCAGAGTTCTGTAGGTTTCATACCACAAAGATTATGTGTTGTAGAGAAAGGTGTGACCACTGCTTTCCTGATTTGTGTTATGGTCCTTATTCAGAAAGGGCCTCTGCTGCCTTACAACTGCAAGAGTTCCTTATTGCCCTCAACTTGCAACTAGGGTCCTTGATACCTTGCAACTTTCCTCTCTGCTCTCTTCACTTGAAACCTAGAACTGTGTATGAGCAATGAATTTGCCAAAAAAAATATCAGATACTGTGCCTAGGGTTATTAGAGGATCTCCTATAATCTCTTTCTGGTCAGTTGTCCCATCACCTGACCATCGATTGACTGAGAACTACTGAAAGTGTTACTTCTGTTGTTTCTATCAGAGCCATCTCCAAGGTCTGTGGCTAGTGTTGCTACTGAATGCACTCTGGGAAAGCCCCTCAGTGTTTCAACTTCCTAAGTTGTCTTGGGTCAGAAAATTTTCTTTATCTTAGTCTTTTGTTACTCATATCACTCCATGATCCTATTAGATACATCATTTTAAAATTGTTTGAAGACAGAGTTCTAGGAGCCAAGATGGTGGAGCAAGCAGAAAATCATCAGAGCTTTTCCATATTCATTCACTTCCAAACAGTCATAAACTAGCACCTTATGACAAAGCCTTGAAATGCAGAACCAGCAAAAAGGGGTGACATATTCTTTCAGTCCAAGAAAGGATTAAAAAAAGATGAGTAAAAAAATTGGGGGGAGAAAGAACTGACCACAGCAAGCTATTGTGATTATAAGGACAATTAAGATACAACCTCAGAAGAGGACACTATTCCTTTGGAATTGTCTTGGATAATTGTATTACTGAGAATAGCTAAATTATTCACAATTTTTAAAAAGAAATTTTTGTTTTCCAATTATATACAATAATAGTTTCTATCATTTTTTGCAAGGTTTTGAATTTTTCAATTTCCCCTCTTTCTCCCCTTCCCCCTACAGATATGCACAGATTAATATTGAATGTATTGAGAGAAAAGATTTAGCAGTAAGGAGGAAAGAAAATATTAGAGATAGCAAAATAATGTAGTACATAAGACAACTTCTTAAAAACTGAAGATAATAATCTTTGATCTTCATTCAAATTCCACAGTTCTTACTCTGGATACTGATGGTATTCTCCATCAAAGACCCCCTGATTATTGCAGTGATGGAGTGAGCAAATTCATTAACATTGATCATCATTACACATTGTTGTTAAGGTGTACAATGTTCTGGTTCTGCTTATCTCACTTAGCATTAATTCATGCAAGTCTTTCCACGCTTCTCTGAAACCCCATCCCTCCTGATTTCTAATAAAACAATAGCATTCCATCACACACACACACACACACACACACACGTATATATATATATATATATATATATATATATATATATATATATTTTATATATATACATATCACAATTTGTTCAGTCATTCCCCAATTGATGGACATCTCCTAGATTTCCATGTTTTTTGCCACCACATTGCTGCTATGATTATTTTTGTACATGTGGAGTTTTACCCTTTTTCATGATCTCTCTTCAGGATACAGATGTGTTAGTGGTATTGCTGGATCAAAGGATCACATTTTTATTGCCCTTTGGGCATAATTCCAGACTGCTCTCCAGAAAGGTTGGATCAGTTACCAGCTCCACCAACAATGCATTAGTGTCCTAGATTTCCCACATTCCCTCCAACACTGATCATTTTCCTTTCTTTAACTATTGACCAATCTGAGAGGTATGAGGTGGTACCTCAGAGATGCTTTAATTTGTATTTCTCTAATCAATAATGATTTAGAGCAATTTTTCATATGACTATAGATAGCTTTAATTTCCTCATCTGAAAACTGCCTTTGAATATCATAATTCTTTATGGCAAAATATTGTTACTTTGTAGTACTGCTTTCTCCTGATACTTCTCACTTCACTTTGGATCAGTTCAAGTATATTGATCTCAAGGTTTTTTCCCTGAACTCTTGCAGCTTGTCATTTCTTATAGCACAGGTATTCTATCACAATCATATATATATATCAGGGTTTGTTTAGCCATTCTCCAATTGATGAGCATTCCTTCAATTTCCAATTCTTACTTACCAAAAAAAGATCTGCTATAAATATTCTTGTACAAACTCATCCTTTTTCTGTTTTATATCTCTAAGATACAAATGTAGCAATGGTATTGCTGGAGTAAAGGGTATGCAGTTTTATAGCCTGTTGGACCATAGTTCCAAATTGCTCTCCAAAAGATTTGGATCTGTTTACAACTCTATCCCAATGCATTAATGTTTCCACATCCCCTCCAACATTGATCATTTTCCTTTTTTGTCATAAAGTATTTTTATATTTTTAAAATTTTTTTCTTTGTGTGAAAATTGCCTCTTCATATCTTTTGGTCATTTATTAGTTGGAGAATGACTTGCATTTTCATAAATTTGATTCAGTTCTCTAGATATTTGATAAATGAGACCTTTATCAGAGATACTTATAAAATTTCCTCTTCCCTAGTTTTCTATTTTACTTACCTATTTTATATCTTGAAATACTCTTCATATTTTCTTTGGTCCTAAATTCTCTCCTTATTCATATGTCTGACACACCATTCCTTGCTCTCCAATAGTTATGGTTCACCCTTTATGCTGATGATTTATGTGAATTTTATTTTGTATCTTGCAACTTTGCTAAAATTTTTAGTTCTTATTTAGTTTTTAGTTGATTCTTTTGGATTTTCTAAATATACTGTCATAACATTTGCAAACAGTGATAGTTTTGTTCCCTCATTGCCCTAATTCCTTCAATTTTTATTCTTCTCTTATTGCTTATCTAACATTTCTAGTTTAATATTGAATAATAGAGGTTATAATGGGCATCCTTGCTTTACCTCTGATCTTATAGGGAAGACTTCAAGCTTATCACTATTAAAGATAATGCTTGCTGATTTGTTAGATCGCTATTACTTATCATTTTAAAGTAAGCTCCATTTATTTCTATGGTCTCTAGTGTTTTTGATAGGGTTTGGGTGTTGTCTTGTGTCAAAGGTTTTTTCTGCATCCATTGAGATAATACTATGGTTTGTGTTGTTTATGTTACTGGTGTAATCAATTTTACTGAAACTTTTCTTAATACTTAACCAGCTCTGCATTCCTGGAATGTCATAAGTGTATGAACCTTCTGATTTATTGCCTTGCTAGTATTTTATTTAAACTTTTTGCATCATTATTCATTAGGGAGCTTGCTCTATACTTTCTGATTTTGGTTCTTTCTAGTTTTGGTATCAGCACATATTTGTGTCATGAAAGGATTTGTTAGGTCTCCATCTATTTTTCCAAATAGTTTTTATAGTATTGGGAGAAATTCATTATATGCTTGGTAGAATTCATTTGTGAATCCAGTTGACCCTAGTTTTTTTTCCTTAGGAAGATTGCTGATGATTTGTTTAATTTCTTTTTCTAAGATTGGGTTAAGTATTTTATTTCGTCTTCTATTAATCTGGGTAATTTATCTGATTTTCATTCTATAGTTGGACATCACTCCTAATCATTACTTTAATTTCTTCATTGATGAACTTACTCTTTTTTCATTTTTGATATTAGTAATATGTAATTAGTAATAGTAATGTGATAGTGTAATGTAATACTATGTAAATATAAAATGTAATAGTAATTAGTAATATGATTTTCTTCTTAAGTCAAATTCACCACTGTTCTTTTTTTTCCATTATACTGGTTTTTACATAAAAGCCAGCTTCTTCATTTATTAGTTCAATGATTTTCTTTCAGTTTTATTCACCTCATCTTAGATGTTCAGGATTCCTAACTTGGTGTTTAATTGGGGGATTTTAAATTTGTTCTTTTTCTAGTTTTTTTTTAGTTGCATGTCCAATTCCTTGATCTAGACTTTCTCTATTTTACTGGTGGAAGCAATTAGAGATTACTATACCATGCTGCTTTTTAAAGGTTTTTCAGTGTTGCAATGAAAAAATATTTTCTCTAAAATAAGAGAAAAATAAATAACCCTTTTTTCTTCTCCCCCAGCGGGCTAAATCTTCAAAGTCCTCTGGATTTTAAAAACAAGAATAAAAAACATACTGTTTGAATTGCCTTCAAAAATTTTTTTCACTGCTGAAGTCAATTACTTTTGCATGCTTTGTAGCTTTTTCAGAGAAGCTTTTTCTTCAGTGGGTATAGTTATACCATTCACTTTTAATGATAAGACCAAATAAAATTAAAGCAAAGGATCAGATTCCCAGGAATGCTCACCTTGAATTGACTGTTATTCTGTAATTGCTGTAAATATTTTGGTGGATTTTTGGTTCCTGGACTTTAGAAATTAAAAAGCAACTGATGGAAGTAGATAAGTTCATAAATTCTTCCATGGATCAATGTTTTTCTCCATTCACTTTTTAATTTCCCAAATATTTTTTCAGTTTCTTCCGCTTCGACCCCATAGTCCATTTTAGTATTAATGAATAACTTTTTTAAAAAATTGCATTTGAATTTCCTTTTCATTTGATTACCTGTCTTAAATGCTCCCCGAACAAAAGGTTGCACACAATGGCTCCAAGTTCTTCAAGCTATTCCTTTTTCTACTGTAAGCTTCCGTGAAGATGGAGAGATGCAACTCTTTGTGTTTGGAGGGGTGAGCCATCCCGTCTTGCCCTCCATAGGGCTAAGGCCAGTGTCTTTTTAAAATACCGAGCCCTTGTTGCTTCTCTTTGGCCCCCGGGTGAGCTGCTGTCCCCGCGGCGCCTGGCCCACCTCTGCTCCCCGCCAGAACAGCTTTTCTGGCCCTGCCAGCACAAGTGACCCGCTGAGTCCCCAAGTCTCCTCCGCTGCTGCTCACAGAGCCTTCCAAAGCCTTGGGCCGGGTGTACGGCAGAGGGCGCGGCTTTCAGGATTTCCCTTCTCACTTTCTTTCTCCATAGCGGTGTTTGAGGGGTGAGCCCCTCAGTCCATCCCTCCCCTTCCCCTCCCGGGAGTTTTCCTCTCCGCGCTGTCTGCTCTGCGGCGGGCGGTTCGGGACCGGGCTGGGACCGGGGCGCTGGCATCGAAAGTCGCAACTGGAAGCTGGAAGTCTTGGGAGCAACCTTAGGGAGGATGCACTAGTGAGAAAAGAAAAGTTTCCTGGAAAACAGCCAAATTTGAAAGAGCTGGGGGGGGGCACCGAACGGTTGGTGGGGGTGCTGGGGTAAACCCAACCGGAGTCAGCCCTCGCCGCAGGACCCAGTGGAGCGGCCGGAAAAAAAATCACCGGTGTCGTCTTCAGTGCCAAACAGTTGCATGGGCATCATGAAGAGCAAGGCGACGGCCCGGGAGCGGCGCGCTGGACCAGCTTCGGCGGCCCGGACCGCCCAGCTCAGCAGCCAGCCCGGGGAGACAAGGCGCTTCTTTGTGTGCGCGGAGCGAGGGCGGAGACGCCCGGGCTGCCCGGGGCTCTGCAGGGCCGGGCAGGATCCCCGCCCAGAGGACGCCGCTCGCCCCAGGCCCTCAGCCCGCACCAGCGGGAGCGCAGCGCGGCATGGCCCACCCCGCGGAGGCCCGGGGCTCCGACAAGCCCGGGGCTCAGCTAGGGGCTCTCCGCAGAGCCGTGGCGTTTCTGGTGACCTTTGCGCCTCTCCTGCAGATGCCCGGGGCCGCAGGTAAGCCTCGCTCCCCGGGAGCGGTTCCTCGGGGTCCTCCTCCTGCCCGCTGCCGCGCCCGGAGCCCCGGCTCTGCCCGTCCCGGCGCCGCTGAAGAGCCTCTCAGCGTCCGAACGCTCCTGGCTTGGCGTTCGGGCGCCCGGGTGCCCGGGTAGCGTTTTCAATTGTTTCACTCCCTTGGGGGAACGAGAGTCGGTGGGGAGCGGGAGGGGGAGGGGACGTAGCGGTTTGCCCGAAGGGCGAAAAAGGAGGGAGCTTTCCCCCAGCTTCCTAAGAGAAACATGGCCGGCCCTCTGTCAAAGTGAGTGCGAGGGCCGGGGTGGGAGCGAGCTTCCCCTGTGCAAGCCCCCCGCCCCGCTCTGGCCCTTCTTTCGGTCTGCGGGCTCCAGCCCGGGGCACGGCAACGCCGCTCACTGCCTGCGCCCGACTTGGCTTGTTACTCCAAGGAGGGAGTCTTGGGGGGGGGGGTTGCCTGTCGGGGCGGCGGATGTGGGGCCCCGGAGAGCCGGAGTTGGAATGGGGCGGCTGGAATTGCGCCGTGAACTCTGGGCCGGTCTCTGCTCTTTCCTTATATGAACAATCTTGGTCTTGTTGCTCCAGAGCCTCCCAGCCCCGAATCCTTTGGTCCAGCCTCCTAAAGGGAAAGAAGGGCTGGGGAGAGACCTTTGCAACCACGAACCATCTGCCCAGCTGGCTTTTTAGAACTAAATACACTAGCCCAGGGAAAGTGAAAATCCATTTATTTTTAATTCTACTTTTGGGTCGCTCACCTCCTGCTCAAGCCCAGCAGAGGACGCAGGGATAGACCCCTTCTCTCCAAAGGACTGCGCTTTGTAGGGAAAGATTTGCCAAATTTAACCCGATCGTCCACCTTCCCTCAAAATCCCAAGGGGGGGGGCAGTCAGGGGAACTCTAATCTCGGGCCCCAACTCCAGAAACCAGACTATGGCTCTACTGGTGCCAGTTTCCTTTGGAAGTCTGGACTCTGAAGGGGTCTTTTTGTTGACTTATTTTTAAGGGGTGTAAGGGGTCTTCTCAGTTCTCCAGTCTTCTGGGGAGGTCCCCGGAGGCTCAGAGGATGCTGCAGTCCTTGAGGGCCGCTGCTGGATGCTGCAGACTGGAGCAACCCGTTAATCTTGTACAACTGCACATTTGAAAGGGACTTTTCTTTCCTTTGTTGGCTCCCTTTAATCCATTTACCACTCTCCAGGAGGTGACAGTTACCTCTATTTCCTGTTATTCAGTCCTGGGTCTCAGGTTCTGCCATTTGGTTGGGGTGGAGAGGGGGAGGAGACTGAAAAACCTTGTTTTCTCCTCCTTAACTTTTTGGGAGGAAGGACCCGAGATGGAGGCGCAGTTCTGTCTTCATTGTCTCTTCCCCCCACCCGTCTTCGGGAAAGTGTGTGCGTGTGGGTCCTAACTCCAATAATTACTCCCCCATTTCCCCGATACTTTAGGAAATCCTTGGGATCTCCACCTTACTTCTCCCTGCCCTCCTCGCCCTACCAAAGCCCCAGGCAACTGGAGGAGATAAGGGGTTGATTGTCCAGAGAAAGGAATCCTCTTATTAGAAGTTGATTATTAAACCAGTAGGAGATGGGAAAGGTGGTTGGTTGAGTTGTCTAGGAAACATTTTTTTCTCCTTTTTCTCCTTGATATCATATAATATTGCCTTGTTCTCTGACAAACCACACTTCTCCCCCTCCCACCTTTTCTCTCTGAAAATTTCTAAACGTGGACTAAGTCAACCCTTTACTGTTTTCCTTCATATTTTTTATTGCCTTGGTCTACTTACCAAAAAGAGTAGTAGAAATATTAACCTTGATCTTTAACCGACCACCCCCTGATTTAAAATTTTCAGAAGTTACTCGGCATTATTTGTCTTCTTTAATATGTATGTAATGAAATATATCCTATCAAAATGGAAAACAAAACATTGGGCAATTCTTCATGACTGTCGACTTGGGCCAGCTAACTTTTCTTTTCCTTGTATTTGCTCTTTTTTTTTTTTTTTGGCAGTGTGTGCTTTGGCAACATTTGCTTGTGGCAGAACTCCTTAACTGATTTGTAGAGGCTGAGACTAACAAGGGTAGGTGCCACCTTGTTTTGTTGGGTTTCTTGGTTGAGTCTTTTGTTTGTACTGTAAAGATTGATGGAGAAGGCCTATCTCGGGACCTAAATCAAGATTTAGCAAGAATGATTAAACTGCCAACAAGTTATTTTAAATGCTACATAAGTTTCAGTGAAATGAAAGCATCTATTTGTGGAGACTGAGTAAAATGTCTATATTTAAATTTAAGAAAGGTGACATTTATACAACTTGTATCTATAAGCGGTAACCAGGCTTGATATCTGGGGAATAATGATAACTGGCAAAAATAAAGATTTTAAGCAGTTTCATTTTATCTTCCTTTTTATCATGAGTTTTGGTATGTTTTACAATCAACTGATCAATATACATACATACAGTATTCTAGGTAATCATAGTTATACATATTAAACAATATAAGTCACAAGAATAAAGATGGATGATTTTCTTTCATAAAAAATATTTGGTCAATGTTTTTTAGTTGGAATGTCTTGTATTATAAAAACATTAAAAAACACACACAATGAAATATTCAGTATTCTAAAATTCTTACTCTATTTTATAAGAAGAAAACCTTCCTTTTCCTAAAGGAATAATATGCTACTACATGGCCATCAGATCTACTAGGTGAAATTGTCTCTAGAGCATTCTATATTCTAACTTATCTTTAGGGGGTAAAAAGATTTAAAGGCATATAATCATGTTGTTTCTCACATACAAATTATACCAGCATACCCATTCTATTGTCAAAGAAATTCACTGATATTTAAAAATTGTTGGGTTAAAAAATTAATTTAAAAAGTTTTAAATTATTAAAAGTTACTCTGTTGTTGACAATGAATTACATAATATGAGCAGGTGTTTTATCTTTAAGGTAGTGATACTAATAACAAAGTGCTAGCAAAGATGAAATGGTCACTTGTTGAAAATGGCATAGTAATGAATGTCTGTTGCCCTCAGGTTAATTGACTCTCTAACCCCTCCCCCACTTTATTCATAGCCAAAAGAAAAAGCTACATCCTTAGTGCTCATATATGAGCTATTATAATATATGCATATATATGTTGTGGAGTGTACTTTAGCATGAAAAATAAAATATGTTTATATAAGGAGTATCAAAGTCATCAAATCTGGAAACTTAAATAAAGAATTACAATTTTTTGTAGGGCTCTGTGGCTTCACAAAATGCTTGCTTTAAAATTTTATTGATTGAATTTTTAGTGGCAAAAAATTATATAGCAAGAAATTCAAATTGAAATCTTGCTTACAAATCTTAAATTTTGTACTTCCAAAAAAAACTTGCAATGGTTTATAAAAGTATGTTTTGCCACAAAAGGGGTCTTTGTGGCTACCTTGGGATATGGTAACTGATTTTTGTATACATTTGATATATCTGTAATGGAAAAATTTAATTTTTCATTGGCACAATTTTTCTAAGATAAAGTTTATTCTCCAAGAAACATTTGTAATATGTTTAGAGGTTGTATAAAATGAATTAGTTTATTCTTTGGTTTACAATTTTGCTGCGTGAGATCTCAGCCAGCTTTTTTTGTTGTTGTTGTTCAGCAATATCTTCATTAATTAAAAAATACATGCTAAATTATAAAGAAATGCAAATTGGGGTGAAACCCTAAATTATTCTTATTTGGTACATGGTAGACTTTTAAAACTCATTTTGCCCCAGGCCAGGACGTTTGTCTTTTGAGTGGAAATTTATTTGATTACTAATTGCAAAACTTCCTACACCCTGTAGGCATGAGATCAAAAGAAATTAACCTTCTGTAAACTCTTAAAGACTTTTCCTGACAAAAATGTCAGTCTAATTTCTTAGTTAAATTAGTCAAATTCACTTTGAGGATTTGTTAATATTGGATTTGCAACTAGATTTAAAGTTATAGTTAACAAAAAGAAATTGCTGTTTGAATTTCTTTTGACTCTGTATTTCATAATTTTTCATTGTAAATAATTTCACTGCAGAGTCAGTGTTTGTTATTGGCAGGGACCTTTTCTTATTTATTTGGTTCATCCCCAGCTAACATAACACATATAGTTATCACTTGGTTACAAACTTTGTAGTTAGGGTTTTGTTAGTTACAGGAAAGAGGAATTGTTGAAAATACTCAGTTGTTGAGTTAATTCATCATAATACAATTTTTAAAAAAGTGGGTCCCACAAGTTTATTTTTTCTACTTATTACTTTTTTAAAAGGAAGTTGTTAGGAAATATACTGTTTGGGAAAGTAGTTCTTGGAATTCAATGTCCTTAAGTACTTAGACTTTGAAGGTCAGTTAACTTCAGGTCTTTGCAACTCTTAGGAACTGTGTGGTTTCGTATTTTGGTTTTCCATTTTTATTTGGATTTCTGGATTATAGCTCATAACAAGTGGTTAGTTTGATGGTTATTTTAAAATTGTATCTTAATAATAAAATTTGGTATTGGTTTGAAGTCAAATTATGTTTACCTGGGCATCTAAATATGGTACTAACAATATTTCGTAACAATTTGGAGTCTGAAAAATGCTTTCAAATCCTAACTTTAATACTTAATGTGTCAGGGCAGCTAGGTGGCACAGTGGATAGAGCACTGGCCCTGGAGTCAGGAGTACCTGAGTTCAAATCCAGACTCAGACACTTAATAATTACCTAGCTGTGTGGCCTTGGGCAAACCACTTAATGCCACTGCCTTGCAAAAAAAACAAAAACAAAATACTTAATGTGTGATGATGTTCAGAAAGTCATTTAAATTATGTGGGCCTTAAGTTTCCTCATCTGCTAAATAGGGTTGGACTAAATAGGGATCACGATTATGATCTTATTATCTTGCAATTAACTAGTGTATTGTTTAATTGACAGGTAAGTTTTGTATTCTGGGTTGTAGGAGGCCGCCCCACAGCATACCTACTGGCCTTGCAGGACATGAGATGAAGTCCCGTAGAGCAAACTCTGGGATAGAGGCTAAGGCAAAGCTTGGTTGCCTCAAATCCTTGGCCACAAGGAAACTGGAAGGCGCCCCCATATCTACCCCCCCATATCTACCCATCTACTTCCCTATTTCACCCATCCCTTGCTTGACAAATTTCTGCATAGAGACAGTCGACTAAGGCAATGCAAGAGGCTCAGGCCAATCTGATACAGGCCTCAGGAGATGCTCCCATACCCTGCTTCCGCATATAGAATATAGTATATAAGCTTACAGAAGCAGAAATAAATTGGACTTGTCCCCTGATCGCCTGTGTGAGTTGTCTTTCTTTGGCAGTCCCCGAGGTTCTGCAGAGGGAAGAGCCCCGCCCGACAGCAAATGGTGTGGAAACCTGGGAACCAGTCTGAAATTGCAGGCAATCTTTGGCTGATTTCCCCTGAACCGTGAGTAACACAACTGGTCTTCCGCCGCCTCCTGCAGGTCCCATAACCGGTTACACTCTTCTTATCATACTTTCGCTTTCCTGTCTTTTTTGCTTCCTCTTATTTTCTCTCTCATACTGTTTCCTGAAAAGAAAGCGAGATAGCCAAAGATGGCCAACTGTCCTTCTGGGTCCTGTACAGCCCAGGAATGGGTGGTTCAATCACTTCTCAAATCTGGAAGAGCAAAATGCTCCCTCAAAGAATGCATAGCTACCTTGTCCCTGGTAAAGACAATAGCTCCCTGGGCAGAGGCCTCACATGTCATGGATCCTGACATTTGGAGCCGTGTTCTTGCACTGGCCCGGAGGAGGGAAGCCTTTGGGGACTTCAAGCCCCCCCTTTGCTTCTATCCCATAGTAACAGCTGTACACTCCTGCCTTTCAGGACAAGATCCTTCCCCTCCCACAATATTACAAGGCACTGCCCATGACTCGGGTGACAGTGATTCTGAATACACTGATTGAGAGGATCCTGCCATAGCCAGTATTGACTGAGAATAACCCAAAACAGTCAGGGGAGACTACCCAAGTGGAGGATAAAGATAAAGCCCCTAAACTTGATGAGGGAAGAAAAGAACAAGGGCAAGAGGGAGACGACAGTGAGGCAGAGGAAGGGGAATCTGTACCACCCTCCCCCGCTATTCTCCTCCCCCATGCAATGAGGAACAGGCAACACAGACAGCAACAGGATGTGGCCCCAACTCATGTGGCCTCAGCTGCTGTGCCCAGAAGTCAGCAACAGGAACCAGCCCAGACATACTAAAAAAAGGAAAAAGCAGACATAAGCACCTTAGAGGCGGGTATCCCCCCCTTTCCCCACTACTCCCGTACTCCCCACCCCCACTTGGGCAGAGGACTTGTGTAGAATGAGATATGCCGCATGGGGGCAGTGGCCACCCACTGGGAAGGACTTTCAAAGTCCTTTGTTTCCTCCCATAATGCCACACCCTGAGGCTCCTCAACTCCCCCAAATCTCAGCTTTCCCAGTTAACACCAACCCAACACCACAACGTCCTGCCAGGTGGTACCCCACTGATTCTAAACTTATGGAGAAAATGAGGAAAGTTGCTAGAGAGGAAGGTTTATTGAGCCCTTATCTACAACAACTTCTGGATGACTGGAGTATAGATTTATGCTGCCCCAGGGACTATAAACAAATTATGAGAACTCTTTTCACCTCAGGAGACTTTGTTCTACTGAAGTCTCTATATTATGACGAGTGTGAACAGCTCGCTGAAAGAAATGCGGGCTCTGGGGTGCCGATCACAGCAGACATGCTGCAGGGGGAAGGTGCCTATTCCACCACAGCGGCTCAGGCCCAAGGACCCCCTCAATATTTTGATCAGATCAGGCTCTGTGCTCTGAGAGCCTGGTGCCGTATTCCCAGGTCTGGCCTAGCAAAAGAGAAAATACATAAATTAATACAAAGACCCGATGAGCCTTTCTCAGAATTTGTAGCAAGAGTGGAGGAGTGGGTGTCTTACAAAATCACTCATGCAGTGGCACAGGAAGCTATGATTAAGGAGGTACTGAAGGAAGGATGCACGGCAGATTGTAAGCAGGCCATAGAACTCACTAAAAGTCAGGAGATACTAGACTGGGTCTTGGCCTGTAAGGATATTGGCACTCCTAAACACCAGGCCACTGCCCTTGCCCGAGCTATGGCAGCCCTTCGCCTAGATAACACACCAAAGGGAAATGCCCCCCCCACAAGACAGCCCAAATGGCAGCTGCTTTGCATGTGGGGGTTTTTGGTCATGTGGCAAAGGATTGCGCCAATAGCCGCAGCCCATGAAACCACCCCTCATCAACCACAGCAGACAAGACCCGCCCTAGAACAGAGTGCCCCAAGTCACACAAAGGTTTTCACTGGGCCAAAGATTGTAGGTCAGAAACAGGATGTGGGGCAGCCCTCAGCCCCACCCCAAAGAGGGAAGGACATCCTATGGACAGCCCTGATAACTTTCAAACAACCCAAAACCACCCTCCTCGTGTAGGGACTCCCTTACATGGGAGTCATCGATACAGTGGCCGATACCACGATCTTTCCTTTAGAACAGGCCTCCCCATTGTGGCCTTGTAATAACGGCCCTACTGTTCATGGAATATCTGGGTCAACCCCCAGTGCCCTGGTAATGAAGGACCTGCAATGGGCTGACCTTGTCGGCCACTCTGGTCACTTTAGACCCTTCCTCATCCCTGGTGCTTCCACCATCTTATGGGGACGAGATATACAAACCTAGATGGGCCTTGCCATAAGCACAGATGTTAGCAGTCACCCCCAATTCTAAGGGCCCTGGTCGATCCTCTGCCCTCATACCCATCTCCCCTTCACCATTCCTCCTACGAAATGGAAGGTGGAGACTCCGGTATGGGTTGATCAGTGGCCCCTCTCGGCAGAGAAACTGGTCCATCCTCAAAGACTTGGTTAAACAACAACTAACCTTGAAGCATATTGTCCCCACCACCAGTCCCTGGAACTCTCTAGTCTTTGTCATCAAAAAGAAAGCCTCAGGAAATTTCTGCTTTCTACATGACCTTTGGGCCCCAAATTTAGTAATAGAACCCATGGAGGCCCTACAACCCTTTCTCCCTGCCCCATCAGCCATTCCAATACAACAACCCATCATCATTATAGATATTAAAGACTGCTTCTTCAGCATTCCCCTTCACCCTACAGACACCCCACATTTTGCCTTTTCTGTGCCATCAACAAATTTAGAATGCCCAGCAGAACATTACCATTGGGTCGTGCTTCCACAAGGCATGGTTAATAGTCCCACCTTGTGTCAGCTTTATGTCAATCATGCTCTAGCACCAATTCACATCATCCCTAAACTTACTCTCATTCACTATATGGATGACATCCTCCTATCCCATCCTGAGCCCTCCACTCTCCAAATATGCTATGACTGGACTTTGGGCTCTTTAAAAGCCTCCAACTTGGCTATAGCCCCTGAGAAAGTTCAGCGCATACCCCCTTACACATATCTAGGATTCACCCTCAAATCTGGCACGGTCCTTGTAGGAAAACCAAAAGTAGATCTAAAACGGCCACTCAATCTCACGTCCCTCCAAGAAATTTGTGGAAATATAAATTGGGTCCAGACCCTTTCTCAACCTCCCAACAGATGCCCTTAGACCTTTATTTGACTGCTTGAAAGGTGACCCCCACCCGGCTAGTTCTCGTAAACTCACCCCCGAAGCACTTAACTCCCTAGACCTTGTCAACAAAGCCCTCCCTAATGCAGGCCTTAAACGTTATGACCCCTCATCTCCTATTTCTGCTCTGATCTACCAACACCTCTCTGTCCTGTGGCAAGATGGACCACTATATTGGATCCACATGGCTCTTTCTCGCCTTCCTCTCATAGGCTCACTTAACCATGTAATTTCTGATTTCATTCAACACTCTAGACTAGCCTCTCTCCTAATTTTCGGGAAAGAAGCGGACTCCATAATCCTCCCTTTTCCGCTTCACTCTTTAATTATCTCTTTTGCCTCTGGGGATCTTATAGCTCTCTCCCTGGTAGGATTCCCTGGCTGTCCTTCATGTCACTACCCTAAACACCCTCTCCTCAAATCCTTCCCCTCCCTTCCTCTCACAGTAGTCACATGTGCCTTTCCTCAAAAACACCCTCTCCCCGAAGCCGCTACATTCTTCACAGATGCCAATCGTGCCCGCTGTGGTTACTTTACCATGGATGCTGTTATAACCCCAACCACACACACAGTCCCACACACCCAGTCTGTCCAGTGGGTGGAACTGTATGCCATCCTTTCTTGTATTTCTCCATTTTCCTTCCATCCCTTTTAACAATTTTTCTGACAGCTCTTATGCGGTACAGATTGTCTCCTCTCTACCCCTGGCCTTTCTATCCCATGACGGGTCCCCTATCTCAGCTCTTATGACTCTTCTCCAGCAAGTTCTCCACATCAGAAACCAACCTTGGTTTATTTCTCACATACGTTCTCACTCTGACCTCCCAAGTCTGTTGGCCTCCGGCAATGCTTCCATTCACTCTGCCCTTGCATTAACCTCTCACACCCTTTCCCCAATACAAGCAGCAAAGGAATTACACACTGGCTTCCATTTATCTCCTCCTTCTCTGCACTCACTATACCCCTCTCTCACCCTTGTCACTTGTAAACACCTGGCTAGGGCATGCTGTCGATGTGCTGCCTTTCTACCCCTAGGACCTCTTTCCCATTCAGGGGTAAATCCGAGAGGCCTCCACCCCAATTCCTTATGGCAAGCTGATTTCACTCACATTCCCTCTTTTGGCTGCCAAAAATATGTTTTCACAGCCACTGATACCTTTTCCAGATTTTTATGGGCTGACCCATTCTCCAGTGAAAAACGCCCCAGCTGCCACTCAAGGCCTTCTCTCAGCTATCTGTGTATTGGGAGTACCCCACACACTTAAAACAGACAATGGTCCCTCATTCACATCTGCCACTTTTCGCACCTTCTGCTCTGAGTGGACTATCTCCCTTAAACACGGTATTCCATATAACCCCCCAAGGACAGGCTCTGATTGAGAGAGCTCACTGCACTCTTAAATCTCTCCTAGAAAAGCAAGCGGTGAACTCCTATAAGACACCCGAATTGCACCTTCCCCAGGCAATGTTCACCATGAACTTCTTACAATCTGATGACAAAGGTCTCACCTACAAACATGGGGCATCCCTTTTTCCCTCTTCCACCCCCATCCCCTTGGTGTCATGGAAGGACCCACTGTCTGGGAAAATGGCAACCTTCCGCACCATTACTAACCCAAGGCTGAAGTTTTGCTTGTGTTTTTCCTACAGACAGCTCATCCCCTGTTTGGGTTCCTTCACGCCTAATCCTCCTGATCTCCTCTGAACATGGATCAAGACCTTCAACATCAGATTGAGCAGCTCTCCGTGACAGAACGTGACTCAAGGTCCTAATTCCTCTCATCCTCAACCGAGGGGAAAGAGATGCAGCCTATGCTGTGCTAAAGACTCTAGCCTTATGACTTAGGGGGGATATAAAAGCCTTACAATGCCAGGCTGAAGAGATGTTACGCTGCCAGGGTTACTCCTCCTCCTCCCCCGCATCCCTTTTTCTCATGCCCCGTTTTTCCTGGCACCCCAATCCTCCCAGGCAAGCCTGCATCGATTACCAACCATATGTCATGACTCCCTCTCTTTCCCTCTGGCAGACTCCCCAACCATCCCTTGCAAGTGTCCACTTCATATCTTGCCCTGGACAGGGAGAAACTATTGCCACTCACTCCTAGTTATTGGAGGTCTCTGGTTGTCCTGTACTCTCTGCAAACACCTCAGTGGCCAGACCCAAGAAATTTCCCTCCACACTGAGATCCTCTTGGCCTCTTTAAAAAAGGAAGGGGGATATGTAGGAGGTGGCCCCATAGCATACCTACTGGCCTTGCAGGACATGAGATGAAGTCCCGTAGAGCAAACTCCAGGATATAGGCTATGGCAAACCTTGGTCGCCTCAAATCCTCTGCCACAAGGAAACTGGGAGGCGCCCCCATATCTACCCATCTACTTCCCGATTTCACCCATCCCTTGCTTGACAAATTTCTGCATAGAGACAGTCGACTAAGGCAATGCAAGAGGCTCAGGCCAATCTGATATAGGCCTCAGGAGATCCTCCCATACCCTGCTTCCGCATATAGAATATAGTATATAAGCTTACAGAAGCAGAAATAAATTGGACTTGCCCCCTGATCACCTGTGTGAGTTGTCTTTCTTCAGCAATCCCCGAGGTTCCACAGAGGGAAGAACCCGGCCAACAACAGTGGGTCATCCTGGTTTTGTTTTCATGTTTGTTTGAAGGTTTAAAATGGAAGTAGTATGGATTGGGCAAACTACTTATGATGGGTAGATCTTATATTATTTTGTTTTCTAGTAAATATTTATCTGGTAAAATAGAATACCAAATTGGAAACGAGTACAGACTAGAGTGTTCAGTTGTCATAGGGCATATTTGGGGTATTATCTTTGTAAAATCATAGCAGGTGGTAGTGGTGGAAACTCTTAAAGTAATTTAGGAACAGTGTTGAGAATTTTAACAACACTTTCAAAAATAAAGAATTACTACTGGGTGTCATATTTGATATTCTATTTTTGGAGTGGGGAAATGAATGATGAAATTCAAAGGAAAATTTTCAGCTAAAGAAAAACTTAGTTTAATTTTTCTAAGTAGTGTATTTCCTGAAAAAGGATTTTAACTTTCATTATCTTGGGAATGGGTGAAGAAACTCAGCCTTATTCATCTGATTTATCAGGGACATTTTGAACTTTCCTTCACTTTATCAGTGTCTTTTTTTGGGGGGGGAGGGGAAGGTGGCAGGAGAGTAAGGGTTGTCATGAAATCTTGGTTAATTCAACTTGGGTTAATATTTTCCACATTCCTCCACCCTCAAACCCCCATATGGGTGTGTATAAGTTGCATAGTCTTCATTGAGTTAACTGCTTTCTAAATCACAGATCATGTTGATCTCCTGCCCAAGAAACACAAATTTCTTCCTCTTGCCCTTGTTACTAAATACAAGTTCCTGGTGTCATTTGAAGTCCTTTAAAATCTGGTTCTAGTTTTCCTTTTCATATTTATATTTTGTTCCCCTTTACAAATTCTCTAGATGGTCTAAACTTTTTTTTTGTTTTTACTCCTGCTATGGGAGACATATCTCCTCTCTGAGTTGATGTGGTAGGCAGCGCTGCCAAATATATATTTACATGATACAGAAATTGTAGAGATAAAAACCTCGGCTTTATTCCTATGCTCAAATATAATTTCAGATCTCAGAGAAAACCTGAACCTTGAAGAGAACTCCCACAAATCTTCCTATAATCAGAATTACATCAGCATGTCAGAGAGATAATTCTCTTATGTATTGTAATCTTGTACATTCCTCTTAGGCTATAAAAGTTAAAGGGAAGATAGATCCATAATCCTAAGCTTCTTTCAAAGTCATAAACATTGAACTAACTTAATAATATAACCTCATATGTCCTCCAAGGAAACAAATTTTGTCACGCAGTAGGTAAATTAAATTAACTTTTAAATTAGACTACATTCAGAGGATTCAAAGTTAGACTGACTGAGGAGTTAGAAAAGGAGTCCAAGACAGTTGACATTCTTCCTTTGACTTCTTATCTAAGAAGTACTTAGAGGTCTTAGGTAGATTTTTACATTATTTGGAATGGCTTTTTTAAAGTGTGGTTAAAGATTTTCAATTAATCAAAAATTGCAAGAGGAATCACCTTGAGTCTTGTTTAATAAGAACGAAATGAAAAAAAAATCTTGTAACTTTAAATGATTTTATCTCTGGTCTCTTAACTTTTATATTGGTTATTAGTCTTGCCTATACCTCTTTCTTACCTCAGTCTCTCAGAATTTTTACCTTTCTTTAAAGCTTACTTACTGGCTTTTTACAAGAAAACTTTCCTGATCTTCCTAATGTGGGAGAGAGGAATAGCTGTGTTCACTCAGGGATCTCAGAGCATCTGGGGTGGTTCATTTGAGTGAACCACCAATCTCTGACTCAGGGAGGTTGAAAAAACTTAAATTTACAGGGTTACACAAATGGTTTACAAGTTACTACAAAAAGTTCACAAGTTTTGGTCCTTTAGAGAAGCAGTTGAATTGAAGGGAGAGAAATTCCTAAGGAGGGAGAGTGGTCATGTGGGACTTGAACTAGGGGAAGAAAGTGAGTTTCTAAGAAGGTAATGGAGCTAAGCAGAGACTGCTTCGGGATAATAGCAAAGAAGATAGTCAAGTTAAAAAGGAAAGGAAAGGAAACTTAGATCAATATAGATTCAGGTGCATGGATCTGGGACCACATTGTAAAGACATGGCCAAGGTAAGATACATGGTCACCCACCAAGCCCAGACCTGGAGGGGTTTTCTAAAAAACCAATGTAACAGTACAGTAAAATTACAATATTCGTTTTCAATATAAAAAGGATTACAACATATCTCTGTGCCCAACGTTCTGCTACATTCCCAAGTTCTAATTCCTTCCCTTTGCCTGTTGTCTTGTATTATTTTGCATTTGTTTAATATCTACTTATATTTGTATGTTGTTTTCTTGCTTATACCCTAAGCTTGACTGTAGAGACTATTTCATTTTTTGTTTTTTTGTTTTTATTCTCAACACTTAAAGGGCATGCAATAAATGTAGTCCAGCCAGATTGGTCTTCTGTCTCCTTATTTGCCGCATTCCACCTTTACCCAGGCTACTCTTGGTGCCTGGAGTGTTCTTTTTTTAACCTCAGTGTCATTCCAGTCTCAGCTCAGGTTCAATCTCTTTGAAGATTCTCCCAGCCCCACTCCCCTAAACACCATTGTAGTTATTTTATACATTTCCATTATTTACTTATATGTAATTATGTTGATTCTCTACTATTAGAATGTATGTTCCTAAAAGGCAGAGACTGTTTCATTCATATTTGTTTTCCAAAATGTAACAGTGTCTGACACAGAGTAGGTATGTGACAGATGAACAACCTGAGAGACAATTTTGGGGCAATTAATAATCTTTTTATTAATTATTAGCTGCTAATCAATAAATTGATAGTCAGTGGTTTCTCTTAGTAACCAAAGACATGTAATGGTGATATTGAATGCCTTAATTTTTTTTAAAGGGATGAATGCCCCTATCAGAAGAAATCAAGCCTGATTGGTGGACATTTATGTGAGGATGTGAGCTAAAATTCTTGTTCTTCCTGCTGAAAACATGACTTGATATGAGACTCAGCAATCTGGACAGAGGACTCCTTTCCACCCAGATTGCTAGTTGTATGAACTGGGCACCTTAAATTCTAATGAAGGAGGGGTTCAAGAGCTTGGGATCACTGCTTTGGGGGGCACAAATTAACCTAGGTTAGAATCTGTTTATATATCAAACAGAAGTAAGGTCTCCTAGTGGGGTTGGATCTTGCCCAAGATTGAGGAGCATGTTCCCCAAAGATTATGGTAATCTCATCTATCATCTGTGGCCTTCAAAGACTGGTTGACTTATATATAGGGACTGATCACTGAATAAGGAAATAAAAAGAAAAAAGCCTTAATCCTATTTCAATAATTGGTTAACATAATAGCAAAAATAATAAGTCCTCTCGAATATTTATTAATTGATTGATAGAATCAATAAGAGCTGAGATAATGATGTTAGACCAGACCTGACATGCTGTCCACATTGAAAGTATGAACTGGTGATTTAATAAGGGTTTGTCTGTGAAAACAGAATAGAATTGACTAATATGAAACCAAAATCCAATAAAGGTGAGGAAGGAATAAATGAGAGCAGGCATAATTAGCATTCTATAGTGTAGCTGATGAAATATACAAAACTGAGCCCAGGCACTTTCCGTCCTCCTCCATTCCTGTAGTGAGGAAATGGTATCTCATTTACATGTATGAACTCAGTGAGAGGAAAGATGTCTCAAAATGTTCCAACTCAAAATGTTCCAACTAAGTGGGGTGAAGAAAGTCATTTGCCCCTTATTAGCAATGGTTAAGTTTTCTGACTTTTGGAGGTTTATATTTTCATATTCTTACCGTCACTTCTATGTGATCTGAAACTATTATTAAAAAACCCCCAAAAGTTCTAGATGGTGATTTAATAAGAGTTTGTCTGTGAAAACAGAATAGTTTTGACTAATATGAAACCAAAATCCAACAAAGGAGAGATTTTTTTTCTGTCATAGACTAAGCAGAAGTCAATAAGATAGAGATTGTGTTTGCTGTTAATAATTTCCATAATGTTTGATAATATGTATATTTATGGTATGCACACAAACTTATGTTTCTCCAACTTTCTGACTGGAGAATGTGAGGACATATAGACGCACACATTTAAGGCCTAGAACCTGATTATAATCCCAGCAATGTCACTGTATGTGAACCAACTTCATCTTCTAATTGATTCATTGCTATATATTTAATCTTAAACTCTTAAATTTTGAAATATTCTAGGGGTTATGTTTTGCTAATTTATTTCTCATTAATAAAAACACAATTTCTCTCTAATCAATAGTCTGAGACTTTCTAGTTCATTATATAATATTTAATGAACTTTCCCCATAAGAATACATGATACCTTTACTTACTGGAAATAGTCATACTCCAGATATTGATTAAAATATCTCAATTGTCTTCCTAAAGTTTTGTCTAGACTAGACCACAACTTTTCAGAATATACTGTACTAACCTGACACTGTATAAAATTCTTTTTATAAGGAATATTTCCTTCATCATTATCTTTGAATTTCTAGTGCCTAAAACAGTGTGGACATTTAATTAATACTTGATTGATAATAACAAATTAAAATAAATCCAACAAGAAGTTTCTACTTACTTTTTTCTTTATATATCCCTTAAAAATTTCTTTTAGATCTCCATTAATTCATCATATAACTCACACCTCCCTCATTTCCATAGAAAAATACTTCATATTAGTCCATTTTACCAATTGTTTTTTGGGGTTTTTTTCCAAGGCAAATGGGATTAAGTGGCTTGCTAAAGGCCACACAGCTAGGCAATTAAGTGTCTGAGGTCAGATTTGAACCCAGGTACTCCTGACTCCAAGGCCGGTGTTTTATCCACTATGCCACCTAGCCACCCCGACCAATTGATTTTTGGAATTGTCAGTTCATACCTCTTTTCTCAATATTCTATGAATACTTTTTTAATGAGATAGAATCAGTTTCTATTGCTTTTGCAGGAGAAATTTTCTTAAAACAATTTTAAGACACATATTTAGATCAGATTGCTTAAGAGAGATTTCTAAAGAAAAAGAACATAATAGTAGTATGATTTTTTTTTTTTGGTGGGATTGGTGTCACTTTTTCCTGAGAATACCTATGCACGTAATCAGATAAGGCTGTTACTGACTTAGCTTAGTGTTGATAATGCTAATAGGGTTTATGTAGTTTTAAGGTTTGCAAAGTTCTGTAACTATCCCCATTTTTTGTAGGCTCCATGTCTCTCAATATATTCAATCCCAAGTGCTTTAGAAAGGTGTTTTACCAATTTAGTTGAGAATAAGTTAGATTGGAGTGAGAGTAATAATCTAAAAATGAGGTATGAACAGCTTTAGCTAGATTCAAAACAGTGGATATGGAGAACAAACCATGGTTTTGAGAGAATTCTTAAAGAAATGATAAGATTTTATTACAAATTGGATGTAGGATCCTAAGGTAGTATCTTGGATGGAAGGAACCTCCAGCCTGTAGGCTGTATTGGTCTGATATTATGAAGGCAACCTCAGGCAAGACTTGAAATTAATAAATTTAGTTACATTTTAGGGGTGAATTAATTAAACGTTTGTCCAAATATAGCTAGACACAAATATTATAAATATCTCAATGGCCCTTGACAGAAAAAAAGATTCCCTATCCCTGATTGACATTCAATTTTATTTTTAAAGTATCTACTGTGATGTAGTATTCTAGGCACTGGGGATAAAAGGACACAAATAAAGCATTTCTTCAATTTTATTGGGTGAGTCAATGTGTACATACATTAGTATATATATATACATATATATGTATATATATATGTGTGTGTGTGATTTTTTTATGGAAGTTTTAGCATCTGAGGATATCATTCATTTTATTAAAAACATGATAATTTATTTTTTTATCATTATCTTTTTGTCTCCAGTGCCTGGAAGAATGCCAGTCACATATTAGGTACTTAATAAATACTTGATTAATTTATACTACTAAAGGTAAAATAAAGAAGTTTCTCCTTCCTTTTTTCTTTACATCTCCCACAAATTTCTTGTAGATTTAAGCCAATACATACCTGACTCCATGATGATGATATTTGTCATCTGTTCTCGAAGGAAAACCATGACATCAGGGAGGTGATTCCATGACAAGCATGAGAATTATATTTGATGACGGGGTGCTGTGCTAAGTCACCAGCCTCACTTTCTCTTCCAGAGTCATCTAGATCCAGTTACCAGCTATGAATCAGGATGAGTGGAGATGGCCCTGAATATCAGGCAATCAGAATTAAGTGATTTTGTTCAAGGTCAACAATTAAAAACTTGAACTCCTGTCCTCCTGACTTGAAGGCCAGTGCTTTATTCGATGAGCCACCTAGCTGCCCCTCTGACTCCATAGAGTTTTGAAGGAAACTAGGAATTTTGTGAGAGAGATGACAAGGGATGTCAATGCAAAATAATAGAGATGTGAGAGAGAAGGAAATAACAAGACCAGTTTGAACTGCTGTATCACTTCATTAAAAAGTTCCCTGGTCCCCTCCAGTGAAGTGAATCTCTAATCATCCTCACAATCTGAGATGTACTCTTCTTTCAGGGCCTTACTTTTTTTTTTTTGTTTTTATTTTTTGCAAGGCATTTGATTTAAGTGACTAGCCCAAGGTCATACAGCTAGGTGATTATTAAGTGTCTGAGGTCAAATTTGAACTCACGTCCTTCTGACTCCAGCCAGTGCTCTAGCCATTGCAACCACCTAGCTGCCCCACACTGTGCTACCTAGATGCCCCAGGGCCTTACTATTTATAGGGGTTTGGTATCTAGACATTCAATAATAGCTATCTCAAATACAGAATGATTCTATTGCTGTTCATATGATGCATAGGCTAAAATAGGTAAAAACAAATATCAGCAAGATCTTGGGTGAAGCAAAGAATCTTTGTTTGTCACAAGGTGCATGGACTTTGCCTTAGGTTAAGGAGGAAAAGATGGTATGGGCTGTACAATTGACTAGGTCATATTAAGACGGATGGGCTTAGGTTAGGTAGGAGAAGATGGTCAGGAGTTACAGAAATTAATTGGTGGATTTGAGTCACTTCTGATACACTGGAATTGGTCACCAAAGCTTTGTAAAACAAGGCTAAGAGGACCTCTAGGTATAGCTTCCTATGATTATATAAGTGATCTTGCCATACTAGATAACTCTGGAACCTAATATACAAAACTTATAATCACTACACCTATGGAATCATATCAGATATATTGATACTGTTTAGAATAGAGCTGGGGTCTGAATGAATTATTTCTCTTACTGAATCTATAGGGTAAAAAAGTGTGGTAATAAGTGGTTTATATTTGAATTTGGGCATTTAGGAGCCACTGGAATTCATTGAATAGGAAATGAATGGCATGTTCCAAGCTATGCTTTTGGAAAATCACTTTGACGGCTTCACAGATGGGTTGAAGATGAAACTTCAGTCATTTCTCTATAGAAAATAAGAGTTAAGTAGTGCGAATTTTTTCCCCAATCTATATCTTCTTTAACTTCTTAGAAAACAAATCTAAATCTACTTGTTAAAGATATAGCCTAAGATTAAAGTAGATAGTAGTTAAAAGACTCATAAGCCCATTTTTCTTATGTGTTAAAATAATATATTTTATTACATATTTATATATGCCTTTTTTATTTTTTATTTTTTTTTGCAAGGCAAATGGTGTCAAGTGGCTTGGCCAGGGCCACACAGCTAGGTAATTATTAAGTGTCTGAGGCCAGATTTGAACTCAGATACTCCTGACTCCAGGGCCGGTGCTCTATCCACTGTGCCACCTAGCTGCCCCTATATATGCTTTTACATGAAATGCTTATAAATAGGTCAGAAGCTTTATAAAGTGGCATTTAAGTCAATGGAGATGAGAGTTTTCATTTATTTGAAATATTTGACTACTGGATTTTTCTTTTAGATTTGAAAGTTGTGTTTCAGAAGGTAAAAAAAGTTGTGTTTTTAAGGGAAAAATGTGGCAATCTTTTATTTTTGTTTTGTGTTGATAGCCAAAAATAGAATTAAATAAAATTGGGTTAATCTTTGATATATTAAGAATGTCTCATTTGTCTCAAAATCCAACTTGAACTAACAGGGTATTTGCCCCTAAAATTTAGTATAATAAGTATTTGGTAAGAGATGAGACAATTTTGTGACACACATCAATGTTGAATTGCAGTAAGGGTACAGGAAACAGAGAGAGTGGATTCAATGAATGCCTGAATATTGCCTTGTCACATCTGGTCCTAAGAGTCTTTTTTTTTTAACCTTTATGAGAAGTCCTCTTATTGAGACAGGGAGCTTACTGTCTCTTACCTAGACTTATTAGTTTAGTATATTTAGTTAGTGTACTGGAGGAAGCTACTGAGGAGGGAGGGTAAAGAAAACTTCAAATTCAACATTTTTTGTTTGTTCATTCAGCAACTAGAGTGAGATCTTTGCTTTTAGGTATCATATAATGAAAAGTAATAGAGCTAGAGGTTATGCAAGTAGAGGAATCTCTCTTAAGTGTAAATACTGAAAGTCCAAAGTAAGAACTCACTTTAGACACCTTGAAGAAGCAGGGAATTGTGGTGGGGGTGGTGAATTATCCACTAAGAAACTAGGATGCTTGCATGAAAAATTCAAAGATAAATTCCTGAAGCAATGAGTAATGATGGTATAGTCCAACATAATCAAGATGAATTCTTTATCTGACTTTCCTAAACTTGAAAAGAATTTGTTACAGAATCAGATATTTATTAAACATTCTAGATAGATACTGCCTTTTGCCTTTTTTTAGGTAGCTTAGATGAACCTCATTTGAATATGGCTCCTTTGTATCCAGTGTCCAAAATGGGATCTATAAGGGAAAGAGCTAAGTTTCTAAAGGAAAAGATTTCACTAGCATAGATCTGTGTGTTCCTGTCACCCCAACTTCCAGCCACATTCTGTGCCCAGCTTGCCTTGAGAGACAATTATATTATATCCTCTTATTATTTTTTGAAAGTACTCACAGAATTATTTAAAGAAACCCTCGGACAAAGCATCATTGAGCTAAGAATTCAAGTAAAATAATATTAGCTATTGTACTAGCTATTGTGACTATTATGATTTGAGAAAGGGTCAGAAAAGAAAGTAAATTTTGAATGTCACTGAGATCTCTATTGCATGCAACTAAGCGTCCTGGCATGTCTGCTTTCTTTATTACTGCCTTCTTGGAACTTATCTTTTCCTTGGGTTCCTACTGTGATGAAAGGTAGCCAAGCATCTCAGGCACTCTGGGCTTTAGAACCAAATTTACAAATGTATGATGCAGGGGTCCTTTATGAGTTTATTTTGGTTCTTGTTGAGATGAAATATACCATGATCTCTGGGAAATTTTCATGTAGCCAAGATGATTGCAGAGTTGTGACTGTAGTGGGTAATAGTTAAGATTTGGGGAATGAGAATAAGGACCTGTGTTACAACATTGAACATATAAATATTAGTAATAGAGAATGTACCTGTTATTTTATTGATATAGGTAACTAACTACCAAATGGGAAAACTAATGTGATTTTGTTGAGTCATGGAAAAATAAAAACAGGATATGAACAAAATTTTTCCTGATGGTACGGCTGGTCTCTATACTATTTGATGGGACCTCTTATATGAGTATGTAATGGTTTTGAAATTTTAATATGCTTTGAAATGTTGTCTTCAAGTAGGTGTTAATAAAAATCCTATATTAGATGAATGATTATGAGTCAGGAAGTTGTCTCTTCTTTAAAATTTAGGTGAATATTTTAGTCTTGTAAGTTTAAACTATTTGCCCATCTATAACAAAGCTTAATGTAACATCATTGACTTAACTGTAGGAGCTTTACTAGGTCACTTTATTAGGTTACTAGGTCAGCTATATAGTTGCCCTCTTTGTGGGTTCAAATATGGTTCACTGAGATTTTTCCTCCTATTATTTTAAACTTTGTCCTTCATCTTAAAAAAAATCCTTGATTTCTGAGTGTTGCTTATTGGCCTAAGTAGTTCTAATTCACAATTGTTTATTCTTTACCTCAGTATCCAAAACCATCAAATCAACCAGTGAAAATCAAAATCAATTGTAAAGAAAAATTTAAAATGTCATGAGTGTTGCTATATTTCTCAAGTAGACTTTTTTATTTCTATTTTTAAAAATAAAAATTATTAACTTTAATTTTAAAAAACTGAATTCTGAATTGTCTCCCTCTTGCTTACCCCCACTCTCATCCCATATTAGCCACATTGCAAAACAAAAGAAAGAAAAAGTGAAAAAAATTATGCTTCAATTTGTACTTAAACTTCATCAATTTTCTCTCTGGATGTGGATAGCATTTTTCATTAGTTCTTCTGCAATTCTCCTGGATCATTGTATTGATCAGATCACAGTTGATCAGCATCACCATATTGCTGTTGCTTTGAGCAGTGTTCTGGTTTTTCTCACTTCCCTTTGCATCAATATTTAGAAGTCTTCCCAGGTTTATCTGAAACCATTCTGCTCATTATTTCTTATCACAATCATATACCATAACCATTCCTCAGATGGGAAACTTATCAATTTCCAGTTCTTTACCACCCTAAAAAGAGCTGCTGTCTTTTTTTGTATATTTGTTCATATTTTTTATGTTTATTTTGCAAGGCAAAATAGGGTTAAGTGGCTTGCCCAAGGCCAAACAGCTAGGTCGTTATTAAATGTCTGAGACTGGATTTGAATCCAGGTAGTCTTGACTCCAGGGCTGGTGCTTTATCCACTGTGCCACCTAGCTGCACCTGTTCATTTTGTTTTTATTAACTTTCTTTGGGATATAGACCTATTAGTATTATTTTGGGGTGAAAGGGTATATATATATGCACAGTTTCATAGCCCTATGGGCATAATTACAAATTATTTTCCAGAATGGTTGGACCAGTTCACAACTCTACCAACAATGCATTTATCATTTTTGTTTTCCATCATGTTAGCCAATATGATAGGTATGAGGTAGTTCCTCAGTTATTTTAATGTGTATTTTTGTAATTAATAGTCATTTCGTTGAAATTGTATTGTAATAAATTTTATAAAAACCCAATGATAATAGATAGGTATAAAATACTTTGCAAATCTGACTGTGATATTTAAATACTATTTAATTGTAACCTCATTATAATCCTAGTAGACAAGTGTCACTTTTGTGCTCATTTCATAAAGAAACTGAAACAAAGATTAACTGGTTAACCTAGGGTAGCTTAACTGAATTTGAGACTGGATCTGAAATCAGGTTTTCTGACTACTAGGTGAGTGCTCTGTCTACTGTGTTAACTAGCTCTCTTCCATACCTATGGCTTAATATATGTCCCCAGCAAGCTTTATATTTTTCATTACAAATAACTATGAACATGCTATAAGGTTGCTGTAAACAAAGATATCTTTATATAATTCAATTGATATTATCCCTTACTTCTAACTTTGAAGTCTAGAGATTTTGTTTAGTCATTCAAGAGGTTTAGAAAAAGGGAAAATGCTTTTTAATTTGGTCACATTCCTCCTAGTTAAGAGTTTAGCTGGAAATCCTACGAAAGTCAGTTGAAAACCAGCAAGGGGGAAGTGATAGATTGTAGCTTGATGTAGTGAATAATGTAGTTTGTTAGACTTGGAGTTAGAAGGTTGTTGTTCTGTCATGTCTGACTTTTTGTGATCTTATGGACCATAACATATGGTCTCAGCCAATACGTTCCAAGGTTTTTTTGAGTTTATTTTTGGTTTGCCGTTTGTTTCTCCAGTGGATTAAGATAGAGATTAAATGTCTTGCCCAGGGTCCACAGCTAGTATCTGAGGTGGATTTGAACTCAGATCTTCCTGGCTCCAGGCCCAAAACCCTCTTCACTGGGAATCATCTAGCTGCCCCGCCTTGGAGTCAGAAGAAATAGGTTCAAATTTGTCCTCTGATTAATCGTGTGATCCTTTGCAAGTCACTAACCCTCTATGTGCCTAAGTTTTTTCACCTATTAATAAAGGGTGAACTTTACTACCTCCTTGGTCTTTGTGATCTTTTAAGGAATGTAATGCTCATCTATCTAATGAGGGTATTAGACAAAATGATTTCTAAGATAGTGGAGTAGCAGTTAAATTATATTCTAGATTTATTTGGTGATGTTATAAATTTTATTCTTTCATTCAACATTCATTCTTATTCAACAACCAATCAATAGGCATTTTTCAGACCTTTACTATATGCCAGACATTGTGCTAAGTGTCAGGGATGCAAAGAAAACAAAACAAAACAAAAAGAAAAAACATAAAAAACATTCATTTCTCGTCTTAATATGTGCAAAAAACAAAGGTTGCTATGATACTGGTTCTATGATCAAGAAATTACAATCCAAGAAGTAAGGGAGGTATCAAGTGTACAAATACTAGTTCCACTTGTTTCATAGGGTTATTGTAATATTCAAATAAGAAAATATCATATAAATATTACCCAATTTTGTTGTTGTCTAGGTTGATGATTTTACTGGTATAGGAAATTCCTACCATGGAAACTCCTTGACGGGTGTTTAAAATAATAAAACATTTGTTTTTCATGCATGTATTATACCAGTAGTAATAAAAATTCCAAAATTTACAAAATATTTTCTTCCCTATTATTGTCCACATTTTCACCATTAGATCATATTATGGAGCACCTTATGGCAGGTCAAAATTAATACTCATATCTGTTAACCTATTTAAATCTGTGGTTTATATCAGTTTATATCAGTTTTAGATCTTTTTTTTTTTACTAAAATAGCCTCAAAAGTAACCGTTTGTGAGTAAAGGTAACAATAATTGATTCAAAATAGTCCATACCTCAAAACACCATTATGCTTATTAACTATATTTAATATAGCATACTGGCTAATTGGAGACATCTCAACATGTCTCCACTATACTGGAGTCAGTTGAGGTTATAAAAGATTAGAATTAAATATGAGTGTTTTCTTTACAAAATAAACGTGTCAAAATGGATTGCTCTTGATTTCTTGTGCTTCACTTAGGTGATAAGTCAAATGCTTTATGTATTAATTGATTTACATTAGTTAAATTCATCTGAAGCAATGGATAAAATAGCTAGAGTTGTAATCAAGAATCCCTGGGGACAATATCTTGCTCATACTCTTATTAGCTTTATGAGCCCTAGCCAACAACATTGTACATCAATTTCCTCATCTAAAACATGAGGAAGTTGAATTTAATGACCTCCTAAGTTATTTTCAATTCTTTATCTGGAATCCTATGATTGGATAAGCTTCTCTGTTTTCAGATGCTTTTAAATTCTTTAAGGATACATTTTGAGGGTAATGTTGAATGTTATATTTTGCAGAACAACATCTGAAAAACTATAAAATCTCTTAATACTCTTAAATTAAGATAATTTATGTCTTGGAATTTATTCTGTGAACCTGAAATTTCTTTGTCTAACTCCTTGGAAAGACTAATTCTCCAGTTGTCTTGCTTTCTCAAAGGACTAGTGAAATAAAGATTTGACTAGAAGTTGTGATTGAGGCAAAGTAGTTTAGGGCAAAGCAAATATTAAGAAAGGACAAATAGGGTAAAACCAAGACTTTCTGTTGTAGAAATTTACTTTTGGTTGTTTTTTATGTGTGTATGTGTGTGTGTGTGTGTGTGTGTGTGTGTGCACATGTACGTACACACATGCATACATGCAAACTTAAACACAATGAAATATAAGAATTTTTAAGTTAGGTATAAATAGTTTCCTGACAGAAATCTTGTTAGGTGATTACATAAGTGATCTCCTTTTTGATCACATACCCCATCAGTAAAAATATTGTGTTGAAGTCCTCTCTTCCTATTAATTATTTTATAAATAATATACATGTTTCACAGGCATGGCCATGAGTGTAAGCATTTAGTCCTCAATGCTACTCATTTTCTCTTTCTCAGTGCAAACGTATGCAATGGAATCATTCTGGTATGTCATATGGTTTTGCCAGAGGGAGCAACCACATTGTTACAACTCTCTCCCAGAATACTAGGACTTACTCTAGTTTAGGCAAATTCTATTACCCACAACTATAGCTCCATATGTGCTTTCCAGGAAAAAAAAATTAACCAACATGAAATCATTCACTCTTCAAATTAAAAATAAATTTTCAGCTTAAACATAAATTGCATTTCCAGACACAGAGAATTACAAAAAGAAGATTCTCTGTGACACTGTGAATCATCATTTTTACACTACTTTTCAAAAATATAATAAAATCTACATTTAGCTGAAACTTTCTCACCTGTCTGTGTTTCCTTTATAGCTCTCTTTTTTCCCCTCTTCTATGCTTTAAAAAAGTTTCAGTGACTTTTATTTTTGACATTATATCTTTCTCTCTCTCAGGCAACCTTCCTATTTAAAAGTGAAGAAAGAAAAAATAAGAATAATCAAGCAAATACATTTATACATTATACATATAGTACCCACACTATTATAATTATGATCGACTATGAGTAAAGCTACTCTGAATGATATAGTAATCTGAGACAATTCCAAAGGATTCATAATGAAAAATGCTATCCATTCCAGAGATAGAGATTGGATGAAGTCTGAATGCAGCTTGAAGCATAGTTTGTTCTCTTGCTTTATTTTTCTTGCTTTTTTTTGGCAGTGCTATTTTAGAAATATTTTTACATGATTTCACATGTATAATTGATCTTGTTTTCCTTTTCAGTGAGTAGTAAAGAGGTTGGAGGGAGTTAATTTGGAACTCAAAATTAAAAAAGAATGTTAAAAATGAGTTAATAATTTAAAAAAAGAAAAAATGAATTCATTTAGTGATCATCACTAAAAAGAAATATTTCTTTCTGAACCTTGTGTTTATCAACCCCATTTGACATGGATAAATATTTCATTATAGAGTTATCAAGTTTTTCAAAGTTGATTTTTTTTACAATGTTGCTCTCCTTGTATTTCTGCTTCAGTTTGTTTCTATCTAGGATTCTTTGAAATCACCTTATTGTCATTTATTTATATTTTTAAGAATCAAATTAGATAATTTTTAATTTTAATTTATATTTTTATTTATTTATGCATTATTAAAATAGTCTTCTTGTAAGAGTAAATATAATCCCCTCTCTCCACATAAAAATAAAAAAACTTCATGAGAAATAAAGTGAAAGAAAGAGAAAAAAATGTGCTTCACTCTGTGTTTGTATACCATCAGCTTTGTCTCTGGGGTGGAGCACATTCTTTGTAAGTCAATCAGAGAAGTTACTTCTATATTTTTTCACTGTTGCTGTTGCTTATTGTAATTCCCTTTATCCATTCCTCTCCACTATAATTTATTATATTTTCTCCCTCCTTTCACTCTGCTCCTCTTCAAAAGTGTGTTATGGGGCAGCCTGTAGGAGGCAGAGCAATGGCCCTGGGACCAGCAAGCCCCAAGCCCATATCCTACCCCAGAGACCCAGCAACCACCCAGCAAAAAGTTAAAAAGAAATTATGTTATATCTGACTACCCTCTCCCATGATCTACCCTCTCCTCTATCACGCACATCCCCCCTCCCCTCCCCCTGTCCTTTTTCTCCCATCTCCTTTCTTACCTTTTCCCCTCTAGATTTCTATACCCTAATAAGTATATATGTTTTTTCCTTTCTGAGCCATTTCCAATGAGAATGAAGGTTCCCTCATTCCCTCCTCACTTTTCCCCCTTCTACTCCGTCGCAAAAATGTTTTTCTTGACTCTTTTACATGAAATATCTTAGCCCATTCTTTCCCTTTCTCTCTCCTCTCCTTTTCCTTTCTCCCAGTACAATCCTTTTTTTCATCTATTAAGTCCATTTTTACAATATATTATACTTTCAAATTCAGTAATCTCCCGTGCCACGTCTATATAAACTCCTTCTAACTGCTTTATTAAATGAGAAGGTTCATATGGCTATTATGAATATCATCTTCCCAAGAAGGAAAACATGCAGTTCATCATAATTCCTCATAATTAAATCCCTCATAATTCACCCTTCTCATTCATCCTTTTCATTCACCCTTTCTGTGTTTCAAGTCCTGTACTTGAACATCAAACTTTCTGTTCAGCTCTGCCTATTTCAACAGTAATATTTGAAATTCACCATTTCATTGAATATTCATCCTTTTCCCTGGAAGAGGATATTCAGTTTTGCAGGGTAGTTGATTCTCAGTTGCTTTCCAAGTTCTTTTGCCTTCTGGAATATTATATTCTACCCTATGAGCCCTTAGTATGGATGCTGGTAAGTTCTGTATAATCCTGACTGTGGCTCCAATTCTGGTTACTTTTTTGGTTTTCTTTTTTTTTAGGTTTTTGCAAGGCAAATGGGGTTAAGTGGCTTGCCCAAGGCCACACAGCTAGGTAATTATTAAGTGTCTGAGAACGCATTTGAATCCAGGTACTCCTGACTCTAAGGCTGGTGCTTTATCCACTACACCACCTAGCCACCCCCAGGCCACCTAGCCACCCCAGACAATTCTGGTTACTTGTAATATATTCTCTTTGACTTGGGAGTTCTGAATTTTGGCTCTAATTTTCCTGGGGGTTATTTTTTTTTTTTGATCTCTTTGAAGAGGAGATTGGTGTAGTCTCTCAATTTCTATTTTGCCCTCTGCTTCTAGGATCTCAGGGCAAGATTCCTGTGGAAATTCTTTTAAAAATGAAGTCAAGGCTCTTTTCCTGATCATGGCTTTTAAGTGCCCCAATAATATATATATATATATATATATGTATATATATTTTGGTGAGGCAATGTGGTTAAGTGGCTTGCCCAAGGCCACACAGCTAGGTAATTATTAAGTGTCTGAAGCCAGATTTGAACGCAGGTGCTCCTGACTCCAGGGCCAGTGTTCTATCCACTGTGCCACCTAGCCGCCCCAGCCCAATAATTTTTAAATTGTATCTCCTGGATCTGTTTTCCAGGTCAGTTGTTTTTTCAATGAGATACTTCACATTTTCTTTTAGTTTTTTTTTTATTATTTTGGTATTGTTTTATTGTTTCTTGATTCCTCATAAAGTCATCAGTTTCCTTTAGCTCCATTTTTCATTAGAAGAAGTTGTTTTCCTTTTCCATCTGGCCAGTTTTGTTTTTTAAAGCATTCTCCTCATTAACTTTTGGGACCGCTTTTTCCATTTGACCTGGTTTTTAACATGTTGTTTTATTCATAATTTTTTGGGTCTCCTTGATTAAACTGCTGACTTGGTTTTCATGTTTTTCTTATATCTCTCTCATTTCTCTTCCCAGTTTTTTTTCTATCTCCCTTACTTGATTTTCAAAATTATTTTTGAGCTCTGCCATAACCTGAGCCCAATTCCTATTTTTCTTGGAAGCTCTGGATGTAGAAGCATGGACTTTTTCATCATCTGAGAATGTGTTTTGATCCTTCATGGTACCAAAGTAATTGTCTATGATCAAGTTCCTTTTTTTCTGCTTACTCATTTCCCCCTGTGCCCTGGTTTGGGGGGTATTTCTGAAGCTTTTGAGTGTTATTAGGACAAACCGTGCAAGAACCTCAGTTCCTTCAAGATCTTATGAGTGTTTCATTTCAAAAGGAACAAATTTAATGCCGCCCTTGAATTTAAGAAGTATGTGATGGGATCTAGGGCTACAGAAATTTTTTTTTTTTTTAGTTTTTGCAAGGCAATGGGGTTAAGTGGCTTGCCCAAGGCCACACAGATAGGTAATTATTATGTGTCTGAGGCTAGATTTGAACTCAGGTACTCCTGATGTCAGGGCCAGTGCTCTATCCACTGTGTCACCTAGACGCCCCCAGAAAAATTAATATGAAAAAAAGACTTTGGGGCTTTGGTTTATTGATAAAGTTTCTTATTTTTTTCCTTTATGCAGTTGATTCCCAGATCTCCATACACAGTTTTAGTCTTTTTCCTAATTTTTTGATTCAAATCGCCAATTGCCTTTGGACATATCAGCCTGGATGTTAGTAGGTATTTCAATCTTAACGTCTCCAAATCAGAGGTCATTATCTTTACTCCCCAATTTTTCTCTCTCAAATCCTAGGATGTGAGAGAAGTTTTCCTTGCTGATACCTTTAAGTATAATGTCTAGTCTCCCCCCCACTCTTTTTTAATCATGAGTTTCAAGTAGTCCAATGAGTCTTAAGTTATTTCTCCTTGATGTATTTACCAGATCACTTGTTTTTCTAGTGAGGTATTTCATATTTTCTTCTATTTTTCTATTCTTTGGATTTGTTTGATTGACTCGATTTCTCATGGAGAAATGGATGAGCTTCTACTTGACTATTCTAATTTTTAAAGATTTCCTTCATTTAGATTTTTAATCTCCCTTTTCATTTGTACAATTCTATTTTTAAGGTGTTGTCTTCTGTGAATTTTTGTACCTGTTTTTCCATTTGACTAGTTCTATTCTTTAAAGAATTGTTTTCTTCAGTGAATTTTTACACCTGTCTTCTCTTTTTTGTGCTTCCTTACCAAGTTGTTGACTCTTTTTTCATGATATTCTTGTATAACTCTCGTTTCTTAGCCCCAATTTTTCTACATATTGATTTTTAAAATTCCTTTTGAGCTCTTCTAAGAGTTTTTTGGGTGCTGGGTCCAATTTACAGTTTTCTTCAAGGTTTCACTTTTTAGCATTTTAACATTATCTTCCTCTTCTAAGTGTGTGTTTTGACTGTCTCCATCACCATAGTACCTTTCTATAGTCATGTTCTTTTTTTTTGTTTTTTTGCTTTTGTATTCTTATTTTAAGACATTTAAAGCCAAACTTTGCACCTAAGGTACAGAGAATACTATCCCAAGTGAACCTTTAGGGTCCTGGTCATTTACCTGCTGCCTCCCCAGGACTTTTTTTTTATCTAGCAGGCATAGCTAAATTTATTCCTTGTTTATAAAAAACAAATCTATGTGGTTGCCACAGCAGCTTCTTGGGTCCTCTGAACAGACATTCGAGTGTGAGTCTTCACAAGATGATCCGTGAATTCCTGATAAGGAGACTTCATGAACACAGTCTCCTTCCACAGGTCAGGGGTTAGGTAGCTGTATGTTTTAGAGGTGGCATCAGAGGTAGCTTTAGCAAAGTTGCCCAGAATTGCAGTACAGCCTCTTCCAGAAGTGTAGCCGTTACCAATTGCAGCCATCATTAGGAGGTTCTTAGGCACAGGAGCAGAAACAATGCCAGTACCTCTAGGGGCGGGGATCAGGCCCACCAGAACCGATCCACATCACCCAGTGACCTTGCAGGGCACTGTGTGAGGCTTGCCAATCTTGTTCCCCCAGTAGCCACGTCTCACAGGAACGATGGAAAGCTTGGCCAGAATGATAGCACCACGAATAGCTGTGGCCACTTCCTTGGAACACTTGACACCCAGACCAACATGGCCATTGTAATCACCAATAGCTACAAAAGCCTTGAACCTGGTACGTTGTCCAGCTCTAGTTTGTTTCTGCACAGGCATGATCTTCAGAACCTCATCTTTCAACGAAGATCCCAGGATGAAATCTATGATCTCAGACTCCTTGAGAGGAAGGGAGAAAAGAGAAATCTATTCCAAAGACTTGATCTTCATGTCCTTGACGAGGCGGCCCAGCTTAGGGACAGGAACCCACTCCTTGTCTTCGGCCTTTCCTCCCCGGGCCCCGCGGCCGCGCCCGCGGCCTGGACCACAGCCCCGGCCCCGTCCCCTGCCTCGGTCTCCGCTGCCGAAGCCACCGCGGAGGCCGCTGCAAGCTCCGACGCCCGGGCCGCGGCCTCCCGCTCCTCCTGCGGCCCCGGCGCCGTCAGCCATTTGGTGTTCGCTGGAAGTCGAAGCTCCCCGGGACTTCTGAGCCTTGGCTGCTCACCTCATGCTGGTGAGTTACCTTTGGGTGCCCCGGAGCTGCAGGGGACCTTGGTCACTGACCTGAGTTGGGTCTTGGGGCTTTCCATTGGCTTGTTGGGGCACAATCTGCCGCTTGCTTCCCTAGAAACTAGATCAGGTTGTTCTTTTATGCCTTTAGTCTGCTAATCGGTCTCCCTGCCTTAAGTCTCTTTTCTCTCCCTCTCTCCCTAACCCTATACATTCATACAATTCCTGAGTTTTTTCCATAGACAATATTTATTTTTAAATTTTTAAAATTTGGGTTTTTTTTTTGCAAGACAATGAGATAAAGTGATTTGCCCAAAGTTTCAAGTAGACATACATTTAGATAAATCAATTTGGAAGTAAATATACAGTTTTATGCTTACATAATTGACCCTGGCTTTCCTTGTACATAAAAGAAATCATGATACAGGAAATATTTAGATAAAAGAAGAGCAATTATGTAACAATAGAAAGCTGAGTGGACAGAAAATTGAAAAAAGAATGGATCCTTTGAAGCTTCACTGAAGACTTTTGAAATTTCTGTCCAAATTCTTTTTTCCATGATGCCTCAAGGGAACCCAAATCGTCCCTGATGCTCCCTTCTCTCTCTCTCTCTTTCCCCATTCCAGTGCTGCTGCTTCTCTCCACTTTGGCTCATTAAGCTCATGGATTAAGTTTATGATACCATCTCCCTCATTGCTGCTGCTAGTTCATGCAGCTTCTTCTTTGTAGTCTGTTATCTCACACACTCTATGTGTCTTTATCAGAATTTGCAAACATGGCACAGGTCTAGCTTTGGGATTAAAGATCTAAATTGTTCAAATAACTCTCAGGGTTTAGAAAGAATGTTTGTCCCTCTCAAAAAAAATTCAAGAATGCCATTAATTTTTTTATTAAATACTTCTTATTTGCATGCAAAATAAATCAATAGCTTTATCATATTCTTGGACAACCTCTACCATCTGGTTCATTAGAAGGAAGTATAGTATCCGTTGATTTCTTCATGTCATAGAGAATAGAACTCCATGAGAGTTCATAAAAATCTTAGCATAAAAGGAATAAAAGAAAATCAAATAAATTTTAAAAAAATTAATTAGGACAGATATAACTACCTCTAAAATAAAGTTTTTCAGAAGAAGGATTCTTTGCAGTGAGCTTCAAAAATTTGCCCAACATTTCTGGTAAGTATGAATTCTGGTTCCACTCAGGCCCAGTTTCTAGTTTATGGTTAGCATTTGTCCTAAAAGTTGAATTGTCTTTTCCTACTACTTGCAACTGCTTTTCTATAGCATTATTACTTTCTTAGAGTCAATTTGAGTTAAATTTGATATCTTTCTCTGGACTTCAGTTTGCTCATCTTTAAAATAAGGGAATTGACTCCTACATTTATGTCTCAAAGAAGAAGAGAGAATCAAAAGCTATTTGCCCAAAAATATTTTAATTAATTCTTTTTATTTGGTAAAGAATTGGAAACTGAGGAAGGGTATCTATTAATAAGGTAATAATTGAATAATGGTTCACTGATGAGCTGGAATACTATGGATTATTGTAAGAAATGTAGAATAAAGTGAGCAGAGATGGAAGAACAATTTGTACAATTAAGAAAAAATTATAGACAACCAACTGTAATATTTATGTGCTCTGTTAAATGTCTATGTCTTTATCCTTAATGCAATACTTTAAAAAGTTTTTTTCATTAAAGGTGTTTATTTTTTTTGCATTCTATTATAAAGATTTTATTTATTTTGAGTTTTACAGTTTTTCCCCTAATCTTACTTCCCTCCCCTACCCCCCCCCCCACAGAAGGCAATTTGTCAGTCTTTACATTGTTTCCAAATTGGATGTGATGAGAGAGAAATCATACCCTTAAGGAAGAAACGTAAAGTATAAGAGATAGAAAGATCAGACAATAAGATATCAGTTTTTTTTCTAAATTAAAGGTAATAGTCCTGGGTCTTTGTTCAAACTCCACAGTTCTTTCTCCGAGTACGGATGATATTCTCCATTGCAGACAGCCCCAAATTGTCCCTGATTGTGGCACTGATGGAATGAGCGAGTCCACCCATGTTGATCATCACCCCCATGTTGCTGTTAGGATGTTCAATGTTTTTCTGGTTCTGCTCATCTCACTCAGCATCATAATGCAATACTTTGTAGAGAGTAGATACCTCAATATTTTTTTATTTATGCAATTTTTAAGAAAAATAAATCAATTACTAGCAGAGCTATTAATTGATCACTCCTCCACTGATAACTTGCAACAGTTATTCAGTGCTATATTAAAGAGGGTTTTAGTGGAACACATTTATTTAATAGCTCCAAGCCTACTGATAAAATTACAGGAAAATTACAAGAAGCTCAAGACCTTCTTTTGGAACACAAGGGTTGTTTATATGCCTAAAATATATCACATTTTCTGTTCAGGTGATGCTATAAATTTAGTACCAATTCTCCAATCACATCAGTTATGAGCATAAAGTAAATCATGAAAACTCAAATCTCTTAATAGTAGAAAGCTTTAACATAATGGATGCTGCTGCAATAATAGTATCCTTTGATATGACAATTGCATATCTATCTCCCTCCCTCCCTTTTAGTTGGTCTCTTTAGCATCTGTTACAGCAGTGAGGAATGGGTTTAGTCTTCATAACCAAGTTAGTATGAAGATATTGACCACAAAATACACATGCTCCATTTTAAAAAAAAATCCTCTGACTCTTGTGCAATATATTTCTAAATTAAACCAATAAAATGAGGTAATAACTTTGCCTTTTCTTAGTTATAGAATACAAATAAGCTAATTGTTATGTATATGTCCAATGCAAAATTAAATGCTGCACATTTATAGTTACTTTATGTGCTTCTAGTTGCCATTTTCTTTTTTAAATGTTTTATATTTTTATTTATTTATTGTTTTTGTTTTTGTAAGGAAATGGGGTTAAGTGAATTGCCCAAGGTCACACAGCTAGGTAATTTTTAATTGCCTGAGGCTGGATTTGAGCTCAGGTCCTCCTAACTACAGGACTGGTGCTCTATCCATTGTGCCAGCTAGGTGCCCCAATGTTTTATGTTTTTAAACTGTATTTTTTTCTCTCACTCTTTCTTTTCTCCTCCCTCCCCCCCACATACTAAGAGAAAGTAAGAAAAATAAAGTCCTCCATAGTTAATCAAAGCAAATTTTTATATTGTCCTTGTTTTTTCCCTCATTTATTTATTTTCTTTTTAATTTATGTAAAAAATATTTTCTTAGTATATGATATAAAGATGAATTTGCACATAAATATGCATATCTGTTTTGTACAACTTGTCTTTTTTCCAAAAATATAATAGTTACCATGTGAATTTATTTTTGTTTTCTTTTTCCCCTTACAGAAGTCATTTGTAACAATGTTGAGACTAGGATGTGACCTTTTAACTTGTAGTATAATATTCTTTTCAGTTTTTTTTATTTGTGATTATTCATTTTTTTCCTAAAAGAGTTTGTTGTTGAATCCTGGACTGGGAAAAATTCTTTGTAGGCTCTGAGCACAGGGAGGAGGCTATGTAAAATTTTCAACTTCTTCTCTTGTAAATATTGTGAAATTGAGTGCATCTTCCTTTATTTGAAAAAACAATGAGTGAGCAGGTAGCAATATTTTTCCTGTTAAGAGTAGTCAGGATGGCAGAAACAGTTTATAGGAAAAATACACTTAAATGACAATCAAGAGTCCTGGGTTATAGTCCTTGATATGCATTCATTAAAAGTTTTATCTTGGGCCAAGACATTTACCATCTCTGAATCTGTTTCCTAATTTATGAAATGAGGGGGCTAGAGTAGAGAAGAAAGGAAAAGAGAAGACTCAAGGGAAGCATTATAATTGTATTCAAATATATAAAAGATATGAAAGATTTGATTTTTTTTACTCTAGATGGTAGAAATGGGTAGAAGGGGCAAAGAGACCATTTTAGATCAAATGTCATTTGCTAACAGTTCAATAGTTTTGAAATTTGTTGAAATTTGATTTGTAAATTTCTATCTTCCTAGGTTCAATCGGTTGTTTCTTTTTTTTTGCAGTCAGAAGTATTCTATTTTAATTGTAACAAATGGATCTGAATCCCATTTATTTGAAAGATTTTAAAAAGTTAGATTCTGTTTTCAAGTTTTTAATGTGTGCAGATATAATTGTGAGTTAGCAGCAAACCCTCTTGTCTTCTCCAGCAAGAACGTGCCTCCTGGAATCCTGCCTTGAGCACATAAGGGAAAACTTGGGTCTCAAAACATAAGGGTTTGTCACTTTGGAATGACAGAAAAAACCCTGTGTTGTCCTTTGATCTCTCATGGTGTGAGTATTGAAGAAGAAGGGGTGAGAAGGCCATGAGAGGAGTAACTACTAAGCCAGGAGGAATGGCTTCCTCACTAAACCTTAAAAGAAATGACTTTGCTCTATGTTTCTGTTTCTTTCTGTCTCTGCTTTCCCTTCTGCCAAACTTTTAAGTAGCTTTCTCCAAGGCTTGGGCAAAGGTACAAAACTGGTGTCTTCTGCATTTCAGCAGCATGGTGATTGAATTCATGGCAGCTAAAAAACATGAAATGGCTCATGTTAACTTGAGCCTGGATATAGGGTGGAGGAAAAAGAATCAAAGAAAAAGAGTGAGAGGAACCATTATATTCTTAGCGTTCTTAATGGAGTCATCTAATAAACCTGGATCAAGTTCCTCTTAAAACTTAACATCCAGTTCTATCTGTGGGTCCAGAACTGAAAGAGAGAGAAATTTAATGGAAGAGACTTTCAAGAGTAACCATATATAGGTATATAGCTAATATAGGCCAGGCCTCTTCATGTTGATTAGATGCCACAGGGGCACAGACTATAAATATAGCCAGCAAAAGATTTACTTATCTTCAGCTGTTATAACCCAGTTGTTTTGTGTTCATGAAACTGTTGTAAAAGATTTGGAGACTGAAGACAGAAGATTAAAGGCTACTGAAAAGGCAAAATTAATTATCTGCTCTCTGGGAATTTAAAACTGCTTGGGATTTTATTATGGCAAAATATTACAAATATACAAATTTTAATACAAATATACAGAATATACAAAACTCCTAGAAAAGCAGTAACCATTTTAAGAACAGACAAGGGGGAGGGGCGGCTAGGTGGCACAGTGAATGGAGCACCAGCCTGGAGTCAGGAGTACCTGAGTTCAAATCTGGCCTTTAATAATTACCTAGCTGTGTAGCCTTGGGCAAGCCACTTAACCCCATTTGTCTTGCAAAAACCAAAAAAAAATATATAATGAACACAATTCAATATTTCAAATGATACAAATAATATCACTTTATTGGGAAAATTTTTTTTATCAGATCTTATTGGATTATCATTATTTTTTCCTGGTAACTTTGCTGATGAAGAGCTTATAAAAAGAGAGAAAGTTTCAACTCTACCTTTTCTTAATGTTCACCTCTAGCCTCATTATTAACATTATCATTAAACTTTGTGACTATTTTTAAAAATTATTTGTCTATTTTATGAGGACTTTATGAGTTTGGTTATTACTAGATAATAACATCTACTCAAATAAGGTAAACAAAAATTGCAATATACTGAAAGTGGATGAGTGATGTTTTCTCTGTCCATCTCTTTTAGGATACCTAAAGTACAAATATGACATACCTAAAGTATATATGTGACATGACTATTAGATCCAATTTATCCTATTTCATCTCAAGGGTGGAAACATTAAGTTAACTATAAACTAGTCTGAACCATCTCAACACAGTTATTTATATCTGACTAAAGTCAGAAATAATGATCTAAGAACAGTACTACATAATTAGTAAACATCTAGCCTATAATTTCCTGAATTTTGTATTTTAGTTAATGTGCAATCTTCTCTGATATCTAAAATTCTTCAAGATAGACTTTCTTCTAAGAAAAGGGAATTTTGCAAGTAGATTTCTCTCCCATCTCTGTCTCTTGCCTTTTCAGATTCCTTCATATGTATATATATATATATATATATATATATATATATATATATATATATATATATATATATATATTTGTTCTCTTGAAGAACATTTTCCCTATTTTTCCCAACTCCCATTTATATCTAGCACTATTTACTTATTTCTTTATTTACTATATTACTTATATCATTCACATATAGAAGACAGTTTTTCAGTCTTTGAAAAAAGAGGAAAAAAAACTAAGACCTATGGGGAAAAGTTGACTATCATTGTTTTATAGCTGATAGAGTCTTGAACAGTAATCACAGTAATTAGGAGTTAATAGTTTTTGTTATGTCTTGTGACATTTTTAAACTTACAGATATAAGGCTGAATTAAACCTTGGGTTATCATCTACCCTATGTCACAAAGGAGGACCAAATTAGTGAATGGATATAAAATACTGCAAAATTTGAGCATATTAGCTACACTTATTGTTACCCTCTTGTTCTCCTATGCCACAGAATAACTAAATTAACCCACTTTTAGTCATTTTAGCTTGAACCACAGCTAGTTTTGGAATTGAGGACTCTAGGGCTCACAAATTATTTCTTTCCTACCACATCATGTTGTCTCATAGACCTTTCTGTATGCTGTCTCTGCTGCTTATTGTTGGCAGAATGAAGGAAGACAGAAAGAAGAAAAAATACAAGGGATAAAAAGCGGGGTGAAACATGGAGCTATGCTGCTATAAATGTAGAGAATGGAAAAGAAGAACTTGTAGGGACTGACATTCACAATTCTATCCCACAATGGTGATAGCAAGAAATAGAATGAAATAATGGAATGAGCACTGAAATTGGATAGTAGAAACCCCTGTCTTATCTCTGACTGACTTATCAGTATGACCTTCAGAAAATTCCACAAAAAATTGAGAATTATACTAGATAAGCCCCAGGATCTCTTCTAGTAATAATGGTCTATTACTGTTAATCAGAGCAGTTAGGCTTAATTGTAATACAAGGTAATTTACATTGAATGGATAAAGCTAATTAAAAGAAAACTGATAACTAAAATATTTAAGAGAGTTGCCAAGACCATTTTCCATTTTCTATAGTAAATGGGACAGTGAATTTTGTAAATCCTTGTTGAATTTATCTTATTAAAACCAAAATATCTCAGATTATTATTCTCAAAAGCTAAGTTTTAGCATCACCTGTGAAACTAATATTGAGGTTATTATACCATTTTAAGATTTGAAAAGTTTTACATACATCATCTTACTTTAAGACTCAGAAAAACCCTTTGAGATAGTTATTGCATATGTAATTAGAACCATTATTTTAAAAATGAGTAAATTTGGATTTGAAGTTGGTTAGGTGATTTGCCCATGGTCACAAGAGTCAAAAGTAGAATTTGTACAGAAGTCTTCTTATCGCCAAGAACAGTGTTCAGGAATTGCTTTTTTTTATGAAAATTTCAGTAGAAAAAATAATGTGTTTCCCAGCTAAACATATTATAAGGGCTCTTTGATTAAGCAAAATCTCAGTAGAAAAAATATTGAGTTTTCCCAGATAAACTTATTATAAGGGCTCTTTGATTAGTTTGTTTTGAATACTACCCACAGTTTCCTTTTCTGCTGAGTATCCTAAATTCCTATTCTCTGACAAGGTCCAGAATTCTGACCACAGAATTTTTAGTTCCCTATCTCAATCAGTCCTTGGTTATAGATCTGGAAAATTGAAATACATTCCATTATGAGCTGAGTTGCTGGTTAAAATATTGAATTTATCTTGAGTAGGCAATATGTGATTTGAACACATGATAACGTTTTATATGTTTGAGGAAAAAAAAGGAGATAGGAACTAAAATATAATTTTTCCTATACAGGGAAAGAACTCTTTAGGTATTAAGTAACTTGATAAAAAAATTGTATCAGATTATAACCTAGTAGCAACATCAGTTTTTAAAATTTAACTTTTAATTGTGAATTTAATAATCATTAATATGCATAAATTTTCAAGATGCAAAGAAAAGGAAGTAACTTTTTAAGCAATTGTGAGCTTCAACATATATGACATATATAAAACATTCTCTAACATATAATAGTCAAACAAAAAATAGACATATTGGAAAATGTATGTTTAATTCTGTACATAATCACTCTAACTTAAAGGTAGAACATATATTTCATTGATATTTTGAACTAGGTAGTTCACAAGAACATTGCTGAACTTGAGAAGTCAAGCAACTAAATTCACATTCTGCCTTGAACATTTATGTGTTTGATCCTAGGCAAGTCATTTAAAGCCACTAATCCTTAGTTTCTTCATCTTTAAAATGCAGAGTAATGTCTCATACATTTTACCAACATTAGGTAAAAATGGATACGTGGCCTGGATATAAAACAAGATATTACAAGAAAATTTGAATAACATTGAACATATTATCAAACTTATGGACAGGTGAATAGTTTGTGAATAAACTAGAGATAGCAGAGTGAGGTTTAAAATGGTAATTTTGATTCCCTAAATTAAAAAGACTTTGTACAAATAAAACAAATGTAGACAAGATCAGACGCAAAGTAGAAAAATGGAGATTTTTATAGATAATTTCTTAAAGATCTCATAAAGAACTTTGTTGGATCTTTAAGAATAGGTATCATTTCCCAAATGATAAATAGTCAAAGAATATGACTATAAGTAGTTTTCCAATGAAGAAATCAAAATTATTTATAGACATGAAAAATACTCTAAATTATTGTGATGTTTGCCCATCATTCTTGAAGACCATAAATTAAATTTGAGTCAACAGCCTTGCTTTTTCCTCTGGAGCCATCTGGGTCTAGTGATCAGATATGGATCAGGATGACTAGAGATGGCTGTGGGGTTGAATTGACTCACCCAAGGTCACACAGTTAGCAAGTGCTTAGTGACTAAGGTCTCAATTGAACTCAGGTCTTCCTGACTCCAGAGTCTAGCTGAGTAGAGAAAAGGTAATTAAAACAACCTTAAGATATCATTTTACTCCTATCAGAGTGACCAAAATGTTTGAAAGAAAAAGCAAAAAATGTTGGAGGGAATGTGGAAAAATTGAGACCAATTCAGTTGTGTACTCATTCAACCATTTTGGAGAGCAATCTGGAATTATGCCCCAAGAGTTATTAAACTGCCTGTTGTTTTTGACCTAGGAATACCAATTATTAACTCTATTTCCAAAAGAAGATTAGGGAAAAAGGAAAATAACCTCTATATTCCTAAAGAGTTTATAGCAACTCTCTTTGTAGTGACAACGAATTGGAAATTGCAGGAATTCATCAGTTGGGAAATGGTTGAACAAGTTGTGGTATGATTGTGATGGAATAATACTATACTGTAAGAAATGATGAGCTTGATGATCTTAGAAAAACATGAATAGATTTCATGAAATAATGAAGAGCAAATTGAGCAGAATGGAAAGAATATTGTCTATAGTAACATTAATATTGTTTTTAAAAAACTGAGTAAAGGAGTCATTTTGATTATTATAAATATCCAAAATAGTTTGTGTCTGTTATTCATCTGGAGAGAGGGAAAAATTTTATAAAACTTAATTATGTATTTAAAGGGAATAGAAAGTTTTATATAACAGATCTTGCAGTTTCATGTGCAGCCATTGTAACAGATAATTCTGTGTTAAGGAAATGTTTGTTTTGTTATAAATTAAAACTAAAATAAAAATAAAAAACTTAATGAAGGAGTTGATTTTGATGGTCTAGGGAACTCTTAAAATTTGAGATGTTTATTAACCTAACAGCAAGATTTCTGATGTCTTTCAAAGTTCTTTTCCTTCATTTATTATTGTGTAAATGTGAGGCCATGGTGTAAATCTTTCTCTTTCTGCTCATTTCATTCTGTTTCAGTTCATGTCAGTCTCCATATTTCTTTGACTCTGTTGTATTCCTCAATTTGTGTGGTGCAGTATTGTTCTATTACATTGTCTATAATTTGTTCAGCTAATCCCTAATTGATAGTCACCTTTTTTGCCTTCAGTTTTGTTTTGGGTGTTTTTTTTTTGGTTACAACAAATGATATTTCCATAGTTATGCATCTTTTCCCTCTGTTCTAGAAATTCTGGGGGCATATGCCTAATTATTATTATTATTACTGATTCACATATTATAGTAGTTTAGTGACTTTTGGAATATAGTTTCAATTCTTTTTCAAATGGTGGAATTGCTTCATAGTTTTACCAACAATGTATCAGATGTTTCTTCTAAAATTAAAATCACCTCAAGAATTGCTGCTTTCCTTCTTTTTTGTCATTTTTTTTTGGAATTTTATGTATGTGAGGTATAACTTCAGGAGTGTTTAATTTGCATTTTTCTTATTTTTAGTAATTTGGAGCATTTTTTATAGGTCTTTGCAATTTGCAATTTTCATCAGCCAACTTCCTGTTTATATGTATTTTGATCACAAATCTATCGAGAAAATAGCTCTTCTTTTATATTTGTATAAATTTTCAAAATTTATCTTAGATAGTAGAGCTATATCAAATTCGCTATAAATATTTTTTTCCAATTAAGTGCTTTTCTTGTAATTCTAGCTATACTCTTTTTGTTTATGTGAAACTCTTAATTTTATATGCTTTAAATAGTCCATTTCATCTTTTATGTTCTCTTTCCCTTGGTTAGGTAGGAATTCTCTCCCAATAATAATTAATAAACATTCTCATGTTTTTGTCATCTAGATTTTTTAATGATATGACCTTTTAGATTTAAGTAGTGTAGTGTTGCCTTTTGAAGTATATCATGATTCATAGTGTCATCTATTGCTCTAAATCTTTAGGATCATACCTGGCATATTTTAAGTACTTAATAAATATTTGTTGACTTCACTAAAACCAGTTTCTGATCTCTCATTTTAAAAGCAGTTTTACCAAAAAGAAAGTCCAAATAGTTTTGGATGATTGTTTTTAAAGTTTAAGATTCAGTACTTGCAAGGACTACTTCATTCCTACTTTTATTGCTCTTCAGGTCTTCTGTCATGTCCAACTGTATGTGATGTCTTAGATCAATTGTCCCTGGGATTTTTTGGTAAAGATACAATAATGACTAGGGACCCCTTCATTCCTACTATACATGCATGTATGTATATGGTATTCATTTCTTTATTAAGTAGGAATGAAGGAATGAATACCATATACATATAAAACATTTTGGATGGACCCAAAACATTAAACAGTATTGTATGGGGTATTGAGACCCCAACCCAAAATGCCTACTCAGAGTCCTCTCTAAGTGGCAGCAAAGAGTTAAAATTTATTACGATTCTTGCAAGAAGTGGCATGGTTCCTAACTCTCTTTGTATGTGTGTGTGTGTGTGTGAGAGAGAGAGGGGGGGGGAGAGGGGGAGGGAGGGAGAGAGAGAGAGAGAGAGAGAGAGAGAGAGAGAGAGAGAGAGAGAGTGAGCAGGAAAAGACAAATTACAGAAGTTGAAGCAGGGTTAAAAAACACAACCCATTCCCCCTCCTCTTTTTTGCTGACTCTTACAACAATTGGTCAAACTTGATGATCCAAAGAGAAGAGAAGTATGCCTAAGCTTTCCCAGGAAAGTTTGTCTTTGTTTACACCTTATATGGTTAGGGTGACATGATTTTTCTAGCTGGAGATCCAGGTTCTCACACTCTCCTGATTCTTGAGAAATAAAAATTGAGGCCTATGGATTAGAATAATTTAGCACTATGTTTCTGAAAAGTCAGCATTTTCGTCCTTCACAGTATGATAACTTTTCCAAATAATATAATAAATAAAGAAATTTCTATAAAATGAAAACTAGTAATCCTACCCTTCATCTTCTCACTTAGGAACAACTACACCTGGATTCCAGATCCATGTGCTGGGTGAGCCTAAATTTTCTCAATTCAGAGGTGGGTATCTGAATGTTGAAAGCTATAATGAGCATGAACAGCACCAAAGACATTCATTAGGTCTTACAGCATTGTGACATAGTTCTTGTTACAGTTACCTGTAACAAGAGTCAGCTAAGATTCCCTTTGCATGCAACTTTCTTTGACCCTGGGAGAGGCAGACTAGGAGTGATACCATATTTCTCCTCATTTAGAGACCTTTACTGAGGATCTACCCTCTTCTTCAGGATTGGGTAAGGCTTCTCTTCTGTCATTCAGGATTGACATTAAGTGACCTAATGGATTTCTTAAAAAAATTTATTTATTTAAGGCAATGGGGTTAAGAGTGACTTGCCCAAGGTCACACTGCTAGGCAATTAGTAAGTGTTTGAGGTCAGATTTGAACTCAGGTCCTCCTGACCAGTGCTCTATCCACTGTGCCACCTAGCTGACCCATAATGAATTTCTTATTGTCAGTTTTTCTGTAACTCATTTTGAAAATAAAAATTTGTTCAAACTCAATTGGGAACAATTTAAACATAATACTCATTTCTCAGGTGCTTATACATGATTTCATCAATGAGAAATTGGAAGAACAGAGAGGAAGCAGAGTCAAGATAGGAAAGTAAAGGCAGGAAATTGCATGAACTCTCCCTTGAGCCTCCAAATACCTAAATACCTTTAAGAGAGGAACATAGTACAGCAAGTCCTACCAGTGCAGATCAGGCTTCAGCAAACCCTAAGCAGACAACTTAGTACATGAATCAATGACATCAGTGGCAATTTCCAGACCTCAGCTCACAGACAGGGGATCGGCTATTATGTCAGACGGAGATTTATAGAAGTCCTCTCTTGCTGCCAATGAAAGGACTGTTGCATTACTATACTTGGATCTTGGTCATATTTCTTGGTTTTAGTTCCATGAAAAAGGAGCACTAGCAAAACAGAGCTTGCAACCATGGGAGCAGGGACCCAGGTCACAGTTCCAGGATTGAAAAGAGTACTTGTGATTATTCCTAAATCAGTGCACAATTCAAAAATGTAGTAAACAAACCTCTCTTGATCAGGGCTATCCAAAATGTAGCCCACAGCATTCCACTCCTTAGTGTAAATCCATGTGGGTCTACTAAATGCTTTAATAAATGAAACAGAGCTACCATAGATCTCTCAATAAAATGACAAATCAGAATATATTGTGTATTTCAATAAAAACTTTGAAAAATAAGGTTGAGCAGTTGTGCCCTATATCATATCACCTTGGAAAAATCAAAAACAGATCCCCAGAATTAAATCTGAAAACAACCGCAACAAAAAATCCTGAAGCTTGGGATGGTATTTCCAACACTTGCGAAGCAGAGCTTTACTTAAGCATAGAGTTAAAAGTCAACAAACAATGTTAAGTAGGAAAAAAATCAGATCATAAAATTGCTATGGTGATACGGAAGGTCAAAACACACTTAGAAGAAGACAATAAAATCAATATTCTTGCAACCAAACTCTCGAAGAAAAATATGAGTTGGTCTTATGTCACAGAAGTGCTCAAAAATTAAAAGAGAGTGAAGAAAAATTGAGAAAAGAAAATGACAGTGGTAAAAGAAAATCGGGAAAAAATAGTCAACAGGAGGCACAGAAAATATTGAAGAAAACAGAACAGGCCAAATAATGAAAAATGGGGACAAAAATCCAGTCAAGTGAAAAATTCCTTGAAAAGCAGAAGTGACCAAATTGGAAAAGATATAAAAAAATTATATGAAGAGAAGAACTCCTTAAAAAGAATTGGCCAAATGAGGAAGGAAAAGTTTGCTGAAGAAAATAAATCCTTAAACATTAGAATCAGAACCTAATGACTTTATGAGCCATTAAATTGAAAGAAAAAAAGAAAATCAAAGAATGAAAATAGAAGAAAATGTGAAATATTGAAAAAATGGAAAACAGATCTACAAGGATCATCTAAGAATTACTGGACACCTTGAAAATAATGATCCAAAAAAGAGCATAGACATCATTTTTCTAGAAATTCTCGAGACAACCAAATGTCAGTAAAGGTAGGGTCTCATCCAAGCTCTCCACCAAACCACTCCAGATCCCTTTAAATAATGACTCTATCCAAATTCTAGAGTGGCAGTACCCACAAAAAGACTGAGTGAAACAATTTTCCAGTCCAAGAACACTTGGAAGATCCATGGGAAAGATCAATTGCATGTGAGTTAGAAAGGGCCCACAGCACAGCCTGGGCCACACTAGAGTGAATGGGTTCCAACTATCCAGGAATAGACCTTAAGGCAGCTGGGTCTGTGGTAGCAGTGGCACTTTCCAGACCTCTCAACTCAGGGATTGCCAAGTATAATGGGGAAGCTCAACAGGAAAACTGCTGCACCAGAGTGAGAGCAGAGCCTAATCCAGCTCAGGCCTCAGAGGACTAGGAGCAGGTCTGGGGAACCACCTGGCAGCTGCTTCCAGAGCACTCAGTCCATGGCCAATAAGGGAATCAAGGGAGACTGCAGAGGTATCTTTACTATTTCTGAGGCACACTCAGTTGTAAATAGATAGAAATCTATCATACAGGAAAGTGGGAAGTGAAGAGGATGGGAGGGCAAGATGGGGAGAGGAGTGCTGATAGAAGGGAAGGCAGTTTGGGGGAGGTAAAAGTCAGAAGCAAAACACTTGAGAATAAACAGGGTAAAAAGTAAAAAATGGGAAAAATAGGATGGAGAGAAATAAATAGTTGGCAATCATTACCGTGAAAAAATTTATAGTGAGTTTTTCTGATAAAAACTTCATTTCTGAAACATAAAAAACTGAGTCGAATTTATAGAAATAAGAGCTATTCCTCAATTGTTAAATGATCAAATGATATTGAGAGTTTCAGAAAATCTATAGTTATGAAAAAATACTCTAAATCAACTACAAAGTGAAATTCAAATTAGATCAATCTGATACCTGTCAGATTGGCTAATATAGCAGAAAAGGAAAATGACAGATGTAGGAAAATAAACTATTAATAAAGTTGTGTACAAATTCAGTCATTCTGGAGAGCAATTTGAAACTGTCCAAAGGGCTATAAATCCATGCATACCTTTGGACTAAACAATACCACACTAGATATGTATCCCAAAGAGATTTGAAAAAAAAGAACCTATGTGTGCAAAAATATTAATAGCATCTCTTTTAGTAGTGGCAAAGAACTGGAAACTGAGAAGTCCAATTGGGGAATAGCTGAACAGGTTGTGCTATACAACTGTGATGAAATACTATTGTGCTTTGAGAAATGATGAGCAGAATGCTTTCAGAAAAACATGGAAAGACTTAAGTGAACTGATGCAAAGAAAAAAATCGAATTTTTCTTTTCTCATCTGGCATTTTCAATATTATGCAGAAAATATGCATTCTTGTTAAAATTGACAATTTACTTTTCCAAATACATGTTGTGAAATTTTTTTGACATTCATCTATATGCATATGTATATTTTTAAATTACAAAATTTCCTTCCACCCTCCCCACCTCCCTCCCCTAAGTGGTGAACAGTCAGGTTAATATTGTACATATACATTTGTTTAAACATGTTTATAGATTAATTATTTTCGGTATGAGGAATTAGGATTAAGGGAAAGAAGTATAAAAGAAATTTTTTTAAAAAAGTGAATGTAGTGTTCATCAGATTTTGAAGGGGTTTGGGGGGAGGTTTGGTTTGATTTTGTTTTTCTTCCTCTGGATGGGGATAGCATTGTCCAGAGACAGTCTGTTATGGTTGTCCGAGCTCTGAACTGCTGACAAGAGTTGCATCCATCAAAGTTGATTAACTCACAATGTTGTTATTAATGTGTATAATGTTTTCTTGGTTCTGCTCCCTTTGCTCAGCATCAGATCCTGTAATACATTCCATGCTTCTCTTATAGAACAATAGTATTTCATAACATTCATGTACTATAACTTCTTTAGCCATTCCCCAATTGATGGGCATCCCCTCAATTTCCAGTTCTTTGCCACATAGTATGCATTCTGATATCTAAGGAAGACTTTATGAGGAACTGTAAAAGACTTTTCTCCTTGCAAATAACTTTTCGCAGAAGCCTAGGACTACTACACTTTAGCTAACATATAGAGTTATTATATGGAATCCAAAGAAAAGAGGAATGAGGCACTTTCTCAAAGGAAATTTTTCATAGTAATTGCGCTTATTAGCTCACTCAACATTAATAATATTTAACAAACATCATTTTCTTTTAGGTCATGTAACAAACAAGAAGGGAGACTAGATATTTTCTTTGATTCTCACTACCTCTCAAATATCTCTAAAACAAAAATTATGGACCAAAGAAGAAGAAAGATCAGCTATCTTCATAGTCTAAAATAAGAGGTCCAACCTTATTTTTTTTAAGTTTTTATTTTAGTGAGAGCTCTATGGTAGTTGGCTTTATTTACTAAAGTATTTAGTAAACACGGGGGGGGCATAGAAAATTGCACAGCAGGCAGCATGACACCTGTGGGCAGCATTTTGTACAGTCCTAATATAGAACACCAGGAATCCAAAAGAAGGTTAAAAAACAAAGGTCAATATAGGTATATGATTAAGGTCGGCTAGGTGGCATAGTGGATAAAACACCGGCCTTGGAGTCAGGAGTACCTGGGTTCAAATCCGGTCTCAGACACTTAATGTGTGGCCTTGGGCAAGCCACTTAACCCCATTTGCCTTTCAAAAACCTAAAAAAATATGTAAGTATATGATTTAGAAATTAAAAGTGATTCTATAATCAAATGAAAAGATCATGGAATAGTTTTTGTCAGACCTATGGATAAGGGAAGAATTTAATACCAAGAAAATAAAGAACAAAATATAAAATAATTTTGGTTCAAAATTAAAAAGGTTTTACATAAAACCATTGCAATCAAAATTAAAAGGAAAGTAGAAAACTGGTAAAAAAATTTGCATCATGCATCTCTGCTAAGGGCCTCATTTCTCAAATATCTAGAGAACTGAGTCAAATTTATAAAAATAAAAGTCATTCCCCATTTAATAAATGGTCAGATATGAACAGACAGTATTCAAAGAAATAAAGCTATCCATAGTCATATAAAAATGCCCTAAATCACTATTGATTAGAGAAATGTAAATTAAAACAATTCTGAAGTACCACCTCACACCTATCAGATTGGTTAATATAACAGAAAAGGAAAATCATAAATGGAGGGGATGTGAGAAAACTAGAACACTAATAGATTGTTGGAGGAGTTATGAACTGAATTATTCTAGAGAGCAATTTGGTATTATGCCCAAGGACTATAAAACTGTATACCCTTTGATCCAGCAATACCACTGCTAAGTCTGTGTTCCAAAGATATCAAAAATGGTGGTGGGGAGGAGGACCTATTTATACAAAAATATTTAAAGCAACTCTTTTGTGATGGCTAAGAATTGGAAATAAGAAGCCTATCATTTAAGGAATGGTTAAAGAAATTGTGGAATATTATTATGCTATAAGAAAGGATAGGCAAAAATACCTGCACAGATTTACCTGAACTGATGCATAGGGAAGTGAATACAAATAGGTGAACCTTGTTCAGAATAACAACAGTGCTGAAGAATTGTGAATGACTTAGCTATTCTCAGCAATTCAGTGATCCAAGATAATCTAAAAGGACTCATAATGAACCATGCCATCTACTTCCCTGGAAAGAACTGATTCTATCTAAATACAACTTTTCTTTCTTCTATTCTTTTTTATCCAAATTTTCTTATTCAAAATTAGCAATATGGTAATGTTTACATGATTGCACTTTTATGATTCATATTGAATTTCTTATCATCTCAGGGAGGACATGGAGGAGAGAGGGAGGGAGAAATTTGAAATTTGAACCTAAAAAAAGTTTAAAAATTGTTTTAACATGTAATTTGGGGTGACTCTTACATATTTTTAAAAGATTAAAAACTCCATGAATGTGCCTAACTCATGCTCATTCAGTAATCCCTCCCTAATCACCCACCATACCCCAAGCAGCAAGACACTAGCCACAAGCTTGCAGCATAATTCAGTTCCACATATTGACTCAACCTTCTCTCTTTCCAGTGTCATAAAAATCAAAGCTTCAGACTGCAGAAATTTGTCCAGGCCTTGATAACCAGAGTCACTGTAACATTCTGAGCTGCAAAAGATCTCTTCAGGTGAACAGAAAATAGGGAAACAGGTAGGACATATTTCTAGGTTTGAAATAGAGTTCAGTGCCACAACTTAACTACACTGTTCCTCCAAAGAGCCTTAGATGATGATGATGATGATGATGATGTTTGTACTTTGTTATGGGAGAATACCATGACATCGGGGAAAGTGATTTCATAACAAGTACATGAATTGGATTTGAGTGAGGGGGTGCTGTACTAAATCACCAATCTCACCAATGCTCCAGAGCCATCTGGGTCCAGTGGCCAGATATGAGCCAGGACAGCTGGAGATGACCCTGAATGTGAGGCAATCAGGGTTAAAAGATTTGCCCAAGATCACATAGCTAGTGAGTGACAAATGTCTGAGGCCAGATTCAAACTCTCATCCTCCTGACTCCAAGAATTTTTCTGCAAATGTGGCACAAAAATGGAAAATGAAAAGCCTAAGGATAAACTCTGGAAATAAGTGGCAGAAACTGTTTAGAGAGTTGCGAATGTATATGTTTGATTCCATGAGTAAAGAAAAGAAGAGAGAGAATAGATGATTATAAAGGCCAAAAGCCAGAGAATATGAATGTAGAGAAGACAGATACTTCATTGAATAGTGCAGAGAGTGAGGAAAAGAAATCCATTCTGAAAAGGACTACAAAAAAAAAGAAACAAAGAAAGAAAGAAAGAAAGAAAGAAAGAAAGAAAGAAAGAAAGAAAGAAAGAAAGAAAGAAAGAAAAAAGAAATTTAGCAAACAATGGTACTACTTAAGGGGTGGGGGGAGAAAGGAGAAAAACTACTTGGCCGCTAAGGAAAAAAGAGAACAAGTGAGTAAGCAAATTAAAACCAGAAAGAAAAAGGAATTGAAAACCAAATAGAACACTATGCCCACACCTACAAAAAAAGAAAACAGAAAGAGAATTTCAGGGGTTAGGAGAAGAGTCAGTGGAAAAAGGGAGAAAATTCTTAACTTGAAAAAGTAGTAGTAAAGATAAATGGAAGAAAATATAAACTCATTATTTTAAATAAGAATAGATGAAATAATTCAGTACAATGAAAAAGAATGACATTGGATAAGAAAATAAACCACTGCAAGTTGTTTATAAGAAATACATTTAAAAACCAGAAATACACAAAATAAAGAAGTATGACAAATTGAAAACAAAAGTTCAAAAACTAAAAATGAATAAACTACTTTACGCTAAAGAGAACCATAGATAACAATTACCAGCTCTCAATGTATAAATTCCATATGCCTTTTAATAAAACAGAACTAAGAGAATACATAGAGAGTAACAAAATAGTGACAGTTAATTTCAAAGTTTCTTAGTTTTGAATAAATCTAAAAAAAAGATAAAGGGAAAATAGGAAACTGCACATGTTCCTGAAGAAATTAAAGCTAAAAGAATTAATTACAAACAACAGTCTGTAATAGTAGCTGCCCCACTGGGCATCTAGCTGTTCAATTCCAGTTGAGAAATGATCCATACATTCATACTTCCTTCCTTCCCCTCTTTCTGTCCACATTGAGGGGAGGGGGGAGTTTGGGAGGGGAGGGAGGAGCAATCATAGCTTTGTATGTAGATGTTCTGCCAAAAGGAATGTAAATTTTAATTGTTTTATGCTCATCTCTAAATGATTAAAATACTGTTTTCTGCCCTGAAACTGTTAGTAGGGTAGTTCAGCTATGACCAGGAGTTCTAGTGAATTAGTGCCCCTCCTTGCCCTGTCACTGCAATACAGAACTGAGTATGGGTAATGCAACTTAGTACTGCCCCCAAGAATAGGTTAGAGTCCCTGTACTCAGTGGAAGTTTCAAAAGAGAAAATTACAAGAGAAATCTAGAGATGATCGGATAATTAGGTTCAAGTTGACCCAGGTCTAGCTGACTTCTTTTGAGATGAGAGAAAATGTTCCTTACAGAAAGGCTAAAAGAACTACAAGCTACATGCTCTGAAGAAAAGAAGAAAGGGATAGCAGTTGATGTCATGCTTTAAAAACAAAAATCTACTTAATGCTAGAAAGAGTCCTCTTTCAGTGAAAATTCTCTTTGTCATAGGATAGATAAAGCTTCCCAACTCCCTGATTTATCAAGAGGGAGGTGTTAAGAAAATAATTTGTGTTTTCCACATCATCACAAAGCACCAAGGCCTTCAGCACTAAGTTGCCTATGTCCCCAGAATTTTCAAGATGAGCTTATCAGATGATTCATTGATTGGCTCCAATGGACCATCCTCAAGAATGTTCAGAATATTCCAGTCTAATTTATGGAAGCTTATGTCATTTTACTTAAATTATAATTAGTGACTGCATTGATTAGATGGCTGATGATTTTTTAAAAAATTTAAATATGTTTTTTATTTCTTTTTTCCTACTACATGTATTGGTAATTTTCAGCATTTATTTTTGTTTTAGGATTTTGCCAGGCAAATGGGGTTAAGTGGCTGCCCAAGGTCACACAGCTAGGTTATTATTAAGTGTCTGAGGCCGGATTTGAACTCAGGTCCTCCTGACTCCAGGGCCAGTGCTCTATTCACTGCGCCACCTAGCTGCCCTTTCATTTTTTTCAAGGTTTTGAGTTTTACATTTTTCCCTCTCTCCCTCCCTTCCTTCCCTACTTCCTACCCCTGACAGAAAGCAATCTAATATAGGTTTTACATGTATAACCATCTATATCAATCATATTGTGAAAGAAGAGTTGAATTCAAATGGAAGAAAAAAAATTAGGAAAAAAACAACATAATACAGCTTTTAAAATTGAAGATAGTAAGCTTTGCTCTTCATTTCTCCACAGTTCCTTCTTCCTGGGGCTTCCTCCAGGAGGCTGAAGTTCTTTTGCTCTGTTGGGCCGCCCCTCCAACCCTGGGGAGCAAAGCAGAAAGCTCTTTTCCAGGTTACCTTGAGTAGGAGAACTGCCTCACTGGGTCCTTCTGTGGGTTCTGTGTCTCGAAAGTTTAATTAGAGCCTTAGTCTAGAAGTTTTATGAGAGAGCGCTTAAGAGTGACGATTCTCTTGTAGCCATCTTGGCTTTGCCTAATGTTAATTATTTCAAGTAATTTTTTAGTTGATTCTCTAGGGTTCTCTAATTATATCATTATATATATATATATATATATACATATATATATATGTATATATATATATATATATATAATCTGCAAAGAGTGATACATCTGTTTCATTATTGTCTTTTCTAGCTCCTATTTCTTTCTTCTCTTATTGCTATAGCTAACATATGAAATACTATATGGAACAATAGTGGTGATATTTGGCATCTTTCCTTCAATTCTGAGGTTATTGGGAAGACTTCTAGCTTTTCCCCCATTACAAATAATAAAGGGCAACTCGGTAGCATGGTGAATACTGGCCTTGGAGTTAGGAGTATGGGAGTTTGAATCCAGTTTCAAACTCTTGATTATTGCTAGCTACTAGCTGTGTGACCTTGGGTAAATTACTTGATCCTGATTACGTTGCATTAAGGGTCATCTCTAGTTGTTCTGATTCATATCTGGCCATTGGACCCAGATACCTCTGGAGAAGAAAGTGAGACTGGTATCTTAGCACAACACCCCCCTAAATCAAATCTAATTCATGTGCTTGTCATGGTACTGCCTTCCTGATATCATAGTCTTTTACAAGAATGAAGGAGAGGGGCATCTAGGTGGTGCAGTGGATAGAGCACCTGCCCTGGAGTCAGGAGTAATTGAATTCAAAGTTGGCCTCAGACACTTAATAATTACCTCACTGTGTGGCCTTGGGCAAGCCACTTAACCCCATTGCCTTGCAAAAAAAAAAAAAAAAACTATTAAAAAAAAGAACGAAGGATAAAAATTGTTACAGAAAATGCTGGCTCATGATTTTAGATGTTGTCATTTCAAGGAAGACTACCTTTATTCTAATGGTATCTAGTGTTTTTTAATAAAAATCGATTGTCAGTGTTGATTGTTATAGTCATGTGATTTCTGCTGGTTTTGCTATTGATAGGACAAATGATATTGATAATTTTCCTAATATTGAACTTTGTATTCCTGGTATAAATCCCACCTGATCATAGTGTACAATCCTTGTAATATTTGCTGTCATCACCTTGTTAGCATTTTGTTCAAAATGTTTACATCAATATTCATTAGGGAAATTGGTCTATAAATTTCTTTCTCAGCTTTGGTTCTTGTTTAGGTATCAACACCATATTTATAACTTAAAAAGAATTTCTTTGCCTATTTTCCCAAATGGTTTATATAGTGGAACTAGTTTGAATTAATTTTTCTTTAAATGTTTGATAGAAATCATTCATGAAGTGCAGCTAGGTGGCATAGTGCACAAAACACCATCCTGGATTCAGAAGGATCTGAGTTGAAATTTGACCTCAGACCTTTGATACTTATTATTGCGTGACCTTGGACGAGTCACTTTACCCCATTACTTTGCAAAAATACACATAGGCAAAAAAAGAATTTACTTGTGATCCAGTTTGTGTGGATTTTTTTCTAGGGAGTTCAAATAATGACTTGTTCATTTTTTTTCCTAAGATGGGATTATTTAGCTATTCTATTTCCTGAACAGTTAGTTTAGGTAATTCATATTTTTTATAAATATTCATCAATTTTACTGATTGTCTAATTTATTGACATATAATTGAGCAAAATATTTACTAATTATTGCTTTAGTTTCTTTTTTGTTAATGAGGCTTTCACACTTTTCATTATTGATATTGAATTTTTGGTTTTCTTTACTTTTTCAATTTTTTTAGGATTTTTTTTTTGCAAGGCAATGGGGTTAAGTGGCTTGCCCAAGGCCACACAGATAGGTAATTATTAAGTGTCTGAGACTGGATTTGATTTCAGGTACTGCTGACTACAAGGCTGGTGCTTTATCCACTGTGCCACCTAGCTGTCTTCTTCTTTTTTTCTTAACCAAATTAACCAATTGCTTGTTTATCATTGATTTTTTTCATAGAACCATTTCCTATATTTATTAGTGCAATAGTTTTTTTTTTCACTTTCCATCTTAATGATCTAATCTTTGATTTTTCAGTATTTCCATTTTGGTTTCAATTTTGGATTTTATTCTTTTTTCAAGTTTTTTTTAGTTTCATCCCCATTCATTAATTTATTCTTTTTCCATTTTATTGATATCAGAATGTATAGTAATTACTGCCTAATACTTCTTTGATTGCATCCCATAAATTTTTGGTGTATTGTCTCTTTGTTGTCATTCTCTTTAATGAAATTATTGTTTCAGTAATTTATTGTTTGAGCTACTTATTCTTTAGGATTAGATCATTTAATTTCCCATCAGTTTATCTTCTATCTCTCTTCTGCCTTTTGTTGAATATAATTCTCACTGTATTATGATCTGAAACAAATACATTTAATATTTCTATTTTCTACATTCTATTTTGAGGGTTTTATGTTATGATTAGTTTTTGTGTTATGTGCCATGGCCTGCTGAGAAAAAAAAGGTGTATTATTTTCTGTTCCCATGTAGTTTTCATTAAAGTTCTATCATCTCTAACTTTTCTAATATTCTATTTGCCTCCTTAACTTTTTCCTTGTCAAATATTTTTCGGATTTCTTTAGTTTTGATAAGGTACAATTGAGGGCCTCCAGTAGTATAGTTTGCTATCTATTTCTTGTTGTAACTCATTTGACTGTTCCTTTAATATTCTGGTGCATATGTATTAAATATTGGTGCATATATATTAAATATTGATATTGGTTCATTGACTATGATACTTTATTGTAGTTTATTGCTTTTAATTAGATCTATTTTTTGCTTTAACTGAAGCATAGTGGATTCTGCTCCAACCCCTTACTTTTACTCTGTGTGTGTCTTTTGTTTAAACACGTTTCTTGTAAACAACATATATTGTAGAACAGTTTTTTAAATTTAAATTTAATCATTATGAATTTTACTATTTTTCCCCCTAATCTCTCCCTCCACCCCCAACAGTGTTTACATTTTTTCCATGGTATACATTGATTTAAGTTGAATATGATGAGAGAGAAATCATATCCTTAAGGAAAAAAAACTATAAGAGCAAAATTACCTAAGATGATTTTTTTTTAAATTAAAGGAAATAGTCTTTGATCTTTGTCTAAACTCCACAATTCTTTCTCTGGATACAGATGATATTTCCCATAGCAGATATCCCAAAATTGTGCCTAATTGTTGCACTGATGGAATGAGCAAATCCATTAAGTTTGGTAGCAGACAGTTTAACTTCATTGAATCCCTTATATTTTCTTTCCTTTTCCACCCAATTTATGGTTCTCTTCAGTCTTGATATAGTAAGTCAACTTTTGGTTTACATCTGTTCCTTTCTTTATGAAAACTTGAACTCCTTCCGTTTCTTTAAATGACCATTTCCCCCTTAATTTTGCTGGGAAAGTAATGCTTGGTTTTAGTCTAAATCCTTTTCTTTCAGAATGGCAAGTTCCATGACCTTTGATCCTTTAATGATGCAACTACCAAGACCTGTCTTTTTCTGATTATGGCTCCTTGATATTTGAATTGTTTCTTTCTGGCCAATAGTATCGTTTCCTTGACCTGATGATTTGGAAATTTGGCTATAATGTTCCTTGGAGTTTTTAATTTTAGGATCTCTTTTCTTTATCTTCCAATTTTAGTATGTGTGCTGCTAAAGTGAGCACTAGGATCTCTTTCCTGTTGTGATGGATGGAACCTTTCAGTTTTGTCCTCTGATTTCAGGATATTAGGTCAGTTTTCTTTGATAATTTCTTGAAGAATGCTATCCCAGCCCTCCTTTTGATTATGTCTTTCATATAATCCAATAATTCCAATACAGTGTCTTCTGGATATTATTTTAGAAGTCAGTTTTTTTTTCCAAGAGATAGCTAAATTTTCTACCATTTTTTCATTCTTTTGAAACTGTTGGAATTTTGATGTGTCATAGATTCAACTGCTCATTGATAAGGAGAGCTAATATAATAAAAATGATAATTCTACCAAAACTAAACTATCTGTTTAGTGCTCTACCAATCAAAATTCCATAAAATTATTTTAACGAGTTACAAAAAAATGTAAGTAAATTCATATGGAGAAATAAAAAGTCAAAAATTGTCAGTAGCTTAATGAAAAAAAATGCAAACGAAGGTGGCTTAGCACTACCTGACCTAAAATTATATTATAAGCATCAGTCATCAAAACTGTTTGGTATAGGCTAAGAAATAGAGTGGTGGAGCAGTGGAATAGACTAGGTGTAAAAACAGGAGAGGATTATAGCAATCTGCTGTTTGATAAAAACAAAGAGTCTGGCCATTGGGATAAAAACTCCCTCTTTGATAAAACTGCTGGGATAATTGGAAGTTAGTATGGAAGAAACTTAGATTAGACCAACACCTCACACCCTTTACCAAGATAAGATCCAAATGGTTACAGGACATAGACATAAAAAACAATACTATAAGCAAAGTAGAAGAACAAGGATTAGTCTACCTGTCAGATCTATGGAAAGGGAAACAGTTTATGACTAGAAAAGAGTTGGAAAACATCACTAAAATCCAATTAGATGATTTTGATTACATTAAATTAAAAAGCTTTTGCACAGATAAAACCAATGTAATCAAGAGCAAAAGAAAAGCAGTAAATTGAGGCACAATTTTTACAACTAATGATTCTAACAAAGGACTCATTTCTAAAATATATAGAGAACTGTGTCATATTTTTAAAACAAAAAGCCATTCCCCAATTGACAAATGGTCAAAGGATATGCAAAGGCAATTTACAGATGAGGAGATCAAAGTAATCCATAGCCATATGAAAAAATGCACGAAATCATTAATTATTAGAGAAATGCAAATTAAAGCTTCTCTGAGGTGCCACCTCACACCTCTCAGATTGGCCAGTATGACCAGGAAGGATAATGATCATTGTTGGAAGGGATGTGGGAAATCTGGGACACTATTACACTGTTGGTGTACCTGTAAATTCATCCAGCCCTTCTGGAGAGCTATTTGGAACTATGCCCAAAGGGCATAAAAATGTGCATACCCTTTGACCCAGCAATACCACTACTGGGTCTATACCCTGAAGAGATGAGGGAAAAGGGTAAAAATATTACTTGTAGAAAAATATTTATAGCAGCCCTGTTTGTTGTGGCAAAGAATTGGAAAACCAGTAAATGTCCTTCAATTGGGGAATGGCTTAGCAAACTGTGGTATATGTCTGTCATGGAACACTACTGTTCTATTAGAAACCAGGAGGGACGGGATTTCAGGGAAACCTGGAGGGATTTGCATGAACTGATGCTGAGTGAGATGAGCAGAACCAGAAAAACACTGTACACCCTAACAGCAACATGGGAGTGATGTTCAATCTTGAAGGACTTGCTCATTCCATCAGTGCAACAATTGGGAACAATTTTGGGCTGCCTGCAAAGGAGAGTACCATCTGTATCCAGATAAGGAGCTGTGGGGTTTGGGAAAAAGTACAAGGACTATTCCCTTTAATTTGGAAGAAAAACAGATATCTTATTGTCTGATCTTGTTACCTCTGAGAATTCTGTTCTCTTTAAGGATATGATTTCTCTCTCATCACACCCAATTTGGATCAAGGTAAAACATTGAAACAAAGTAAAGACTGACAGAGTGCTATCTGTGGTGTGCGGGTGGGGGAGGGAAGCAAAATTGGGGGAAAATTGTAAAACTCATATAATATCTTGAATAAAACAAAAGAATTTTCCTCAATTAAATTTTGTAGAATCTTTTCTGTTTGGCCAGTGGTATTCTTTAAGTAGTTATTTTCCTCAGTGGATATTTGTATCTCCTTTTTCATTTGGACTTGTCTACTTTTTAAGCAGTTTTCTTTTTTGTTTTTCTTCTACCTCTCGCATGATTTTAAAACCCCTTTTTAAGCTCTTCTCTGAATTCTTTCTGTGCTTAAGACCATTTCTAGTTTTCCTTTGGGGTTTATAGGTGTTTTGTCATTGTTGCCTTCTTCTGAATTTGTGTCTTGGCCTTTTCTATCATTCTCATAAGTTTCTATGATTGTATTCTTTTTGTCTTATTTTTTACTCATTGTTTGACTTTTTCCCTTTTTTAAAAATTTGAGGTTTGTTCCTAGGATGTAAGTGTCACTGTCTCAGGCTTCTTTTTCCAGTGACTACAGGTCCTGTCTGTTTACCTCATCTTATGTTGCTGTGTCCCTAGGGTCTATGGGGGAGCCTCATGTCTGGTACTCCACACTGAAGTGATGGAGTCGTAAATGAGCATAAAGGGTCTGGCAATTTACCTGCTGCTGAGCTGGGGTCATAATGCTTTTGTTTAGACCTAGTGATGAGATTCTGAATTCTTCTGGGGCTAAACTGAAGTACATGATGGTCTAACCAGTGGAGCATGCCTGTCTCCTCAGAGCTGTGCTGAAGCAGCTATGTAGTGGTTTTCAGAGTTGGAGTCTGCCATTTCCCCTAGCTTTGGTAAGGCTGTTGGGGAGTTTTGGTGTTGGTATTGGCTTGGTCCACTACATTGAGATTCAGGATCTCCTACTGGTTTGCTGCTGGCTTGCTAGGATACTTCCTGTCCTGGACTGTGCTCCCCTACTCTCCTTTATTGGAGTGAAATGAACCTTTCTATAGTTCCTCTGAATTTTCTGGTCTAAATACCATCTACACACTATTTCCAAATTTCTTCAGTCATCCCTAGTCTTTCTTTTGAGGTTTTACAACTCTTGAACTATCAAGAACTGCCTTTTTTACATTTTCAAATTGATTATACCATAAGCATCACAAGCTCAATATGTCTATAACTTTCTTCTTAAAAATCCACAGCTCTATTATTAAACTTCTTATTACTTTTTAAAAAACCTTTATTTTTCAATCAACAAATATCTGCTGTCCTAATTCCCCTTTCCCAATTGAGAATAAAAGAAAAACAAAATCTATTTTACATACACACACTCACACACACACATTCAAGCAAAAGAAATTCATGCTTTGCCTATGTACAAAAAATATTTGAATTATTTGCACTCTGAATCCTTCACTTCTCTATCAGGATGTAGGTAGTACATTTCATTATTGCTTCTCTGAAATTGCAGTTTGTCATTACACTACTAAAAATGTATAAGATTTTCAAAGTTGATTGTCATAATCTTTTTGAAATGCTATAAATTATTTTCTTACTTCTCTTCACTCCACTGTTCATCAGTTCATGTAGGACTTTCCATCTTTTTCTGAAATCATCTCACTCATCATTTCTTATAGCACAGTAATTTGTCACGTGCATAAGTGTGATGGAATACAATTGTGCTATAAGTAATACTGAAGGAGATGATTTCAGAGAAACTAGTGTATACATGTCTGTATGTATTAATGAATACATATATTAACTTGGTTATTGATTCCCCAAATTATAGTGTTTATCCATTCTCCAATTCCTACACATTTTAATTCTTCGTCACTTCAAAAAAGGTAAAGAGTTCTGTTCGTTATTTTTTTTTTTGCTTCGGATTAATTGCTCATTTAATCTACCTTCCTCTAATTTTCCTTTTCCCCTCCTCTTTTTTCTCCTATTTCCCAGTTGAGTGGGATGTATTTCTATACTCAACTCTGTGTGTGTCTCTGTGTGTGTTTCTGCATGTGTGTGTATGTGTATTTTTCTTCTCTGACTAATTCAGAGGAGAGTGAGTTTAAAGTGTCAGTTGTTCTATCTTATAATGCCCCAGTATGAGTCTGATATGAGTCTGGTTGTGCCCTTATTTGGGTTGAGGTCTCGCACTTGATTTATAGGTTTTTTTTAAGCAATTATCTTTTTTTATTATACAATTCTATGAACACAAAAAGAACAGAATACTCAATTTATTTACCTGTACATGTGAGCATAACGTTTTAGATACAGTTATTTAATATAATTCATACTGACTTTAATTTTACAGTTCATAACTATGTATAACCTTATTACAATAAGGGCAATTCAACGGGGAGTTTCACAGGCCAATCATGTTAGGTATTATCAGTACAATCACAAATCGTAGATCATGAATACATCTTCCCTGATCCTGTAAATTTAGTTTTCTTTATAATTTAAGCTCATTTGCAATTTTGGATGCAATGTTCTTAAATGCAATAGAAGTTCCAGATATTCTCTTGAAGCAAACCCCATTAAGTGACAAGCGAGGCAACATGCAGACTTCCATCTCCCACTGAACAAGACTATCTTGTCTGAGATCTCCGTGCACACAGAAAAGTAAAAACTTCTCTTTTTGTTCATACTCACAATTATTTGCATCTAACACTTTTTTGGATCTCTCTCATCATATCATTGGTGTCCATAGAACTAGTGGTCTTCATACTCCAAGTGAACTGCAAAGAACGTGGCTTAGAATGTTTACTATCCTCTTTTTCTCTTTCCTTTGGTTCCCCAGAAGTATTTCTGCAAACAAACTTGGAAGTTATTTTGCTTATTAAAGCAGTTGATGTCCCCCTTCTGGCATGTGAAAATGTCCCAGTTTCATGTGATGGTAATGTAGGTGGTGCATTATAATTAGCATTCTGTCCTTCTCGAAGCTGTTCTCCATGAAAAGTACTTCGACTTGAACTCCCATGAGGAAAACGGGTGCGGTCTGTTGTAGCACTAATACTTTGTAGCACTAATACTGTGAGCAGAAGGGGAAGCAGTAGGACCTCTCTGAGTTGTAGCAGGTCGACAGTCAGGTCCACCTTTGATGGTTGGAAACGTGACTTTTATAGGGTGGCCAGAGGCAGACACAGACTTCTGGTGTCGAGGGCGAGTCGACACTGCAGCAGAAGTGATGGCGGAGCCCGCAGAAGGGGTGCCACTTGCAGACATTTCTGTCAGACTGCTGTCTTTTCCATTCTGTATTGCAGAATAATGATCTGTTGTCCTTTTACAAACATATGTGTTTCTTCTTGTCATACCACTTCCAGGAAAGACATTCTTACTTGGCATAGAAGATTTTTTTCTTTCGGGTCCTACAAGAGGACTTGCTGTCACCTCTGCTTTGGATCCAACTACAGTGCTGCCAAGTATATGAGATACATCTTTGACCCATTCCTCTTTTTGCTCACTTTTCGCACTGTTTGCCTGAGCCCTTTTGGTGTATGACACTACGGCAGCATTTGATGGACCAACATGGTCACTGAAATGCCTCTGTTTATGATTTCCTGGTATACTCCTCTGGACCTTCAGATGAGCAGGAAATTGCATAGAACTGTTGTTTAGGTCATTGCTGGGGTGAGATCGCTGACACAAATACCACTGGACAAAGATTCACTTCCTTCAAATTCAGGTGGTTTTCTGCCCAGAAGTAGATAAGTAGCCATAACCTTATCATATTTGTGATTTATTAAGGATACATTTATTTCATCTCTTGAAAAACCCATTGTAACCATGATGTCTGTTCTTTTTGTGTCATTGAAATCTGGTTCTGGCTCAGTATATGGCTTTAGTTCTTCTTCATGACCAACATTTATCCATTGATCTTTCATTATTTGTTCCAAGCTACCTCTTTTTATAGGATTCAGTACTAATAATTTTTTCAGAAGATTTTCAGTCCGTAGACATATAGCATGGAATATGATACTTTCCTCTAGAGACTCGCTCCTGCAGTTCCTTTAGATTTTGACCATCAAATGGCAAAGATCCACTGACTAATGTATACAAAATGACACCAAGACTCCATACATCTACTTCAGGTCCATCATATTTTTTTCCTTGGAAAATTTCAGGAGCTGCATAGGGACGACTTCCACAAAATGTGTCTAATTTATTTCCAATTGTAAATTCATTACTTAAACCAATGTCAGCAATTTTAATGTTCATATCACCATCAAGAAGCAGGTTTTCTACTTTAAGATCACGGTGTACGATACACTTTTGATGACAATATTGTACTGCAGACACAATCTGTCTAAATTTTGCACGGGCCTCTTTCTCCTTCATTCTTCCATGGGCAACTAAGTAATCAAACAATTCACCCCCACTGGCATATTCCATGACTAAATACAGTGTCTTCTCTGTTTCAATAACTTCAAATAATTTTATGATATTGGGATGATTCAATATCTTCATTATTTGCACTTCTCGAAATAACTTTTGTAGACTGGTAGGATTCAGTGGAGTTTTACGTATTATTTTTACAGCAGCCTCTCTACCTGTAAGAATATGTCTTGCCAATTTCACTTTGGCATAATTTCCCATCCCTATTGTTTTAAGCAACTGATAATATCCAAAGTGAGGCTGTCCATCTGTAGCAGATGTAAGGAAATTTCTACATCGTGGTACGTTTTGTGGGCTACTTGATTTGGTAGGCTGGATGTGTGGTTCAGTGTATCCATCAACAGATGTATGATGTTCCGTGTCCCGCTGGTTCACGGTCGGCAACTGTGTCCGGGCAGACATCTTGTGCGGGCGCGGCGGCCGCCGCGGGGTCGCTCGGGGTCTCGGAGGCCGGGCCGAGGAGGGGCGGGCCGGGCCGGAGGGGGGGCAGCGGGGCGGCCCGCAGTGCGCGGCCCGGGCCGGAGGACGAAGGAGGACGAGGATGAGGAGGACGAGATGCAGATGGGCGGCTGGGCGGGAGGCGTGAGCTAAGCGGGGCGGCCCGCAATTCGCGGCCCGGGCGGGAAGACTAGGACTAGGAGTAGGAAGAGGACGAGGAGGAGGACGATGACCAGGAGGAGGACCAGGAGGAGGACGAGGAGCCGCTTCCTGCAGCGCCGCAGAGGAGGAGGAGGAGGGGGCCGGGGCGAGATGCAGACGGGCGCCTGGGCTGGGGCGTCCGCTCCCGCTACGCTCGCCGGGTCGTGGCAGCGGGGGAAGGCAGTGCCTCGATCGCCACAGAAGGGGCGGGTCTGGACCTCGGGGGACGCTTCGAGGAGAGGCCGGGAGCAGCTCAGGGTCAGCGCGTCTGGCCGCCGCCGCCGCCACTGCGGGTCCTTCCCTCGTTCCCCGGGCAGCGCGTCCCGCGTCCTTCGCTCGTTCCCCGGGCAGCGCGCGTTCTCCAACAGGCATTCTGCCACCGCCGCCGGGTGGGCGGGTCGATTTATAGGTTCTTTCTGAAAGTTTTAATACTCCTAGTACAGGGGATTCCTCTTCAATTCTAACTCAATTCAGCATTACCCCTCATCATTTGGTCTAGTAAATTTTCTAGATCTATTTGAATAAAATTGCTTTTTTCTTGTTTGTTTGTTTTGGATTTTTTTTTTACATAGGAGACTTTCTGCTATTATGTCATCATGGTTCTGTTCCCTTTCTTAATATTATTGAAGGCACCACATCTTCTAGCCACTCAAGTTTACAAGCTCTTTATTATTATTATTATTATTCTTAGCAGTCCACATACCCAGTTAAGTTCCACATCTCATCATACATTTCCGTATGAATTTTCCTTGTATTACTTCACTTTTTCTTTAATCATGCAAATATGAACTTTGTTCAGGTCCTCATCAACTATTTCCTAAAAAAATAACTTTTTAATTGAACTTCCTCTCTCAAGTTTTTCCTCATTGCTATCTATCCAATACATAGCTTACAAAGTAATTTTTCTTAAGTGTGTGTCTTATTGTGTCAAACTCCAATGATTCACTCAAGTCTTCTATTTGACATTCTGTGCTCTTCACAATCCTGAGCTCTGTCTATCTTTCCATTATTTTTAGACATTAATTGTCTTGGCACAATTCAAAATCCGAACTCCTACTATTATTGTTCTCATTTGGCCTTCCATTTCCTATCTTTATGATGTTGCCTTGACTGCCTACCATGCTGGGAATGCTCTCCATCCTGACCTCTTATTCTTAGAATCCTTGATTTCCTTTAAGAGTTCAAGAGCCACCTTCCTGTGTTAGAGGAGTCTCTTTTACTGGTCCTCCTGGTAGTGCCTTTCCTTCTAAGGCTATCTTACATTACCTTATTTTGTTCTTATATACACTATTTCTCACTTATTCAACATTTGTTTTTAGTACATTCAGCTGACAATAATTACTACTCTGAAATTTCTTTCCATCTTCTATGTATATATCTTGTGCATCTAGTTATTTGAATGTTGTTTCTTTATTAGAATGTAAGTTTCTTGAGGACAAGGAGTGATTTTTCCTTGTTATTCCTTCAGTGCTCAATACAGTTCCTGGCACAAATTAAGCATTTGGTAAATGTTTGTAATTGAATTTTTAGAAATTTAATTCAAGTATATCTGTTTGTAATTAATTTAAAAAAATCTAATACAAATATATTTTTGGTGGGCAAAAATATCAGAATAGAATGTGGAAAAAAATGAGGAAAAATGGTAACTATAAGTACTGCAAATAAGGTCAATACATCTGAAGAAATTTTATTTTAAAGTTTTGATGACCAAACTGAATTCTTTCATGGTCAAGTTTGGTTTAACAGTATGTGTCTTAAAATTAGACACAAAACTCCTGAAATGTCTGCTCCAGAAGAGGCAGAAAACTGGGCTTTAGCATTAGAATGAAAAAAAAAAAAAACACTAGCTTTGTTATTCTTTCCAGTAATCAACTTGCCTTCAGTATGGCTCAGAAAAAGCAGTAAAATCCAAGGCTATTGGGAATGTGGACTTTGGGCATTTTTACACAAAAAAATCTATTTGGGTGATGAGATTTTTTTTCAATGTAGTCTAATGAAGTCTTATGCTTAATTATTTTAAGAAATCCAAGAGAGATAGTCTAATATGAGAGAAAACATAAAAATCAAACAGATGTTTGGAAAACAATTTGTCGTGATATGTTAGTATCAATCAACAGATTGATATATATGCCCATAGAATAATTAGCATTAAAATTAAAATTAATATTCTTATCCAATGCACAAGAATGGGACATTTTGACTGAATTTACTTTAAGAGTTTATAAAAATCTTGATGACAATGTCTGGAGAGGGCACTTTTAAAAAGAGACAACTTGCTTCAGCTTTCTGAAATGGTACCATGGTCAAATTGCATTTCTTTTACAGAAAAAAAAAGAATCAGTAATCTTTGAACATAGTGATCATGTAGTTTAGGCGATTTCTTTCACAGAGAGTATATATGTATATACACTTATCTACAACATACAACTTTAAGTTTTTAAGAGAATAAAAAAAGAACCCCACCCATTTTTCCATCCTTTAAAAAAATATCTCTGACATCTTATTATACGCTCATTATGATATGCCTTAAATTGTGAAGCTCTAAACCTGGCAACATCAAGGAAATTTGTAAGGAAAGTATAACATTTATGGATATGAAAATATATAGTGGAATATCCCTGTACCCCATGGTTCTGAAGTGTTTTATCTAAAATCTTTTCCTGCCAGATTGTTGGGATTTTTGCCTACTTTGTGTCAAGTCCCTTCTGGACTCCCTCAGTCTTGGAGGGGTGGGAGACAATGATGACAGGGGAGACAAGGTTGACTTCAGATACACATGGTCCATCAGTTTCTCCAAGTACTCTGTTTATTCACCAGAATACAAGTACTTAACTATCCTTTCCAGACCCTAATCCACTCCCACTAGTAAAACACAGTTCTGATGCTCAAAGGCACCAGGTGATGATAATTTACAGTATTCTTAGATACACAAACATACAGCAGTCCCTAAGAACTGTGAGTGAACAGAAAACAGACATCTGTTCTAGAAATGAAAATTTATTTTTGTTGTAAATTTTAAACATCATTTAAAACATTTAAACAAAAATAGAAAGAGGATGAAGTGTCTGAGGCTGGTTTTGAACTCAGGTACTCCTGATTCCAGGGTGGGTGCTCTATCTATGGGGCCACCTAGCCACCCCTTTCTTTTTAAGTAGACTATAAGATTGACTTCTTGTTTCCAAAACTCTCCTGTTAGCCTGGTCTTCCTTCTTGTTTTCTTTCTATTCTTTTTTCTATATGTAAAAAAAAAAGAAAAGATGACACGTTGATAATTTCAGTATATTTATTTATTTATTTGCTTTATTATCACCCCTTATCATCATATTCCTCCATTTCCCATTGGAAAGAAAAGGAAAATCAAAGTATTTAAACAAATATATAGTCAACTAAAGCTAATTTTCTTAATGGCCATGTCAAACAATATGTGCCCCATTCTGTGTCTTTTTTAAAAAAAATTATTTATTTAGAATTGTACAATTTCCCCCCCTAATCTTTCTTCCCTCCACCCATGCCCCACAGAAGGCAGTCTGTTAGTCTTTACATTGTTTCCATGGTATGCAGTTGAATGTGATGGGAGAGAAAATATAATCTTTAGGAAAACAAATAAAGTATAAGAGATTGCAAAATTACATAGGAAGATAATGTTTTTTTTTAATTAAAAGTAATAGTTTTTGGTCTCTGTTCAAACTCTACAATTCTTTCTCTGGATACAGATGGTATTCTCCATTGCAGAAATAACAAAATTGTGCCTGATTGTTGCTCTGATGGAATTAGCAAGTCCATTAAGGTTGATTATCACCCCCATGTTGCTGTTAGGGTGTACAATGTTCTTCTGGTTCTGCTCATCTCACTCAGTTCATGCAAATCCTTCCAGGCTTCCCTGAATTCCCATCCCTCCTGGTTTCTAATAGAACAATAGTGTTCCATGACTTACATATACCACAGTTTATTAAGCCATTCCCCATTTGATGGACTTTCACTCAATTTCCAATTCTTTGCCACCGTAAACAGGAATTGCTATGAAAATTTTTGAACAAGTGATGTTTTTACCCTTTTTTCATCATCTCTTCAGGGTATGGACCCAGTAGTGGTATTACTGGATCAAAAGGCATGCACATTCATAATTCATTCCAAGGTGCTCTCCAGAAAGTTTTGATGAGTTCACAGCTCCACCAACAATGTGTTAATGTCCCAGATTTGTCACATTGCTTCCAACATTGATCAATGTCCTTTCTGGTCATGTTGACCAGTCTGAGAGATGCTATTGCAGGGATGCTTTAATTTGCATTTAATTTGCATTTCGCTAATAAGTAATGATTTAGAGCAATTTTCATATGATTATGTATTGCTTTGATTTCCCCATCTGTAAATTTTCTTTGCATATCCTTTAACCTTTTGTCCATTGGGGAATGGCTCATTTTTATTTTTTAAAATTTGACTCAATTCTCTGTATATTTTAGAAATGAGTAAATTGTCAGAAAGTACTAGTCATAAAAATTGCTTCCCAGTTTACTACATTTCTTTTGATCTAGGTTACAGTGGTTTTGTCTGCAAAAGCTTTTTAATTTAATGTAGTCGAAATTATATAGTTTGTTTTTAATGATGTTCTCCATCTTTTCCTTAGTCATTAACTCTTTCCCTTTCCATAGATCTGACAATTAAACTGTTCCTTGATCTCCTAGTTTGCTTACAATATTGTTTTTTATGTCTTAATCTATACATTTTGATTTTATCTTGGTATAGGGTGTGAGGTGTTGGTCTAATCCAATTTTCTTCCATATTAACTTCCAGTTTTCCCAACAGTTTTTATCGAAGACAGAGTTTTTATCCTAATAACTGGACTCTTGGTTTTATACTGTGTTTTAAGTCTATTATTTCTTTGTCAAGAAGGGAATAGTAACAGCAACTTGGAGGTGATGTTCAACCTTAATTGGCATGCTCATTCCATCATTGCAACAATCAGACACAATTTCATGGTATCTGCAATGGAAAAAACCATCTGTATCCAGAGAAAGAATTGCGGAGTTTGAATAGAGACCAAAGACTATCTTTAATTTTTTTTAAAAAGCAAAAACCATTATCTTGTTATGTGATTTTGCTATTTCTTATACTTTATTTTTCTTTAAGGATATGATTTTTCTCACATCACATTCAACCTAGAATGATGTGTACCATGGAAACATTGTAAAGAGTAATATACTAGTGGGCGGCTAGGTGGCATAGTGGATAAAGCACCAGCCTTGGAGTCAGGAGTACCTGGGTTCAAATCTGGCTTCAGACACTTAATAATTACCTAGCTGTGTGGCCTTGGGCAAGCCACTTAACCCCATTTACCTTTCAAAAACCTAAAAAAAAAAGATTAATATACTGCCTTCTGTGGGGTGTGGGGGGAGGGAAGCAGATTAGGGGAAAAATTATGTAATTCAAAATAAATAAAAACTCTCTTATATGATGCAGAAAATATTTATATTCTTTTGCTTTTCCACCTGGCAGACATCATATATTGTTTAATGTTAGTCCTTCGTTTTCAAAGAAGACCATTGCATCAAGGGAGCTGATAGCATGACAAGCTTATTAATTGTATTTGAATGAGGGGTGCTGTGCTAAGTTACCAGCTTTACTTTCTCTTCCAATGCCATTTGTGTCCATTAAAGTGATATGAATCAGGACCACTGGAGATTGTCCTGGATGGGAGGAAATCAGGATTAAGTGACTTGCACAAGGTCACATAGCTAGTAAGAGTCAAGTGTCTGAGGCCTGATTTGTATTCCAATTCTTCTGACTTCAGGGACTGTGTTTTATCCACTGCACTACCTAGATGCCCAGATGTCATTTAACTGCAGTTTCTATAATAATTTGTTCAATTCCCCTTTTTATATTTCATATATCTTTCCATGAGACTTATCTAAAATGGATGTGGAAGTCTCTTGTTACTTCAGTGTTTCCTTTTCAAATTGTTTGGCAAAGTATTTGAAGAGTGAATTTACTATTGAATTCTTTCATTATCTGTTTCCTTTCAACACAAAATAATTTCCATTTATCTCTCTTATTTTTGAATGTTTGCTTTTGCTTTACCAGTTATATTGCTAATGATTTCTGATATTTTGGTATTAACTTGTTTTTTCATACCCAATCTTTATTTTGCATTTGTATTTGCTTTTTTAAAAAAATATTTATTACTAATTCATCTATAACTTTGGTGATTTACTGAAATGCTTAATACTTTCTCATTTAAATTTTTTTTTAGGTTTTGCAAGGCAAATGAGATTAAGTGACTTGCCCAAGGCCGCACAGCTAGGTAATTATTATATGTCTGTGACTAGATTTGAACCCAGGGTACTCCTGACTCCAAGGCCGGTGCTTTATCCACTATGCCACCTAGCCGCCCTCTCATTTAAAATTATAAATTACATTTATGTTTTTGTCTGTATCCAATTTTTTTCAAGTTCTGATTTTTTTTTACTCTTCTGCTGTAAATATAGTTTTATATTCCTTTTGTTATTTTAATTTTCATGATGACCCTGTTCCCACTGTGGCTCACTTTCTCTCATTGCTTATCCACTCCGTATTTGTTATGTCTTTCCCTTTTGGTTATAATTTAACAGTAACTTGTTCTTACATCTTTTGATGTGATTATATATTTCTTTCCTCTTTTTTCTCTGTGAAGTAGATTTTGCTTCTCACTTTAACTTAATCCTTTTCATTAGCTTTAAAAATTTTATTTTTGTCACCATTTCCAAAAAAGATTTTCCTGCTCCCTTTATTCATCTTCTTAGTATACCTCCTCTGAAATAATTACTGATTCATGACTGCTATATTTATCTGAATTTCCCTTTTTGTTTTGTATTTTTAATGTGATCAATTTAATATGTGTTCTAAAATTTCCACTTAGGTTTTTAAATTCTTCCTCCTCCTCCTCCTCCTCCTCCTCCTCTTCCTCCTTCTTCTTCTTATTTGCCATTGGTTTGTATGGCTTACTTCACAGATTCTACTTCCCTTGTGTCTTCCTAAAAGAACAATGCAGAATCAGAGAGTCCCCATGGTAGGGACTCTCTTCCAGTAATCTATTGCCTTTCTTAATGACCTTTTCCTCCTCTACATTTCTCTGGAAATTTTCTTCCTGTGTTCATGCTCTCCTGCTCCTCCAGATACCATTTGCCCCCAGGGATTCAAATTTCTTCTTTTCAAATAGTTTTAAAGCACCAAATCACTCTGACATGATCTAGTGTAAGGTTCTAATGTCCCTTCAATGACCAACTCTTTTCACTCATAGGAGAAATCATAAGTTTTCCCAGTTCCATCTATAATGTCAGATCTCTTTCCTTCCCTTTGTTTTCAATGCCCTCCACATCCTCTTCACTCACTCTCCTGCAGTCTCTTCTCTTTCTAACACTATCTTCCCCTCATCGGCAACTCTAGATTTGAACCTAGTGCAGCAATATTTTTCTCCATCTACTTGTTCCCCTTTTACCCTTCCAGTGTTCTAATATGATCTTACAAAAGTAGATAATAGATTTGGTCCATAAAGCTCCTTCACTACATCTTTGCTGTTACTTCTATCAGATTCCCACCCTCATCCATCTCTTATTGTGTCTATTTAGAAAGCTATTTCTTACTGGTTTTTCTGTTGTCATTGTATTGCTTTTGTTAATCTTGTCTGTTCCATTTATTCACTTCTTCATTTCCATTATTTGATTTATTAGTGAAGAAAATAATTATTCAATTCTGGTTTTAGTTTTCAAAAAATGTTTCAAATTCTTTTTTATTGAATATCAATCTTTTATCTGTTATAATTAGGCTCAGATTTTTAAGATAGGTCATTTAGGCCACATTCTGTGGTCCAATCTTTCCTTTCTCTTTTTCCTTTTATTTATTATATGGTCAGTACCAATAAGTGTTTTTAATTTAGTATTTTATTTTTCCCCAGTTATAAGTAAAAACAAATTTTACATTCCTTTTTAAAATGCTGAGTTTCAAATTCCCTCTCTTACTCCTGTCCCCCTCCCCTTACTGAGAAATCATGCAATTTGATGATGGTTAATAATGTGTAGTGATGCACACCATTTCCAAAAGAGAAATATTTTGAAAGAAAATATAGAACCTCTTCAAAAAAAAAGGAAACCTCAAGACAAATAAAGTAAGGGTAGCTAGATGGAGCAGTGGATAGAGCACTGGCACTGAGTTCAAATTTGGCCTCATACACTTAATTATCTAGCTGTGTGACCTCTTGGGCAAGTCACTTAACCTGCAAAAAGAAAAGCGAAAGAAAAATAAAGTTTATTTATATATATATATATATATTCATATGTATGTATGAATATTAGCAAGGAATCCCAAACCTAAGAATTAATTTAGCTAGTTGTTTAGGATATAGAGTTTACAAGAAATTCAGGTTAGAAATAATTAGTTCTTTCATGCTTAAATCTCATTACAGCAACTCATGACCATTTTAGTATAGCAGTGACAACACTTATGTGTTTAACTATGCTAATTATAGAAATTTGTTATGAAAAATAAATAAAGACAGGGTTATAATATCAAGACAGTTCCTTTAAGGGCATGGTTTGATAAAAGTAAAGCAGGAGAAAATTCTTTACCTCTGTTTGATTTCAGATAAGAGCCGACAATCAATTATAGTAAAGTTCCACATTATTTACAGTATATCTGTCCATCATAACCAGCTTTAGGATTAGGCAGATAGGAAAATTTTCTTTTCAGAAAAGAAACAGTAAAATGGAAAATAAGGAGAGAAGAGGGTTCAGTCTTCCTCCAAGCAAAGTTGTCTCCTCAACCTTCCTAAGCACAAATACTTGGAGCAGTTCTTAGGCTGTACTTTCCAGGGGCAGTACATATAATTTTCCTTGAATGGTAAACTATTGCCTTAATGACAAATCAGGCAACTATATGTGAAGTAAAAAAAAAACCAAAGATTTTTACCTGAAATGATAGTATTTCAGAAATGGGAAAAATTTCAGTATTCACAACTTAGAACTAGGCTGATTGTTTTTTCTTCTCATGTTGCAAAAAGAGTTAACAATAAGTGCATAGAAGCACATATAAGGTCTTTTCTTATTTATCTTTTCTTGTTTAAATTCCTCTCAGAGCAATTTAGAACTTTACATTTTGGAACTTTATATATCAGTGAGTCAGATAATTATCTTTTCTAATTCCTCTCAGAAGAATTTAGAATTTAGCAATTTAGAATTTCACATTTTGGAGCTTTGCCCATCAGTGAACATGATAACTATTTTAAAAACCCAGATAAATCACAGACTAAGAGATATCTTTATTGCCTATTTGTAAGGCAAAATAAAATCTTTAAATCTAAGATCTTCTGTTACTCAAAACTTCTATACATACAATTTATTAATAGAGACAACTTCATAATTTTCATAAGTAATGGCCAAATCTATCAGATAAAACTCACTCTCTGTTCCAAGTAAACTTATAAATTCTTTAGAACTTGATGACTTATTGTTACCGTGTTCAAGTAGAGGATCTTAGATATGGACAAATTAAGAGATCTGTTGTAATCCCCCCCGCCCTAGACATTAAATTATTTTTACAATCATCTATCTTGATACAACATATGACCAATTACTTTGTTTTGATACTTTATTACTACATTTTAACAATTTTAACAAATTTTACAATTTAAATTTAATGATTTTAGTAATTTACAATCTGAAAATATCCAGATCAAAAGAGAAATTATTTGTCTAATTATAAAATTGTAATAACCTCCAGATAGAATTTTTCTTATTAGTAGTATTTCTTATACAATGATTTCCTAAAATTCATCATATAAGAAAAATTAGAATCCTGTCAATAATATGGATAATATTATGAATTTTTGAAATATAACATAAAACGTTTTAGGAGAACTAAGCCTTTATCCAACATTTTCTGAAGGTAAATTTCAACTGTTTGCAAGTCACCTGATTTTAGAAAAATCATGAAATTATCTCCCCTCTCAAAGGTCACTCAGTTTAAGGAATATCACAAAACTGTCCTCTCTTTCAGCTCAGTATCTCCCAATGTTCTCCATCAGTAAGAGATCAATCATCTTTATCCTTCTAAATTCTGGTTTTTCCTGTTCTTTACTTCCCCACCTTGTTTATTAACTGTATGGAAATCAAGCTTCTGGACCATTGAACCTCATTTGTTTTGCAACCACATGTATTGATAAATAAAATATTTGGTTGGATGAAACTGGGTTTCTTTTTCCTTCTAAAGTAGTTCTGGCAGATATAAAGGGGACTGAGATTAGAATTATGTGATGACAAACTTTCTCCAAAGGACCACTCTAGACTCTTGGGTGAGATTTCTATTGATGAACTTCCTTGACAAAGGATCTTCTATCCTTGGACATTCACGTCATCCAAACTATATTAGCCTTTTTCTTTCTGCAAGAATTTATAGTATTTTTTTTGATTGATAGTCAAAGGATATGAACAAGCAGTTTTTCCAGTGAAAAAACCAAAATGATTTATAATCATATAAAAATGCTCTAAATCATTGTTGATTAGAGAATTGCAGATAAAAAAAAACCTTGATATCATTTTACAACTATCAGATTGACTAAAATGAGAGAAGGGAAAATGGACAACTATTGTGGAATTGCCCTTTTTCAGAGTAATATGGATTTATACTTAAAGGAGTACACCTATATCCTTTGACCCAGCAATACTACTACTGCTGGATCTATTTCCAAAACTAGTTGGGGGGGGGAAGGAAAAAAACTTATTTTTTCTATGTTACACATGGCTTGTAAATATTTAATCCAGAATGACTAAAATCCCTTTAATTAAGACAACTTAATAAAAGGACTTCCTCTGTCTAAAGGAAATAGGGCGCGGAATCCTGAAAATGCTAGTTCTTATATACACTTTGAAAGGCTTGTACCTCCCCATTTGTACCAATCATTAGCTGGGGTCATAAACGAATTGATACATCTAGTCCCATATGTTTTGCCCCCCCCAACCACAGGGGAGGTAATAGTAATCTCCTTTCCCCTGCAGACCCTATGTTAACTCAGAACTAGATAGGGCAGACCTGACCTAATCTTAGTTTTGATCAGATTGAGGCTAAATCTTTTGTCTTACACTCACATACCTGCCCATGGGCACCAATACAGGTAGATCCTAGTCTTTGTAATGTAAACTCACAATTTCCTTTCACATTCTTGTGGAAGTCAAACACCTCCATATTCCCCACAATTCCCCCATTTTCTTTTTTTAAATAAGAATTAAAAAAGAAAAAAGATGGTTCCCATCTTATTAGTGATTTCTTTCTTAAATCACATTCCCTGTTATTGACATGACTACTGACTTTTTCTATCAAGATTTTCACTTCCTCATTATCAGAGACATGGTCTCATCCTATTTTCCAAGTTTGTGTGGGAGCATATGCCTACTTTCTGTGTCCCTGATTATTTCCTTTACTATTTGCTTATTGTCATCCATCTTTAGACAGATAATTGATAGATTCAAATTATCATAAACTCCTACTTTTTAGTAGATAAATCTATTACAAATCTTGTCTCTCTTGTTTGCATGGATTAGTCAGCCAAAAAGTTCAAGGCCCTTGCTGTCTTATTGGTAATTGTTTCCACTATAGCTTAGAATCTAATAAGGATATAAATTGGGGTTCCATAGCCCTAACTCCCATCCTGTGCCCAGGTAGCAGGCCCATAAGTCTGGAAAGTAACTCTATGACCAACTGTTGGCAGATTGGTGTATGCAGTGGCTATCACAATTTTCTTTAGCTTAATGTATCCTGACAAGAGATCGAGGTACCATCATTACATCTCACATGAGTCTCAGTCCTACCTCTGTGAGCAGTCCAGAATATATGTATCCTGCTTCCAGACATAAGTCCACAGATATTTACTAGTCCTCAGGAAAATGTCCTGTCCAGACTGGTATAGAAGATAGTCACCCTGAATTGGCTCAGTCATATGCCACTCACTGTTGTTTATCTGCTCTGAATCAGAATCCTGTGCCACAATGCACCTCTTACTAGAAACTGAGAATCTAGGCCGGACTCAGGGCCACTGGCACCTAAGGCCAGTTTTGGACCAACACAAGTTCAACAGTTAGTCACACCAAAGGGCTGGGTAGTGATTTCTGTCAGCTGCATTTTCCTCCCCCTATTACTAATACCCTGTTCTCTCATTCAGAGATAGGATATATAGATTCATGCAGGATATGATCATACCACCCAATAATCTCGACCCTGTTTTCTCTCAGTGGAGTACATCATCACCTTGCCCCTCTTCCTCCTTTCCATCAAAACCTTCATCCCTTGATTGGTACTTTTAAGGAAAGGGTAGGGGTAACATAGTTAGAGAATCATGGAGAAGTTACAGGTTTCAAAAGGGGAAGATCCCTTGACTAAACAATGTACACATAGGAGAGAGATGATGGGAATGATTTGGTCCAGTGTCTCCTTCTCACTTCTTTTTTCCCCTGTAAACATCTGATGTCCTTTTGCATCTTTTGATTCTGTTAGAAGAAGTTCTTTCCAGCTCAGGTGACTTGTTGAGACCTTGTCTTCTGGTAAGGAAACTGCTAAATATTTTACTCAGACCAAAACATGATTTCATCACAAGACAAGATTCTATAGCTTATCGCAATTTATATTTTGCATTACTCATTGTCATGTTGAAATACATCGTTCACTTTAACACAATAACTTCCATAAGTATTTCATTACATGAGTGAACTCACTGAGAATTACCATATTAACTTAACATTGTAACATATACATTTGACAATCATCTTAGTATAAAGAGTATTCAACATATGACTTAAAAATAAAAAAATTTAATCTTATTCATTTGTTCATTAAAATAAATGTCTCAAACATTCTTAGCCAAAGTGAATTTTTTCTTCTCAAAACATTCCCAAATATAACATAGATTTTTTCCTGATTACTTATTTGACTCACAATCTTTTCTTTAAACTAGACCTTGAAACTATAATTATTCTAAAAATTTCCTATTCTTCTTATCTAAATATCCCCTCCTATATAAAAATTAAGGAATCTTCCTATCTGAACATGTAGCTGACAGCAGGTACCAGAGTCTCAATTTAAACTACTGATTATTAAATGCAATTAACCTAAAATTTCATTATCTGATTTTCTTCCAGTGCCTAAATATAAAGATCCAGAATATCAAAGGAAAATTCCTTTATAGGTATATTTTTTGAATGTCTGTGTCCAGGTCAGAGGTCATGTGGGTAGTTAAATGTCTTAGGCCAGATTTATTCGACCAGGTGAAACATTATCCAAATGTCATATTTGGGGAAATCAAGTCAAACGGGTCCAAACTCAGACCACATTGAAAAACTTTCAACTCTATAATCCTATCACTTATAATATTCAATTCATTGGCCTTCTTGACTCCAGGAATACATTGACCTAGTAACATTTTATTTTTTCTGACCATCCTGGTATCTTTATAGAAAGAAAAATTGATTAAGTCCCATGATCTAAAATAGTAATTTTACCTAATTAAAACTTCAAGTGAGTCCAGTTAACTAAATTCCTTTCATAGTCTTGGTCCCAAATAATGAATCCCCTACCTAAAGCTCTTGAGTGTCTTTCCTGGGTCCTTGTTAAAACCAGGAATTCTATCACTGGCCCTATATGCCTCATCTGCTACCACATACTCGAGGCCTCTGATCTCTTTCTATCTCCATATAAAGATGGTATATCTGAGTCCCCTTTTCTAGAGACCCCCCCCCTTCTAGTTTGTATTTTACAACAAATAAACACCTCAGGTGGTGAAGTGGATAGAGCACTGACCCTGGAGTCAGGAGGATCTGAATTCAAATCCGACCTCAGACACTTAATAATTACATAGCCCAGCAAGTTAGTACATTACCCTGGGCAAGTCACTTAACTCCATTGTCTTACAAAAAACAAAACAAAACAAAAAAAAACCCAAATAAACACCTCCTTTGCCTAGGAGATTGTTATGTGAGAATTTAGGAGATGATACACATCAGTTAAATATTGTCACAGAAGAATCTCAAATTGTCTTTCTTGTGTTTATCTTCCTCATATTACATAGGTGCTTTTACTTCAAAGCAAACAAGTACAGTTTTGGGATATATAACCACAATAATTCCAATTTACATAACTAGAAAATTTCTATACATAAAGTTGTTTAACTACTAGCCTTGATTAACATACAAATCATTACTTTGAGTTCTTTCAAACCATTAGAGTGAGATTGCTTTAAACTTCCCCACATATATTATTAGTTCCAGTATAACAAAGCAGCAGTATGAATATCATATGAAGTATTAGATTGTACAAATCTTTCCATTATTACATTATACATGAACTCAAAGATCTATGCCAAGTTCATTACAGAATTTAAAATTTTGACAATCCCAGAGTCATAATTTTTGTTACTTCCCTTATTACCTCTTCAAACAGTCACTTAACCCCATTGCCTTGCAAAAACTAAAAAGAAAAGAATATCACATAACTAATAAACTCATCTTACTCATCAATAAGTTACCTTACAGTGGGACCACACAATTGCTATTTGTTTCCTCATCTTTCAGAGCCCCCCACATCAACTGTCTGCAGTAGCAATGGGAGAAGAGCACAATCTTGACTATTTTAAAATTAAACATAATTAACATCAAACATAAGATTCTTATGCTGACATCCTATTCTCTCAGAACAATAGCAAAGTGAATATCCTAATTTTTTTTACATTCTTTTCTTCCAAGCTTCTCTACCCAGATCCTCCAAGAATCCAGTCTCAGACATATGATTCATTTTAAACCCCAGGGCAATTCTTATTTATGCCAATGGCAAAGGACTAAATCATTAGAATTTAGAAATTAGTTTGCCTATCAACTATACAATTTTAACTTCCCAATATTTTAGTTTGATAAAAGCTTTAGAGTACCTTGTACAGTGAAATCCAGCACTCACATTCCAAAACTCAATCCAAAATAATAAAATTATCATCAGTATTAGGCTTTACATTAAAATGAATTAGTGAGGTAATAAACCCTCTTCATGAATGCCCTTCATAAAACTCTTTCCTCTCCTGTTTTCTTTTTCCCCTAAAAAATCAATTAAATATATCTGATAACATAATTATATAGTATTCAGTATCATAGACTCCCAAGTTTCTTCACATACAATTAATAACATAATTATATTTTTTCTTAGTAGCCAATACCTTTTTTTCCATAAATTCAAAGATGTTGAAATAAAGCTCAAGATCCCAAACTAATCCTATAATCTAGGTTATTTAATTCCTCCTAGTCAGTACAAATTTTATTAGAATGGAATACTAATACCCCCTCTTAAAATCCTCAGAGTGATTCCCAAAGTTGTAGATCAGAAATTGTTAATTTTAACTATAGAAATAGGGTCAGGAGAACAGAACTTTTAGGCCATGTGACCAGAGCAGAGGCATTCATTAAACATTATTTCCTTCCAATGAACTTATCTCCTAACCCCTATATTAAAAAATATTTTCTTCCTTTCTGGACCACATCACACCAGTGGTACTCTCTTCCCCTTTAAAGCAAAGCACTTGAAATTTTCCTCTCCCCCTTCAAAACTCCTTGGCTCAATTCCTCCCCCATAGTCTAAAACTTTAGCTGGTCCCCTGACCCAGAAATACAACAAGATTAGGGACTAACCCAGTCAATTTAGAATGCAGAACACATGAACACACACCTGTGGGACCACATACATACATTCACACACACTTATGCACCACACTGGATCCAATCAGCTTTCTTCCTTCCGCCTTCTGGCTCCTGACCATGAAATTCCCTTGCCCTCCAAGTGCTTCAGCAACCTTCCCTATGGTGGGCTCTGGTTTTGGGGAAATTCCTGAAGAGGTACCACAAATCTCCCTCTCCCTTGGGGCACCCTATTATTCTCCAATCCTCTGACTTCTCCTTCGGGATAGATTTCCGTCCTAGAGGACTTCTCAGTCAGCCAAGGTGGTTGTTGCCACCACCCCACCATCCTGGAGATAACCCCTTACAGGGTAATATTTTAATCACATGGCTCTAAACCCAAGCCAGTCTTCCCAGGAATCTTTGAGCTATTTCCCCCTCAGAGAAGGTCAAGAAAATTAACCAAAGGTTTATTTATTTTGTTGCATTTTTTTCATAAAATCTACTCTTCATTTTATATACTAATTCAATAGGTTTTTTCCCTTTCAATTTTATTAATCTCTCCTTGAATTTTAAGGATTTCTAAATATGTATTTAACCGGAGATTTTAATTTATTTTGGTTTTTTTAGCTTTTTAAAGTTTCATGTCCAATAATTGATCTCTTCTTTCTCCATTTTATTCATATATTTACTTAGAGGCATAAAATTTTCCCTAAGAACTTCTTTGGCTGTATCTTATAAATGGTATACTATCTCCTCAGTGTCATCCTCGTGAATGAAATTCTTGATTCTGTAATTTTTTTTGTTTGACCCACTCACATTTTTGGGATGAAGTTATTTGATTTCCAATGAATTTTTAGTATATTTTTCCATGGCCCTTTGATATGTATAATTTATAATACATCATGATCTGAAAAGGATACATTTATTATTTCTGCCCTTCTACATTTGATTGTCAAGTTTGTTTGCCCTATTTAATACATGGTCAATTTTTGTGTAGGTGACATATACTACTGTACAATGTATTCCTTTCTATCCCCTTTCAATTTTTTCTAGGGTCCTATCATATCTAAGTTTCTGGTAACTTCTTTCACTTCCTTGTTGTTTATTTTGTGGTTAAATTTATCTCATTCCTGAGAGGGGAAGATTAAGGTCCCCTACAAGTATAATATTTCTTTCTATATCTTCCTGTAACTCACTTAACTTCTAAGAATTTGGATGCTATATCACTTGGTGTATATATATTTGGCATAGATATTACTTTATTTTCTATGCTGCCTTTTAGCAAGATGTAGTCACCTTCCTTATCCCATTTAAATAGTCCTATTTTTGCTTTTCTCTTTTTCTGAAATCAGGATTGCCACCTATGCTGCTTTTTTTTACTGCATAGTTTATTTTGTTCCAGTTTTTTACTCTTACTCTGTTTTTATCTCTCTACTTCATATGTGTTTCTTAAAGGAAATATTGTAGGATTCATTTTTTTAATCTGCCATCTGCTTCCATTTTCTTGGGAGTGGGGTTCATCCCATTCACATTCACCATTATGATTATAAATTCTGTATTTCCTTCAGCCCAACTTCCCCATTGATACATTTCTCTTTCTTTTCTCCATATACCTCACCAACAGTATTTTATTTTTGATCACCTTCCTCAGTTTCCCCTCCTTTCTGTCAATTCTCTCTTTTTCTTTTTCCTTTTCCTTCCTAAGTTTGCCCTTCCTTATATCACACTTTCTTCCTCTTTGTTCCCTCAACCCTTGTCCCTGTAGATTAAGGTGAATTTCTAAACCCAATTGGGACTGTATGTTATTTCTTCTTTAACCCAAATATATTGAGAGTAAGATTCAGTCAATGCTCATCCCCTCCCTTCTTTTCCTCTACTCTAATAGATTCTTTGTGCTTTTTCTGTAATTTATCCTCTTCTATCTCCACTTCTTCTCCCTGTACAATCCTTTTGTTCATTTATTTGGTTTTTTTGTTAAGTTGTTTTTGCAAGGCAATGGGGTTAAGTGGCTTATCCAACCAAGGCCACACAGCTAGGTAATTATTAAGTGTCTTAGGCTGGATTTGAACTCAGGTACTCCTGACTCCAGGGCCAGTTCTCTATCCACTGTGCCACCTAGCAGCCCCTCTTAATTGTTTTTTAATATCATCACATAATCAGTTTATTCCCACAACCTCTAATAGAATTTGAACTGTCCAAATAGAAATACAGTTCTCAAGCTACAATAAACAGTTTAGTCTTATTAACTAGCATTTTTATTTCCTTTTATCTTTTTTATGCATCTCTTGCATCTTGTAATGCAAAACAAATTTTCTGTTCAACTCCAGGCTCTTTTATCAGAAACATTTGAAAGTCCCCTATTTCATTTGAACATCCATATTTTTCCCCTGAAAGAGTATGCTGAATTTTGCAGAGTAATTGATCTTTGGTTATAATCCAAGATCCTTTGTCCTACATAATATCATGCTCCAGGCCCTCTAATCCTTTGTTTTTGAGACTGCTAAATCCTGTGTAATCCTGACAATGACTCCTATGGATCTGAATTTTTTCTTTCTGTTTGCTTGTAGTATTTTCTCTTTTTTACTGATAAATCTGGAATTTGAGTGCAATATTTACTATTGATCTCTCTTAGGGCAGTTTTCTTTTATAATTTTCTGAAATTGTCCAGGCTCTATTTTTGATCATGGCTTACAGACAGTCTGATTAGTCTTAAAGTCTCTCTCCTGTATCAGGTTGGTTGTTTTTTCCCTATGGTGTAATTTGCATTTTCTTCTATTTTTCCAGTCTTATGATTTTTGTCTGATAGAGTTTTAATGTCTTAATAAAGTCATTACATTCAATTTGTTCAATTCCAGTTTTTAAGGGTTTGCTTTCTTCATTTACATTTTTCCATTTGGCCAATTCTACTTTTAAATGTACTTTTTTCTTCAGTCAATTTTTCTGCTTCCTTTTCCAATTTTTCACAATTCTCCTGCTTTGCTCTCGTTTCTATTCCCAATTTTTCTTCTACCTCTCTTAGTTAGTTTTTAAAATACTTTTTGAGTTCTTTTAACAATTCTTTTTGAGGGGCAGCTAGGTGGCACCTGAGCTCAAATCCAACCTTATACACATAATAATTCCCTAGCTGTGTGTCCTTGGGCGAGTCACTTAGCCCCATTTCAACAACAACAAAAACAACAACAACAAAAAGATAAAGTAAGAATATTTTTGAATTTGAGATCAGTTCTTAATCCTTTTTGAAGCTTCTCATGAAGACTTCTTGTCACTACTTTCTTCTGAGATCGCATTGCGATCTTCCTTGTTGTCATAGTAGTTTGCTCTGGTTAAGACTCTCTTTTTTTATGAATTGATCAACTTTTTAAAGAAATTTTTATTGTTTTTGAATTTTACAATTTTTCCCCCAATCTCACTTTCCTCCTCTGACCTCCCACAGGGGCAGTCTGATAGTATTTACATTGTTTCCATGTTATACATTGATCAAAATTGAATGCATTGAGATGTAAATCATATCCTTAAGGGAAAAAAATAAAATATGAGATAGCAAACTTACATAATAAAATACCTTTTTTATTTAAAAAAAAAGGTAATAATCTTCGGTCTTTGTTCCACAAATTCCCTCTTTGGTTACAGCTGGTATTTTCCATTTCAGATATCCCAAGATTGTCGCTGATTGTTGCACTGATGAAATGAGCAAGTCCAGCAGGGTTATCATCATTCCTATGTTGCTGTTTGGGTATACAATGTTCTACTGGCTCTGCTTGTCTCACTCAGCATCTGTTCATGCAAATCCTTCCAGGCTTCTCTGAATTCCTATGCCTCCTGGTTTCTAATAGAACAATAGTGTTCCATAACACGCATATTCCACAATTTGTTTAGTCATTCCCCAATTGATGGATATTCACTCTATTTCCAATTCTTTGACACCACAAGCAGGGCTGCTATAAATATTTTTGTACAAGTGAAGTTTTTTACCCTTTTTTCATGATGGCTTCAGGGCATAGAACCTGTAGTGATATTGCTAGATCAAAGGGTATGCATTTCTTTATTGCTCTTTGGGCAAAATTCCAGATTGCTCTCCAGAAAGTTTGGATGAGTTCACAGTTCCACCAGCAATGCATTAGTGTCCCAGATTTCTTACATCCCTTTCAACATGGATCATTATCATTTCTGGTCATATTGAGTCTGAGAGAGAGAGAGGTGGTACCTCAGAGAAGTTTTAATTTGCCTTTCTCTAATAATGAATGATTTAGAGCAATTTTCATATGACTATGCATAGCTCTCCTCATCTGTAAATTGCCTCTGCATATCCTTTAACCATTTGTCCATTAGGGAATGGCTTGTGATTTTCGTTTTTTTATAAATTTGACCCAGTTCTCTATGTATTTTAGAAATGAGTCCTTTATCAGAAGTACTAGTAGTAAAAATTATTTCCTAACTTACTACATTTCTTTTGATCTTAGTTACAATAGTTTTGTTTGTGCAGAAGCTTTTGAATTTAATGTAATCAGAATTATCTAGTTTGTTTTTAATGATGTTCTCCATCTTTTCTTTGGTCATAAACTGCTTCCTTTTCTATAGATCTGACAATTAAACTAATCTTTGATCTCCTAGTTCACTTATAATGTTGTTTTTTTTATGTCTAAATCCTGTACACATTTTGATCTTATCTTGGTATAGGGAGTGAGATGTTGGTCTAATCCAAGTTTCTGCCACCAACTTCCAATTTTCCCAACAGTTTTTATTGAAGAGAGAGAAGCTGGACTCTTTGGGTTTATTGAACAGCAGATTACTACAATCATTTCCTGCTATCTCTTTTGCACCTAATCTATTCCACTGAGCCACCACTCTGTTTCTTAGCCAATACCAGTCAGTTTTGATGACTGATGCTTTATATAATTTTAGATCTGATAGGGTTAAGCCACCTTCTTTTGTACTCTTTTTCTTTAATTCCCTGGAAATTCTTGACTTTTTATTTCTCCCAATGAATTTACTTACAATTTTTTCTAACTCATTAAAGTTATTTTTTGGAATTTTGATTGTTAGGGCACTATATAAGTAGTTTCATTTAGCTAGAATTTTAATTTTTATTATATTACCTTGACCTATACATCTGCAGTTGATATTTGCCCAGTTATTTAAATCTGATTTTGTTTCTGTGAGAAATGTTTTGTAAAATTGTTTTCAAAAGGTTTCTGAGTCTGCCTTTGCAAGTAGACTCCCAAATATTTTATATTGTCTGAATTTAACTTTGAATGGGATTTTTCATTCTAGCTTTTGCTGCTGTACCTTGCTAGTAAGATATATAAATGCTAAAGATTTATGAGGGTTTATTTTATATCCTGCAACTTTGATAAAGTTGTTAATTGTTTCTAGGCATTTTCAGATGATTTTTAGGATTCTCTAGGTATACCATCATGTCATCTGCAAAGAGTGAGAGTTTTGTTTCTTCCTTCCCAATTCTTATTACTTCAATCTCTTTTTCTCCTATGCTAATGCTAACATTTCTAACACAATATTGAGTAGTAGTGGTGATAATGGGCAGCCTTGTTTCACCCTTAATCTTATTGGGAATGCTTCTAGCTTATCCTCATTGCAAATAATGCTTGTTGGTAGCTACAAATACATATTACTTATCATTCTAAGGAATAATCCATTCATTCCTACTCTCTCTCTCTCTCTGTCCCCCTTGGTTTTTTTTTTGTTCTAGTAGTTTTAACAGGAATGGGTGGTACATTTTGTCAAAAATATCAGTATATAATCATATGATTTCTGATAGGTTTGTTATTGATATAGTTAATTAACCTAACAATTTTCCTAATAAACTAACAGTTTTCCTAATATTAAACCAACTCTGCATTCCTGGGATCAATCCTGCTTGGTTATAATGTATTATCATAGTGATAACTTGCTGTAGTCAATTTGCTAAGATGTTATTTAAGATTTTTGCATCTATATTCATGAGGGAGATAAGTCTATAATTTTCTTTCTCTCTTTTGACTCTTCCTAGCTTAGGTATTGGGACCATATAGGTGTCATAGAAAGAATTAGGCAGTTATTTTGAAAAAGATTTTATATAGAGTTAGAACTAATTGTGCCTTAAATGTTTGATAAAATTCACTTGTGAATCCATCTGGCCCTGAAGATTTTTTCTTAAGGAGTTCAGTAATGGCTTCCTGAATTTTTTTTAGGTTTTTGCAAGGCAGATGGAGTTAAGTGGCTTGCCCAAGCCCACACAGCTAGGTGATTATTAAGTGTCTGAGACTGGATTTGAACCCAGGTACTCCTGACTCCAGGGCTGGTGCTTTATCCACTGAGCCACCTAGCCACCCCATGAATTTCTTTTTCTAAGATAACGTTATTTAGGTATTTATTCTCCACTTCATTTAACCTGGCCAACTTATATTTTTTTGTGAATATTCATCAATTTCACTTAGATTATCAATTTTATTAGCATACATTTGGGCAAAATAATGTCAAATTATTATTTTAGTTTCCTCCTCATTGGTGCTGGGTTCATCTTTTTCATTTATGATACTAGAAATTTGGTTACCTACTTTCTTTTTTTAAATCAAATTCACTAGTTTTTGAATTTTATTGTTTTTTTCATAAAACCAACTCTTGGTTTCATTTATTAGTTCAATAGTTTTCTTGCTTTTGATTCTATTAATGTCTCCTTTAATTTTTAGAATTTCTAATTTAGTATTTAATTTGGGGGTTTTTAATTTGTTCTTTCTTTAATTTTTTTAGTTGCATGTTTATTTCATATTTCTTTTTCCTATTTATTCATGTAGGCATTTAAAGATGTAATATCTCCCCTGACAACTACCTTGGCTGTATCCCAAAAATTTTGGTATGTTGCCTCATTATTGTCATTATCTAGGATGAAATCATTAATTCTTTCTATAATATGTTGTTTGATCCACTCATTTTTTAAAATAAGGTTATTTAGTTTCCAACTAGTTTATTGTCTATGTCTCCATGGGCCATTATTGCATGTGATTTTTATTGCATTATGATCTGAGAAGGATGTATTCACTATTTCTGCCTTTCTACATTTGATTATGAGATTTTTATGCCCTAGTACCTGGACAATTTTTGTGTAAGTGCCATGTAGTGAAGAAAAAAAGCGTATTCCTTTCTATCCCCATTCAGTGTTCTCCAAAGGTCTATCATGTCTAGATTTTCTAACATTCTGTTTACCTCTGTAACTTCTTTCTTGTTTATTTTAGGATTAGATTTATCTAAATCTGAGAGTGGGAGGTTGAGGTCTACTACCAGCAGTGTTTTGCATGTCTTCCCTTAACTCATTTAACTTCTCTAAGAATTTAGTTGCTATACCACTTAGGGAATACATTTTTAGTATTCAAATTGCTTCATTGTCTATAGCACCTTTTAGGAGGATATAGTTTCCTTCCTTATCTCTTTGAATGAGATCCTTTTTATAGCTGCTTTGTCTGAGATAAGGATTGCTTCCCCTGCTTTTTTTACCTCACCTGAAGCAAAATATATGCTTCTCCAATATTTTACCTTTACTTTATATGGATCTCCCTTCTTCAAATGTGTTCTTGTAACCAGCATATCGTGGGAGTCTAGTTTTTAATCTACTTTGCTATTCATTTACATTTTGTGGGAGAGTTCATCCCATTCATATTATAAATTATAATCACTAACTCTTTATTGCCCTCTAACCTATCTTCCCTCAGTTTATATTTCCCCCTTTTTTCAACTTATGCATATTCCCCAGTATTTTGTTCCTAAATACCATCACCTTCAGTGTGTTTGCCCACTTGTAACCATCCTCCTTCCTTTTTCTTTCCCCTTTCCCTTTACCCCTTCTTACTTCTGTAAGTTCTTCTTTTCCTCCCTTCTCCACCTTTCCTTTTTTAATACTTCAAAGGTAAAATAAGTTTCTTAATTTAACTTAATGTGTGTATGTTAATTTTAGGCCTAATCTGATGAGATAAAATTCACATAGTTCTCATTTTCTCCTTTCTTCCCCTCTATTTCAATATGTCCTTCATATCTCTTTATGTAATGTGATTTACTTCATTCAATCACCTCCATCCTCCCATCTCTTTACTGTCTCCCCTTTAAGGAGATATTGTTTTTAATTCATTATATCAGAGTCACCGATAAGTTATGAGTGTCCATCATTTCTGGCTAAGTATATTCTCTCTAATAGAGTTACAATTCTCAAGAATTATGAAAATCATTCTCCCCAGTGGGTATACAGCCAGTCTCATCTTATTGGATAGCAGTATTTTTTTCCTTTACCCTTTTACCCTTTACCGTTTTTTTAACCTTTTCATGTGTCTCTTGAATCTCCTGTTTGAAGTCTAAGTTTTCTATTTAGCTCTGGTCTTTTTATCAGGAGAAGTTGAAAGTCTCTTATTTTATTAACTGTCCAACTTTTTCCTTGGAAGACAATGCTCAGTTTTGCCAGATAGTGGATTCTTGACTGCTTTCCTAACTCCCTTGATCTTTGGAATATCACATTCCTGGCCCTTTGATCCCTTAATGTTGATGCATCCAGGTCTTGTGTCATCCTTCCTGTGGCTCCTTGGTATCTAAATTCTTTCTTTCTGGCTGCTTGTAGGAATTTCTCTTTTATGTGATAGTTCTGGAATTTGGCCACAAATATTCCTTGGTGTTTTCAATTTGGGATCCCTTTCCAAAGGGGATCAATGTATTCTTTCAATAACTATTTTGCCCTCTGGTTCCATGATATCAGGGTAGTTTTCCATCATTAAATCCTGTAATATTGAGTCCAGGCTTTTTTTTTCCTCTTCAGTCTTTTCAGGGAGCCCAGTGATTCTTAAGTTGTCTCTCTCGGATCTATTCTCAAATTCAGTGGCTTTGCTGATGAGTTATTTTACATTTTCTCCTATTTTTTTTAGATTTTGCTTTTGTTTAACAGTTTCTTGTAGTTTCATGAAGTCATTAGTTTCCACATCTTCCATTCTTTTTTAAGAGAAGAATTTTTCTTCACTTACCTCTTGCAACTCCTTTTCCAGTTGATCAATTCTATGTTTGAAGTTTTCCATTTTCCTAATTGATGTTCTGAGATAATTATTTCCTTTTTTAATTTGTCTAATTGTACTTTGCCAAGGATTTGTTTTCTTGTTGTGAGATGTTAATTTTATTTTTTTTTGCAAGTCGAAGGGGGTTAAGTGGCTTCTCCAAGGCCACAGAGCTAGGTAATTGTTAAGTGTCTGAGACAGGATTTGAACCCAGGTACTCCTGACTCCAGGCCGGTGCTTTATCCACTGTACCACCTAGCCACCCCCAAGAAATATTAATTTCCTATTACAAGGTGTTAATTTTCTTTTCTCAATTTTTCCTGTTGATTTTTCAATTCCTTCCTGATTTCTTCTAGGAAGTATTTCTGGGCTGGAGATCAATTCATATTCTCCTCAGAAGTTCTAAATCTCTCTGGATTAGGATCTTTGTTCTCAAAGTAGTTTTTAATGGGACCCACTACTGCTGGACTTTCTTCATTTTCCTAAGATTTTGTCTTGGGGGGAGAGGCTGGTTCACAGAACTTTGGTATTGAAAATTCCTGAGGCTTTACTCACAGGTTTTAGTAATGCTACATGGGCCAGTCAGTAGAGGGTGATGGTTACTTTCTCTGGAGCGTCTATGACTTAGATTTGAAGCCCTCTTCCTAGGCTAGGAGGGGTGGGAGGGTTGCAACTGGATACTGTTATCCTTGAACTATGTGGCCTGAGCCCTCTGGCAAGCTAGTTAATCTCTATATTCAGCTGAGGGAGCTGTGCTGCCTATACCTGAGTCTGGGGGGGTTAGGGGGGTTGGGAGGGTTGTTTCTGTGCTTTTTCTGGGAAGAAGGCTCTGCTGAAATTATGGAGCTCACAGCCCTGAGCCTAGCGAATTGATGTTCAGTTGTACTCTGAAACTTTCTGTCCAGGACCTCCACTCCCACAGCCAAATACCCAGTGCCTTAGGTTGGTCCTTCTGCTTCACCCTGCCGCCAATGGGCTGACTCTCTGCTCTCTCTCCCCCAGCTAGCCCATGCTACCCTGAGACTGACCTTTTTGGGAAATGCTTTTCTCCTAGCTTCTTTTCCTGGGTTTTGTCAATTGAATTTCTTTAAAGAGGTTTCTTTCATATTATTTCTGAAGAAAAGCCAGAAGACCTTAGCACAGTGTTTGACTTCTCTCTGCCATCTTCACTGGGCAGTTAGGACTTTTTGTGAGCTTTTTCTTCATTTTAAAACTTGAGTTTTCCTCTTGCGGCTCAAGGAGTCAGAGTTTCAATTTTCTTGTGGTGGACACCAGGTGTCTAGTGGTGACTTGCTCCCTGACTTAGCGTAACCTAGCTCTTACCCTGGAATTCTGGGATTTGCAGCATGCCTTTTGCTCTGGGTTTGGAGTTCACATTGCTGGTTTGAGATATGCTGTATTGTTTTGCCAGGATGCAAACTCTTGGTCATAATCTCTGTTGTAGCTAAGAACCTCCTGCTACCTTACTCATTCCCTGCCAGTGCTGGACTGTGTTCCCCCTTTTACCCAAGTGAGACAGACTTTTCCTGAAGTCCAAGATATCTTGAATAGAAAAAGTGTTGAGGGTTTGTTCGTTGAATTCATTTAGAATTGTTTTAGAGATTTCTATTATCTTTCTTTTCTTTTTTAATTATAGTTATTTTTTTATTTTTCCATCTACACACAATAGTAGGGTATTTTTAAGTTTTTGCAGGGCAAATGGGGTTGAGTGGCTTACCCAAGGCCACACAGCTAGGTAATTATTAAGTGCCTGAGGTCGGATTTGAACTCAGGTAATCCTGACTCCAGCAGCAATAGTAGTTTTCAACAATAATTTTTTTTTGCTGGATTTTGTGCTTTATATTTTTCTCTCTCCATCTCTTCCCTCTCCTTCCCCTGACAGAGAGCAATCTAATATAGGCTATACATCTATAGTCATGCTAAACTGAGATCCATATTAATTATGTTGTAAAAGAAGAATCAAATTGAAACAGAAAAAAAATAGAGGGGAAAAATCATAAGGCCGAATCAGTTTTTAAAAAATTGAAGATAGTAAGCTTTGGCCTGTATTTAAAATCCTTCTCTGGATGTGGATGTATTTTCTATCACTAGGCTTTTAGAATTGTCTTAGATAATTGTACTACTGAAATGGACAAAGCCCATTATAGTTGATCATCACCTAATGTTGCTGTTATTGTATATAATGTTCTGGTTCTGCTACCTTCACTCAGCATCATTCATGCAAGTCTTTCTAGGCTATTCTGAAGTCCCATCCCTCATTATATCTTATAGAGCAATAGTGATACATCACCTTTATGGTATTTATTGACTTTCAAATCAAACTACAAAATTCTCATCTGCAATCTTCCTACTTAAAACAAAGTCAAACTTTCTTGCCTCTCTCAACATGATTACACTATCTGAAACTTGTACAAGGGCACCCAGAGTAACTCTCCAGGGATATGAGGGGCTTAGAGTACATGGTCTTTCTGTGACTCACCTGATGCTTGGAGGGTATTTCCCACATTTGTCCCCAAATCTTATCTGCTCTCTATATTATTGCTTAAGCCTTTTTTTCACTTTCCTAATCTTTCAAACTCTTTATTCAAACTACCCCATTTCCTTTTGCATTTTAACCATATTCTAGACTATACATACTGTTGTTACAGACATTGGTCTTACTAGAACTCTACTTTCTCACGTTTTCTTCATTAATCTGCATTGCAAAAAATTCAGATATTCTCTAGGAGATCAAAGAGCTCCCAATCATTCATTTGCTGAAACAAGAAACAAACTATTTATAGTCCCAATATAGGAAAAAAATTTTTGGGAGAAAAACTTTTTTTTTATAAAAACTTTCAGGAGACATGTATTGAAACAGAACAGTGGGGTTCTGGCTATTCAGAAACCCTGTTAGCAGATTACAAAATTCCTGACTGACTAATTAAAACAGTTTCCCAAATGAAAAAAAATCATCACTTTACTTCTTGTCTTTAAAATAGACCATCTGAGGTAGGGTGGTGTCCCATTTGAGAAAGAAAGACTGACAGAGAGCAATGGCAGTGGCTGGGGAGTGGAGCTATGGCCAAGTTATAGGAGAAAAGAAAAAGAAAAGCAAGAACTTCTACAAACCACAGATTGTAAATTAGACATCTATAGTTTTAGTTCCTTTTTTTTTAAAGATCAATCCAAATAAAGACTGTGGAATAATAATAATAATGAAGACTTATTTAGGATCATCTTTTATTCCTGCCAGTGCTGGTAATATTGAATTAAACCCATCTCAATTTTTATTATTTTCTAGGGAACCATTCAAAGAATATCTCAGAGAAATGTGGACATGACCTAAACAGTCATTGGTTAGAAGTTAGGTCAAAGAATTGGGAGTCAGGGATAACAGACATAAGGTGCCTTTTCAAAGCTATAGTTACAGGTAAAAATAACCTGGGGGCACTGATCATAGCTTGACAAAGAGAGTTTCTGGTACCCTAAATTGCTAGTCTAATATAATCATAGCACATGAGTGTTGAGGGGTAGTGAGTTCAGCTTTTAAAATAATAATTAGATTAAATATGCATCAACTTTCAGAGTTTGTGCTAATAAGGGACAAATATTAACCTCCAGAGTTTGAATTTAAAAGTAATTAACATATGCATTTATTGATATTTCCTCTAAGTTTGCTGATTATGTAGGTTTACATGGATCATCTGGCTAGACAACCAAACCCCTAAAATGGACTATTGGAAAAAATTTTTATACCATTTCTCTGTCAAAGTTGGGATCCGATCAGCTACTTCTAACTTGTCCATCAAAGGAAGGGAGTGGACTTCAATTTAGGATAGCGTTGAACACCATAGGAGATATTTCCAGTTACCAGGAGAACTGTGTCTATCAGTTATGCCAAGACATTAGCAATTGTGAATCCTTCCTCTTCAGGATGTCAGCATGATTTTTATACAATGGGATTAGTTATTAGTGGTTACATTATCAATCAAGATTCTGGTTGTTTTTATTACTGTCCATTCTCTCTGCCCCAACCTGCAATATTCTCTATATTTTCTCAGTGACTTTAGTACCTGACTCATATTCTCTGTCCACCTCACTTACTGCCCTCATTTATAGGACCTTTCAACATACATTTTATTATTCCCATAAAAACCATAATTCCCTAAGTTTCTCATTTCAGCTACAGAGATAGTTCCATGGCATCTAAAAGCTGAGAAACTTACCTCATGATTCACTGAAAAAATTGAGGCCATCAACAAGACTTTCTTTTCCCTTCTTCCTCACTTTACTTATTTCCTCCTGTACCTCTTCTCACATGACTTTTCCTTGCAAAAGCAAAACTTTATATGTGAACACTCCATCTAATTTCATCCTACCATCTCCTTCATATTCTACTTTTTCATAAATACCCTCAGACATCTTCAGTGTCTCCAAAAGAGAAGAGAGGAAAATGAAAGTGCTAATTCTGATTTATACGAATTGTGTGACTTGTCAATATGGACTGTCTTAAAAAAAATTTATAATTGTTTTTCTTCTCAAATGACTGCCTGAAAAGAAAGCAAACAACTCGTATCATATTCTAGTAAATTCTTAAAGTTTCTCAAATAGCAATAGTCATTCAATGATAAACTGCATGTAATTTCTTCCTCCTCAGAGTGGTATCGCATGGACAATAAAAGGGGTTCCCTCAACCAAGTGAGCATCAGTATGATCAGAGACATGACATGTGTAGCCAACAAGGCAACTAGAGTAGAGAGTTCCATTGAGAAAGCTCTATACAAGGCATGAAGCCCTAGTTTGGGGACTTTGAAAGCTCTGGGGAGTAGCAGCTAGAAGAAAGTAAGAATATTTTACATTGCAAAGCTGGGTGAGGGGATGTGGGGTTGAGACTAGAGATGATTTGAAGCTGACAAAAAGGATGACAAACATTTGAAACATTCTAATGCTCAGAAGGGAACAGAAGGAAGTTAAGAAGCATAAACAATACAATTTTGAAAGTAACAAGTAGATTTTATTAATAATATTAAAATTTATAAAATTTAATTTATACTTTTAAAACATGTATATTTTGAGTGAAATATAACCTTGAGAAGGTTAGCAATAAATGTCATTGTGAAGAACAAGAAGAAGGAAAAATAATAAGGGTAAGGGACAGCTAGGTGGCGTAGTGGATAAAGCATCCACCTTGGAGTCAGGAGTACCTGGGTTCAAATCCGTTCTCAAACACTTAATAATTACCTAGCTGTGTGGCCTTGGGCAAGCCACTTAACCCCACTGCCTTGAAAAATCCTAAAATAATAATAATAATAATAATAATAAGGGTAAAGTTTCCAATTTAAGTCAATTTTTCCATTTTCCAGCTGAGTACTAGCATTATGATCTGAGAAAGATGTATTCACTATTTCTGCCTTTCTGCAGTGGATCATTAGGTTTTTATGTCCTAGTACATGGACAATTTTTGTATAAGTTCCATGTACTGCAGAGAAAAAGGAATATTCCTTCCTATCCCCATTCAGTTTCCTCCATAAGTTTACCATATCTAATTTTTCTAAAAATCTATTTACCTCCCTAATTTCTTTCTTGTTTGTTTTATGATTTGATTTATCTAGATCTGATAGAGGGAGGTTGAGGTCTCCTACTAGTAGAGTTTTGCTGTCTATGTCTTCCTGTAATTCTTTCAGCTTCTCCTCTAAGAATTTGGGTGCTGTCCCACTGGGTGCATATATATTCAATACTGAAATGACTTTATTGTCTATGGTACCTTTTAGGAGGATAAAGTTTCCTTCCTTATCTCTTTTCACTCTATCTATTTTTGCTGCTGCTTTGTCTGAGGTAAGGATTGATACCCCTGCTTTTTTTTACTTCAGCTGAAGCAAAATATATTTTGCTCCAACCTTTTACCTTTACTCTATATGTATCTCTCTGCTTCAAATGAGTTTCTTGTAAGCAGCATATTGTATGATTCTGGTTTTTAATCCACTCTGCTATTTGCTTACGTTTTAAGGGAGAGTTCATCCCATTCACATTCAAGGTTATGATTACTAATTCTTTATTGCCCTCTGTGCTATCTTCCCTCTGTTTGTATTTTTCCCCCTTTCCCCCCCTTTTATCCATATTCCCCAGTATTTTGTTTTTGAATACCACTCCCTTCAGTGTGTTTGCCCTCCTACATCACACCCTCCCCTTTCTTTCCCCTTTCCCTGTTCCCTTCCCTTCCTTTTGTTATTTCCCCTTATTTCCTCCACTCCCCTTCCCTTTCTCTGTCCCCCCTCCCCTTTTCCCCTTTTACTTATTGAAAGGTTAGATGTTTTATAAATTAACTGAGTATGTGTAGGTTGACTTTAAGCCAAGTCTGATGAGAAGAAGATTCAGGTGTTTCTCCTCTACTCCCTTCTTCCCCTCTATTACCATTGGTTTTTGTACCTCTTAGTGTAATGAGATTTGTCCCATTCAATCCCCTCCCTCCTCCTGTTTCTTTCCTGTCCCCCTTTTTAGGGAGGTAGTGTATTTTTTTTAGATCATTCTAAGTCATAGAAAATTCTGAGTGTCTGTCCCTTCTATTTCAGTATATTCTGTTGAATAGAGTCCAAATTCCTGAGAGTTATTAGAGTCTTTCTCCCCAGTGGAGGTAAAGCCAGTGACATCCCATTAGATATCAGTCTCATGGATAGGTCATGGATGTCCATCATTTCTGGCTAGGTATATTCTCTCTGTTAGAGTTACATTTCTCAGGATTTATGGCCGAAGGCCAAGCAGCTAGGTAATAATTATTAAGTGTCTGAGGCCAGATTTGAACTCAGGTTCTCTTGACTCCAGGGCTGGTGCTCTATCCACTGCACTAATTACCTGCCTCCACTTTTGATGACTACCATCTTATAATATAGACTTAGATCTGGCACAACTAGGCCATTTTCATTTATATTTGCTTTTTATTAATTCCCTTGATATTCTTGATCTTTTGCTTCTCCAGATGAATTTTGTTATTCATATTTTGTCTAACTATAAAATTTTTTTGGAAGTTTGATCGGTATGGCACTGAATAAGTAATTTCATTTAGGTGAAATTGTCACTTTTATTACATTAACTTGGCCTAACTTTGAGCAACTGACACATTCCCAGTTGTTTTGAATTGATTTATTTTTATGAGCTGTCTTTTTGTAAGTACATTCATATTCTTGACAATTTGAATCCCAAGTATTTTATGTTGTCTACAGTAGCTTTATTTTTAAATTTTTTTTATTTATTTAAGACAATGGGTTAAGTGATTTGCCCAAGGTCACACAACTAGGCAATTATTAAATGTTTGAGGTAGGATTTGAACTCATGTCCTCCTGACTCCAGGGCTGGTGCTCTAACCATTGTGCTACCTTGCTGGCCCCAGTAGCTTTATTTTTTTAACATAAATTTATTTATTTGTTTTTCCAAATACCTGCAAATGTAGCTTTCAGTATTCATTTTTTTGGGTGAGATTTTGAGTTTTGCAATTTTACCCTCCCTCCATTCCCTTTTCTTTTTTTGAGTGTGATACAGTGGAGTAACTTCCCCAGAGTTACACAAGTAGTAAGTGTCAAGTGTCTGAGATAGGATTTGAAATCAGGCATTCCTGACTCCAGGGTTGCTATTCAGGCCATTGTGCCACTAGTTGTCCCCAACAGTGAGTAATCTAATACAGGTTATACATGTCTAGCTATGTTAAACATATTTCCATATTAATCATGTTGTGAAAGAAGATCAGAACAAAAAAGGGAAATAAACCATGAGAAGGGAAAAAAACATAAAATATAAAACAAATTTTAAAAATGGGGAAATAGTATACTTTGGTCTGCATTTAGATATAGTTCCTTTTCTGAATGTGGAAGGTATTTTCTATCACATGTTCAGTTACTTAGAATTTTCTTGGATCTTTATACTGCTGAGATGTGCAAATCCATCATAGCTGATCATTACACAATGTTGCTGTTAATGTGTAAAATTTTCTTCTGATTCTGCTCACTTCACTCGGCATCTATCTGTTCTTATAAGTCTTTCTAAGCTTTTCTGAAGTCTTGCTACTCATGATAACTTATAGAACAATAGTATTCCATCACATTCATATACCACAATTTGTTCAGTCATTATCCAATTAATGGGCATTCCCTCAATTTTTTTTAGGTTTTTACAAGGCAAATGGGGTTACGTGGCTTGCCCAAGGCCACACAGCTAGGTAATTATTAAGAATCTGAGGCTAGATTTTAACTCAGGTCCTCCTGACTCCAGGGCCAGTGTTCTCTCCACTGCATCACCTAGCTGCCCCTATTCCCTCAATTTTTAATGCTTTACCACTACAAAAAAGAGCAGCTATATTTTTGTATACTTGAGTTTTTTGGGGGGGGCAGACCCAGAAGTATTATTGCTGAATCAAAGAGTATGTACATTTTTTTTTTAGGTTTTCGCAAGGCAAACGGGGTTAAGTGGCTTGCCCAAGGCCACACAGCTAGGTAATTATTAAGTGTCTGAGACCGGATTTGAACCCAGGCACTCGTGACTTCAGGGCCAGTGCTTTATCCACTGTGCCACCTAGCTGCCCCTATGCACAGTTTTAATGCCTTTTGGCCATAGTTTCAAATTGCTCTCCAAAATGGATGGATCACTTTACAACTCCACCAACAAAGTAGTAGCTTACCAGTTTTCCTACTTCCCTTATATTATTGATCTTTTTTCTTTTTTTTTTTTATCATATTAGCCAATCTGATGTGACACCTCAAGTTGTTTAATTTGCATTTTTCTAATCAATAATGATTTTTAGCATTTTTTCATAAGACTATAGGTAGCTTCCATTTCTTTATCTGAAAACTGTTCATATCCTTTGAGTATTTATCAATTCAGGAATGACATGTAATTGTTAGAAATCTGGCTCAGTTTTCTATACATTTAAGGAAGGAATCCTTTATCTGAAATATTAACTATAAAAATAATTTACTAATTTATTGATTTCCTTTTAAAACTTGATTGCATTCATTTTATTTGTGCAAACCCTTTTTAATGTAATAGGATGAAGATTATCAATTTTGCATTTTATAATGTTCTCTATCTGTTTTGGTCATAAACTTCTTTTTCCATTGATCTGACAGATACACTATTCTTTGTTCACCTAATTGGTTTATGGTTTCACCCTTTATGTCTAAATCCTGTACCCATTTAGACATTAGCTTGGTTTGGGGTTTGAGATATTGTTCTCTGCCTAGTTTCTGTCATACTATTTTCCATTTTTCTTAGCAGTTTTTATTGAGTTCTTATCCCAGAAGCTCGAGAATTTCAATTTATCAGTGTATTATTATAGTCGTTAACTACTGTTTCTTTTTTGCCTGATCTATTTCACTTATCCACATTTCTTGACTAGTACCAAACTATTTTGATGATTATTGCTTTATAATATAACTTTAGATGAAACATAGCTAGGCACCCTTCCTTTGCATTTTTTTTTATTAATTCCTTTATATTCTTTAACTTTTGTTACTCTAGATGAGCATTGTTACTATTTTTAGCTCAATAAAATATGCTATTGGTAGTTTGATTAGTATAACCTGGAATATGTAATTTATTTTAGGAAGTATTGTAATTTTTATGACATGAACTTGGCCTACCCATGAACAATTGACATTTGCCCAATTATTTATATCTGATTTTATTTGTGTAAAAATATTTTGTTATTATATTCATATAATTTTCAGGTTAGTCTTGTTAGGAAGTATTCCAACTACTCTATGCTGTTTATAGTTACTTTAAATGGACTTTTTTCTATCTCTTGCTGCTTTGCTTTGTGGGTAATATATAGAAATGCTGATGAATTCTGTAGGTTTAATTTATATTCCTCAACTTTGATAAATTTATTGTTTTTTAGTTGATTTTCTAGAATTCTCTAAAATAAACTATCACATCACCTGCAAATAATGATAGCCTTTTTTCCCTCATTACCTAATCTATTTTTTTCAATTTCTGTTTCTCTTATGGTTAAAGCTAACTTTTGTAGTATAATATTGAATAGTGGTAATAATGGACATTGGGATTGTATTGGCAATACTTCTGGCTTATCTCCATTACACATACTGCTTTCTGATGGATTTTAGATCCTGCTATTCCTTTTAACCATGCATTCTTACATCCTCTAGTATTTTTATAATTTTTTTTTATTTATTTAAGGCAATGCGTTAAGTGACTTGCCCACCGTCACACAACTAGACAATCTAAGGTCAGATTCGAATTCAGGTCCCCCTGACTCCAGGGCTGGTGCTCTATCTACTGTGCCACCTAGCTGCCCCCTGTTCTCTAATATTGTTGTGTATTTTGGTAAAAAAATTTTCAGTCTCTGTTGAAATAATCATATGATTTCTCTTAGTTTTGTTATTGATATGGTCAATTATGCTAATTGTTCTCCTAATATTGAATGATCCCTGCATTCCTTATATAAAACCTAACTGATCATACTGAATTATCCTAATAACTTGCTTTAATCTCTTTGCTATTTTGTAATTGAAAACACGTTTGTATCTATATTCAGTGGAGGAATTGGTCTATAATTTTCTTTGGTTTTGCTCCTCCTGGTTTAGGTATCAGCACCCTGTGGTGTCCTTAAAGGAATTTTGCAGAACTCCTTCATCACTAATTTTTCAAATGGTTTATAGAGAATTAAACTATATTGTTCTTTAAGTGTTTAGTAGAAATCTCTTGTAAATACATCTGATCATGCAAAATATTCTGAGTGAACTCATTGATGGGTTGTTCAGTTTTTTCTTCTGAAATTGGGTTATTATTTAAGGAATTTAATGCCTCTTCTTTTAATCTGGGCAATTTACATTTTTGTAAATATTTATCCCTTTCACTTAAATTGTTGGCATACCATTGAGCAAAATAGTTCTGAATTATTACTTCAGTTTTCTCCTCTTTCATGATGAGATCACCCTTTGGATTTTTGATATTGGCAATTTGGTTTTCTTTCTTTACTTAAATCAAATTACTCAAAGGTTTATTTTATTTGGTATAATATTCCTTAAATTTTAATCAATTTTCCTTGATTTTCGGAATTTTTGATTTGGTATTTAATTGGGTATTCTTGGTTTGTCCTTTTTTGCCCAATGCGGTGATCTCCTCTTTCTCTATTTTATTCATGTAGCCATTTAGACAAATAAAATTTCCCCTAATAATTGCTTTGGCTGAATCACACCAGATTTAGTATCATATCTCAACATTGTAATTGTCTTGGATGAAATTATTGGTTATTTCTATGATTTGCTGTTGGATCCACTCATTCTTTAAAATCAGGTTATTTAGTTTCCAATTTATTTCTGTTCATCTTTCCATTGACTTTATTACTTGTAATTTTTATTCATCAGGATCTGAAAAGGATGCATTTAATATTTCTGGCTTTTCTACAATTTGATTGTAGAAATTTTATTTCCTAATACATGGTCAACTTTTCTGTAGGTATCATGTACTACTGAGAAAAATGTTTATTTTTTCAATCCCCATTCAATTTTTTTCAAAAGGTAATCATATCTAAGTTTTGTAACTTCCTTCTTGTTAATTTTGTAGTTAGATTTATTTAATTCTGAGAAAGGAGGTTGAGATCCCTCACTAATACAATTTTGCTCTCTATGTCTTCCTGTAACTACTGTAGCTTTTCCTCCAGGAATTTGGATGCTATATTATTTGGTGCATATTTTTTGAATATTGTTATTACTTCATTGCCTTTTGTACCTTTTAGAAAATTGTAGTTTTCTTCTTTATTCCTCATAATTAGATTTATTTTTGCTTTTGTTTTGCTGGAGATCAGGATTCTACCCCTGCTTGTTTTACTTAATTTGAAGCATAATATTTACTGCTCTAGCCTTTTTACCTTTAAACTGTGTGCATCTTTCTGCTTCAATTCTGTTTCTTATAAAGAACATATTATTCAAGTTTTTAATCCACTCAGGTATCCACTTCTTTTCTATGGAAGAGTTCATCACATTCACATTCAGTTATTATTTTAACTCTATATATTTCCCTCCATTCTAAATATTCTGTTTGTACTTTTCCCCCCTCTTCTTTCACCTTCTTACTTCAGTTTTGCTTCTGACAGTTGTATCCTTCAATCTGCCCTCCTCTCAACCCACCTCCATTTTCTTCTTCCTTACCTTTTTTTTACTTATCTCCTCTCTTCTTTCCTTTCTTTCCTTTCCTTTGCTTCCTTTCCCTTCCTTTCCACTTTCATCTCCTATTTCCATATTGGTTAGAATATATTTTTAAACCCATTTGGGAATTTGTTATTGCCTCTTTGAGCCAAATCTGTTGAGAGTAAGATTCACTCAATGCTCTCTTCCTTATTTCCCTTTACTATAATAGGTGTTTTTGCCTTTCCTTTTTCTACTTTTTCTTTTTGGGTTAAGTGACTTACCCAAGGTCATCAAAGCTAGGTAATTATTAAGTGTCTAAGGCCGCACTTGAATGCAGGTCCTCCTGACTCTTGGGTCAGTGATTTACCCCCTATACATCCTAGCTGCCCCCTCTCTTATAATTTTTATTTTTATTTTATTTTTAGGTTTTTGCAAGGCAAATGGGGTTAAATGACTTGCGCAAGGCCACACAGCTAGGTAATTATTAAGTGTCTGAGACCAGATTTGAACCCAGGTACTCCTGACTCCAGGACCGGTGCTTTATCCACTATGCCACCTAGCCGCCCCTCTCTTATGATTTTTAAAGTCCTTTTCAAGTTGTGACCATTTAACATTTTTCTCTGAAGGAGTATTTTTTTTTCAGCTTTACTATCTACATCTGAGTTAGAAGCCAGTCCTTTTTTGTCTCCATAGTAGCTGTCTAACCCTTCCCTCTCTTGAATCTTTAACCTTTCCCTGATTCACTTCTATCAAATTGAAATATATTCAAAATTCTATCATCCTTAAAAAAAAAAAAACTCTTTTCTATCTTCCACTACATCATACTATACCCCTAAGCTATCACTTTTTTCTTCCCTTTCTCAACCTGTATAATCTCATTACATCTAATTGTCATTCATTTCTCAATCTTTAGCAGTAGTTTGTCAGTCATCCTGATCATTCAAATGAAATTTCTCTCTTCAAATTTATCAGGGTCCTCTTAATTGCCAAAATTTTAATGGCCTTTTCTAAGACAAAATCTTTTTTGACCTGAGTGTTGCACTTGATAGTATAGTTCACTTTCACCTACTCTATACCCTCTCCTCTTTAGATTTCCATGACTTTACACACTTCTGGTTCATCTCATCTTTGTCTGACATTCCTTCTCAGTTTCTTCTTTGTAGTTCATTACTCACATCATATTCCCTAATTCCAGTTATTCAAAAGGTTTCGTTTTGGTCCCTCTTCTTTTCTCCTCTTATACTCCTTGTGTTTCTATCCATTGTCATGGCTTTAACTATCACCTTTATGAAAATTACTCCCAACCATACATGATCTGTTGTACATTTCAAACTGTATCTCTCAGAAATATCTTAAACTCAGTATAACTAAAAAGAAACTAATTTTCTTCCCTATTTTTGTCAAAAGCATCATTATCCTTTCAGAGTCTCAGCTTTGTAATTATCCTCATAGAGGCATTATCCTTGAATTCTCATTCTTAGTCACCCCTCATATACAGTCAGTCTCTTGCCATTTATGCCTTACCATCTCTCAAATCTCACTCCCTTTGCCCCCCACAAAGCCATCACCTTATTTCAAGTCCTAATCAACTCTTGCCTAGATTATTGCAAGAGCTTCTTGATAGGTCTTCCTATCAAGTCTCTCCCTAGTGCAGTCCACCCTTCACACTGCTGCCAAAGTACATGTCCTTAAGCAAAGAGCTGAACCTGTGACTTCCTTACTCAACCAACTCTAGTGACTTCATTTTGCCTCTAAGATAAAATATAAACTATTTGGTTTAGTCTTTAAAGTTCTATACAACCTGATCCCAATCAATATACAGCCTTTTCTGAACCATTATTTATAGTCAGATAGGATATTACTCTCCCTTCTTTACCCTGAGATCCAGTCAAATGGCCTTTCTCTTTGTTCCTCACTCTGAAAACTCATCTTCATTCTCATCTCCCCTTCCTAGCATATGCTTCTTACTTCTATCCCATAGAGTCACTTTCTTCCATTTAAGTCTGAACTCGAGCACCATTTTCCTCATGAAACGTTTTCTGATCTGTTCAATTATTGATGCTCTCCTCCTGTTCAAGCTTCCTTGTATTGAAGTATATGGTCTATATTTGCATTTATTCAACTTATTTTTGCTGTATATATTTTAACATGCACACTTTTTAGTGTATATTTGTGTGTGTGTGTGTGTGTGTGTGTGTGTGTGTGTGTGTAAAAGCTCCCTGTAGGTAGGAATTTCCTTGTACTTTCCTTGTACTTTGTACCTCTATTTTGTTATTTTGTAATTCTATTCCCAGAGCTTAGATAGACAAATGAATGGAACTTGCACTGTCTTTAAGTAAAAGATAAGACACTTATACATATTTCTACAATTTATATCATGTTAAAATATGATAACTTTATAGGGAAATTGCAAAGGAGAAACAGAACTCTTTTTTTTCAGGGGGAAAGAGAAGGGAAAGCTTCATAAAACAGTTTTAATTGAGCCAAACCTTGAAAGATGTAAAATATATGTGTGTCTGCGTTTGTGTGTGTGTGTGCGCGCGCGCGTGCATAGTAGGGGTGGGGGAGATTGGAACAATTAAAACATAGGGACCAACATGAATAAAACTATGGAAAATCTGGAAAACATCAGCAGTTTCAGGGGAACAAAAATAGTTATGTTTTGAGTATTGAGTATCAGAAAAGGTTGCCAAAGCAGTAATAACTTCCTGAAGCAAAAAAATAACTGTTATTGCCATATTCCCCTTAAAAAAACAAATGAGACCTAACCAGAAAACAAGGGCTAGCATGATTTTTTTCAGGATGTTTATAGTATAAGCCCTGCTCCCAAGTAAGCCCTAGTTAAACTCATCAGTCAGACAGACACATTTAATGTGTTCTTTGCAATACTTGAGAAATATTGAATTATAAAACAAAAATATTTATAATTAAATATAAATAAATAATATTTTTTACATTAATACTTAAAATAAATGATAGTATAAATTATAATTCTTTGTTAAATACCCAATAGAACACCTTTGGACAAGAGGTAAATGGCTCAGTAAACAGATGAACTCAAAACTCATTGCCAAATGGCCATTTGGAGTACAAATATATCATTCAAATAACTGTATACTTGATAACATCTGGATGGAAAGGAAACCCCACCTCTAATCATCACTAAGGGCAAGAAAGATAAGCCTAAATGTGTTTCAGGCATTTTTGTTCTTGAAACTGGAAGAAAAAAAGCCTGTTATCACTGTAGAGGCAGTGATAACCAAGTGAGTACATTTAATGCTGCCACTTGTTTTGCAAGGTGGCCAGAGAGATCTGCTAGCTAGTATGGGATTCAGCCAATACCCACTGCACTAGAGACATGAAGAACTTCCTTGCAGAAAGAAAAATAGATCAAGTAATGATTCTGAAGGAATGACTACCTATCTCCAGACTCTTGACATTGCAATAAGCAAGTCATTCAAGGACCATTTGCACATGGAAATCATTGACTATACTGAAAATAGAATGGAGAGAAATCAGTGTGGAAATTTGTTGAAGCCTTGACTGCAAGATGCTGTGTCTTGGGTGAAGAATTCATGGGATAAAATCACTGACACCTGTATTGCCCAGTGTACTATTGTAAGCAGGCTCCATGGAAAAGAAGTGCTTGTTTAAGGAGAGCTCCATTGCTGAACATGAGAGATGGGGCCAATGGTTCTACAAGAAATGGAGTTTCAAGAAATTCAGGCCAGAATTCAGGGTTTGAAAAGTTATGATAATATTCCAGAAGATGACATGACTGCATTTGAACATAGATATTTTTATAAATGAATAAGTGTAGATTGTTGTACTTGAAAAAATAAAACATAAAACATTTCCTGAAAAATAAGCCATAATATTTCAATTGGAGCAAAAATTAATGTAAGACCCAATCTTATTTTCAGAGAGATACAGTAGTGTTAAATATTGTGTCTTCTATAAGAATCACAGAATTTGCAAGTTGAAAGGGACCTTAAACCATAAATTAAAAAAGGTATTATTATTAAAATATACTTAACAAGTGGCCATCCAAACTCTGCTTAAAGGCTTTCATAGAGGAGTCCACCATCTCAACATAGAATGTTCTATTTTAGAATAGCTTTAAGGTTTTCATCTACCCATGGATCCTGGTTATCCCTCTGAAGTCAAATAGGTCTAATTCTTATCTCATATAATGACCCTCAAACACTTGAAAACACTCAATACATAATTAGCTCCACTCCTTCCAGCCCAGTTCCCCCAGTCAGATTTTCTCCAGGCTAAAATATGTTAATTCCACTAACTACTTCTCATATGACAATGACTCAAGAACTTTCACCATTCTGCTTGCCTTCTTATAGACATTCTCCAGTTTACAAATCAGATCTGAACACTGTATTCCACTTGAGGAAGACATTTTAATTGTACCATATCCCCATTCATAGAAATCCTCTTCTTAATGCAAACCAATTGCATTGGCTCTTTGGATGTAGCAAAATACTACCCATCGTGTTGAGCTTGCAGTCCACTAAAACCCCCAGTTCCTTTTTTTCAAAATAGCAGCTATCAAATAACTTCCTCCCTATTCCCCATCTTATACAGGTAAATTTGGGGAAGGAGACGTTGTATCCAACTGCAATATTTTTTTAAATATTCCTGTTGAATTCTATCTTAAGAGCATCAGCCCATTTTTCTATATTGAGTTGGACATGATTAATACAACTGAAGAGTAGCAATAAATTCATCTGATTCTATCTTCTCCAGAGCAATATTTAAAAATAATTTTATCAAAAGCTCGACAAGCAATATACCCAGAATGTTTGTCTCATTTTCCAGTTTATTACAAAAAAAAGAAATTTCTGGAACTGTGCTGGCTTTGTAATCACCATGTCTCTATCTAGATATTTGCCAAGTATTTTTTTAATCACATATTCTAGAATTTTCCTGGAAATTTAAATCAAGCTCTTTTGCCCATAGTTTCTAAATTTTGTTCTCATTGCCTTTTTTTGAAAGTCCCTTCTTCTAATTATGTAGTTCCTCTCCCATTCCATATAATCTTTCAAATAACACTAATAGTGGATTAATAAATACATGTCAGCTTGGTCAGTATTTGAGTATGCACTGATCTGGGTCAGATGACCTGAATTTATTATGGGCAGCTAGATATTTGTTTACTGCCTCATTATTATCTTGAGTATTAACTCCCTATTTATAGTTTCTGTTCTGTCATTTCAAGAATAAAGATCATACTCCTTGATAAAAAGTATCAGATAAACATATTAACAGAGTACTCAGCTTTTTGAACACAAGCCTTTCAAAAATAATTTTATTATTTCATCCTTATTCTAATTCAAGCTTTCTTCTTTTAAAAAAAATTATTTATTTAAGGCAATGGGGGTTAAGCAATTTGCCCAAGGTCACATAACTAGGCAATTATTAAGTGTCTGAGGTCAAAGTTGAACTCAGGTCCTCCTGATTCCAGGATGGACAAACTTTATTCTTAAAGAAACATCCAAGCTGACAAAGCAGTTGGACCTCTTTCTTTAATGCAAGATATTTCTAAATAACCTAGGAATCTAAAGCAAGGGAAATTTCATCATGTAGCTTTTTATTGATTGTGTTATTGTTGATGTTTGTGTCATTGATTGTGTTTAAACAATCTAAGCTTAAGGTTCTACTTCATCTCAATAGAACAATAGTCACATAATCTTTCAGAAATGCCCTCTTAAAACCACTCAATTGTTTTTTTTTTTTTTGTTGTCTCCCTCAAGGGCTCACTCTAGCTACTCAATATTGACCTGAAATAATCCTGTTTCTGATTAAAACCCTAATTTCTATAGAAAAGGTGACTAGCACTGCCTTAAATGAGTAATTACTCTTATCTAAGGGTTCTTAACCATTTTTTTTGTGGTATCTAGTTAAGCCTATGGATCCTTTCACATAACAATGTTTCTAATTCATAAAATACATATGAAAAAAGGAAATACAAAGGAAACAAACTATACAGAAATAGTTATCAAAATATTTTTAAAAATTAATATGTATACCCCAGATTAAGAACTAGTACTCTAAAATCTTCTTTTGAGACTGGGGGGGAAATGATCTCACTAAAACATGAGGTATTTCTAACTCTCAGTTTGGTATATTTCTCCTTTAATCAATTTTCTTCTTTTGTTCATTACCATTTATATATTTTCCAAAACAAAGTGGTTAGTCATAAGAGAAAGGGGTCAAAGCCATGTTTTAGTGGAGGTTTTGAGGAGTTTAATTAATAAAGTTCCCTTCCTTCAGAAAAGTATGTAAAGATTTTAGACTAAAGAAATATTTATTTATTATTTTCAATGAACAAAAATAAATTTAATATACTTACATGCGAAGATGAAAATAAAAGAAGATTTAAGGAGTCCTTTATTCTCTCAGTAATCATTGCCTTGTCAGTGCAAAAGATACATCTTATCTTTTATCTTCCCTTTTTCTCCTAATAAAATTCTTAAAAAATTCAACCTTTTTATTGTCTTTAGCTTTTTCCACCCTCCTAAACATTCTGTACTTTAGTATTTCTGAAACTATTTTAAAGTATAAAGTCAAGTTCTTATGTTAATTCTCTGTTACCTAGCCAGCCTGGCTTCCATCTTCTGTACATTTATTTGTTATATGCATTTATATATATATATATATATATACACACACACACACACACACACATATATATATATATATATATATATATATATAAATTAGTTCATGAGTTCCTTTATGCACCACACTGATGATTCTTCTCATTAGAATTGTTTTTCTTTGTGTCTTCAGAATTTCATTCATTTTTGAGCATCTCCTACCTCTCCCCAGACTTGAAATCTGTTTTCCAAAATCTATATCCATGATTTCTTTCTATTCAGATAGTCTTCAGTATAGTCTAGTAACAGTATCAATTCAGTTTCTTTGGACATCATCTAAAGTTTAAAATCACTAATAAACAAAAATCACTAATAAGTAACTTCTCATTTAAGGTTCACTAATTTAAATTTTTTCACTTGAGAAGGAGTCCTCCATGAGTGTGGCCTTAAAAATAATAATTTGATTAAATATGTGTTCATTTTTTTCTAATAAGGGACAAATATGTTTTGCCTTCAAAAAAAAGATCAAATCATACACATTTAATAGTATTTCTCTAAATTTTTGATTAAGCAGGTATGAGTGAGACATCTGACTAGACAACCAAACCCTTAAGATAAAATCTTAGAAAGGTTTTTTTTTCCTTTAAAGCAATTTCATTTTCAGAAGGTGGGATCTGAAAAGCTACTTCTGATTTGTCCATCAAAGGAAGGGAGTGGCCTTCAATTTAGGATGAGGCTGGATATCAGACCCACCTATTAGGAGGTATGCCAAGGAAGACAAGCCAGGATCTTTGCCCCTTCTCAGTTATGCCAAGACATCTGTACATTTGAATCTTTCCTTTTCATGTCATCACACTTAGTGATCTTTGATACAATGAGATTAGTTATTAAAGGTCAACAGTTTCCCCATTTTGATTAAAGTGACAACATGGCATTACCTGCAGACCATGAAAGAAGAGGTGGGGATCTGAGGGGCATAAAGGAAGAAAATGGTACACCTTGAAGCAAAACACTACCTAACTTAGGCTTATAAGAGATATAGGCATCCAGTGTAGGGCTTCTAAGGGGAGACAGTCTAAAAAGGGAAAGGGAAGGATGGATAGTACTTTGACAAAATCAAACAAGGTTAGTTGTCCTTTGATAAGTGGACCTTACAAATAGAAGGGAGGAGGTTTGCAATGAAGGAAATTCAGTTCCATTCCCCTGTAAACACCCAAGCAATCCAGTCATGTGGTTTAGGGGGTGATCTAAGAGCAGTAATCTAGTTTAAGTCACTTCTCTGCTAAAAAAAAGAATCTTAACACAAATTTGATTTTGTTAAAAACCAGGTCAAAAGTGATGTTTCTGTAATTAGAAAATGAAATTTGGAACCTTTTAGACCAGGGAATTTATGATTTTTTGTTGACCGTTTTTCATGCCACTATATATAGAAAACATAGTTTTTATACTTCATTCCCCCATTTGGAGCATGAGATTTTACTAAGAAATTAATAATCAAACTCTTTTATAAGAATATTATCTCTAATATAAAATGATTTTATTTAAAAGTAGTCAGATTGACTTCAATTGTAACAAAAGTTTCAGGGATGGTATATATAAATACATTTAATGATCAATTTCAAAACTGCATATTAAGTTATTTCTAATAATGCATTTCAACTTCTAGCCATGTTTAAATAAGCAACTCCTAGGAGAAATTAATTTGCCTCTTTTAATTTTCATTTGTTACAATTACATGAAAAAGATATTTTTCCATAATTCATTTTCTGTAAGATTTTAGATTCCACATTGTTCTGCCTCCCCATCTCTCTCACCTTCCAATTACAGTGAGTAATATAATATAGGTTATACATATACAATCATGTTGAACACATTTCCATATTAGTCCTATTGTGAAAGCATAATCAGAACAAAATGGGGACAAAATCTTTGAGAAAGAAAAACACATATAAAACCAATTTTTAAAAAAGTGAAAATAGTATGCTTTGATCTGAATTCAACCTCCATAGTTCTTTCTCTAAATATAGATGGCATTTTCCATCACAATTTTTAGAATTGTCTTTGTTTATAGTACTGCTGACAACTGTCTGTCATAATTAATAGTAACATAATGTTACTCTTAATGTGTCAAATGTTCTCTCTGCTCACTTCACTCAGTATCAGTTCATGTAAGAAGTCTTTCCAGGTTTTTCTAAAATCCACCTGCTCATGATTTGTTACAGAATAATAATATTCCAACACATTCACATGCCACAGTTTGTTCAACCAGTCCCCAGCTGATAGGTATACCCTTTAATTTCTAATTCTTTGTCAGTACAAAAGAGCTACTATAAATATTTTTGTGAATGTCTATCTTTTTCCTTTTTTTATGATCTCTTTGGGATAAAGATCTAGTTGTGGTATTGCTGGATCAAAGAATATGCACAGGGGTGGCTAGGTGTTGTAGTGGATAAAGCACCGGCCTTGGAGTCAGGAGTACCTGGGTTCAAATCCGGTCTCAGACACTTAATAATTACCTAGATGTGGGGCCTTGGGCAAGCCACTTAACCCCATTTGCCTTGCAAAATCCTAAAAAAAAGAATATGCACAATTTTAAAGTCCTTTGGGTATAGGTCCAAATTACTCTCCAAAATAATTGAATGAGTTCATAACTCCTTCCATAGTGCATTAGTATCTCAGTTTTCCCACATCTTCTCCAACCTTAATTGTTTTCCTTTGTCATATTAGCCAATCTGAATCCTCAGAGCATTTGATTTTTCTAATTAATAGTGACTTAAAACATTTTTTCATAGGACTGTAGAACATATCTCTAGTGCCATTTTCATTTTCAAGATAGATCACAGGGCATCTTCTGATGTAACTAATTTTGTTGATAAACCTTTCCTTAAAGAAAACTGACACAGTTATATTTGCTTAATAGAAAAATCATAACCTAATTTCACAGATCTTTATCATTCACCTAATTATCCTGAGTATTATAAGAAATTAAAGGATTTGGACTAATACAGTAATATGTAGCTAGTAATAGATACCAAAACTAAACACTTGACCACTTAGATGTTTAGAATCTGAGAATTGTAGACCAAATAACTCAAATCTTCTACCTTCATCTTACTATAGTAATTCAGAAATGCTTCAATATTAGTCTATAAGATAAGGCTTTAATGTTGTTTTATACTAATCATTTGATATTATTATAAAATTTTGTCATAAAGAACAGGGAAATAAAGAGAAGTGTTTCCTTATTTTAATATTAATTCCAGGCAAAGATTATATAAATGGCCACTTGCATTGATCCAGGCTTAAATTTGACCAGGTGGAAGACTTTAAATTACATGTTAGAGAAACTGAGTCAGGGAATTTTACCTCAGCTCATGTTGACTGTCATTCTCTCAGTCTTTCTCATAATAACCCCTTGCATTTAAATATACATAGGGTTGCAGGCATCATAGATCATTGGCCCAACACCATTCCTTGATCATATCTCCAATCAGGCTGATAACAATATTAGTCTCTTAAGGTCCTTCAATAGCAAGTTCCCATAAGCAGAGCTTCCTAGATAATCACTATAATCTTGCATTACTAACAGCAAAATTTCATGAAAAAATCACAACTTATTTTGTCAATTTTGCACAAATTATTTTCCTTTATTATTCCTAATAACAAACAGAAAAAAACTTGAGATATTTAAATATAATAATTCTAAGAGTCATTTAGTTGGTTATTTTATGAAGTATCTATTATATGACATGTTCGGTTATTAACTGTGCTCAAATAGACAAAGACCGCAGTTGTCTGAACTTAGGTGATAAGCATTTTACATACATTTATACATATGCTCTAATTCCAGATTAAATAGTCAAAATCAGATTTCCTCAAGATAACTCATAAATTGGATGACTCAAGATAACTCATAAATTATTACTCTTCACTAATAGCATTTCTGCCCCGAAATCTTATTTCTTAGAATTTCTTTGTTCTTAACTTTAACTTTATTACTTAATAGGTTTCATAAATTATTCTTACCATTATCTATACTCATATCATTATGAAAGTATGAGAAATTTGAGGAATTGAATCTTATCTTAACCCCTGATATGATAGCAGATGCATATCAAATGTCAAGATCATTAGCTTTAGATCTGGGTTGTTCAGCTGCTTGTTTCTGCTTCACCAAAAATACCCAGTTAATGGCAGACCAAGGCCTCCATACACCTAAGGATGAGACTCCAAAAAGAATATTCGTGTTCCCAAATTCTTCATTAATCCCAATATGTTGGACATAATTGCTTATCAGCATCAAATTAGATTACAGATGACAATTTAGTAGGCCATTATAAATTACAGAAAAGACATTTACAAAAGTTTTCCCTAAACTTCAGCATTTTCCCTAAAAGTATTTCCTTTTCTTAACTTCTAAAATGACAGAAATTTCTTTCTTATTCAGCCTTAACATTAAGTATCATAACTAAATCCCAAAAGTTTTACAAAACAAAATAAAGTCTTAATTATCACTTTGGCCAAAAGGATTTTCTAAGAATGAGGAATTTAAGTTTTTTGCTAAGCTAGAAAGAATATATACAATAACAACTTTTGCCAGACCTGTAAAATTCACTAAATATATATATATATATATATATATATATATATATATATATATATATAAATTTTGTCTTTAAATATGTCATTAGAAATTGCCCTACAAAGATATTTCATTTAAAATCCAGAAACATAGCATTGGCTAATAGCTATAACCCTTCAAATTAACATATACAATTATATCCAAAAACTTAGAAGTTTATGGTTTCTTCAATTATAGTCCTTTTCAACTTTACTTTCAAAACCTTGAATTTCAAATTCTCCCCCTTCTACTTCACTTTCCCCTCATTGAGAAAACAAGTTACTTGATATGGGTTAAAAAATCTGTAGTCATGAATACCATTATCATAATTGTCATGTTGTAAAAGTAAAGATTACCCTCCCTCCCAAAAAAGAGAAATAAGAAAAATAGAATTTACAAAAGTATACTTTAATCTATATTCAGATATTATCAGTTCTATCTTTGTGATGGATTAGTATTTTTTATCATATGTCCTTCAGAGTTCTTTCACTGCTGATTATCCTGCAATATTGCTGTTATTTGTATATAGTATATCTGCTCATGTAAATTTTTTATTGAGAGTGCCCTGTTCATCTTTTCCCCACATCAGAACATTTCATATCAATCATTTACCACAACTTGATGGGTATCCTTTCAATCTCCAACTGCTTGCCACCACCAGAAAAAAAAACTGTTATAAATATACCTATACATATAGGTTCTTTTCTTCCTGTATTTTGTCTCTTCTGATGGCACCACTAGGCCAATGGGTAGGCTTGATCCCCTAATCTTTTCAGCTTAGTTCCAAATTGCTCTACAGAAGTGTTGCTCACTTCACAAGTCCTCCAACAGTGCATCAATGTTTGAATTTCCCTACATCCCCTCCAACATTTGTCATTTTCTCCTATCCTATTAGCTGATTCAGTAGGTGAAAGGTAGTATACCCTAGAATTGCTCTAACCCACGTGTCTTTTATCAATAGCATTAAGACTTTTTTTTTAAAAAATAGTTTAACTGGATTGCATTGATAAACTCATCTGAAAGTTATTCATATGTCTTGATAATTCATCAATTGGAGACTGGCTCTTATTTTTTTAAAAATTTGTCCCTATGATGGAGAAATAAGGTCTTTATCAGAGAAATTTGTTTCTATGTTTTCCCACAGTTATATTTCTCTATCCAATTCCTCCTATCCACTTATTCTATTTTCTCTCTCCTTTCACTTGTCCTTCCTCAAAAGTGTTTTACATCTGACTACCTCTTCCCATAATCTTATGTCCCTTCTGTCACCTACCCCTGGCCCCCTTTCTTGCATCACTTTCCTCTCCTAGTTTCCTCTAGGCTAAGATAGATTTCTATACCCAATTGAGTGTGTATGTTTTCACTTGCAATTCTTTAGAATATTACAGAACATAGTCAGCAATTTTAAAAGAAAATCATTTTCATATTCATAAATACAATCTGCATAATGAATTTACTAATAATTTAGTTTCAAAGATTCTTTAGACTGAGGTTAAGGGAAGACAATCAGCCTGCACTAGTGGGCTTTATAGTCAAGCCCCCAAAATGATTGTTTTATTGCTTTCTTACTACTGATTCATCGATATATTTCCTGTCTTAATTTAGCAGCTAAGTAAAGAAAGCCCAATTTGAAAATCAGTTAGCAATTTTAATCCAACACATATAGATTTTCTTTTGCAAGGCAAATGGGGTTAAGTGGCTTGCCCAAGGCCACACAGCTAGGTAATTATTAAGTGTCTGATACCGGATTTGAACCCAGGTACTCTTGACTGCAAGGCCGGTGCTTTATCCACTACGCCACCTAGCTGCCCCAATATATAGATTTTAAAAGAAATTTCCTTTGATTCAGTTGTTTACCAAATTTCACAATTTAAGGAGAGCATAATAAATACCATAAACACTATTATGCATTTAAAACTTAAAACAAATTTATTATCAAAACATAAGATCTTAATTTAGTTGAAAATACTTCCAGATTACTATATACTGAAAATTGTCTCAAGAATATTGGTATTGTATGCTATTTTCACTAATAAAAGTCATGTAATTGCATCTAATTAACATTCATATAGGATTTGTTTTATGTCAAGCATGTTACAGTTATATGATCCTCACTACAATCCAGAGAAATAGGTTTCCTTATCCCTTTATAAAACTGAAGTAGAACTTTCTTTGGGTCATATAACTAACAAAATTTCTTGATGCCAAATAATAAATGTAGATGTAATTTACCCTGAAAGGTGAATGAACACCATTGATGAAGTAATTATCTAATCTTACTCTTTGACTTGGACTGGTTAGATAAAGAAGTGGGAGAAAAAGAGCAAATTTATAAAAGTGAAAATAGTATACTTGGATCTGCATTCATATTCTGTACTTCTTCCTCTAGTTGTGAATGCCATTTCCTTCATTTGTCTTTAAGAATTGTCTTTGATTTTTATATTGACATAAGTCTTTCAGAGTTGATCATCACACAAAGTTACTATCAAAGTGTATAATGGTTCTTCTTATTTCACTCTGTATCACTTCACATAAGACTTTTCAAGTTTTTCTGAAATCCACCTGCTCATGATTTCTTATAGAGCAATAATATGCCACTGCATTCATATATCAGAACTTGTCCAATCATTCCTCAATTGATGGGCATTGATCAACTCAATTTCCAATTCTTTGTCATGACAAAAAAAGCTGCTATAAATATTCTTGGACACTAGTTTTTTTCACTTTTTTTCTGATGGGGGAATACAGACTTTGTGGTAGCATTGTTGGATCAAAGTGTATGCACAATTTTATTGTCTTTGGGGCACAGTTTAACATTGCTCTTAAGAATATTCAGAACTCTGGGTGGCAGCTAGGTGGCGCAGTGGATGGAGCACCGGCCCTGGAGTCAGGAGTACCTGGGTTCAAATACAGCCTCAGACACTTAATAATTACCTAGCTGTGTGGCCTTGGGGCAAGCCACTTAACCCCATTGCCTTACAAAAAGTAAAAAAAAAAAAAAAGAATATTCACAACTCGATCAGCAGACTAGTTGACCCCAGTTTAATTGCATTTGTTCCAATATTTATCATTTCCCTTTTCTCTCCTATTTGCCAATCTGATAGGTGTGAAGTGGTACTTCAGAGTTGTTTTAATTTGCATTTTTCTAATTACTAGTGACAGAGCATTTTTTCATATGACTATAGAGAGGTTTAATTTCTTTATCAAAAAATGTTCATATCCTTTGACCATTTATCAGTTGGGAATGACTTAACAGTCTTATCAATTTGACTAAATTCTCTATTTATTTGAGAAATTATGTCTTTATCAGAAAATTGTTCCCTAGCTTTCTACTTTCCTTCTAATCTAATCTTGCACTGGTTTTGATTGTGTAAATACTGTTCAGTTTTATGTAATCAAAATCGCCCCTTTTGATAATATTCTTTATCTCTTTGTTGGTCCCAAATTCTACTCTCTCTCTCTAGATCTGACAGGCAAATGATTCCTTGCTCTTTTTTTTTTAGGTTTTTTTTTTTTGGATAGGCAATGTGCTTAAGTGACTTGCCTAAGGCTACACAGCTAGGTAATTATTACGTGCCTGAGGCCAGAATTGAACTCAGATACTCCTGACTACAGGGCTGGTGCTCTATCCTCTATGCCACCTAGCCACCCTATGATTCCTTGCTCTTTTAATTGGCTTATGGTATCATGATTTATGCCTAAATCATGTACCTATATACTTTATCTTGGTATAGGTTATGAGATTGTTGGTCTATGCTTGCTTTCTGCCAAAGTATTTTCCAATTTTTCATAGTTTTAGTCAGATAATGAACAATTATCCCATAAATCTTTATGTTTATCAAACAGTAGATTACATAGTCATTTGCTGGTGGTTCTTTTATACCTAATCTATTTCCACTGATCCACTACTCCTTTTCTTGGTCCAGAACCAGACAGTTTTGATGACTGCTACTTTATAATATTTATTTAGATCTGATATGACTAGACCATCATCCTTTGTGGACTAATGCTATATTATAGCATAATTTTAGATCTGATTCATATCAGATTCATTCATTCATTCATATCTAGGGTGCTCTCCCTTGCATTTTTTTTAAAATACCAATTCACTTTATATATTAGACCTTTTGTTCCTTCAGCTGAATTTCGTTACTCTTTTTTCTAACTAAAACAATTTTTTGGTAGTTTGATTGATATGGCACTGAATAAGTACCTTCGGTATTTTATGTTGTCTTCAGTTACTTTAAATGGAATTTCTCTTTCCATTTTTTTCTGCTGGGTTTTGATGGTTGAATTAGACATTCTGATGATTAATGTAAGTTTATTTTATATTCTGCTACTTTATTAAAGTTGTGAATTGTTTGAAGTAGTTTTTTAGTGAATTCTCTAGGATTCTCTATGTATATCATCATATCATCCACAAAGAGTAAGAGGTTTGTTTCCTCATTGCCTATTCTAATTCATTCAATTTGGTTTTCTTTTCTTATATTTAAAACTAACCATTTTTAGTACAATATTGAATCATCCCAGATTTTTTGGGGGGTGCTTCTAGGTTTTCCATTACATATATGTAATGTATGCATACATATAACACATACTAATCAATTTGTTTTGGTTTGACTTGGTTCTTTTGTAAGCCATTGGGGTTAAGTGACTTGCCCAAGGTCACACAGAGGCAATTAAGTTGTCTGAGGCTGGATTTGAACTCAAGTCCTTCTGACTCCAGGCCTGGTACTTTATCCACTGTGCTACCTAGCTGCTACTACTACTGCTAATCATTCTAAGGAAAATCAGTTTATTGATATACTCTCTAGTGTTTCCAATAGGAATGGGTGCTGTAGTTTTTTTGAAAAGCCTTTTCAGTCTCTATTGAAATAATTATGTGATTTCTGTTAGATTTGTTCTTAATGGTTTTACAAATTTTGAACCAGTCCTCCATTCCTGATATAAATCTGACGTGATCATAGTGTTTTATTCTGTGAATAAATTGTTATAAACTCTTTGCCTATATTTAATTTAAAATTTTTGCTTTAGTATTCATTAGGTAAATTGGTCTTTAATTATCTTTTCTTTTTTGTCTCTCCCTGGTATAGGTAACAGCACCATATTTCTGTCATTAAAGGTATTTGGGTAGGACTCCACCTGTATTTCCAAATACTTTTTATATGATTGGAATTAATAGTTCTTTAAATGTTTGTTAAATTCATTTGTGAATCCATCTGTCCCTAAGATTTTAACTTAGGAAGTTCATTTATGGCATGTTCTACTTCTTTTTCAGAAATGAGGTTAAGTATTTTATTTTATTTTCTGCTAGTATAGGCAATTTATGTTTTTGTAAGTATTCATCTATTTCACTTACATTGTCAGATTTATTCGTTTATAATTGTACAAAATTTCTTTGATTGTGAATTTAGCCTTTGATATTCAATACTGGTAATTTGGTTTGCTTTCTTTTTTTTTGATCAAATTAACCAAAGGTTTATCAATTTTTTTGCATTTTTTTCATAAAACCTACTCTTGATTTTATATACTAATTCAATAGGTTTTTTTACTTTCAATTTTATTAATCTCTCCTTGAATTTTAAGGATTTCTAAATTGGTATTTAATTGGAGATTTTATTTTTTTTTGTTTTTTTTAGCTTTTTAAAGTTTCATGTCCAATTAATTTATCTCTTCTTTCTCTATTTTATTCATATGTTTATTTAGAGATATAAAATTTTCCCTAAGAACTTCTTTGGCTGTATCTCATAAATGGTATACTATCTCATCAGTGTCATCCTCGTGAATGAAATTCTTGATTGTTTCTGTAATTTTTTTTGTTTGACCCACTCACATTTTTAGGATGAAGTTATTTGGTTTCCAATGAATTTTTAGTCTATTTTTCCATGGCCCTTTGATATGTATAATTTATAAAACATCATGATCTGAAAAGGATACATTTAATATTTCTACCCTTCTACTTTTGATTGTCAATTTTGTTTGCCCTATTTAATACATGGTCAATTTTTGTGCAGTTGATATATACTACTGTACAATGTATTCCTTTCTATCCCCTTTCATTTTTTTCTAGGGTCCTATCATATCTAACTTTCTGTTAACTTCTTTAACTTCCTTCTTGTTTATTTTGTGGTTAAATTTATCTCATTCCTGAGAGGGGAAGATTAAGGTCCCCTACAAGTATAATATTTCTTTCTACATCTTCCTGTAACTCACTTAACTAAGAATTTGGATGCTATATCACTTGGTGTATATATATATATATATATATATATATATATATATATATATATATATATATATATATATATATATATATATATATATATATAGCATAGATATTACTTTATTGTCTATGCTGCCTTTTAGCAAGATGTAGTCACCTTCCTTATCCCATTTAATTAGTCCTATTTTTGCTTTTCCCTTTTTCTGAGATCAGGATTGCCACCAATGTTCCTTTCTTTTTTACTGCATAGTATATTCTGTTCCAGTTTTTTACTCTTACTCTGTTTTTATCTCTCTGCTTCATATGTGTTTCTTGTAGGAAATATTGCAGGATTCATTTTTTTAATCTGCTATCTGCTTCCATTTTCTTAGGAGTGGGGTTCATCCCATTCACATTCACCATTATGATTACAAATTCTGTATTTCCCTTCAGCCCAACTTCCCCATTGATGCATTTATCTCTCTTTTCACCATATATACCTCACCAACAGTATTTTATTTTTGATCACCTTCCTCAGTTTCTCCTCCTTTCTGTCAATTCTCTCTTTTTCTTTCTCCTTTTCCCTCCTAAGTTTGCCCTTCCTTATGTCACCCTTTCTTCCCCTTTCTTCCTCCCCCCCCCTTGTCCCTGTAGATTAAGGAGAATTTCTAAACCCAATTAGGACTGTATGTTATTTCTTCTTTAACCCAAATATATTGAGAGTAAGATTCAATCAGTGCTCATCCCCTCCCTTCTTTTCCTCTACTCTAACAGATTATTTATGCATTTTCTGTAATTTACCCTGTTCTTCTCCCTGTACAATCCTTTTGTTCATTTAATTGGTTTTTTTGTGAAGTTGTTTTTGCAAGGCAATGGGGTTAAGTGGCTTATCCAAGGCCACAGAGCTAGGTAATTATTAAGTGTCTGAGGCTGGATTTGAACTCAGGTACTCCTGACTCCAGGGCCAGTTCTCTATCCACTGTGCCACCTAGCAGCCCCTCTTAATTGCTTTTTAATATCATCACATAATCAGTTAATTCCCACAACCTCTAATAGAATTTGAACTGTACAAATAGAAATATAGTTCTCAAGCTACAATAAACAGTTTAGTCTTATTAACTAGCATTTTTATTTCCCTTTATCTTTTTTTATGCATCTCCTGAATCTTGTAATGCAAAACAAATTTTCTGTTCAGCTCCAGGCTCTTATATAGGAAGCGTTGAAAGTCCCCTATTTCATTTGAACATCCATATTTTTCCCCTGAAAGAGTATGCTGAATTTTGCAGAGTAATTGATCTTTGGTTATAATCCAAGATCCTTTGTCCTACATAATATCATGTTCCAGGCCCTCTAATCCTTTATTTTTGAGACTGCTAAATCCTGTGTAATGCTGATAATGACTCCTATGGATTTGAATTGTTTCTTTCTGTTTGCTTGTAGTATTTTCTCTTTTTTTACTGATAATTCTGGAATTTGAGTGCAGTATTTGCTTTTGATCTCTCTTAGGGCAGTTTTCCTTTATAATTTTCTGAAATTGTCCAGGCTCTATTTTTGATCATGCCTTACAGACAGTCTGATTAGTCTTAAACTCTCTCTTGGATCAGGTTAGTTGTTTTTTTTCCTATGGTGTAATTTGCATTTTCTTCTATTATTCCAGTCTTTTGATTTTTCTCTGATAGAATTTTAATGTCTTAATAAAGTCATTACATTCCATTTGTTCAATTCCAGTTTTTAAGGCTTTACTTTCTTCATTTACATTTTGAATCACTTTTTCCATTTGGCAAATTCTACTTTTGAATGTACTGTTTTCTTCAGTCATTTTTGCTGCTTCCTTTTCCAATTTTTCACAATTCTCCTGCTTTGCTCTCATTTCTATCCCCAATTTTTCTTCTACCGCTCTTAGTTAGTTTTTAAAATACTTTTTGAGTTCTTTTAAGAATTTTTTTTGAGGGGCAGCTAGGTGGCACCTGAGCTCAAATCCAACCTTAGACACTTAATAATTCCCTAGCTGTGTGTCCTTGGGCAAGTCACTTAGCCCCATTTCCTTGTACAAAACAACAACAACAAAAAAGATAAAGTAAGAATATTTTTGAATTTGAGATCAGTTCTTAATCCTTTTTGAAGCTTCTCATGAAGATATCTTGTCACTACTTTCTTCTGAGATCGCATTGCGATCTTCCTTGTTGTCATAGTAGTTTGCTCTGGTTAAGACTCTCTTTTTTATGAATTGATCAACTTTTTAAAGAAATTTTTATTGTTTTTGAATTTTACAATTTTTCCCCCAATCTCACTTCCCTCCTCTGACCTCCCACAGAGGAAGTCTGATACTCTTTACACTGTTTCCATGCTATATATTGATCAAAATCGAATGCATCATATACTTAAGAGGAAAAAAAATAAAATATGAGATAGCGAAATTACATAATAAAATACCTTTTTTTTAAAAAAAATAAAAGGTAATAATCTTCGGTTTTTGTTCCACAAATTCCCTCTTTGGTTATAAATGGTATTTTCCATTGCAGATACCCCAAGATTGTTCCTGATTGTTGCACTGATGAAATGAGCAAGTCCATCAGTGTTATCATCACTCCTATGTTGTTGTTATGGTATACAATGTTCTACTGGCTCTGCTTATCTCACTCAGCATCTGTTCATGCAAATCCTTTCAGGCTTCTCTGAATTCCCATGCCTCCTGGTTGCTAATAGAACAATAGTGTTCCATAACATATATATTCCACAATTTGTTTAGTCATTCCCTAATTGATGGACATTCACTCTATTTCCAATTCTTTGCCAACACAAGCAGGGCTTCTATAAATATTTTTGTACAAGTGAAGTTTTTAACCCTTTTTTCATGATGGCTTCATGGCACAGACCCTGTAGTGATATTGCTAGATCAAAGGGTATGTATTTCTTTATTGCCCTTCGGGCATAATTCCCGATTGCTCTCCAGAAATGTTCACAGTCCCACCAGCAATGCATTAGTGTCCTGGATTTCTTATATCCCTTCTAACATGGATCATTATCGTTTCTGGTCATATTAAGTCTGAGAGAGAGAGGTGGTACCTCAGAGAAGCTTTAATTTGCATTTCTCTAATAATGAATGATTTAGAACAATTTTCATATGACTATGCATAGCTTTGATCTCCTCATCTGTAAATTTCATCTGCATATCCTTTGAGCATTTGTCAATTAGGGAATGGCTTGTGATTTTTGTTTTTTTTATAAATTTGACCCAGTTCTCTAGGTATTTTAGATATGAGTCCTTTTTCAGAAATACTAGCTGTAAAAATTATTTCCTAACTTAGTACATTTCTTTTGATCTTAGTTACAATACTTTTGTTTGTGCAGAAGCTTTTGAATTTAATGTAATCAAAATTATCTAATTTGTTTTTAATGATGGTCTCCATCTCTTCTTTGGTTGTAAACTGCTTCCTTTTCTATAGATCTGACAAGTAAACTAATCTTTGATCTCATAGTTCACTTACAATGTTGTTTTTTTATGTCTAAGTCCTGTACACATTTTGATCTTATCTTGGTATAAGGCATGAGATGTTGGTCTAATCCAAGTTTCTGCCACCAAATTCCAATTTTCCCAACAGATTTTATTGAAGAGAGTGAAGCTGGACTCTTTGGGTTTATTGAACACCAGATTACAACAATCATTTCCTGCTATGTCTTTTGCACCTAATCTATTCCACTGAGGCACCACTCTGTTTCTTAGCCAATACCAGTCAGTTCTGATGACTAATGCTTTATATAATTTTAGATCTGATAGTGTTAAGCCACCTTCTTTTGTACTCTTTTTCATTAATTCCCTGGAAATTCTTGACTTTTTATTTCTCCAAATGAATTTACTTACAATTTTTTCTAACTCATTAAAGTTATTTTTGGGAATTTTGATTGGTAGGGCATTTGCCCAGTTATTTAAATCTGATTTTGTTTGTGTGAGAAATGTTTTGTAAAATTATTTTCGAAAGGTTTCTGAGTCTGCCTTGGCAGGTAGACTCCCTAAGATTTTATATTGTCTGAATTTAAATTTGAATGGGATTTTTCTTTGTAGCTTTTGCTGCTGTATCTTGCTAGTAATATATAGAAATGATACAGATTTATGAGGGTTTATTTTATATCCTGCAACTTTGATAAAGTTGGTAATTGTTTCTAGTCATTTTTCAGATGATTTCTAGGATTCTCTAGGTATACCATCATGTCATCTGCAAAGAGTGAGAGTTTTGTTTCTTCTTTCCCAGTTCTTATTACTTCAATCTTTTTTTCTCCTCTTATTGCTAAAGCTAGCATTTCTAATGCAATATTGGGTAGTAGTGGTGATAATGGGCTGCCTTGTTTCACCCTTGATCTTATTGGGAATGCTTCTAGCTTATCCTCATTGCAAATAATGCTTGTTGATAGCTTCAAATAGATATTACTTATCATTCTAAGGAACAATCCATTCATTCCTACTCTCTCTCTCTCTCTCTGTAACTCTCTCTCTTTCTCTCTCTCTCTCTTGTTTTTTTTTTTTGTTCTAGTGCTTTTATTAGGAATGGGTGCTACATTTTGTCAAAAATTTCAGTATATAATCATATGATTTCTGATAGGTTTGTTATTGGTATAGTTAATTAACCTAACAATTTTCCTAATAAACTAACAGTTTTCCTAATATTGAACCAACTCTGCATTCCTGGGATAAATCCTGCTTGGTCATAATGTATGATCATAGTGATAACATGCTGTAGTCAATTTGCTAAAATTTTATTTAAGATTTTGCATGTATATTCATGAGGGAGATAAGTCTATAATTTTCTTTCTCTCTTTTGACTCTTCCTACTTTAAGTATTGAGACCATATAGGTGTCATAAAAAGAGTTAGGCAATTATTTTGCCAAAGAGATTATATAGAATTGGAAGCAATTGTGCCTTAAATGTTTGATAGAATTCACTTGTGAATCCATCTGGCCCTGAAGATTTTTTCTTAGGGAGTTCAGTAATGGCTTCCTGATTCATAAGTTGTCTCTCTCAGATCTACTCTCAAGGTCAGTGGCTTTGCTGATGAATTATTTTACATTTACTCCTATTTTTTTTGATTTTTTGCTTTTGTTTAACAGTTTCTTGTTCTTTCATGAAGTCATTAGTTTCCACAGATTCCATTCTTATTTTAAGAAAACAATTTTTCTTCACTTACCTTTTGCATTTCCTTTTCCAGTTGATCAATTCTATTTTTGAAGGAGTTTTCCATTTTTCTAATTGATGTTTTGAGATAATTATTTCCTTTTGTTATTTGTCTAATTGTATTTTTCCAAGGATTTCTTTTCTTGTTGTGAGATGTTAAGTTTATTTTATTTTTTCAAGGCAAAGGGGGTTAAGTGGCTTGTCCAAGGCCACACAGCTAGGTAATTATTAAGTGTCTGAGACAGGATTTGAATCCAGGTACTCCTGACTACAGGTTGGTGCTTTATACACTGCACCACCTAGCCGCCTGCAAGAAATATTAATTTTCTCTTGCAAGGTATTAATTTTCTTTTCTCAATTTTTCGTATTGAGTTATCAATTCTTTCCTGATTTCTTCTAGGAAGTCTTTCTGGGCTGGAGATCAATTCATATTCTCCTCAGAAGTTCTAAATCTCTCTGTGTTAGGATCTTTGTTCTCAAAGTAGTTTTTAATGGGACCCCCTACTGCTGGCCTTTCTTCATTTTCGTAAGATCTTGTCTTGGGAGAGGCTGGTTCACAGAACATTGGTATTGAAAATTCCTGAGGCTTTACTCACAAGTTTTAGTAATGCCACATGGGCCAGCCAGTAGAGGGTGATGGTTACTTTCTCTGGAGCATCTATGACTTTCATTTGAAGCCTTCTTCCTAGGCCTGGAGGGGTGGGGGGTTGCAACTGGATACTGTTATCCTTGAACAATGTGGCCTGCACCCTGGGGCAAGCTAGTTAATCACCCTATTCAGCTGAGGGAGCTGTGGTGCCTAAACCTGAGTCTGGGGGGGGTAGGGGTGCTGGGAGGGTTGTTTCTATGTTTCTTCTGGGAAGAAGGCTCTACTGAAAGTATGGAGCTCACAGCCCCAAGCCTAGCAAATTGATGTTCAGCTGTACTCTGAAACTTTCTGTGTAGGACCTCCACTCCCACAGCCAAAGCCTCAGTGGCCTAGGTCGGTCTTTCTGCTTCACCCTGCTGCCCCTCCACTGACTCTCTGCTCTCTCTCCCCCAGCTAGCCCATGCTACCCTGAGACTGAACTTGTTGGGAAATGCTTTTCTCCTAGCTTCTTTTCCTGGGTTTTGTCGATTGAATTTCTTTAAAGAGGTTTCTTTCATATTATTTCTGAAGAAAAGCCAGAAGACCTTAGCACAGTGTTAGACTTCTCTCTGCCCTCTTCACTGGGCAGTTAGGACTCTTTTTGAGCTTTTTCCTCATTTTAAAACTTGAGTTTTCCTCTTGGGGATCAAGGAGTCAGAGTTTCCGTTTGCTTGTGCTGGACACCAGGTGTCTAGTGGTGACTTGCTCCCTGAGTTAGCTTAACCTAGCTGTTGCCCTGGAATTCTGGAATTTGCAGCATGCCTTTTGCTCTGGGGTTGGGACTCACATTGCTGGTTTGACATATGCTGTATTTTTTTGCCAGGATGCAAAAGTTTTTGTCATAATCTCTGTTGTAGCTACGAACCTCCTGCTGCCTTCCTCATTCCCTGACAGTGCTGGACTGTCTTCCCCTTTTACCCAACAGAGACAGACGTTTCCTGAAGTTCAAGATATCTTGAATTGAAAAAGTGTTCAGGGTTTGTCTGTTGGATTCATTTAGAATTGTTTTAGAGATTTCTATTACCTTTCTTTTCTTTAATTATAGTTATTTATTTATTTTTCCAGCTACATGCTGAAAGTAAGGGTTTTTTTTAGGTTTTTGCAGGGCAAATTGGGTTGAGTGCCTTCCCCAAGGCCACACAGCTAGGTAATTATTAAGTGTCTGAGGTCGGATTTGAACTCAGGTACTCCTGACTCCAGGGTAAGTGCTCTATCCACTGTGCCACCTACCCAGCCCTAATAGTAGTTTTCAACAGTAATTTCTTTTGCTAGATTTTGATCTTTACATTTTTCTCTCTCCATCTCTTCCCTCTCCTTCCCCTGACAGAAAGCAATCTAATATAGGCTATACATCTATAGTCATGCTAAACTGAGATCCATATTAATTATGTTGTAAAAGAAGAATCAAATTGAAACAGAAAAAAATAGAGGGGGGAAAAAAGCATAATGCCAAATCAGTTTTTTAAAATTTGAAGATAGTAAGCTTTGGCCTGTATTTAAAATCCTTCTCTGGATGTGGATGTATTTTCTATCACTAGGCTTTTAGAATTGTCTTAGATAATTGTACTACTGAAATGGATAAAGCCCATCATAGTTGATCATCACCTAATGTTGTTGTTATTGTATATAATATTCTGGTTCTGCTACCTTCACTCAGCATCATTCATGCAAGTCTTTCCAGGCTATTCTGAAGTCACATCCCTCATTATATCTTATAGAACAATAGTGATCCATCACCTTTATGGTATTTATTGACTTTCAAATCAAACTACAAAATACTCATCTGCAATCTTCCTACTTAAAACAAAGTCAAACTTTCTTGCCTCTCTCAACATGATTAAACTATCTGAAACTTGTACAAGGGCACCCAGAGTAACTCTCCAGGGATATGAGGGGCTTAGAGTACATGGTACTTCTGCTACCCAGCTGATGCATGGAGGGTATTTCCTACATTTGTCCCCAAATCTTATCTGCCCTCCATATTATTGCTTAAGCCTTTTTTTCACTTTCCTAATCTTTCAAACTCATACCCGATTTTCTTTTATATTTTAACTGTATTTTAGACTGTACATACTGTTGTTACAGACATTGGTCTTACTAGAACTCTACTTTCTCACGTTTTCTTCATTAATCTGCATTGCAAAAAATTCAGATATTCTCTAGCAGATCAAAGAGCTCCAAATCTCTTATTAGCCCCCCAAAAGAAACAAACTATTTCTAGTCCCAATACAGGAAAAAATTTTGTGGGAGAAAACCTTTTTTAAAAACTTCATTTAGATGATTTTAGCAATTATACAAACTTTTAGGAGACATGTATTGAAATAGAAGAGTGGGGTTCTGGCTATTCAGAAACCCTGTCAGCAGATTACAAAATTCCTGACTGACTAATTAAAACAGTTTCCCAAATTAAAAAAAAAATCATCACTTTACTTCTTGTCTTTACTATAGACCATCTGGGCAGGGTGGTGTCCCATTTGGGAAAGAAAGACTGACAGAGAGCAATGGCAGTGGCTGGGGAGGGGAGCTATGGCAAAGTAACAGGAGAAAAGAAAAAGAAAACCAAGAACTTCTACAAACCACAGATTGTAAACTAGACATCTATAATTTTAGTTCCTTTTTTTTGAAGATCAATCCCAATAAAGACTGGGGAATAATAATAAAGACTTATTTAGGATCATTTTTTATTCCTGCCAGTGCTGGTAATATTGAATTAGACCCATCTCAATTTTTATTTTTTTTTTTAGGGAACCATTCAAAGAATATCTTAGAGAAATGTGGACATGACCAAAACAGTCATTGGTTAGAAGTTAGATCAAGGAATTGGGAGTAGGGGATAACAAACATAAAGTGCCTTTTCAAAGCTATGGTTACAAGTAAAAATAACTGGTGGACACTGATCATAGCTTGACAAAGAGAGTTTCTGGTACCCTAAATCTCTAGTCTAATATAATCATAGCACATGAGTGTTGAGGGGTAGTGAGTTCAGCTTTTAAAATAATAATTTGATTAAATATGCATCAACTTTCAGAGTTTGTGCTAATAAGGGACAAATATTAACCTCCAGAGTTTGACTTCAAAAGTAATTAACATATGCATTTATTAATTTTTCCTCTAAGTTTGCTGATTATGTAGGTTTACATGGATCATCTGGCTAGACAACCAATCCCCTAAAATGGACTATCGGAAAAGATTTTTATATCATTTCTCTGTTAAAAGTGGGATCCAATAAGCTACTTCTAACTTGTCCATCAAAGGAAGGGAGCTGACTTCAATTTAGGATAGGGTTGAACACTATAGGAGATATTTCCAGTTACCAGGAGAACTGTGACTATCAGTTATGCTAAGACATTTGAAATTGTGAATCCTTCCTCTTCAGGATGTCAGCATGCCTTTGATACAATGGGATTAGTTATTAGTGGTTACATTATCAATCAAGATTCTGGTTGCTTTTATTACTGCCCATTCTCTCTCCCCCAACCTCCAATAATCTCTATATTTTCTCAGTGACTTCAGTACCTGACTCATATTCTCTGTCCACCTCACTTACTGTCCTCATTTATAGGACCTTTCAACATACATTTTATTATTCCCATAAAAATAATAATTCCTTAAGTTTCTCATTTCAGCTACAGAGATAGTTCCATGGCACCTAAAAGCTGAGAAATTTACCTCACGATTCACAGAAAAAATTGAGGCCATCAACAAGACTTTATTTTCCTTTCTTCCTCACTCTACTTAGATGTCTTTCTCTTTTATTTCCTCCTGTAAAGCTTCTCACATGTGTTTTCCTTGCCAAAGCACACTTTATATATGAACACTGTATCTAATTTCATCCTTTCATCTCCTTCATATTCCACTTTTTCATAAATACCCTCAGACATCTTCAGTGTCTCCAAAAGAGAAGAGATAAAGATGAAAGTGCTAATTCTGGTTTATATGAATTGTGTGACTTGTCAATATGGACTCTCTTAAAAAAAATTATAATTGTTTTTCTGCCCAAATGACTGCCTGAAAAGAAAGCAAACAACTCATATAATATTCTAGTAAATTCTTGAAGCTTCTCAAATTCCAATAGTCATTTAATGATAAACTGCATGTAATTTCTTCCTCCTGAGAGTGGTATCCCATGGACAATAAAAGGGGTTCCCTCAACCAATTGAGCATCAGTATGATCAGAGACATGACATGTGTAGCCAATAAGGCAACTAGAGTAGAGTGCTCCATTGAGAAGGCTCTATACAAGTCATGAAGCCCTAGTTTGGGGACTTTGAAAGCTCTGGGGAGTAGCAGCTAGAAGAAAGTAAGAAAATCTTACATTGCAAAGTTGGGTTAAGGGATGTGGGGTTGAGACTAGAGATGATCTGAAGGTAACAAAAAAGGATGACAAAGTGGAATAAAAGCCTTTTGAAACATTCCAATGCTTAGAAGGGAACAGATGGAAGTTAAGAAGCATAAACAATACAATTTTGAAAGTAACAAGTAGATTTTATTAATAATATTAAAATTTATAAAATTTAATTTATAGTTTAAAAACATGTATATTTTGAGTGAAACATAACCTTGAGAAGGTTTGCAATAAATGTCATTGTGAAGAACAAGGAGAAGGAAAAATAATAAGGGTAAGGGGTGGCTAGGTGGCGTATTGGACAAAGCACCCAGCTTGGAGTCAGGAGTACCTGGGTTCAAATCCGGTCTCAGACACTTAATAATAACCCAACTGTGCAGCCTTGGGCAAGCCACCTAACCCTACTGCCTTGCATAATCCTAAAATAATAATAATAATAATAATAATGATAAAGGTTCCTATTTAAGTCAATTTTTCCATTTTCCAGCTGAGGGTACCCACAAAGTACTAATGAACCTAAGAATATATTGAGTATTTTTAATGGGAGAAAAAGTCTTTAATTCAATATTGAATGCCTATTTCTGTTTTAGTTATATGTTTTGGTCTTTGTCTGGAATCTGAAGAATTTCTAAAGGCAACCAGAATAGTATCCACAGAAGTTCTTTAAAAATTCTGGTAATGTTTAGCCTCAAGAGTTGACAAGACAGTAGAAATAGGGGAAAAGTATTGCATTTGCTCCATTTTACTCAGCCAGTCAATAAACATTTTTAAGTGCCCCCTATATTCTATCTAGGCACTGTGCTAAGTGCTGAGAATACTAGAAACAAAAGACAATTCCTGGCCTCAAAAAAACCAATATTTTAATAGGGTAGACAACACAAAGCATATCAGATACATAAGAGTACAAATGAAAGATAATTTGAGAGAGAATCTATTAATAGAGTTGGCAGCATTTGGAGGGGAGAGGAATCTTTCCCGCAGAATTGTGGGGGTGTAGGGGAGAGTCTTGGAGGAAGCCAGGAAGATAGATTAAGAAAATTCCAGCATTTCATGCTGAAAGGCAAAAGCAACATTTAGTGGCAGTTGCAAAAAAAGTATATTGATCTTAATGCCAGAGAAACCTTCTTAACAGTTACAAGTATACTCAAAAGGAGTGGGCAGTTGCCTCAGGTGCTTTCAAGCAGAAATGACTGTCTGTAACCTATATTGGAGTCAACTTCTCTTTCAGCAATGGTTTGTTGATTAGCTGGCCATGAAGATCCATATCAACTCTGAAATTCTGTGATTCAATTACAAAGTCAGCAACTTTAGTTCCTTTACAATTATTTAGTTCATTAAATGACATTTTTTCCTAGGGTTCTAAAGTATCCATAAAAAAAATCAGCTACGATTAAGCATTATTCAAATAAAGTACTCTGAAATTATCTTGATAGTGTTGATGTTTTACCTGGTTAAGATTAGAAATACCAGTTAAATTGCTGAGAACACTAAGGGAAAACTCATCTCTTTCTTTAGAATACTTCATCAGACTTGTTTTATTTTTTATTATACCCTTATTGAAGTTTGATTTTTTCAATCTTTATAATTTATAGGGTACTTTTTGAATTTTTTGGAACCAGTAAACAATATCACCATAGTTCAGGGCCAGACAGCAATTCTCTACTGCAAAGTGGCAGGAAATCCATCTCCAAACGTCAGATGGCTAAAGAATGATGCACCTGTGGTTCAAGAACCACGTAGAATCATCATCAGGAAAACAGAGTATGGTTCTCGTTTAAGAATACAAGATCTGGGTCTCGGCCTGCCCCGGCCCGGCCGGCTGCCCCCGTGGCTCGGGCGATCCCGGCCGCGGCGAGGACGGTGCAGGCGGCCATGCTGCAGCTGCGGGATTCGGTGGACTCGGCGGGCACGAGCCCCACGACGCTGGTGCCGACCCACGGGGGCGTGAACGTGGGCGTGCCGGCGCCCACGGCGGGGGTCGGGGCCGGCGGCCGGACCCCGATGCGCCAGACGCTGTGGCCGCTCAAGGTGCACGAGCCCACGCGCCGCCCGCGTCGAGGAGTACTTCGTGTTCCTGGCACCATCGAACAGGCTGTGGAGGAGATCCGTTTAGTTGTCCTCCCCACGGAGGATGGAGAGGTGCAGGCGTGTGGCTGCTACCTGAGGCTGACCATTGGAATCATGAAAAGGAGCGGCAGCTTCTCATCACAGAGCAGGCCCTGCTGATCTGTAAATACGACTTCATCAATCTCCAGTGCCAGCATCGAGACCTACGAGGGGCTCATGTCCTTCATCAATAATGAGGCCAAGCTAGGCTACTCTATGTCAAGAGGCAAAATCGGCTTCTCAACTGCATTACACAATCTACTTGCTGTAAAAGTTCTCATTTGGTTGTTATGACTGCAAAAGAGATAGGTAGATGGAGGACCCAGGGTATGCTTATAGGTAAAAGGATATGTAATGGTGATTCACCTCTAGGGTTTCCAATAATAAAAAAGGAGTCGCAGTCTTCAGATAATGGACACTTGACAACAATACAAGCTATACACAAAGGGCGAATTGAATCCAGGGGTCAGTTGTATTCGCTGGTATTTTGTTTTCTACTTCTAGTGCTTTGTTCTTGAGTGTGTGGATCGTGTTTCTTTTAACGTTTCCCAACACAGCCACTCTAGCATGTTCATAACAAGGCCAGAGTGACTCCACATAGAATATAAAGTCATGGCAATCCTGTACAAGGAGAGCTACCTGATGTTTAGTGCCTGTAGCCACAAAAGTTTACACTTAGTGGCAATTTTAATATTTTTTAAATGAATAAACTTCATCTTTTTTTCCTTTTTAAGAAGCTAAATGCAAAAGAAGCCAACAGACTGGTCCACCTTAAGCTGGACTTTGTTTGCCTTTGTTAGCTACTGTTATGGGAGACAGTAGTTGTTTTGTAAATATAAGTTTGGTCTGAAGTCGTACTTTTCCCTAGAATGAATCTAAATTTTATCTATATTTATGCTACCTAATATAGGCCCAAAGATTTATTGGGGTGGAATCACTTGAAGACAATTTAACTGATTTTATTAGACAGTCACATTGATAATGCTTTGCACATCATTTTATTAACTTATGTGATAAGTTTTTTATTGCCACATGAGTATTTAAAAGGGAAGTGGTTTGCTTTGCTCTTCGAGTAACCGCACTTTTTAAAGGCCTCCTGTTAGCCTAGCACAAAGCAACTTTTATCTAATATGGTTATTCATGTGTATAGTTGATCAGAACACTGCATTCACTTTATCCAAGCTTTTGTGTCTCACTGTGAATAATATAGTTGGAAGATGATAGCCCTTTTAAAAATATACATATCACATAATTGCTAGACTTAGAAGATTAAGGATCCAGTCTGCCACAGAATACAACTTGTTCACAGGCTTTCTATGCTGTCTAACCAGCCTCTCAGTGTGTATGTATGTGTTTGAATACTTTGTTTTTAACTCAGATTGAACAGTTAGCTTGTCAGAAGATTGGCATGTGTGTATTTGGAATGCAATACACTGCACCTGTGTGTCTCACTTTCTGTTTCTAATCTTGTAGTAAAGACAACTCCAACTTTAAAAAAAAATAATACAAGGTCTGGATACCAGAGATACTGGGTACTACCAGTGTGTGGCGACCAATGGAATGAAGACAATCACTGCAACTGGAGTCCTTTTTTGTGAGACTTGGTGAGTTATTATATTGAAAATATGTTATGTTTTAAACTACCTTCTCTTAAAAATGTACTGTATTTAACTGAAATATTAATTTGCTGTTTAAAAGTACTCACACACAACTCAATAATAAAAGCAAGCTAATAAAGTAATACCTTGCTGACTCAAGAGTTCTTATTTTGAACTGATATGTAGCCATAAATAATGAAAGAAATGACAATATAGTTTAGGGGGGAAAACCATTGTATCATATGTAACAAAGATAACGTTTCATTTTCTATTTTTTTATGCTGACTGCATCCTATTCAGTGAGGTTATATGAACACTTTATTGGTAGTATTTTGACTTTGTATTCAAACCAATATTTGCTTCTGTTATTATTATTATCATCATCATATTTTATATTTGTGACGTGGCAAGTATTATGAGCTTCAGAATACTTAAGTCATTCAAAGTAAAATTCAATTTGTATGTATTTGAAAGGAACAGGAAGCATCAGGGGGAGAAAGAGAAGAGAAAGAAAGAAAAAGGAAGAAAGAAAGAAGGAAGAAAATCATAGTTTAATTTATTAGAACTTAGAGAATCAATGCATCAAGCAATCTTTTATCATTTGAAAAATGTATATTTACATAACAAAAACTTCTCTAAAATTAAGTTCTAGCAGGTTTCATTCACAGCAGAGCTGGTATAGGATAATTAATAGACAGCTTTCTAGTCAGTTCAGTTTTCACATTTGATATTTGCTAAACATTGATGGTTAATTAACCTCTCAATGTTCTAGGAAATTACCTTAGACCATTCGCTATGTATTTGTAAAGGGAGTTTCTTTATCTACTTTTTTAAAAAATGCACATTTTTCAGTATAGCTTATGTATAAGAAGTAATGAGTCCAAAACCTTGACTTGAGACAAATTCTCTGTAAAATAAATCACAAATTCTAGATATTGTTTCTGAATTTTAATATTATTAGTCATAGATTTCTCTTTAGGTCCAACACACAGCCCAAATCATAATTTTCAGTAAGCATTTTTTCCTCTACAAATCATTTTCTATGAACTTTTACTACAGTAGAATTGACCATAAATTCAAAAAAACACTTCTTATAGTTCCTATTTTTGGCCAAAAATATTTAAGTTGCTTGTCATTTCTTGGAATGAAAAGAATGTGTTCTGAAAAGGACAGGATGATGGTTACTTTTTGGTAAAAAATCTTTTTTGGGAAGCTTAAATTTCATGTCTTCAAAATGACATAAAACCATGATGTTATGATGCTATAATATAATATAATAAACATAGTATAATATAATACTGTAATGTGATGGTGCAATATAACATAACATAATAAAATATGATGGAGTTGAGGTAACATTGGAAATAATGAATGTCTAAACTGCATTGCTTAGGTCACTTCACTAATATTTCCAGAAATTACAAAGAAAGTAATAATTACAGAAAATCAGCTTAAAGAAAAATATCTTCTGAGGTTGAAATGGGTTGACATGTGACAAAGAAACCATGCCATGATGATTTCTTAGAGATTTTATCATTAGTTCACTGACCAAGTTGTTAGTAACCACAATGAGATATCTATCTTCTTGCCAGATTTTAGTGTCTTATGTAAATGTTGTCTTAAATAATATTTCTATGATAAAATAGATCTATATTCATCCTAAAGTACATATTTCTCTATTGTAACATTTTTGAGTTCTTAGGGAAGCGTTCTCTGGTTCTGTGCAAAGGGGAATATCTGTTGACATCCATCAGGTCAACTTATAGTACACACAATTTTGAATCTTGAGCACACAAAATGATATGATGGAAATAAAAATATATTTGGCAATCTATTCTCAGTTTTGCCACCAACTATCTATGTAATTTAGGAAAGTCACAGTTTCTCTAGGAAGTTTTTACATCTTTAAAATGAGAAAATTGAACTAGATTATCTCAAGGATTCTCATTAACTCCCACATTCTCTTAATGCCTTGCTTCTTAGGATTTGATCTTTATTTGTTTAATTTGATTTTTTGATTAAGGTTATTCAATGCTAATAAATAACCCTCATACAATCCTCTTAACTTTCTTCAAACCTATATCCTTAAGCACAACTGCTTCACTAAAAGGAATCACTGGACTCAAGGGAAAAAGGAAATTATTTAGTTCAACCAATTATCTTTAATAGAAGTAGCAATGTTTATATAGAGCTTCCAGACTTTACCACTGCTATGTGAGGTAAATAGAAATATTATTAGTCGTGTTTTATTGATGAAGAAATTAAGGCTCAAGTTACTCAATTTGCAAAGAAATTTTAATTAGGACCTGAAGAAAAAATCTTCTTAATCTAAGATTGATAGCCTCTTTAATTTAAAAATGTAGACACCTTGCTATTTTTTAAAAACTAGAAATGAGTGTTGTGTTTTGTCAAAATCTTTTTATTTCATTTATTTTCATAATCATGATTTTTATTAATAGTTTTATTTATAGTTTTCTAAAAATTGAACAAATGTTTCATTCAATCTCATGTAGTCTTAATTGCTATTATGGTCATTAATTATTTTATTTGTTAATTTCTGAGACTTTTAAAATTTGCTTTCTCAATCCTTGTGATATTTTGCTGTAGTTTCTTTGGTAATATCTTATTCATATTTTTTGCATTAATGTTCATTAGGAAAATTGTTCTATAAATTTCTTTCTCTTTAGTTTCTTCCTGGGTTAAGTTTCTAGATTGTATTTTATTGTGTTTGTCTGTTTGTCTGTCTGTGTGTGTGTGTGTGTAATTTGGTAGAATCCTGTTTTCCTTTATTTTCACGTAGTGTTTTTAATATTAAAATTAATTATTCTCTGAATGTTTGATTAAATTTGATTTTAAATATATCTGGTCATAGGTTTACCCAACCCATCCCAATAAGCATTTATTTATAGCATGTTCAATTTCTTTTCCTGAGGGTGAATTATTTAAATTTTCTGTTTGATTCTTTTCTCTTGGTATATTGTATTTTAAAATATTCACATACTTCATTTAAAATATAGGTTTGATTTGCATTGGAAAATGGTTTTAATAATGTTCATTATTCTTCATTACATGTAAAGAATTAATACCTACCTTTTTCTTTGTAATTCATTGGTTTTAAAATTTTTAATTTTGCTAAGAATGAGTTTGTTTTTTTGGCTTGTTATTTTGGTTGTTCATTTATGATTTCTTAAAAATTTGCATTCTTAATTTGATGATTATGTTCTTTTTATCTCCTTTGTAATGAGAGTATTTGGAGATATGTTCGTATTTATTTAAAAATTTTGGCAAGCTATCACATTATCATAATTTTAATCATATTTGTGTCATAGAATGAATTTGGTAAGATACCTTCTTTCCCTATTGAAATTAATTGTTCTTTAAATTCATAATGGTTCTGAGGACTCTTCTTAGAGAGTGCATTTAACCAAGCTGTTAATTCATTTTTTTAAAACAAAATATTATTTTTTCCATTAAAAAGTAAAATAATTTCTTCAGTATATTTTTATTTCTATTTTCTATGTATTTCTTTTTATTTTGGAGGAGATTGGGATTTAGTGGCTTGTCCAGGGTCACACAGTAAGTGTCTGTATTATGTCTGTATCATCTTTTTTTCTAAGATATGATAATATAGTGTTCCATTTCTTTTTCCTCTTCTTCTTCTTCTTCTTGTGTTAATCTGGGCATTTTGTATTTTTTTATAAATATTGATTATATTTTAATCATTTGTTTTATTGGAATATAATTTGGCAAAATATAATAGTTGCTTTCATTTTATTTTTGATTGTTCATTCCAATTTTTATTTTTGAGACTGGTAATTTGATTTTATTCTTTCTTTTTAGTTTTTTTTTTTTTTTGCAAGGCGATGGGGTTAAGTACCTTGCCCATGGCCACACAGCTAGGTAATTATTTAAGTGTCTGAGGCCATATTTGAACTCAGTTACTCATGACTCCAGGCCTGGTGCTTTATCCACGGCACCACCTAGCTGCCCTGGTTTTATTCTTTTTTTAAAAAAATCTACTTAGCTAAAGGTATAGCTATGTTCTTTTTTCCCCCATAAAACCAGTTCTTAGTTTCATTTATAAGTATAATGGTTTTTGTATTTTAAATTTTATAAATCTCTCCTTTAACTTTTAAGATTTCTATTTTGTTGTGTTTGATAATGTTTAGGTTTTTTTGATTTTATTTTATTAAAGATATTATTTGAGTTTTGCAATTTTCCTCCGATCTTGCTTCCCTCCCCCCACCCCTACCCCACAGATAGCACTCTGTCAGTCTTTACTTTGTTTCCATGTTGTACCTTGTTCCAAATTGGGTGTGATGAGAGAGAAATCATATCCTTAAAGAGAACAGAATTCTCAGAGGTAACAAGATCAGACATAAGCTATCTGTTTTTTTTTCTAAATTAAAGGGAATAGTCCTTGTACTTTGTTCAAACTCCACAGCTCCTTATCTGGATACAGATGGTACTCTCCTTTGCAGACAGCCCAAAATTGTTCCCAATTGCTGCACTGATGGAAGGAGCAAGTAATTCAAGGTTAAACATCACTCCCATATTACTGTTAGGGTGTACAGTGTTTTTCTGGTTCTGCTCATCTCACTCAGCATCAGTTCAGGCAAATCCCTCCAGGTTTCCCTGAAATCCTGTCCCTCCTGGTTTCTAATAGAACAGAAGTGTTCTATGACATACATATACCACAGTTTGCTAAGCCATTTCCCAATTGAAGGACATTTAGTGGATTTCCAATTCTTTGCCACCACAAACAGGGCTGCTGTAAATATTTTTGTACAAGTAATGTTTTTACCCTTTTTCATAATCTCTTCAGCGTATAGACCCAGTAGTGGTATTTCTGGGTCAAAGGGTATGCACATTTTTGTTGCCCTTTGGGCATAGTTCCAAATAGCTCTCCAGAAGGGTTGGATGAATTCACAGCACCACCAATAGTGCAATAGTGTCCCAGATTTCCCACAGCCCTTCCAAGAATGATTATTATCATCCTTCCTGGTCATACTGGCCAATCTGAGAGGTGTGAGGTGGTACCTCAGAGAAGCTTTAATTTGCATTTTTCTAATAATTAATGATTTTAGAGCCTTTTTTCATATGGCTATGGATTGCTTTGATCTCCTCATCTGTAAATTGCCTTTGCATATCATTTGACCATTTGTCAATTGGGGAATGGCTTGTTGTTTTAAAAATATGACTGAGTTCTCTGTATATTTCAGAAATGAGTCCTTTGTCAGCATCATTAGTTGTAAAGATTGTTTCCCAGTTTTTCTACATTTCTTTTGATCTTGATTACATTGGTTTTATCTCTGCAAAAGCTTTTTAATTTAATGCAATTGAAATCATCTAATTGATTTTTGGTGATGTTTTCCAACTCTTCCTTAGTCATTAACTGCACCCCTTTCCATAAATCTGATAGGTAGACTAGTCCTTGATCTTCTAATTTGCTTATAGTATTGTTTCTTATGTCTATGTCCTGTAAACATTTGGATCTTATCTTGGTAAAGGGTGTGAGGTTTTGGTCTAATCTAAGTTTCTTCCATATTAACTTCCAATTATCCCAGCAGTTTTTATCAAAGAGGGAGTTTTTATCCCAGTGGCCGGACTCTTTGGGTTTATCAAACAGCAGATTACAATAATCCTCTCCTGCATTTATACCTAGTCTATTCCACTGGTCCATCAAGTCTATTTCTTAGCCAATACCAAACAGTTTTGATGACTGCTGCTTTATAATATAATTTTAGATCGGGTAGTGCTAAGACACCTTCGTTTGCACTTTTTTTCATTAAGCTCCTGGTAATTCTTGACTTTTTTATTTCTCCATATGAATTTACTTAAATTTTTTTCTAACTCATTAAATTAATTTTTTGGAATTTTGATTGGTAGGGCACTAAACGGGTAGTTTAGTTTGGTAGAATTGTCATTTTTATTATTATTTGTTGTACCTATCCATGAGCAGTTGATATTTGCCCAGTTATTTAAATCTGATTTAATTTTTGTGAGAAGTGTTTTATAATTGTTTTCAAAAAGTTTCTGAGACTGTCTTGGCAAATAGACTCCCAAATATTTTACACTGTTTGAGGATACTTTGGGATTTCTCTTTCTAGCTCTTCCTGCTGTTTCTTGCCATACATATATAGAAAAGTTGAGGATTTGGGAGGTTTTATTTCATACCCTGCAACTTTGCTAAAATTTCTAATTGTTTCCAGTAGTTTTTTAGTTGATTCCTTGGGATTCTCTAGGTAGACCATCATGTCATCTGTGAAGAGTGAGAGTTTTGTCTCTTCCTTCCCAATTCTAATTCCTTCAATTTCTTTTTCTTCTCTAATTGCTGATGCTAACATTTCTAATACAATATGGAATAGTAGTGGTGATAATGGGCACCCTTGTTTCACCCCTGATCTTATTGAGAATGCCTGTATCCTCTCCCCATTGAATATAATGCTTGTTGATGGTTTCAGATAGATACTGCTATGTTTAGGCTTTTTTGTAATGTTCCTTTTAGTTTTGCTGATGTACTCTTTCTCTTTTAATGATGTATTCACTTAGATATTGAAATTTTCCTCTCAATCTTGTTTTGACTTCATCCAACAAATTTTGGTATTTTGCTCTTTTGTGTCATTATCTTTAACGAAATCATTAATTGTTGGTATAATTTGTTATTTGAGCCACTTGTTCTTTATGATTAGATTAGTTTACAATTATATTTTAATCTCTACTTCCAAGTCCTTTTATTGAATGCAGTTTTATTGTATTACAGCCTTAAAATTGTACATTTATATTTCTGAACTTCTATATTCATTTGTGAAGTTTTTATGCCAAAAACATTATTGTGTGAAAGTGCCATGCACAACTGAGGGAAATATGTAATACTTATGTTCTCATATTCCTCCAGAGATCTGATTCTACTCTTTTCTTTCACTTTTTTCTTGTTAATTTTTTTTAGATTTATCTAGATCTAACAGGATTAATTGAGATTTTCTGCCTGTGTGACTGTTTCCACCTTTAATTTATTCAACTTTTCCTTTAAGATTTGGATGCAGCAGTGCTATTTGGTGTACATCTTACACATATATATATATATATATATATATATATATATATATATACATGTATGTGTACTGATTTGTTGTTTATGGTCCCTTTATGGTTTCTTTGATTATTTGTTTTGATCAGGGCTATTTTTACTTTTGCTTTCTCTGAGCTACTTCAATTGAGAATAGATTATACTTCAGCTGTACTTTAATTTTATATGTGTCTTTCTGCTTCAATTCCATAACTTTTAAACAACATATTGTTAGCTTTCTGGGTTCTAATACATTTTGATATCCTCTTCAGTTATAAGGTTAATTGATTTGTACCTGTGTTGTGTCCTATTGTCTTCTGTTTCTTTTTCTATTTTACGCCTACCCCCAATTTGTTTTATTCTGGTCACTACTTCCCTTAATCTACCTACTTTCATATCACTCCCACACTTTCTCATAACCCCTATATTTTATGTGTGTATGTATTCTTCCCTCCTTGCACCAATTCAAGTGACATTCAAACATTTCCTACCTTTCCATTTTCACCTCCATTGTAAAAGGTTGTACTTCTGCACCTCTTTTTTGTGAAATTATTTCCTCCATTTTCCTTTCCTTTCTCCCTTTTCCCAGTGTATTACTATTCCTCACCTTTACATTTTTCTTTTCATTTTATTTCAACATTATAGACTCAGATCTATGAACTCTGTCTAAATAGATAAATTTTAATTGTCCTAATGATGATAATGTTCATAATGGTTACACATATCATTATCCCATAAAGGAATGTAAAAAATTTAAGCTTGTTAAATCTCTTATGATTTCTCACTCATATTTACTTTTATACTTTGTCTGAGTATTGTATTGGAATGCTGGATTTTCTATGATTCTGTCTTCCTTAATTCATCATAGTCCTCTATGTCTTTATTTTTTAATTTTAATTTTTTTATTAAAGATATTATTTGAGTTTTACAGTCTTCCCCCAATCTTACTTCCATCCTCCCACCCCCCCCACGGAAAGCAATCTGTCAGTCTTTACTTTGTTTCCATGTTGTACATTGATCCACATTGAGTGTGATGAGAGACAAATCATATCCTTAAGGAAGAGATAAGAAGTTTAAGAGGTAGCACTATCAGACAATAAGATATCTGTTTTTTTGTCCATAAATTACAGGGAATAGTCCTTGAACTTTGTTCAAACTCCACGGCTCTTTATCCAGATACAGATGTCATTCTCCTTTATAAACAGCCCCAAATTGTCCCTGATTGTTGCACTGAGCAAGTCCTTCAAGGTTGAACATCACCCCCATGTTGCTCTTAGGGGTTACAGTGTTTTTCTAGTTCTGCTCATTTCACTCAGCATCACTTCAAGCAAATCCCTCCAGGCCCTGAAATCCCATCCTTTCTGGTTTCTAATAGAACAACAGTGTTCCATGACAAACATATACCACAATTTGCTAAGACATTCCCCAATTGAAGGACATTTACTTGATTTCCAATTCTTTGCCACCACAAACAGGGCTGCTATAAATATTTTTGTACAAGTAATGTTTTTACCCTTTTTCCTCATCTCTTCAGGGTATAGACCCAGTAGTGGTATTGCTGTGTCAAAGGGTATGCACAGATTTGCTGCCCTTTGGGCCTAGTTCCAAATAGCTCTCCAGAAGGGTTGGATGAGTTCACAGCTCCATCAACAGTGTAATAGTGTCCCAGATTTCCCACATCCAGTCCAACCATGATCATTATCCTTTCTGGTCATATTGGCCAATCAGAGGTGTGAGGTGTTACCTCAGAGAAGCTTTAATTTGTATTTCTATAATAATTAATAATTTAGAGCAATTTTTCATATGGCTATGGATTGCTTTGATCTCCTCATCTGTAAATTGCCTTTGCATATCCTTTAACCATTTGTCAATTGGGGAATGGCTTGATGTTTTAAAAATATGACTCAGTTCTCTGTATATTTTAGAATTGAGTCCTTTGTCAGAATCATTAGTTGCAAAGATTGTTTTCCAATTTCTACATTTCTATATTATACATTTCTTTTGATCTTGGTTACAGTGGTTTTATCTGTGCAAACTTTTGAATTTAATGTAATCAAAATGATCTAGTTGGTTTTTGGCGATGTTACCTAACTCTTCCTTAGTCATAAACTGCTCACCTTTCCATAGATCTGACAGGTAAACTAGTCTTTGATCTTCTAATTTGCTTATAGTATTGTTTTTTTATGTCTACTTCCTATAACCATTTGGATCTTATCTTGCTAAAGGGTGTGAGGTGTTGGTCTAATCTAAGTTTTTTCAATAGTAACTTCCAATTTTCCCAGAAGTTTTTATCAAATAGGGAGATTTTGTCCCAATAGCTGGACTCTGGGTTTATCAAACAGCAGATTACTATAATCGTCTCCTGCTTTTGCACCTAGTCTATTCCACTGGTACACCTCTCTATTTCGTAGCCAATACCAGTTTTGAAGACTGATGCTTTATAATGTAATTTTAGATCAGGTAGGGCTAAGCCCCCTTCTTTTGCACTTTTTTCATAAGGCTCCTGGAAATTCTTGACTTTTTATTTCTCCATTTGAATTTACTTATAATTTTTTCTAACTCATTAAAGTAAATTTTTTTGGAATTTTGATTGGTAGGGCACTAAATGGGTAGTTTAGTTTGGTAGAATTGTCATTTTTATTATTATTAGCTGTACCTATCCATGAGCAGTTGATATTTGCTCAGTTATTTAAATCTGATTTAATTTTTGTGAGAAGTGTTTTATAATTGTTTTCAAAAAGTTTCTGAGTCTGTCTTGGCAAATAGACTTCCAGGTATTTTATATTACCTGAGGTTATTTTGAATGGGATTTCTCTTTCTAGCTCTTCCTGCTGTATCTTGCTAGACATATATGGAAAAGTTGAGGCTTTATGAGGGTTTATTTTATAACCTGCAACTTTGCTAAAATTGCTAATTGTTTCCAGTAGTTTTTTGGGTGATTTCTTAGGATTTTCTAGGTAGACCATCATGTCATCTTCAGAGAGTGAGAGTTTCCCAATTATATTTCCTTCAATTTCTTTTTCTTCTCTAATTGCTCAAGCTAATATTTCTAATATGATATTGAATAGTAGTGGTGACAATGGACACTCTTGTTTCACCCCGATCTTATTGGGAATGCTTCTAACCTCTCCCCATTGAATATAATGCTTGTTGATGGTTAGAGATAGATACTGCTAATTATTCTAAGGAAAAGTCCATTTATTCCTACACTCTCTAGTGTTTTAATAGGAATGGATGCTCTATTTTGTTAAAAGAGTTTTCAGCATCTATTGATATTATCATATAATTACTGATATGTTTGTTGTTGATATAATTGAGTATACTACCAGTTTTCCTAATATTGAACCAACCCTGCATTCCTGGGATAAATCCTACTTGATCATAATGTATAATCCTAGTAATAACTTGTTGTAACCTTATTGCTAAGATTTTGTTTAAGATTTTTGCATTTACATTCATCAAGGAGATAGGTCTATAATTTTATTTCTCTGTTTTATCTCTTCCTGGTTTAGGTAACAGCACCATATTGGTGTCATAGAAAGAGTTGAGCAGAGTTCCATCTTTCCCTGTTTTTTTCAAAGAGTTTATATAGAATTGGAAGCAATTGTTCCTTAAATGTTTGGTAGACTTCACTTGTGAATCCATCAGTTCCTGGAGATTTTTTTTTAGGGAGTTCAATGATGGCTTGTTGAATTCCTTTTTCTGAGATTAGGGTTGCTTAAGTATTTAATCTCCTGTTCATTTTACCTGGGCAACTTAAATTTTTGTAAATATTCATCCATGTCCCTTATATTATCAAATTTATTGACATAGAGTTGGGCAAAATAATTTTGAAGTATTATTTTAATTTCCTCCTCATTGGTGGTGAGTTCACTTTTTCATTTATGATATTAGCAATTTGATTTTCTAATTTCTTTTTTTAATCTAATTGACAAGAGGTTTTATCAATTTTATTGTTTTTTTTCATAATACCTGCTTTTGGTTTTATTTATTCAATAGTTTTTGTTTTGAATTTTATTAATTTCTCCTTTAATTTTTGGAATTTCTAATTTGGTATTTAATTGGGGTTTTTTAATTTGTACTTTCCCTAATTTTTTTAATTGCATGTTTTGTTCATTAATTTCTTCTTTCTCCAATTTATTCATGTAAGCATTTAAAGCTATAATATATACCCTGAGAACTGCTTTGAGTGAATCCCATAGGTTTTGGTATGTTGTTTCATTATTATGATTATCTAGGATAAAATGGTTAATTCCTTCTATAATTTGTTTTTGATCCACTCATTCTTTTTTTTTTAATTTTTATTAAAGGTATTATTTGAGTTTTACAATTTTCCGCCAATCTTCCTTCCCTCCCCCCACCCCCACCCCACAGATAGCATTCTGTCAGTCTTTACTTTGTTTCCATGTTGTACCTTGATCCAAATTGGGTGTGATGAGAGAGAAATCATATCCTTAAAGAGAACAGAATTCTCAGAGGTAACCAGATCAAACAATAAGACATCTGGGTTTTTTTCCCCCAAATTAAAGGGAATAGTCCTTGTACTTTGTTCAAACTCCACAGCTCCTTATCTGGATACAGATGGTACTCTGCTTTGCAGACAACCTAAAATTGTTCCCAATTGTTGCGCCTTTGGAATGAGCAAGTCCTTCAAGGTTGAACATCACTCCCATGTAGCTGTTAGGGTATACAGTGTTTTTCTGGTTCTGCTCATCTCACTCAGCATCAGTTCATGCAAATCCCTCCATGTTTCCCTGAAATTCCGTCCCTCCTGTTTTCTAATAGAACAATAGTGTTCCATGACATACATATACCACAGTTTGCTAAACCATTCCCCAATTGAAGGATTTCCAATTGTTTGCCACCACAAACAGGCTGCTATAAATATGTTTGTACAGGTAATGTTTTTACCCTTTTTCCTCATCTCTTCAGGGTATAGACCCAGTAGTGGTATTTCTGGGTCAAAGGGTATGCACATTTTTGTTGCCCTTTGGGCATAGTTCCAAATAGCTCTCCAGAATGGTTGGATGAGTTCACAGCTCCATCAACAGTGTAATAGTGTCCCATATTTCCCACATCCCTTCGAACAATGATCATTATCCTTCCTGGTCATACTGGCCAATCTGAGAGGCGTGAGGTGGTACCTCAGTGAAGCTTTAATTTGCATTTCTCTAATAATTAATGATTTAGAGCATTTTTTTCATATGGCTCTGGATTGCTTTGATCTCCTCATCTGTAAATTGCCTTTGCATACCCTTTGACCATTTGTCAATTGGGGAATGGCTTTTTGTTGTAAAAATATGACTCAGTTCTCTATATATTTTAGAAATGAGTCCTTTGTCAGAATCATTAGTTGTAAAGATTGTTTCCCAATTTACTACTTTTCTTTTGATCTTGATTACATTGGTTTTATCTGTGCAAAAACTTATTAATTTAATGTAATCGAAATCATCTATTTGGTTTTTAGTGATGTTCTCCAACTCTTCCTTAGTCATAAACTGTTCCCCTTTCCATAGAACTGACAGGTAGACTAGTCCTTGACCTTCTAATTTGCTTATAGTATTGCTTTTTATGTCTATGTCCTGTAACCATTTGGATCTTATCTTGGTAAAGGGTGTGAGGTGTTGGTCTAATCTAAGTTTCTTCCATACTAACTTCCAATTATCCCAGCAGTTTTTATCAAAGAGGGAGTTTTTATCCCAGTAGCCTGACACTTTGGGTTTATCAAACAGCATATTACTATAATACTCTCCTGCTTTCTATTCCACTGGTCCACCACTCTGTTTCTTAGCCAATACCAAACAGTTTTGATGACTGATGCTTTATAATATAATTTTAGATTGGGTCGTGCTAAGCCACCTTTGTATTTTTTTTTTCATTAAGCTCCTGTTAATTCTTGACTTTTTATTTCTCCATACGAATTTGCTTACAATTTTTTCTAACTCATTAAAGTAATTTTTTGGAATTTTGATTGGTAGGGCACTAAACAGATAGTTTAGTTTTGGTAGAATTGTCATCTTTATTATTATTATTTGTTGTACCTATCCATGAGCAGTTGATATTTACCCAGTTATTTAAATCTGATTTAATTTGTGTGAGAAGTGTTTTATAATTGTTTTCAAAAAGATTCTGAGTCTGTCTTGGGAAATAAAATCCCAAGTATTTTACACTGTCTGAGGTTACTTTGAATGGGATTTCTCTTTCTAGCTCTTCCTGCTTTTTCTTCCTAGTCACATATAGGAAAGTTGAGGATTTATGGGGGTTTATTTTATAACCTGCAACTTTGCTAAAATTGCAAATTGTTTCCAGTAGGTTTTTAGATGATTTCTTGGGATTCTCTAGGTAGACCATCATGTCATCTGCGAATAGTGAGAGTTTTGTCTCTTCCTTCCCAATTCTAATTCCTTTCATTTCTTTTTCTTCTCTAATTGCTGATGCTACCATTTCTAATACAATATTGAATAGTAGTGGTGATAATGCGCACCCTTGTTTAACACCTGATCTTATTGGGAATGCCTCTAGCCTCTCCCCATTGAGTATAATGCTTGTTGATGGTTTCATGCTTTATATTTTTAAGGAACAGTCCATTTATTCCTACACTCTCTAGTGTTTTTAATAGGAATGGATGCTGTATTTTTTCAAAAGCTTTTTCAGCATCTATTGATATGATCATATGGTTTCTGATAGGTTTGTTGTTGATATAATTGAGTATACTAACAGTTTTCCTAATATTGAAACAACCCTGCATTCCTGGAATAAATCCTACTTGATCATAATGTACTATCCTAGTGATGACTTGTTGTAGTCGATTTGCTAAGATTTTATTTAGGATTTTTGCATCTATATTCATCAGGGAAATAGGTCTATAATTTTATTTCTCTGTTTTATCTCTTCCTGGTTTAGGTAACAGTACCGTATTAGTTTCATAGAAAGAGTTAGGCAGAGTTCCATCTTTCCCTATTTTTCCAAAGGGTTTATATAGGATTGGAACCAATTGTTCCTTAAATGTTTGGTAGAATTTACTTGTGAATCCATCAGGCTCTGGAGATTTTTTTTAGAGAGTTCAATAATTGCTTGTTGAATTTCTTTTTCTGAGATAGGGTTGTTCAGGTATTTAATCTCTTCTTCATTTAACCTGGGCAACTTATATTTTTGTAAATATTCATCCATTTCATTTAGATTATCAAATTTATTGACATAGAGTAGGGCAAAATAATTTTGAAGTATTATTTTAATTTCCTCCTCATTGGTGCTGAGTTCACTTTTCCATTTATGATATTAGCAATTTGATTTTCTTCTCTTTTTGTAATCTAATTGACAAGAGGTTTATCAATTTTATTGTTTTTTCATAATACCTGCTTTTGGTTTTATTTGTTCAATAGTTTTTGTTTTGAATTTTATTAATTTCTCCTTTAATTTTTAGAATTTCTAATTTTGTTTTTAATTGGGGTTTTTTAATTTGTACTTTCTCTAATTTTTTAATTGCATGTTTAGTTCATTAATTTCTTCTTTCTCCAATTTATTCATGTAAGCATTTAAAGCTATAATATATCCCCTGAGAACTGCTTTGAGTGAATCTCATAGGTTTTGGTATGTTGTTTCATTATTATCATTATCTAGGATAAAATGGTTAATTCTTTCTATAATTTGTTTTTGGTCCACTCATTCTTTAAAATAAGGTTATTCAATTTCCAGTTTGTTCTGGGTCTATATCTCCTTGGCCCAGTATTGTATATTGCATTGTGATCTGAGAAAGTTGTATTCAATATTTCTGCCTTTCTGCAGTTGATCATTAGGTTTTTATGTCCTAGTACATGGTCAATTTTTGTATAAGTTCCATGTACTGCAGAGAAAAAGGTATATTCCTTTCTATCCCCATTCAATTTCCTCCATAAGTCTACCATATCCAGTTTTTTCTAAAAATCTATTTACTTCCTTAATTTCTTTCTTGTTTATTTTATCATTCAATTTATCTAGATCTGAAAGTGGGAGGGTGAGGTCTCCCATCAGTAGAGTTTTGCTGTTTATGTCTTCCTACCATTCTTTCAGCTTCTCCTCTAAGAATTGGGTTGCTGTTCCATTGGGTGCATATATATTCAGTATTGAAATATCTTTGTTGTCTCTGGTACCTTTTAGGAGGATAAAGTTTCCTTCCTTATGTCTTTTATTGCTATCTATTTTTGCTACTGCTTTGTCTGAGATAAGAATTGCTACCTCTGCTTTTTTACTTCAGCTGAGGCAAAATATATTTTTTCCAACCTCTTACCTTTACTCTATATGTATCTCTCTGCCTCAAATGAGTTTCTTTTAAGCAGCATATTGTAGAATATTGGTTTTTTCCCACTCTGCTATTTGCTTTTTTTTTTTTTTTTGCTAGGCAAACGGGGTTAAGTGGCTTGCCCAAGGCCACACAGTTAGGTAATTATTAAATGTCTGAGACCAGATTTGATCCCAGGTACTCCTGACTCCAGGGCCAGTGCTTTATCCACTACCCCATCTAGCTGAGCCTTGCTTATGTTTTAAGGGAGAGTTCATCCCATTCACATTCAAAGTTATGATTACTAATTCTTTATTGCCCTCCATGCTTTCTTCCCTCTGTTTGTATTTTCCCCATTCTCTCCCTTTATCTATATTCCCCAGTATTTTGATTCTGAATACCACCGCCTTCAGTGTGTTTGTCCCCCTTCTTTCCCCTTTCCCTTTTCCCTTCCTTTCATTAGTTCCCTTTTCCCCCACTTCCCCTCCTTTTCTCCCCCCATCCCCTTTTAATACTTGAAAGGTTAGATGTTTTTAAGATAACTAAGTATGTGTAAATTGCCTTTAAGTCAAGTCTGATGAGAAGAAGATTCAGGTGTTTCTCATCTCCTCCCTTCTTCCCATCTATTACCATAAGTATTTTATACCTCTTAGTGTAATGAGCCTGGCTTTTCTTTCTGGGTTTTGTGGGTCAGATTTATGTTAAGAGGTTTGTTTCATATGATAGATGGGGAAAGATCAGGAGACTTTAGAACTGTGCCTCTCTTCTCTCCGCCATCTTGGCCGGATGTCCTCTATGTCTTTAAATGTGTATCTCACTACCCACCCCAGTAGTCTTTTGGGTTGGATATTCTTGCTTGTAATCCTACCTCCTTTGTTGTGTAGAACATCATTCCAAGCCCTCTGCTCTACTAGAATGGTAACTACTAAATTTTGTATGATCCTCATTATGACTCCATGGTATTTAAATTAGTTCTTTCTGATCCATGGTATTTAAATTAGTTCTTTCTGAATACTTGTGTTTTCTTCTTGACCTAGGAACTTTGGAATTCTCCAACGATATTGCTGCTGGAGCAGCTAGGGTGGGGGAATCCAAGAGGGAGATCTGTGGTTCATTTTGGGTGACAAAATCACCAAACTCTGACTCAGGGTGGTACAAAAGCCTGCATTTTAATTCATAGAAGTTGAGCAAAAAGTTTACAAATTAGGTTCTTTGGATAAATAAAAAAATAGTGAGTTTCAATATTGCTGGGAACTAAAGGGAAAGAGAGACTAAGAGGGAGGAAAACACTGATTCCTCAGGAGAGAGAGAACCATGTGGGAAATCACATTTTTGTTACTTTACCAAGGTAAAGAAGGTAAATTTCTAGGAAGATAGTTATGTTAAGAAAAAGAATCAGTTACAAGCTGTGCTAAGAATAACACAGACAGGTTAGAAAGGGAAAGAAAGCAACCACAAGACAATGACTGACCTTAGATCAACAGAGATCCAGCCAAATGGATTTGGTACTAAATGGGACCAGCAGCATGGAGCTAAGATCATATGGATCAAGCATGGAGAAGGGTGTTAGTCAAACTTTTATAGGGAGCCTAACCCACCTTCTGTGCAGGAAGGAGTTGAGGAAGGGGGTCAAGGAGCGACCCACTTGGATGTTACTGGAATCAGCCATTCATCATGGAAAGCTTGGAGCCAGACAGATGGAGGAGGTGTAGAGGGAAGGAGTTGAGATTTATTTCTCTTTTTCTTTTTTCTTAGTAAATTTACATTTGAGAAGAGAGTCAAATGAAACAATAGAGAGGGAATCAAAGGTCCATAGAATATATCTGACAAGTACAGATAATAATTCCTTAATATTACAGGAAAGGCTAGACAAATATTTCTGTAATATTTCTCCTTCAACATATTACTGGGAGTTTTCATTTTGAGATTTCTTTCAGAAGATAATTGGTAGATTATTTTCATTTTCACTTTACCCTCTGTTTTTAAGATATTTGGACAGTTTGCCTTCATACTTTATTGAAATATAATTTCTGGGCCTAGTTTAAATGAGGGTTTTTAGGTACTTTAATTCTTAAATTATGTCTCATATATTTATATTCCAAATGAGTTATTTTTCCTATGAGATTTTCCTGACATTCTCATTTTTTTCATTCTTTTGACTTTGTTTCATTGTTTCTTGATGTCCACTTTCCTTTTATCAATTCCAATTTTTAAGAAGATATTTTTGAAAAAAAGGGGACAGAGCCTAGATGGGAGCAGGAGAACAGCCTTTCTTAAGAGGTCTCTCCAAAATATTTCAAAACTTTAAAATTATGACTCTAACTAAATTTTCAAGAGACAGAACCCACAGAATGATGCAGGGAGGCAATTCTCCAGCCCAAGGTAACCTGGAAAATAGTGGGAAGGCACTCTTCCATGGGGTTGGAGGGGGCAGCAGTATGCCAGAATGAAGGAGCTTCAGCCTTCCAGGAGCAGTCCCAGGGCACCTGGATCCCTGGGAACCCCAGCTCCTGGCAGCAGAAGCAGTTTCCTGACCTGCCACTCCAGGGATCACCAAGCACAACTTGGAAGATCAGCAAGAAGCCCTCTGCCAGAGCAAGCATGAAGTCCAGGCCAGCATGGCCCTCCTCAGCATAGTCTCAGCCCTCAACACATCCTAGATCCCAGGAAACGCAAGCAAGCCTGTGGAGCTGGACAGCAGGGAATAGCCCAGCAGCTGCTATCTGAGCACTAAGCCCACAGAAGATAAGGAAGTGGAGGGAGAATGCCAACTTCTGTCCTCTGTCCTTGGGACAGGACCCTGGTGCTTTGACCATATTCAGGCCCTGATCACAGTCTGGGGCCCCCATAGAGCATGGACCTTCTTCACAGACCAGGGCAGAGGGGTCATCCACAGACCAAAGCACAGAACAGGAGAGCAGTCAGGGTCTCTCTTAAACCTTGAAGGAACTGAGGTCTTTGTAGGGGTAGCCCATTAATGCTCAAAAGTTCAGGAAGTACCCTAAAACCAGGCACAGCTTGGGAAATGAGTAAACAGGAACAAAAAGGAAACTGACTATAGACAATTACTTTGGTCCCATGGAGGACCCAAAACGCACACACCCTGAAGATGAGATAGTCCAAGCGTCTGGATCTAAAGATTCCAAGAAATGTAGAAGCAGGGCTCAAGCTATGACAGAGCTCAGAAAAGGAATTTGAAAATCGAGTAAGGGAGGTAGCAGAAAAATTAGGAAGAGAAATATGAGAGAGATGCACAAAAAATTTGAAATCAATGTCAGCAGCTTTGTCAAGGAGATCAAAAAAAACTGCTGAAGAAAATAACATATTAAAAACCAGTTTAGGTCAAATGGATAAACACAATTCAAAAACTTAATGAGGAGAAGAATGCTTTAAGAAGTAGAACTGACCAGATGGAAAAGGAGATGAGAAAACTCTGAGAAAAACAAATCCTTCAAAAAAAATTTAAAAAAAGAAAAAAGAAAAGAAAAACAAATCCTTCAAATCCCAAGGGAAATTGATGACTTTGTGAGAAATCAAAACACAATAATTCAACAACAAAAGAATGAAAAACCAGAAAATAATGTGAAATATCTCTTAAAAAACAACTGATCTAGAAAACAGATCCAGGAGAGATAATTTTAAAATCACTGGGCTCCCTGAAAGTCATGATCAGGGAAAGAATCTTGATCTCATTTTTAAAGATGAAAATTTGCCCTGATGTCCTAGAAGCAGAGAGAAAAATAGAAATTGAGAGAATCCACCAATCTCCTACAGAAAGAAATCTAAAAAAAACAACCCCCAGGAATATTATAGCCAAGTTCCAGAACTCCCAAGTCAAACAGAAAATATTACAAGGAGCCAGAAGGACATACTTCAAACATTGCGGAGCTACAGTCGGGACCACACCGGACTTAGCAGCAACTACATTATGGGCTTGTAGGGCTTGAAATATAATATTCTGGAAGACAAAAGAGCTTGTAATGCAACCAAGGATCAACTACCCAGCAAAACTGAACATCCTCTTTCAAGGGAAAAGATGGAATGTCAATGAAACAAGAATTTTAAATGTTCCTGTTGAAACAGCAAGAGCTGAACAGAAAGTTTGATAGAAAGTACAGGATTCAGGTGAAGCATAGAGAGGGTGGATGAGAAGGGTAAATTATGAGGCATTTGTTGATGAATTGTGTGTATTCATGCATGGAAAGATGATACTGATAATACTCATATGAACCTTCTCATTTAATAGAGCAAGTAGAAGGAGCTTTTATAGTTGAGGCACAGAAGAGAACTGAATTTTAAGGTATAATATATTGTAAAAATGGAATCAATGGGTGAAAAGGAAATGTACTGGGAGTAAGAAAGGAGAGGTAGAATACACTAAAATATTTCATGTAAAAGAGTCAAGAAATAACTTTTGAAATGATATGGAAGTGAGGAAGGTGAGGGGAATGAGGGAGCCTTCATTCTCACAAGAAATGGCACAGAGAGGAAATACCATACACACTCAATAGGGTATAGAAATATAAAAGAAAAAGGAGAAAAGGGGGATAGGGGAGGGGAAGGAGGATGTGGAAAATAGAGGAGAGGGTAGATCATAGGAGAGGATAGTCAGATAAAACATCTTTTTTTTTTTCTTTTTGCAAGGTAGTGGAATTGGGTGGCCTGTCCCAGGACCACAGGTCAGGTACTTGCTGGGTCTCTGGGGTGTCATGTAGGCTTCTTGGCCCCAGGGTCAGTCTTCAGTCCACTATGCCACTCAGCTGCCCCACAGTACATTTTTGAAGAGGGACAGAGCGAACGGATAGAGAAAATATAATAGACGGTAGTGGGGGGTGTGTGGCTAGTGGCACAGTAGATAGAGCACCAGCCCTGGAGTCAGGAGTACCTGAGTTCAAGTCTGACCTGAGACACTTAATAATTACCTAGCTGTGTGGCCTTGGGCAAGCCACTTAACCCCATTTGCCTTGCAAAAGACAAAAAAATTAAACTTGATAGTGGGGAGGAATGGATGGATAGAATTATAATCAGCAATAGCAACTGTGGAAAAATATGGAAGTAACTTCTATGATGGAGACAGAGCTGATGGTATCAGAACACAGCCTGAAACACATTTTTTTTCTCATTCTTTCATTCACTTTATTTCTCTTGAGGTTTTATATTTTGTGGGGGTAGGGGATATTATGCTTACTCTTACAACAAGAATATTTTAGTAATGTGTAAAAATTGAAGAAAAAATGGGGTAGATATATGGAAGGCATATCAAGAGTGTGGTTCAAAACACAAACACTGCCCACACAATTATTACACATTTGTCTCCTTGTAATTGTAGTTGTATTAGCTTGAAATAGCATACCTTGCACCTAACTGTGCCTGGCAATTGAAAGGAACTCAAAATCTTTCCCTTAATCCTAATTCCTCATATTGAAGATGACTAATCTGTAAATATGTTTATCAAAAATATATATGTACAATGCTAACCTGACTATTCACTGATGGGGGGGCGAGAAGAGACAGTGGAAGTAAATTTTATAATGTAAACATACACATGTGCCTATATATGAAATAATTAATTGATTGAGTTTTAAAATAGAAAAAAGTTTTCTTCAGTGAGATTTTTATACTTCATTTTCTATTTGAGTAAGCCCTAATTTTAAGGAAATATTTTAACATTTTTATGACTTTTACCAAGCTGTTGTCTTTTTTTTTAAAAAAAAAAATCTTATTTTTTCCAATGAAAAGTAAAACAATTCAAATTTTTTAAAAAAATTTGAATTACAAACTCTCTTCCTCCCCCACATTGAGAAGGCAAGCCATTTGAAATGTTATACATGAACAGTCAAACAAAGCAAATTTCCATATTAATCATATTATTATTTCTATACCTAACTGAGTATGTATGTTATTACGTCTTTGAGCCAGTTCTAATGGGAGTAAAAGTCAGCATTATCACATTTTCTCTTTACCTGAAAAGTCCTTCCTTTCATCCTTTTATATAATTTATTTTATCCTATTCTATCTTTTCTTTCCTTCTTTTAGTGCATCCTTTTTTTTTCTCATCTCTTAATTTTATTTTTTTATTTTATTTATCATTTCATGTAAGTCAATATCTTCATGCTCTTCATGCCACTTCTACCTTCCCTAAAAATTATAAAGTTCTTAGGAGTTAAAATATCATCTTTCCATGCAGAAATATAAACAGCTTAACATTATTGAATCACTTGTGATTTCACTTTCCTGTTTAACTTTTTTATGCTTCTCTTCAATCTTGTTTTTTAAAGTCAAAATTTATATTCAGCTCTGATGTTTCCATTGGAAATGCTTGAAAATGCTCTATTTCATTGAATGTTCATTTTTCTCCTGAAGGAGTATACTTAGTGTTGATTGTTAGTTGGTTCTTGCTTATAATCCTTGCTTCTTTGCCCTCTGGAAAACCAAATTCCAAGCCTTCTAATCTTTTAATGAAACAGCTACTAAATCTTATGCTATCCTGATTGTGGTTCATGCCATTTGAATTATTTCTTTCTAGCTACTTGCAATATCTTCCCCATAACCTTGGAACTCTGGAATTTGGTTATAATATTCCTGGGAGTTTTCATTTTGGAACCTCTTTCAGGAGATGATTAGTGAATTCTTTCAATTTCTATTTTATTCTATGGTTCTAGGATATCAGAGAAAATTTTTTGAAAATTTCTTTAATGATAATGTCTAGACTTTTTTCTGACAATGGCTTTTAGGTAATCCAATCATTTTAAAATTATCTCTTTTCAGTCGGTTTTCCTATTCAGTTGTTTTGCCAATGAGATATTTCCAGTTTTCTTCTATTTCTCATTCTTTTGACTTTTTTTCCTCGCTTTTTTTTGTTGCTGTCTCAGAGAGTAGTAATTTCTGCTTGCTCAGTTCTAATTTTTAAGGAGTTATTTTCTTCATCAAGCTTTTGTACCTCCTTTTCCATTTGGCCATCCTTTCCTATGATCTACCCTCTCCTCTATTACCCACATCTTCCCTCCCCTCCCCCATCCCTCTTTTCTCCTCTTTCTTCTAGATTTCTATACCCTATTGAGTGTGTATGGTATTTCCTCTGTGAGCCATTTCTGGTGGAATGAAGGCTCCCTTATTCCCCTCAACTTCCTCCCTGCCGTATCATTTCAGAAGTTATTTCTTGACTCTTTTACATGAAATATTTTAGCCTATTCTACCTCTTCTTTTTTACTCCCAATACATTTTTAAGGAGTCTTTTCTTTGGTATTTAAGGAGTTTTTTTTCCTTTTGCATGTTTTGTGCTTCCTTTACAAAGCTGTTGATTCTCTATTAATGCTTTTCTTGCATCATTCTCATTTTCCCAAAAGTTTTTCCTCTTTATCTCCTATTTCAGTGTTGAAATCCTTTTGAGCTCTTCCAGGTTCATGAGACCAAGTCACATTTTCCTTTGTTGCTTTAGATATAGCTGTCTTCCCTGTTACAGTAGTAACTTTCTTTGGTCTGATTCTTTGTTGACGTTTGCTCATTTTTTTCAGTCTATTTCTTGACGTTTAACTTTCTATTAAAATTGATCTCTGTTCCCAGGCTAATTTTTTAAAGATTGATTGGGGGTCAGGGGTGGGGGGGAGAAATGGTGTAAATTTTTAGTTCTTCCAAAGTGATATGCTCTCTGGTTCTTACACAGGGCCTTTCTTCTCTTGTAACTGTGACCATTCCCTTCTGTCCTCAATATGACCTGACTTGGGCTTAATAGAAGGGTCCCCTAGAATCTCTTTCTAAGCAGATAATGAATCTCCTTATCATTACTGAGTGCTTGAAATTGTTCCCCACTTCTATTGCCATTACTATAGCCCACTTTTGTTGCCACTACCTTGTGCTTCTTCTTCTGCCACACTCCAAGAAGAAGAATTCCAAAAACTCAACTTTTCCTCAAAGTTTTGAGCAAGGATGAAGGATATAGATCAACAAAGAATGGAAATACCTGGGTGGCATGTAGCAGGGGTTCTTTGGGCTCTGGAATTGCTATAGTAATTGTGAAGACATGGCAAGAATCTTCAAACTAGGTAATTGGACTCATACCACTGATTGAGTAAATATCACAACCATTGTCATAAAATACTGGTATGAATCTAAGAAATAGATATCATGGCATATCTGACCCTACTTAATAACAGCTTGTTCCATAAGACATCTTTATGTCATTGAAGGGAAGCTCCATCAAGACAAATTTGAAAAAGTAATTCTCCATCTCCTGGAGAAGCATGGGTGGCATTATTGTGGAGAAACCAAATATATTACAGACTTGTTTACTGCATCATAATAGCAATCATTAATATAGTTCTTTAAAGTCTACTAAGCACTCTATAAGTGATCATCACAACTACCCTGGAAAGAAGAAGATAAAATTCACATTTTGCAAATGAGAAATTGATATTAAGGCGGATTATAAGTAACTTGTCCATGTTAAGTGGCTGGGGTTGTATGGGAACTCATTTTTTTAACTTCAAGTCCAGTTTTCTACTAAGTTACCAAATTTACCGCTATGTCTGGATTAGAAGAAATAAGAGATGAAATTGATGATCTAGAGAGGGCTAAGTGAAAGCAATTTATAACTGTTCTCAGAGGGCAATAAAACTATATATTCCCTTTGATCCAACAATATCACTGTTAAGTCTGTATTCTTAAGAGACCATAAAAAACAGAAAAAACTCACATGTATAAAACTTTTATAACTGACTTTGTGGTGGCAAAAAATTGGAAATTGAGGGGATGTCTATCAATTGAAGAAAGACTAAAGAAGTCGTCGTTGGAATAATAAATAAATAAATTTAAATTTTAAAAAATTGCTTAAGAAAACATGAGAAGGGGAGGCTAGCTGGCGTAGTGGATAAGCACCGGCCCTGAAGTCAGGAGTACCTGGGTTCAAATCCGGTCTCAGACATTTAATAATTACCGAGCTGTGTGGCCTCGGGCAAGCCACTTAACCCCGTTTGCCTTGTAAAAACCTAAAAACCAACAAAAAAAAAACCATGAGAAGGGAGCAGCTAGGTTGCACAGTACATAGAGCACCACCCCTGGAGTCAGGAGGACCTGTGTTCATATGCGACCTCAGACACATAATAATTACTTAGCTGTGTGACCTTGGGCAGGGCACTTAACCCCATTGCCTTAAATAAAAATTTTAAAAATAGAAAAAAAACAAAAAAAAAAGAGAAGCAGAAGTTTGTCTTAAACAGACAAGCACCCACTGTGTTCCTATTAAGTAGTTACTTATGTGCCTGTCACTAAGTTCTTGTGATACAGCTATTAAAATAAATTAGTCATTTCCCTCAAAAGATATGTAATCAAATGGGGAAAGGCTGCACACACACACATACACACACACACACACACACTCACACACAGAGGAGTGTGTGGGTGTGTGTGTATGGATATAGATATGCATATCTAGTATATGTATGGATTTATTTATAAATATATATATATAAATATATATATATGTATATATATATATATATGTATATATATATATACATATATATGTAAACTTTTCCTTCCTGTTCTTCATCCCTTTTAGAATATAGACCTGTTAGTGGCATTGCTAGGTTGAAAGGCAGTCATAATTTTATAGCCCTTTGACCATAGTTCCAAATTGCTCTACAGAGTTGTTGGATCTTAGCACAACTTAGCACAACTCCTCCAATACATTGATGTCTAATTTTCCTTTCATTTCCTCTAACATTTGTCATTTTCTTTCTGTCATAAAAGTCAATCCAATTGGATAAGGTAATACCTCAGAATGGTCCTAATGTAAATTTCTCCAATCAATAATGAGTTAGGACTTTTTCTTCACATGACCATAGATAATATTGATAACCCATCTGGAAACTGCTCATATAGTTTGATCATTTATCAACTGGAAATGGCTTTTATTTTTTATAAATTTGACTAAGTTCTCATTGTTTAAGAAATGAGGTCTTCATAAGAGAAACTTGTTTCAATATTTTCCCACAGTTAATATTGTTAGCTATATTTCTCTCCTTCCTATTGCCCCCATCCCTATTTATTCTATTCTATTCTACACTATCTGTCCTTTCATCTTCTCCCTCCTCAAAAGTGTTTTGCATCTGACAACCCCTTCCACAATCTTCTCCCTGTTCTATCACGTTCCCCACTTACTCCCATTCCTTTCCTCTCCTACTTTCCTCTAGGATAAGATAGATTTCTCTACCCAATTATGTATTTTATTCCTTCTCTGAGTCAGTTTCAATGAGACTAAGCTTCTTTAATTCCCCATAAATTTCCCCCTCTCTCACTTGACTGCAAATGCTTTTTCTTACCTCTTTTATGTGAGGAATGTGAACATACCCCATTCTTCCTCTCCCCCTTTCCCTTTCTCCCAGTACATTCTTCTCTCACCCATTAACTCCAACTTATTAATATGTTATTCCTTTATATTCAACTCCCTCCTGTGTTGTATCTATATATCCTCCTCCTGTCCTAATAAATGAGAAAGTTCAAATGCATTATTAGTATCTTCCTCCATGCAGGAATATAAGCAGTTACAACATCTTGAAGTCCTTATGATTTATCTTTCCTGTTTTTTTGTGCTTCACTTGAGTCTCATATTCGAAGATCAAATTTTCTATTCAAATCTTGAGTTTTCATCAGGAAAGTTTGAAAGTTCCCTTTTTAATTGAATGTTTACTTTTTCCCCTGAAATTGTATATTCAGTTTTGGGGGGTATATGATTCTTGTTTATAATCCAGGCTCTTTTACCTTCTAGAATATCATATTCTGAACCCTACAATCCCTTAGTGGAGAAGCTGCTAAATCTTGAGTTATCCTGCTTGTGACTCCACAATAACGGGATTGTTTCTCTCTGATTGCATGCAATATTTTCTCCTTGACCTGGGAGCTCTGAAATTTGGCTATAGTATTCCTGGCAGTTTTCATTTTAGGATCTCTTTCTGGAGGGGATTGGTTGCTTCTAGAATATCTAGACAGTTTTGATAATAAGGAAATAATAAATAATTTAATCATGTTTTCAGGTAATCCAACAATTTTTAAATTATCTCTCTTGGATCTATTTTCCAAACAGATATTTCTCATTCTATTTTAGTTCTTTCAGGTGGGTAGTTTGAAGGATGGGGGGTGGTGTTTTATTAGTGTTTGTTTTTTCACCAAGTCATCAGCTTCCCGTTGGTCACTGCTATGTTTTAAGGAATTATGTTTTTCACGTGTGCATTTGTATCTCCTTTTCCCATTTGACCAATTCTGTTTGTAAAGTGTTCTTTGCTTTATTGGCTTTTTGGACATCTTTTTCCATTTGGACCAGCCTGGTTTTTAAGGATGCTATTTTGTTTTTTGTGTCTCCTTCACTTTAACTATTAACTCAGTTTTCATGGCTTCCCACATCACTCTCATTTCTCTTCTGAAATTTTCCTCTACCTCCTTTACTTGATTTTTCAAAATCCTTTTTGAATTCTTTCATGACTTGAGACCAGTTCTTATTTTTCTTGGAGTCTTTGGATATAGAAACTTTCACTTTGTTATCTTCTTCTAATGATCTTCCTGATGATCATAGTAACTTTATGGTCAGATTTATTTTTCCTTCTGTTGTTTGCTCATTTCCCTAGCTATCACTTGTTTTTAACTCTTAGTTAAGGTGGGGTTCTGCTTCCAGGGTGGAGCATACATTGTCCCAAGATTTTTTGATTTTTTTTTTTGCAGCTTTTTTCAGAGTTACTTCTTGGGATCTGAAAGTTTTCAATTCTTCCAGGATCTTATGATATAAGGAGAGGTTTGTACCATCCTCCTGGCCTGTGCTCTGGTCTATGGGTGACTACAAGTATTTTTTTTCCGCTGAAACTGTGGGGAGGGTCCCTGTTCTTCTGTGGAAGCAAACCCTGTTGTACTTCTGCTTCTTTTCCTGGAATGGGAACCAAGAGTGTGACCCAAATCAGAGTATGGGCAAAGCAGCAGAGTCCTACCCCAATGATAATAAAGAGATCCCTTTAATCTCCTTTGACTGCCTTATTATCCATGAATTGAGAGCTCTGGAAGCAGATGCCACTGCTGGGCTCCCAAGGCCTGCTCCTGGTCTGTGCTGCTGAGGCTTGTGCTGAACTGTGCACTACTCTTGCCCCAATGTGACAGACTTTTCCTGCTAATCTTTTTTTCCCTTTTATTAAATATTTTATTTTAGTTTTAAAATCCCCCCCCCAATCTTACTTCCCTCCCCCCATCTCCCTACAGAAAGCAATTTGTCGGTCTTTACTTTGTTTCCGTGTTGTGCATTGATCCAGATTGAATGTGATGGGAATCATATCCTTAAGGAAGAAACACAAAAGTATAAGAGATAACAAGATTAGACAACAAGATATCTGGGTTTTTACTAAATTAAAGAGAAACTTTGTTCAAACTCCATGGCTCTTTATCTGGATACAGATGATATTCTCCATTGCAGACAGCCCAAAATTGTCCCTGCTTGTTGCACTGATGGAATGAGCAAGTCTATCAAGGTTGATAATCACCCCCATGTTGCTGTTACGGTGTACAGTGTTTTTCTGGTTCTGCTCATCTCACTCAGCCTCAGTTCATGCAAATGCATCCAGGCTTCCCTCCTGCTGATCTTCTAAATTGTCCTTGGCAATGTCTGAGCTGAGAGGTCTGGAACCCACCACTGCTGCCACTGACCCAGTCTCCCTGCAGTCTGTGCCTGGATTGCTAGGGGCCAGTTAGCTCAACCACAGTCATACTGCATTGTAATCTTCTCTTACCCTAGCACAACAGACCCTTCTCATCTATCTTCCAAGTTGCTTGGCCTGGAAAATTGTTTCCCTTATACATTTTGTGGGTTCTGCAACTAGAATTTGTTCAAAGACATTATTTAAAGGTATTTGGAATGGTCTCGGGGAGAGCTAGGATCAGTCCCTGTCTTTATTCTGTTATCTTGACTCTACCCTTTATGGCTTTCATTTTTATTATATTTCCTGAAAGCAGCAACCCCTCCTCATTCCTATACATTATTTCTGTTCACTACCTTTTCTTCCTTTCCCTTGATCTACTGCCTTTTCAAAAATTCCTCCCTTATCCATCTACCTATAGCTCTCCTCCCCATTGATCTACACAATCTTCTATATAGTCTCTTCTTGTAGTCCCTCACCCTCTAACTCAGTACCCTCTCTGTGCCCTCCTCTTATCTCTTACTGAAGTGAAATGGCTTTTATACTCTTCTGTCTATATACATACAAACACTAACATACACACACCACTTATACATATATATATATATATATGCATGTATGCATGCATGTATATATGTTGTTCCTTCTTTAACCGATTCCTATGAGACTAGGTTCCTAGAATTACCAGTTCTTTCCCTTCTAATTTCTCTGTTTCAATAATTCCTCTTTCACTTCATTTATATAATAACCTATTTTTTTGTCTTTTCCTATACTATTTTACTTTTTTTAAAGGTTTTTTGCAAGGAAATTGGGTTAAGTGGTTTGCCCAAGACTACACAGCTAGGTAATTATTAAGTGTCTGAGGCCATATTTGAACTCAGGTACTCCTGACTCCAGGGCTGGTGCTCTATCCACTGTGCCACCTAGCTGCCCCCTAGTATTTTACTGATCCTACTGAGCTCTACTCTATCCAATTATTAATTATCATCTAAAACATATGATTTACACATCCATGTATAGATAGTAAACAGTTTGTCTCTATTGAGTCCCTTGTAATTAGTCTCTGATGTTTATGTTATATTTATCTTGGCTCTTGTATGTCAAATGTTTTATTAAGTTTATGTTGTTTGGCAACAAAATCCTGAAAATCTGGCAATTCACTGGGTGTCCATATTTTTTTTTTCATTCAAGATTATGCTTAACTTGCTGGGACACAACTCAGTTCTTTTACTCTTTAATACGTTATGTTATACTTCTTGTGTAATTCTCATTGACTCCTCCATATTTGAATTGTTTTTTCTTTCGTTCTTAATATTTTCCCCTCACCCTGGGAGCTTTGGAATTTAGCTAAGATATTCCTGTCAGTTTTCCTCCTAGGATACCTTTTAGATGAATTTCTCTCTTGATCTAAAATTTCAGGACAATTTTCTTTAAAATATTCTTTTCTTGATTATAGCTTTCAGGTAATCTGATTATTCTTATATTTTTCACTTCTTGATCTGTTCTCCATATTGGTTATTTTCTTGCATTTTCTTTTATTTTTTTATCCATTACATTTTCTTTTATTATTTATTGGTCTCTTATAAGTTCATTGACTCTCTCTTGCCCAATTCTAATTTCTAGAGTCATTTTCTTTAAGATATTTTCCAGTTGTTTATTTTCACTTCATAATCTTTTTTTTCTTGGATTGTTCTTATTTGTCTTTTTATAGTTTTTCCTCATTCTGCCTTATTTTATTTTTAAGGTCTTTTTTGAGTTCTATGAATTCTTTTTGAGTAAGAAAGTAGTTGATGTTATTCTTTGAAGTAGGAGAGGCTGTTTTTGCTTCAGGATCTTTCTCTGAACCCAGTCTTCTCTATTGCCGTAGTAACTATGATTGGGTTTTTTTCCTCTGTCTACTCATTTAAAAAAATTTTTTTTAACTGATTGATGTCATATTTAGCTCCAGTTCTGGAGTGTGGGAGATTGGTACTTCTGTTCTCAGAATGTTTATCTAGGGCCCAACCTCTGTACTACTTTCCCCCTCCAAGTCACAACTAGGGTCATTCAGTACACTATGTTGGAAATGCTCTCATACCTTGAAAATCTCCCCAAGGGCTGTAACCCCTCCAACTTGGAACCAAAACCAATAAGCCAGCAGGGTCCCTGTGCCACTTCTGTACTCACCAGGTTTGTGCTGGTTCCTTCTTGTCTAGAATTACTTTGGCAGCACAGCTGGCTGTCATCCTACTCAATTTCTCAGGTACTCATACTTTCCGGAAGGTGAGAATTCATGTGGCTATCAGAGGCTACCTCCAAATTTGTTTGTCCCTAGCACTCATCTCTTGCTGTTTTAGGGAGCTAACCTGAAACACCTCACTCATTCCAACCTTTCACTATGGGTTCTTTCTTTAGATCTTTTCTAGTTGTCCCAAGAAAACCACTGTCCTGCTCCAACTCTAATTTATTTTTTGCCATTCTTTGAGATTCTTTTTTGTCTTATTTATAGTGAAGAGCTTGGAATTTTCTGACCTATTCCATCATCTTTCCAGAATCCTCTGGTTTCATAAGACTTGCCAGATGAGAAAAGTTGCCTTTGGAAGCCATTTCTTTCCTTTTGACAAGTCAAATTGCTAAGGCACTTTCTGGACCCTTTTGAATAATTTGTAGCAATTAATTTACTTTGGTTTAACATGTAGATGAAATTATTATAATCAGTAATGGTATCATTTCTGTTATCTATTTCACATTTGTGATAGTCTATATCTTCTGTGAATTAATTCTGATTATATTCTATCATTTTATTCTAATGAACCATACATTTCAATATATTTCATCCCATTCTCACCTTTTTTCACCTTTGTACAGAAGTCACCCATATTTATTGTGATGGTATAGTTTTTCCTGTCCTGTATCTGGTACAATTTACCACTTAAAGACAGAATTTGTAAACAGTCTTTTTACTAAAAATAATTCTAATAACCATAAGCAAAGACAATTTTCAATATGATCTTTAAAAAGTTCAAAGGATAGTAACAAATAACCACTGTAAAGAAGATTAAAGGGAGGTTCTTTGGGGGGGGCTCATGAGTTCCAATTCAAAGACACAAAAATGTCTTTTACACTCCTGTTTCTCCAAAGGCCTATAGTGGCGTAATGGGGGATTAATTATCATTTCCACAGTTCCTAGTCATTAAGATATGTCATCCATGCAAAATAACATTAAATATAAAAATAAAATTGTAGTATTGCAATTTGTCCCAAATTCATTCCAAGCTGAATGTCATTGAATAAGTTGTGAAAATTGACACAGTGATGCTGAGGATGATGATAACAATAATATAATAAAATTTTAAAATCCCACCATATGTGAGATGTGCTTATACTTAAACTGACAGTAGCCTCCAAAATTAATTTTGTGCCAATTTATTTAATATGCATTAGGACTGGTAAATTCCAGTTTGGTCAGAGTGTGGTTGTCAGTCTTAAAAAAAAGCTGAATAACTCAGGCAACCAGGATATACTACATAAGATATGCTATAACCAGATCATGCTACATAAGAGAAAGGTGAAAGAAATGGATAAGTTCAGTCTGGAGAAGAGAAAGGTCATAAGTTTTAAATATTTGTCACTTAGAAGAGGAATTAAATTTGTGTTAATTGACCCTAGAGCAAAAGGTGCCTATTACAAAGAGGTAAATTTAAACGAGATAAGGAAAAAATTGCAATTGTTAGAGGTCTTAAAGTTGGAATGCACAGGTGCTAAAGGATTGCCCTGCCAAGGTCTTCTGTAAAAGGCTAGATAACTACTTGTTTAATAGTTTGTGGACTAAAACCTTATTCCAGTATGGCTTGATGAATTTAGAGGCTTTTTCTGCGATTGAGATAACTATTCTGTGGTCTATCTTCCTTCAAGAGTCTCATTGTGAAATAGTACTTTGTAAAATAAAGCAAGAAAATTATTATTTTTTAAGTTTCCAGGAGTATATACTATTTACAAGATTTGTAATTGAATTGAATAAGCAAGAATTGAACAAGAACAGCCTATATATATTCTTACATTATAGACTTTCAGACCTCTAGTCCATTTAACTCATGTTTTAATCAAGTTGCTTTTTCTATCAGTTTATAGTGATTTCAGCTTTTAGAAGATTAGACTAGAATTTTCTATGGTACTTTCTAGCTATAAAATGTCTCTGAGAAGCCATTTGGAGTAGAATATGAAACTGTGCTTCTTAGACTTTCCAAGAGACTTTCCTAAAAAGGAAGCTGTTTTTTTTCCTGGTTCCTTATTCCATCTTCTCTGTGAACCGTTGGAAGTGTGTTTTGCTGCCAAATAGAGGAATAAACAAGTGATTAACAATTGATCTCTCTAAGAAGTCAAGAATATATATCTTTTCACTTTGCAACTGAATTGAAAATGATAACTTTTAAGGTATCACATAAAAGTGTTAAACTGATAGTAGCAGTAGTTATTGACATTAACCAGATAATTCGTTCTTAGATGAATGTTTTTCTTGATATTATAAAAACATAATAAATAATACTTTCTAGTGGTCCAGATATATTTCTCACCCACATCAAATTTATTTGAAATCTGACAAATGCGAGAAGCAGATTATGTTCATTCAAGCCATATATAAAAGAAACTGGGAGTAATTCACAATGAGAAGGCACTAAAATTAAGGGGGATCAGGAAATGCTTATTGTAGAGCAGGTACAGGAAATCTCCAGTCCACAGACTCTATTGGTCTGATGTTGCCAAGTCAACATTGATTTGAATTGAATTGAAATTGAATTGAATTGAATTGAAATTCAATAAATCTAGGAGCTTTTAGGGGTGAATTAATTAAATGTTTGACTAAATGTAACCCAGGAGTAATGTTATAAATATCCAAATGGACCTTGGCAGAAAAAAAGTTCCCCACCCCTCCTATAGAAGATAGCATTTTAGTGGGGACTTGAACGAAGTCAGGGAAACAAAGAGAGAGAAATGAAGAGGGAGACATTTCCAGGTATGGTTGATAGCCTGTGAAAATACCTAGAGATGGAAATCAACTATCTTGTGCAAACAACTGTGAAGAGGAGACAGATTATAGAGGCTCAAAATTTAAGAAAAGTGGAAGGGTAGGAAGGTGTCAGGTTACAAAGGCCTTTTAATGCCAAACAGTTTAATTCAATTAGTTTACTACTAACAAGCTACAAAGAAAAGGAGAGGGAAAAAAATCTGTTACTATAAGTACTTAGATGTTTAAAATGTATTTAAGCAGTTTTTGATAGAAATAGTGACTATTGAAACAGAATGCTGAGTCACTCAAACATTGACACCAAATGTTAGATTATTTTTTTTCTAGTTTCTTTACATTTAAAAGAGATCTGCTTTAGAAAACAGAATGAGACGGAATAGAACATGCTGTGGAGATAAAGTTACATGGAAATCAAATCAATGACTTTGTTTCTAATAACATCAGTACTTGAACTTTGCTTTTTTTAAAAGAGGTAAAATAAATATTTAATATTCACTCACTGGAATTAGTGGAATACAAATTTCATATTGAGATCATTCAAATGAATATTCTCTGTTCAAAAATTTTCTCAAAGTTTTCTGAGAAGGATTCAAGGGCCACTTTAAAACAAAAATAACTGTTTACTAGGAATTTTTGATTCCAGTTCTCCTTATTTCTTTATCAGAAAGTTACCCTGGTATATCTGCGTGAGTTAACTCTTGATTTACCCTTTGTGGAATCTCTGAGTGCCACTTAAAACAATAAGAATAAACCCTTCAAGACAGTTCATAGTCTAGAGATTTAATTAAAGAACATCTTTAACAAGTTCAGCATAATGAAATTTGACAATTTCCAAATCAACTCTCAAGGGAAAGAGTTAAGGAGAGATTGTTTTTCTTCTGTTAATATTACTTACATAAATCTCCATTATTCAGCATCTTTAAATACATTTGAATAAGTGCAGTTTACTAAGGAAATTAAGATGCTTGAGCTAGCTAACTGATTTTATCACTGTAACAATTATGCTATCCTTTTAATTCATAGTCCTACAGTCCTTATTTCACTAGAAAGACCAAATGAATGAATTTAAAGAACTTAGAATTGAATGTACTTTTGTTCAAAAGGAAAATATGTTTCATTCTCTTTTCTTTTACTCCTAGTGCTGATAGACTTGATTTGCTCTTTGGTAGGTGTTCAATAAATGTTTATTGATTGGTTTTCTCCTTGCCAAATTACATAGAGATGATAGTATGTACATTATTGTAATTGGCTTTAGATTAAACACAACTGCAAAAGAAATTCTCCGTTAGCAAGATTTTGGAATTATGTTCATTTTATCATAAGAATCTTGTTGTATTCATGTAAATTGGGGCAGGAAACATCATGTTGGGAATTAATATTTTTTCCTATCTATATTTTCCACATTTCCATTTCATCTGTGTACCTTCCTTAAAGAAGTTGAATCATTTATTTGTTTGTTCATTTATTTATTTATTTATGTATTTATTTGTTTGTTTATTTGTTTATTTATTTATTTAACTGAATATGGACTTATTTAAAATTTCTATTTGTGTTTTTCACAGGTATGATTATCATGAAGATGGGTTTTGTCAGCCCTACAGCGGCATAGCATGTGCAAGATTCATTGGAAACAGGACTATTTTTCTAGACTCCCTCCAGAAGCAAGGTGAAATTGAAAACCGAATTACAGGTAAGAATTATGTACATTAACAAAAGGGCAATAATCTCTTGGACTCAATCATGTAAGTGCAAACATTACTAGTCTTATTGCCCTTTATGCTTATCAATTTGTTGCCTTATTATCCTTATGCTAATGATGTGGCAAAGGAATCCCCACTTTTTCTTTTACAATTGAAAATTGAGATCTATGTTGTTTGTATTATGTTTAGGCAAGGTGGGTGGCAGGTAGTGAAGGTGTAAACATGATTGTGCAAGTGTTTCTTTAGTGCCCTAATTCCTAAAAATTTTGTTTACCAAATTTATCCTGTGCTGCTTTTTGGTCAGTACTATTTTCCATTGTTGCTTTTCTTGAAGTAGATCAAGTAGTACTGTTAGAGAAATAGTTGCTTTCCCTTTCATCCTCCAGGTCCAGAATCATATTTGTTTCATCAGTAAAATCGCTTGACATTTAATTAGACTCAATTCTACTTTCTTCTGCATTTATTGACTATTGTATGCCCTCTTAGCTATTTGGGCAAAAGATAAACAGGCTTAATTCTTAATATTTCAAGCTTCTTCATTAAATCAAGGAGTTTGGGTAGGCCTCTAAACCTAAACTTGTTCGAAACAGAATTCATAATACTTTATTAAATAACTCATTTTGAACTTTCATTTTCTTAACTTCCTTATAACTGTGAAAGGCATCATAGCAAGCTCCCCAATCTCATACATCTCTCATTTTAATTAATTTTGCCATTTCTACATTCACAATATTTCTTTCATAAACACACACACACACATACACACACACACACACACACACACACACACACACACACACACACACACACCCCTCCTTCTGTTCACTCATAGAAAGCCCTAATTCAGACAGTAATTTATCTTTCTCTAGGACTATTGAAAAGGTCTTCTGATTGTTCTTCTTGTCTTATGTCTTTCTCTACTCCAAATTATTCTTCATATAGCTGCCAAAATTATTTTCCTAAACTATTGCTCTGAATATGTTAGCTCTCTCTTTCCCTTCCCTTTCTAGCCTTCAATATTCCATTATCTCCAGGTAAAATATAAACCTTTTGGCACTTAAAGCTCTTTACGTTTCGGTGCCTTCCTACTTTTCAGTTCTTCTTATACTTGACTGCCTCCGAGCATTCCACAATCCAACCATAGTAACCTACGTGTAACTGCTCATATGTGACAATTCATCTCTCATTCCCTATGCATTTGCATTAACTATCCCATGTAACCTAGAATTAGTTTCCTCTCCACCCCATTTCTTAGAATCCTTGGATTCTTTCAAGATTTAGATGAAATGTCACATTCTTCAAGAGGAAATCTCTTCTAATCTCCATAGCTGCTAGAAACTTTCCCTCTAAGGTTGCTTTCCATCAGCTCTGTAACCTATATATTTATATGACATCTTATCAACTAGAAACTCTTTAAGAACAAGAATTGGTTTTGGATTTCTTTTTTCCTCAGTTCTTAGTGTTATACCTAAAATGTGATAATCACTTAGTTTAAAATTGACCTTTCATATATAATATTGGTAAAGAGTTTCTGACAAGAAAAAGATATAGAGGATCACCGAATATAAAATGGACACTTTTAATTATATAAAATTTAAAAGTATTTTGAATAAGTCTATTTAACAATCCAGTTAAAATCAGGAGGGGAAATAGTTGATTGCTAAAGACAACAGATTCCTCTAATAAAGGTCTCATCTTCAAGTTATAAAGACTTGACTCAAATATATAAGAATAAAAGATATTATCCAGTTCATAAATGGTCAAAGGACAAAAAGTTAGTTTTCTGACAAAGATGTCTAAACTATTAATAACCATATGAAAAAAATCACTAATAATTAGAGAAATGTATATTAAAATAACTCCAAGATTCTGTCTTACATCTATCGGATTGCCAAAGTGAATCAAAAAAAAAAAAGGAAAATAACAAATTCTGGAGTCAGGGAAACAGACATATATTGTTTTTTTTTAGGTTTTCGCAAGGCAAATGGGGTTAAGTGGCTTGCCCAAGGCCACACAGCTAGGTAATTATTAAGTATCTGAGGTCAGATTTGAACCCAGGTAATCCTGACTCCAGGGCTGGTGCTTTATCTACTACGCCACCTAGCTGCCCTGGACATATATTGTTGATAGAACTATGAAATGTTCCAGCCATATGACCCCAAAGTCATTAAATTGTATATACGCTTGGACCTAATAATACGACTACAAGGATTATACTCTAAATGATTTTTTAAAATAAAAGTACCCCTTTTTTAATAAAAGTTTATAACTGTTCTTTTGGTAGCAGTAAAGAACAGGAAACAAAGAGGGTCCTCATCTGGGGTAAGGCTGAATACATCATAGTTCATCAATATATAGAATATTATATTAGACAATAAAAATAATGTAATGGACATTCTTACAAAAATATTAGATATGCATGAACTGAAATGAAAAGACCCAAGAGAACAAGTAATAATAACAATACTGTAAACAAAACAATTTGAAAGATTTAAGAATTCTGATCCATGTACCAAGATTTCAGAGGACCAATATTGACCCACTTCTGACAAATGGATTTAAGGAACAGAATAATTTTTGGATATGATCAATAAAAAGGAATCTCTTTTGATGATTTTGCATTTTGTAAAGGTTTTGTCTATGTTTTGTTTTCAATTTTTTTATTTTACCTTTTTTAGTGAAAGATGTAAAAACAGAAATTATTAATTAAAAAAATAAAATTAAAAGGAGAAAAAGATAGTATTAATACTACACAGTAATTCAAAATTGTTTTGTTTGCACTTCCTTCCATGAACTTAACTCATTCTTCAAGAATAAGGTCATCTATACATCCCCTTCAGTAGTGTTAACTAACCCACCCCTGTCACTGTTTTCCCCTTAATTAATAAACTGGGAAAAGGAAAAAAAATCTTCTAACCAATAAAAAGTTAAGCAAAACAAATCCACAAAATATATTTCTTTCTGCATCTTAAGTACAACGTCTTTCTGGTGAAGAGGTAGATAATATGGTTCTTCTTAGTTCCTCCTGAGACACAATTGTTCAGTAATATCATCAGAGTTCTTGGATCTTAAGAAGTTGTTTTGCTTAACAATGTTCTTATTCTTGTATAAATTATTCTCCTAGTTATGCATATTTCACTCTGAATTAGTACATGCTATCCAGGATTCTATGTTATCATCTCTTTTGTCATCCCTTACAGCCATGGCACTAATATGCCATGACATTTACATACCATAACCAAATAAACCATTCTTTTAATTAATTTTAATTCCAATTAAATTGAATACTCACCTCACATTGAAGTTCTTTTCTTTGTTTTCTTTTGGGGATCCCCATTTGGGATCAGAAAATGCGTTTTGTTTGCAACTATTACCTCTATTATCCTCCCTGTGAACTTATCCTACTCTTTTTACACACGTTTCATATTGAGTTTCATCTGAAATCCAAACCTTATATTTATAATTCATCTTCTCATATACCCCATTTATAAGTAGCAAATTCTCCCTTCTTTTCTCTTTTTATACAGTAGTGTATTACTTTTGGGCTCCTTTCTCTTTCCCTTTTACAAGCTCTCTGAAGAGAACCCTGAGTGTAGGACAGTACTCAGCTTTGTAAGGTAAGTTTCTTGGTTGTAAGTCTGCATCTTTTGATTTTCATTACTGTTATTATATATAATGTTCTGCCAGTTCTGTTTACTTCATTTTTGCAACAATAGATATAAATATTACCAAATTTTTCTAAAACATCCATCTTCATCTTAGAGCAAGATAGTATTCCATCACAATCAAATACCACAACTTGTTCAGCTGTTCCCAAATTGATTGGTAACCCATCAGTTTCTAATTCTTATCAACCCAAAAGTGTAACCTTAAGTATTTGTTGTAAATATGTGTCATTTACCTTTGATCTCTTTGAGATATAGAGCTAGTACACATATGACTGGGTCCAAGAATATATGCCAAATTTTATAGTCCTTTGAATAGAATTCCAAATTGTTCTTCAGAATGGTTGGAGACTCTACCAACAGTGCATTCATGTACCTTTATTTCCACATCCCCTCCAGCATTTATCATGTTCCTATTCTGTCATATTAGTGAATCTGATAGATATGAGGTGCTACCTCAGAGTATATCTAATATGCATTTCTCTAATCTTTAACAATATTTGGCTTTTTCCTTCTTTCTAACCTTGACTGCAAAGGTTTTGTTGTTACAAAATTTTATATAATCAAAATTATCTATTATACTTCTCTTAATCCTTTATGTCTCTTGTTTGGTCATAAACTCTTCCATTATGCATATATCTAACAGAGAAAAATTTCTATGCTTCCGTAATTTGCTTATAATATCATTTTTATGTCTGAATTATGTATACATTTTGATCTTAACTTGGTTTATGATGTGAGATGTTTGACTGTACTAAGTTATTCTCAGACTATTTTGCTGTTTTCCCAGCACTTTTTGTCAAATAGTAAATTCTTGCCCTAAAAGTCTAAGTCCTTGAGTTATAAAACACAATTGTAGTCAATTACTGCTATAATATTTTGGATTATATTTCCTACTGTGTATACCAATGATCTATCCTCTCAGTTTTCTTAGTCAATACCAAATTGTTTTGATGATTACTGCTTTGTATATATTAGATACTATTAGACTTTCTTCCTTCAGTTTTTTTTCATTCTTTACTCCCTTGCTATCCTTGAACTTTGTTCTTCCAGGTAAATTTTGTTGTTTTTTTCTAGATATATGAAATAATTTTTGATACTTTGATTGTATCTGAAAATTAATTAGAATTTTCCTTTTATTATTGACTTGACAATACCTGAAATCAATATTGTTTTTTAAAAACGTTTTTGTCATCCAAATGCACATGTATATTTTTAAGTTACAAAATTTCCTTCCACCCTCCCTTTTCACCCACCCCTCCTCTCAGTGGTGAACAATCAGGTTAGCATTGCATATACATATTTTTGATAAACATATTTACAAATTAATCATTTTTGGTATGAGGAATTAGGATTAAGATATATATATATATATATATATATATATATATATATATATCTGTGTGTGTGTGTGTGTGATACTTTTTTTGAAGTGTTCATCAGATTTGGAAGGGTTGTTTTGGGGGGGTTTTGGGGACTTTTGTTTTGTTTCAGTGGAGATAACATTGTTCATAGCTAGTCTAACATGTTTGTCCTAGCTCTCTGAAAAACTGAGAGGAGCTGCTTCCTGATGATCAAGGTTGATCATCTCAAAATGTTGTTGTTAATGTGTCCATTGTTCTCTTGATTCTGCTCCCTTCATTCAGCATCAGATCCTGTAACTCATTCCATGCTTCTCTAGAGTTTGACCATTTATGGTTTTTTATAAAACAATAATATTCCATAGTATTCATTTACCAGAACTTGTTTAGCCATTCCGCAATTGATGGGCATCCCCACAATTTCCAATTTTTTGCCACTATATAAAGAGCTGCTATGAATGTTTTGGGACTTTTTCTAATCTTTATGATTTCTTCTGTATTCAGTCCTAGAATTGAAATTGCTAGGTGAAAGGGAATAAACATTTTTTATTGCTCTTTGGGCATGGTTTCATATTGCTTTCTAGCTTTCCAGAATGGTGGATCTGTTCACAACTCTACCAGCAATGCATTAATGTCCCTATCCTCCCATAATCTCTTCAACATTGATCATTTTCCTATTCTACCTAAATTAAACTACTTATTTAGTGCCTTTCCAATCAAACTTCCAAAAATTACTTTAACGAGCTAGAAAAATTGTAATTGGGAAATGGCAGAACAAACTGTAGAACATGCATTTTATAGAACACTATTGTTCTATTAGAAACCAAGAGGGATGGGATTTCAGAGACATCTGGAAAGACTTAGGTGAACTGATGTTGAGCAAGGTGAGCAGAACCTGAAGAACATTGTACATCCTAACAGCAACATGGGGATGATGAACTTAATGGACTTGTTCATTCCATCAGAGCAATAATAAGGGACAATTTTAGAGATCCTGCATTGGAAAATATCACTTGTATCCAGAGTAAGAATTGTGGAGTTTAAAGAAAGTCCAAAGTCTATTAACTTCAATATTTTTTTAAAGTGTCTTATGGGGAGTGGCTAGGTGGCACAGTGGATAAAGCATTGGCCCTGGAGTCAGGTGTACCTGAGTTCAAATTCAGTGTTAGATACTTAATAATTACCTAGCTGTGTGGCCTTGGGCAAGCCACTTAACCCCAGTGCATTGCAGAAACCTAAACAAAAGGATCTCATGTACAATATAATTTTGCTATATCTAATATTTTCTCCTCAAGATTATGATTTCTTTCTCAACATTCAGTTTTGATCAATGCATAATATGGAAACAAATTAAAGATTATCAGACTGCCTTTTGTGGGGGAAGGAGGGAAGAGAGGGTGGGAGAAAATTATAATATTCAAAACTTCACATAAAATGATAGATAGAAACTACTATTGTATATAATTGAAAAATTAATAAAATATTTTGAAAAAGAATAGAAAAAATACATTGATCATTTTCCCTTTTCTCATATTGGCCATATTGTTGCTTTAATTTATATTTCTCTAATCAATAATGATTTGGAGCATTTTTTCATGTGAATATAAATAGCTTTAATTTCTTCTTTTGAAAACTGTCTATTCATATCCTCTGACCATTTATCAATTAGGGAATGACAGGATAATCTTATAAATTTGATGCAAATTTCTATATATTTTAGAAATGAGACCTTTATCAGACATATTAGTTATAAAGATTGTTTCCCAACTTTCTGCTTTCCCTCTAACTTTGTTAGCATTGTTTTTATTAGTACAAAAACTTCTAAATTTTATATAGTAAAAATCATCCATTTTGCAATTTATAATGTACTTTAATTCTTGTTTAGCCATAACTTTATTCCCTTTCCATAGATCTGATAATTTCTTTAGATAGAGTATAAATGTATCTATGTTGTCACCCTTTATGTATAATTCCTGTACCCATTTTGACCTTGTTTTTGTATTGGGTGTGAGATGTGGGTTGTGTATAGTTTTTGCAATACTATTTTCCAGTTTTTTTCCAACAATTTTTGTCATATAATGAGTTCTTATATCAGAAGTTAATGTCTTTGGGTTTGTCAAACAGTAGATTGCTGTAGTCCTTTACTGTGTTTTTTTTAATTTATCCTAATCCACTAATCTGTCACTCTATTTTTTAACCAGTACTAGACAGTTTTGATGACTGCTGTGTTACAGTGTAGTTTTAGATGTGGTAGAGCTAGACTACCTTCCTTTACATTTTTTTTTCATCTGTTTCCTTGCTATTCTTGACCTTTTGTTGCTCCAGATGAATATGGTAGTATTTATACTAGCTTGTTAAAATAATTATTTGGTAGTTTGATTGGTATGGCACTGAATAAGTAATGTAATTTAGGAAGAATTGTCATTTTTATTATATAAGTTTGACCTAACCATGAGCAATTGACATTTTTTGGGTGAGACCTTATTTGGGTGAGAAGTGCTTCCCAAGTAGATTCCCAAGTATTTAGTTTTGTCCATAGTCACTTTAAATGGAATTTCTCTTTCTATCTCTTGCTCTTGGGCCTTGTTGTTCATATATAGAAACGCTATGTGAGTTAATTTTATATCCTGTAGTTTGCTGTATTTGTTAATTGTTTCAAAGAGTTTTTTAGATGATTTTCTTGGGTTCTCTAAGTATACTATCAAATCATCTGCAAAGACTGAATGCTTTGCTAACTCAATGCCTAATTCTGATTCCTTCAATTTCTTTTTCCTTCCCTTATTGCCACAACTAGCATTTCTAATACTTTATTGAATAGTAATGGTGATATGGCCATCCTTGTTTCACCCTGGATTTTATTGGCAATGCTCCGAATTAATTCCCATTGCAATATTTGTTGATGGTTTTAGATAGATATATTTTAAGGAAAACTCCATTTATTCCTAAACTTTCTAGTATTTTAATAGGAATGATGTGTTTTTTGAAAGGCTTTTTCAGCATCTATTGACATAATCATATGATTTCTATAGGTTTTGCTACTGATATGTTCAATTATGTTGAATATTTTCCTAATATCAAACCATCCTTGCCTACTGGTATCATGGTGTATTATCTACCCTGATAAATAACTTCTGTTGTCTCATTGCTAAAAGACTAAAAAATTTTGCATCAATATTCATTATGGAGATTGGTCTTAAATATTATTTGTCTTTTTTGGTTCTTCCTGGTTTACGTATCAGCATCATGTTTGTGTCATACTAGGAGTTTGGCAGAACTATTTTTTAAAATAGTTTATGTAGAATAGGAATTAATTGTTCCTTAAATGTTTGGTAGAATGCACTTGTAAATCCATCTGGACCTGGAGACATTTTCTTGAGAGTTTATTGATAGTTTCTTCAATTTTTTTTTTCTGAAATGGGGTTATTTAGAAAATTTATTTCCAGGTAGTTTGTATTTATGTAAATATTCATCCACTTCACTTAGGTTATCCAATTTATTGACATGAAGTTTGGCAAAGTATCTCTGAGTTATCTCTTTTAATTTCCACTTCGTTGGTGGTTAACTCACCCTTTTCATTTTTTTGTGTTTGCCCTCCTATATCACTCCCTCCCCTTTCTTTTCCCTTTCCCTTTTTCACTTTTCTCTTGCCTTCCTTTTGTTAGTACCCCTTTTCCCCTCCCCCTTCCTTTCTCCATCCCCCCTCCCCTTTTCCCTCTTTTAATACTTGAAAGGTTAGATGTTTTTAGGTTAACTTTGTGTAAACTGACTTTAAGCCAAGTCTGATGAGAAGAAGATTCAGGTGTTTCTCATCTCCTCCCTTCTTCCCCTCTATTACCATAGGTGTTTTGTACTTCTTAGTGTAATGAGATTTACCCCATTCAATCACCTCCCTCCTCCCATCTCCTTCCTGTCCCCCTTTTTAAGGAGGTAGTGTTTTAAAAATCATTCTATCTGAGTCCTAGAAAATTCTGAGTATCCATCACTTCTAGCTAAGTACATTCTATCTAATAGAGTTAAAATTCTTGAGAGTTATTACAGTCTTCTCCCTAGTGGGGTAAAAGCCAGTTAAATCTCATTAGATAGTACCAGTCTCATGGTCATGAATGTCCATCACTTCTGGTTATGTATATTCTCTCTGTTTGAGTTACAATTCTCAAGATTTATGAAAATCTTTTCCCCCCATGCTGGGATATAGCCAGTTTCAACTTGTTGGATAGCAGTTATTTTTCTTTTACCCACCCCCCCCATTTTTTACCTTTTCTTGTGTCTCTTGAACCTCTTGTTAGGTGTCCAAATTTTCTTTTTAGCTCTGGACTTTTCATCAGGAATTTTTGGAATTCTTCCATTTCGTTTAATGTCCATCATTTTCCCTGGAAGAGAAGGCTGGTCTTCATTCCAAGCTCCCTTGCTCTTCGAAATGCCTTGTTCCAGGCCCTTCAATCCCTTAATGTTGATGCAGACAGGTCCTGTGTAATCCTTACTGTGGCTACTTGATATTTAAATTGTTTCTTTCTGGCTGCTTGCAGGATTTTCTCTTTTATCTGATAGTGCTGGAATTAGGCCACAACATTCCTTGGTGCTTTCATTTTAGGATATTTTTCTGGAGGGGATCCATGTATTCTTTCTTTTTGTCTTTTTTTTTTTTTATAAATTTTATTAAAGATATTATTTGAGTTTTACAGTTTTACCCCAATCTTGCTTCCCTCCCCCCACCCCCACCCCAAAGATAGCACTCTGTCAGTCTTTACTTTGTTTCCATGTTGTACCTCAATCCAAATTGGGTGTGATGAGAGAGAAATCATATCCTTAAAGAGAACAGAATTTTCGGAGGCAACCAGATCAAACCATAAGACATCTGGATTTTTTTCCGAATTAAATGGAATAGTCCTTGTACTTTTTTCAAACTCCACAGCTCCTTATCTGGATACAGATGGTACTCTCCTTTGCAGACAGCCAAAAATTGTTCCCAATTGTTGTGCTGATGGAATGAGCAAGTCCTTCAAGGTTGAACATCACCCCCATGTTGCTGTTAGGGTGTACAGTGTTTTTCTGGTTCTGTTCATCTCATTCAGCATCAGTTCATGCAAATCCCTCCAGGTTTCCCTGAAATCCCATCCCTCCTGGTTTCTAATAGAACAGTAGTGTTCCATGACATACATATACAACAGTTTGCTAAACCATTCCCCAATTGAAGGACATTTACTGGATTTCCAATTGCTTGCCACCACAAACAGGGCTGCTATAAATATTTTTGTACAAGTAATGTTTTTACCCTTTTCCCTCATCTCTTCAGGGTATATACCCAGTAGTGGTATTGCTGGATCAAAGGGTATGCACATTTTTGTTGAACTTTGGGCATAGTTCCAAATAGCTCTCCAGAAGGGTTGGATGAGTTCACAGCTCCACCAACAGTGTAATAGTGTCCCAGATTTCCCACATCCCTTCCAACAATGATCATTATCCTTCCTGGTCATACTGGTCAATCTGAGAGTTTTGCATTTCTCTAATAATTAATGATTTAGAGCATTTGTTCATATGGCTCTGGATTGCTTTGATCTCCTCATCTGTAAATTGCCTTTGCATACCCTTTTACCATTTGTCAATTGGGGAATGGCTTTTTGTTGTAAAAATATGACTCAGTTTTCTGTATATTTTAGAAATGAGTCCTTTGTCAGAATCATTAGTTGTAAAGATTGTTTCCCAATTTACTACATTTCTTTTGATCTTGATTACATTTGTTTTATCTGTGCAAAAGCTTTTTAATTTAATGTAATCGAAATCATCTAATTGGTTTTCAGTGATGTTCTCCAACTCTTCCCTAGTCATAAACTGTTCCCCTTTCCATAGATTTGACAGGTAGACTAGTCCTTGATCTTCTAATTTGTTTATAGTATTGTTTTTTATGTATATGTCCTGTAACCATTTGGATCTTATCTTCGTAAAGGGTGTGAGGTGTTGGTCTAATTTAAGTTTCTTCCATACTAACTTCCAATTATCCCAGCAGTTTTTATCAAAGAGGGAGTTTTTATCCCAGTGGCCTGACTCTTTGGGTTTATCACACAGCAGATTACTATAATCCTCTCCTGCTTTTACACCTATTCTATTCCAGTGGTCCAACACTCTATTTCTTAGCCAATACCAAACAGTTTTGATGACTGATGCTTTATAATATAATTTTAGATCGGGTAGTGCTAAGCCAACTTCATTTGCTCTTTTTTTTTCATTAAGCTCCTGGCAATTCTTGACTTTTTATTTCTCCATATGAGTTTACTTACAATTTTTTCTAGCTCATTAAAGTAATGTTTTTTGGAATTTTGATTGGTAGGGCACTAAACAGATAGTTTAGTTGTGGTAGAATTGTCATTTTTATTATATTAGCTCTACCTATCCATGAGATCTTGTTCCAGCCCCTTCAATCCCTTAATGTTGATGCAGCCAGGTCCTGTGTAATCCTTACTGTGGCTCCTTGATATTTAAATTGTTTCTTTCTGGCTGTTTGCAGGATTTTCTCTTTTATCTGATAGTTTGGGAATTTGGCCACAACATTCCTTGTTGTTTTCATTTTAGGATCTTTTTCTGGAGGGGATCAATGTATTCTTTCAGTAACTACTTTGCCCTCTAGTTCCATGATATCGGGGCAGATTTCCATCACTATATCCTGTAATATTAAGTCCAGGCTTTTTTTCTCTTCAGTGTTTTCCTGAAGTCTAATAATTCTCAGATTGCCCCTCCTCGACCTATTCTCAAGGTCAGTGGTTTTGTTGATGAGGTATTATACATTTTCTTCTATTTTTTCCTGTTTTTTGATTTTGTTTAACAGCCTCTTGCTGTCTTATGAAGTCATTAGTTTCTGTAGACTCCATTCTTTTTTGGGGGGAGTAGTTTTCTTCATTAACGTTTTGCAGCTCCTTTTCCCATTGGTCAATTCTACTTTTGAAAGAGCTTTCCATTTGACCAGTTGAGGTTTTGAGAGAATTATTCTCATTTTGCATTTGCCCAATTGAGAAGATGAGAGAATTATCCTCATTTTGTATTTGTCCAATTGATGATCAGAGAGATTTATTCTCATTTTGTATCTGTCCAATTGTATTTTCTAAGGATTTGTTTTCTTGTTGCAATGTATTAATTGTCTCTCCTAAATTTTCTAGTTGATTTTTCTTTTGCAAGGCAAATGGGGTTAAGTGGATTGCCCAAGGCCATACAGCTAGGTAATTATTAAGTGTCTGAGACAGGATTTGAACCCAGGTACTCCTGACTCCAAGGCTGGTGCTTTATCCACTACGCGATCTAGCCACCCCCTCCAGTTGATTTTTAAACTCTTTCCTTATTTCTTCAAGGAAGTCTTTATGTACTGAAGACTACATCATCCTCAGAGGTTCTAGGTCTCTCTGAGTTAGGGTCTTTACCTTCCTCGAATTTTTCTATGGATCCACCTTTCACTGACCTTTCTTCATTTTGCTAAGACCTTGTGTTGGGGAGGGGCTGGTTCACAGCAGTTTGGTGTTGGGATTACTAAAGGCTTTATTCACTGGGTGCAATTTCTCTGGCTGGCCAGTAGGAGGTGCTGATTGCTTCCTCAGGAGTGTCTGTGACCTTGATTGAGGCCTTCTCCTTTAGCTTGAAGGGAGGGGTTAAAGCTATTGAATCCTTTTGCCTTCAATCAATGGTGGGCTTTACCCTGGGTTGAGGTCATCCCTCTCCCTATTGTCAGCTAGGCTGGTTGTTCTGGGAAGAGGCCTCTGCCAATGGAGGCGTGTGCTCAGAGTTCCTCAGACCAGAGCCCAGGGATGGTGTTTACAGCTCTTCTGCACCAACACTCTCCCCCCAGCCCTGTCAGGAAGCTCCAGAGGGTGAGTGCCAACACCAGTGCCTCTGCTCCCTGGTTGACTTTAGCTCCACTGCTGATCCAGCAGGTCCATCTCTCAGGCCCTCAGACTCCCTGTTTCCAATTCAGCTGCTAATCTGGTTGATCTGGGGTTGAGCTGCCCTCTGAGCCCAGATTCACCAGCCTGGACTTGCCCAAGGCTGCTGCTGAAGACAAATACTGATGTAGATGTTCGTTCTTCTGACTTTTCTTTCTGGGTTTTGTGGGTCAGATTTCTGTTAAGAAGTTTGTTGCATATGATAGATGGGGAAAGATCAGGAGACTTTATAAGTGTGCCTGTCTTATCTCTGCCATCTTGACTGTAATTCCAGCCCTTTTCCTTTTTGATACTGATAATTAGGTGATCTTCTTTCTCTTTTCTAATCAGATTTACCAAAGACTTGTCAATTTAATTGACTTTCTCATAAAACCAATTGTGTTTTATTTATAGATCAATATTATTCATCTCACCCTTGATTTTCAGAATTTCCAATTTGGTATTTAATTGGGGATATTTAATTTGTTCTTTTTTCTAGCTTTTTTTAGTTGCATACTCAATTCATTGATCTCCTCTTTCTCAATTTTATTCATATAGGCATTTAGAGATATAAAGTTTCCCCTCAAAACTGCATCCCATAAATTTGGTATGATGTCTTATTGATATCAGTTTGTTGCATATAATTATTTCTATTATTTGCTGTTTGATCTACCCATTATTTAAGATAAAATTATTTAATTTCCTTTTTTTAAATTTTTTTTTATTTATTTAAGACAATGGGGTTAAGAGTGACTTGCCCAAGGTAGCTAGGCAATTTTTAAGTGTCTGAGGTCAGATTTCAAGTCAGGTCCGCCTGACTCTAGGATCAGTGCTCTGTTTACTTCACCACCTAGCTGTCCCTGTTAAAGAAGATGAGTCTTTTTGTTTTTTTTTTTTGCAAGGCAATTGGATTTAGTGACTTGCCCAAGGTCACACAGCTAGGTAATTATTAAGTGTCTGAGACTGGATTTGAATTCTCGTCATTCCAAATCCAGGACCAATATTCTATCTACTGTATCACCTAGCTGCCCTAGGTAATTGGCTTTTCCTCTAGTTTTGGATGCTACACACTAGGTGCACACATGTTTAGTAATTATACAGCTTCATCACCGATGGTGCCTTTTAATAAGATATAGTTTCCTTCCTTGTCCCTTTTAATGAGATTGAATTTTTTTTTTTTTTAGTTTTTGCTAGGCAGTGGGGTTAAGTGACTTGCTCAAAGCTACACAGCTAGGTAATTACTAAGTATCTTTGAAAACTTTAACTTTGAATTCAGGTACTCCTGACTCCAGTGCCGGTGCTGTATCCACTGCGCCACCTAGCTGCCTGAGATCAATTTTTGCTTTTACTTTATCTGAGATCAGGATCACTACCCCTGATTTTTTTACTTCAGCTGAGGCATTATATATTTTTCTCCAACATTTTACCTTTACACTGAATATATCTTTTTGTTTCAAAAGTGTTTCTTGCAAACAACATATTAGAGGATTCTGGTTTTTAATCCATTTTGCTACCCACTCCAATTTCATAGGACAGTTCATGTAATTCACATTTACAGTTGAGATTACTAATCTATATTTCTCTCTGTGCTATCTTTCTCTATTTATATTTTTCTCTTTCCTTTCCTTTTATTCCTCCTCAACAAAGTTTTACTACCTTTTTCCTCCCTGCAGCAATTAATATTTCTTCAGCTATTTAGATCTGAATTTACGTGAAAAGTGTTTTGTGTACATAGAACTCCTGGATGTCTCTTGGCAGGTAGACTACTGTTTACACTATGAAGTTATTTCAAATGGAATTTCTCTATCTCTTCATCCTGGATTTTGTTGGTGATGTATAGAAATATTGGTGATTATATGGATTTATTTTATATCCTATAAGTTTGTTAAATTTGTTGATTGTTTTGACTAGTTTTTTGATTGGTCTCTGCATTCTCTAAACTACCATAATATGTTATGCAAGCAGTGATAGTTTTGTTTCCTTGCTGTCTATTTTTATTTCATAAATTCATTTTTCTTGTCTTATTGCTAGAGCTAGCATTTCTAGTACAATACTGAATAATAATGGTAATAATTGACATCCTTCCTTCACTCCTGATCTGATTATTATCCATATATATATATATATATGTATATAAAAGTATATACATACATAAGTAACATCTATATGTTACTATATGCAAAAATATAGATGTTACTTATTTTAGGAAAGGTTCCATTTTTTCCTTCTTATTTTAACATTTTTAATAGGAATGGATGTTGTATTTTTGTCAAAAATTTTTTCCACCTCAATATATATATAATCATTCTTTTTGTTGCTATTCTTATAGAAGCAATTAATTATGCTCATAGTTTTCTTAATATAGAATAAGCCTTACATTCACAGTTTACTAACATTGTGACATTTTGCTTTGGTCTCCATGCAGATATTTTATTGAAAATGTTTACATCAACATTCATTAGGGAGAGAACTAAATGAACAAGAGTATTCAGAAAAACTCTAAGAATTTGTAATTGGGGGAATGCCTATTATCAAGGGAATTGCAGAACAAGTTATAGTATATAGTATAGTATATTATTAGGATGAATACTATTGTGCTATAAGAAATGATGAGCACAATAGTTTCAGAAAACCTGAACAGTCATACATGATCTAATGTAAAATTAAATGAGCAGAACCAGGAGAACACATAATGACAAGAGCAATGAAGTACAATGATATAGCATTCAAATTCTTCAAGACGTTAACTGAGATACAGGTATTTTAAACTACAGAAGAAATAATTTTGTTATATTAAAATTGAAAGCATTGCAAACAGGATTGGAAGAACAGCAGAATCCTGGAAAACAATCTTTTACAAAAGTCTCTGATAAAGGTCTTATTTCTGAAATATATAGAGAACTGAGTTAAATTATAAGAATAGAAGGCATTTTTCAATTGATAATTGATCAAAAGATATGAACAGGCCATTCTCAGATGAAGATATCAAAAGTATCTATACCCACATGAAGAAGAGATCCAAATCAGTTTTGATTACTTGGCAAAATACAAAAAGGATGATGATAAATGTTGGGGAGGATGTTGGAAACTGGGGACATTAATGCACTGCTAGTGGAGTTGAGAACTGATCCAACCACTCTGAAGTGCAATGTGAAACTATGGTCACAAGGCAATCAAATTGTGCCTATTCTTTTATCCAGCAATACAACTACTAGTTCTATATTCCAAAGAGATCATAAAAATGGGGAAAGGAGTTACATGTGCAAAAATATTGATAGGAGGCTTTTCAAGTTGTCAAAATGTTGAAAATTGAGGGGATGCCCTCCATTTGGGTATGACTGAACAATTTGTGATGAATATAATGGACTACGATTGGGTAATAAGAAATGATGAACAAGTACATTTCAGAAAAACCTGGAAAAAGTTTTATGAACTGATGCAAAGTGAAATGATCAGAATTAGGTGAACATTGTATACAGTAACAGCAACATTCTTCTCAGCAACATAATGATCCTTACAAGTATAAAGGACTCATGAAGGTAAACACGATCCACATTCAGATAAAGAAATAATGGACTCTAAATATAGATTAAGCATATTTTTTCACTTTATTCTTTTTCTTTTTTTTTTTCTTTTGATCTTTTTGAAAACTTTAACTAATAAGGAAATATGTTTTACATGATAGTACATGTATTACATATCAAATTACTTATAATTTTTAGAAAAGGAGAAGGGAAGAAGAGAGAAAATATTTGAAACTTGTAATCTTGTAAAAGTGAATGCTAAAAATTGTCTTGGCCTATAATTGGGGAAAAATAAAATACCATTAAAAAAATCTCCAAAAGTTCTTTGGAGGGGAATGTTGGGTGAACTTCATTTTAATGCTCCCTATATGCTGTTTCTTTACCTACATTATCACTCAATTGCTAATATCCTTTTTCATTGACTTCATTAGTTTTCTTTTTTTTTTGTTAAGTTCTGAAACTGGAAAAATCACTGTAGTTTCTGACTGGACTTTTTAAACCAGCTTTTTGCTACCATATACATGAGGAAGATAATTTGTTTCTGTTCAGACAGTCATCTTGGTTGGAATTCCCCTATACTTTTTTATCAGAATCTACCTATAGCATGAATTTCTTTAGTAAATATCACTCAATTAATTTTCTTAAAACCAGATGTGGCTGGGTGGCTTAGTGGATAAAGCAGCAGTCCTGGAGTCAGGAGTACCTGGGATCAAATCCGGTCTCAGACACTAAAGAATTACCTAGCTGTGTGGCCTTGGGCAAGCCACTTAACCCCATTTGCCTTGCAAAAAAATATTGCATCTTTTTTCAATAAGTATGAAGTATCTAATGTATGCCAGGCAATAAAGTAAATGGTGAGTATACAAAGAAAAACAAAAGAGAGACAGGGGAGAGACTAGCATAAAGAGGAATAGGAAAAGGTTTCTTGTAAAAGACGAGGGTTTAAAAAAGACTTAAAGCAAGCCAGGGATGTCATAAGGCAAAAGAGAAGAGAGAGAACATTCCAGGCATGAGGGAATATACAGTGAAAATGTGTAGAATCTACTAGAAGTCTTGTATGAGGGGAACAGCAAGGAGGCCAGTATAACTGGATCAAAGAATTTGGGGAATAAGGTATAAAAAGACTAGAAAAATGAGAGTTCAGGCTTGGAACACCAGAGAATTTTGTATTTGATCTGAAGTGATAGGGAGTCTCTTGAGTTCGTTGAATGGAATCTGGGAGGTGACATCAGACCTCTACTTTAAAAAAAATTAATTTGGTAGGAAGATATATTGGAGTAGACGTTTGAGGCTAGGGAAGATTCATTCCAATGATACCAGCATGAGATAATAAGACCTTGTTCTAGGGTGGTGAGAGAAAGGGGGCATATATGAGATATTATGAAGAGAAAATGAATAGGCAAGTACAGTTAGAACAAGCTGAATGCTGTCTACAGAGCATTCAGTTTGATATGTCCAATAGACCATTGGAGATTCAGGTCTGGAAGTTAGAAAAGAAGTGAGGACTTAAATGAGTAAAGAGAAATGAAAGCATTGTTGGCGAATACTTTAACTCTGATCTATCTTGTAACTGTCCAAGAATTTCATCCCTAGCAGCACAATACGAAAGCCCCCAGCCATCCCTCTTAAATATGGTCCCAAATCTGAAAACCAACAAAATAGAACTGGGTTACTATTCCTTTATTCCTAGTTGGAATATCTAGATGCCTTGGATCTGCTTTGAATACTCTTGATTTTTTTCAAAGTAAACATTTTGGGCCCCACGAAATACTCAAAATTAAGATCATTGAGGGGCCACTGAGAGTCAGGGACTGGGACAGGTAGTGAGTTGCTTCAAAGCAAATCACCAATACAACTATGAGCTTTTTAACTGCAACAATTTTAATATGCTATGGAAGCTGAAATTAGTGTGACTACTGACACCAGACTTACCCTCCAATGGATCCTCATTACAGGATTTAAACTGTATTTAAACTGTATTCATTTTCAATTGCATGACTTCAAAAGAGTCCTGTATTGTATTTTTGTTTCCAGATTGGAAACCAAAGCTGCAGCCTTGAAGACACTCAGATACAATTATATTTCCAACCATAAACCATGTCAGCTAGTTATCTGGCAGCAATATTTGCAGATTCTGCTGGACTGCTTCTGGAAAACCTGTCTTTGGGTTCTGGGGGGAGTATGAGCAGCATATACCATCAAGTGATAGATTAGCTTTGCCTTACTGGCTAAAGCTTGTTGCCAAATATTTGTGTATGATGATTAGACCATGAAGAGACTGATTAACTAGGTCAAGGTCTCCCACTGTCCAGACAAACCCCAGAAATCCTTGTCCCCCATACTTAAAGATCACTGAGTTAAGATGGTTCTGGTAGAGGCAGTGAGAAGGAGGTCTTTGCACAACATTCCCCTCACTTTAGTCAACATACTGTGCATGTCATGTCATCATTCACTTGTTGTCATGGTTTTCTTTGCTTACAAAGGATCATAATCAATCAGTAAAGAAAAAGAAGAGAAAAAAGTAATAGAACCTTAGCGGAGTTAATCAGAGTTATTATTAGGTGTGACCTGGATGAAGAGCCAGGAAAGGAGACTGAGAAAGAGAACAGTCAGACAAGTAGGGAGAGAACCAGGATAGAGTGTAATGGAAACCTTGAAAGAAGAGAATATCAAGATGGGGATGATGACCATTGTCAAAGACTGCAGAAAAGGGTGAGGACTGAGAAAAGACCAAAAATCTGACATTTAAAGAGATCATTGGTAACTTTGGAGAAAGCAGTTTCAGTTGAATAAGCTAGGAAGTTAGACTATTGAGAATTAGAGACATCAGTTGTAAAGAGCCATCTTCCTCAAATTTAGCTAAAAAGTGGAGGAGAGTTAGGAGATGTTAGTTAATGTGGGTTTAAGTTTGTTTGGTCTTTTGGAGTATAGAGGAATAGCTATCATTTATATATCCTTTATGAACTGTAAAGTGATTTGCAAATATTATCTTATTTAATCTTTACAGCAACCCGACCCTGTAAGCTAGGTGTAGTAATTATCTCTATTTTATAAATGAAGAAACTGAACCATAAAGCTAGTAATTGTTTAAGGTGGGAGGTGAATTCAGGCTTTCAGCTAGAAAAACTACTTAGAGCTGAGTGATGTAGTGTTTTGCTTATGGAACAATCAGGAGTCCAGTGTCACTAGATAAAAGAGATCAGTATTTCTATCTTGATTATCTCAGGAGTTGATCCTTTTAAGGTTGAAGCACAACCAATAAAGGGAAAGGGGGCAACATTTATATTGTAGTAGCATTAAAAATTATTTAGAAGAGAAACTTCAAATATATTTTCTTAGAAGCTTTAATTTCAAGAAGAATATAGATAGAAAAAGGAGGAATAAATAAAGTAGATGGACCAAGGAATAGAAGTTTAGAATAGAAAGGAAAGAGAATGTGAATTAGGTAAAGAAATCCTTTTAATTATGTTGATTTTTATTTTAATTAATAAAATACAATAAAATTTTTTATTTTTAACTTCATTTTATTTTTCCAGTTACATGCAAAGTTAGTTTTCAATATTCATCCATTTACAAGTATAAGAGTTCCATATTTTTCTATCACCCTCTGTTCCTTCCCATGGCAAAGATCAATCTAGTAAAAGTTGTACATGTACAATTGTGTTCAACATATTTCCATATTAGTCCTGTTGTGAAAGAGGAATTAGAACTAAGAAGAAAAAAGCATGAGTAATAAAGAAAAAGATAAAACAGCTTTAAAAAGTGAACATTGCATTCAGAACTCTGCATTCAGACTTTGTAGCTGTTTTTTTCTCTGGATGTCAATGTCAATAGCAGAACTCTCAGGATTGTCCTTAATGTTTGAATTGCTGAGAATACTTTCATCATAGTTGAACATCTCACAATATTATTGTTAATGTGAACAATGTTCTCTTGGTTCTGCTCACATCACTCAGCATCAGTTCATGCAAGTGTTTCTCTAATTCTCTAAAGTCTAGCCACTCATGATTTTTTTTTGATCATGAATTTTAGGTAAGTCAGGTTATTCTTAATTATCCAGGTCAGTTGTTTTACCAGTGAGGTATTTTATATTTTCTATGATTTTTTTTTCATTTTTCAATTTTTAACAGATTTTTGGTTTCTCATGAAATCATTAGCTTCCCTTAGTCCTATTCTGTTTCTCAGGGAGGAATTTTCTTCATTTAACTTTTTTTTTAGGTTTTTTTTGCAAGGCAAATGGGGTTAAGTGGCTTGCCCAAGGCCACACAGCTAGGTAATTGTTAAGTGTCTGAGACCAGATTTGAACCCAGGTACTCCTGATTCCAGGGCAGGTGCTTTATCCACTGCACCACCTAGCTGCCCCCTTCATTTAACTTTTACATCTCCCTTTCTTTTTTTAAGTCAATTTTATTTTTAAAAGAACTGTTAGCGAGGCTAGGTGGCACAATATTTCACTGATTTAATTTAATTTCTTTTATCCTCAATTTGCCAGGAAATGATAGAACTAGTTGCTGTGATCTTAGTTGGTTTTTCCTAATGTTAATTTTCAAGTCATACATTTACACTCTCTTCTTTTTTTTGTTATTTTGGGGTGTTTTTGTTTGGTAAGGCAATGGCGTTAAGTGACTGGCCCAAGGTCACACAGCTAGGTAATCATTAAGTGTCTGAGATCAAATTTGAACTCAGGTCCTCATGACTTCAGGGCCAATGTTCTATGCATTGCGTCACCTAGCTACCCCTCTTCTTTCACCTTCATCCATGGGCTTCTTAGTTATTCTTTTGCTTTCTGCCATCTGAGATTGTTGATGTTTTTCCTGGCAATCTTCATTCTGCCTTTTGGTTTATCCACCCTGGCCTTTCTCATGATCTGCTCTGCATGTAGGTTAAATAAATTAGGTATCATACTCCTTTCCTAGTCTTTAACACGTCAGTTGGCCCATGTTTGCATGTAGCTGTTGCTTGTTTGTTTTTTTAAATAAATTTATTTTTTCCAAATGCATACATAATTTTTAGCATTCTTTTTTTGGTAAGATTTTGAGTTCCATATTTTTCTACCATCTTCTATTCCCTCCCCCTTCCCCATAGCACCAAATAATCTGATATAGGTTACACATGTACTGCCATGTTTTGTTATATTTCCATATTAGGATATTGTAAAGAAGAATTAGAAATAACGGAGAGAAAAGAGCAAAGGGAAAAAGAAGCAATGTAAAAGAAGTTTTAAAAAGTGAACATAGTATGCTTTGTTCTGCATTCAGAAGCCTCAGTTTTTACTCTGGATGTGAATGAATGGCATTTTTAACAACATGTTTCTCAGTATTGTCCTTAATCACTGAACTGCTGTTCTTACACAACAATAGTATTCTGTAGCATACCATAGCTTGTTTAGTTCAGATCCTCAATTTCCAATTCTTTGGCACAACAGAAAGAGCTCCTTTAAATATTTTTGTCCATATGGTCCTTTCCCCCTTTTTTATGGTGTCTTTCAAATATAGATCTAGTAGTGGTATTGTTGGATGAAAAGGCATGCAACAGTTTTATTACTCTTTAGGTATAGTTCCAAATTGCTTTCCAGAATGGAGACACAATTCCAACCAGCAGTGTAATTAGTATTCCAGTTTTCCCACATCTCTCCAACATTTATCATTTGCCTTTTTTTGTAATATTGGCCACTCTGATAGGTGTGAGGTGGTACTTCAGAGTTGTTATCAATTTGCATTTCTCTAATCAAAAGTAGTTTAGAGTATTTCTTCCTATGCCTATATATAGCTTTGATTTCTTCATCTGAAAACTGCTTATTTATATCCTTTGACCACTTATCATTTCAGGGAATGAGTTGTATTCTTTTTTTTTAATATTTATTTACTTTGAATTTTACAATTTTTCCCCTAAACTTGCTTTCCTCCCCTCACCCCCCCACAGAAGGCAGTCTGTTAGTCTTTACATTGCTTCCATAGTATACATTGATCTAAGTTGAATGTGATGAGAGAGAAATCTTATCCTTAAGAGAAAAAAAGTATGATATAGCAAAATTACATATTAAGATAACAGGTTTTTTTAATTAAAGGTAATGGGGGCAGAGCCAAGATGGCAGCAGAAGAGCCTTTCCTAGGTGGTCTCTCCAAAATATTTCAAAAATCTTAAAATTTTGATCCTAACTAAATTTTTGAGACACAGAACCCACAGAAAGATCCAGTGAGTCAATTCGTCAGCCCAAGGGAACCTGCAAAATAGTGGGAAAACTGTTCCATGGGGTTAGAGGTGCAGCCCACCAGAGTGAAAAAACTTCAGCTTCCCAGGAATAGCCCTAGGGCCTAGGAACCGTGGCTCCTGGCAGCAGAAGCAGTTTCCTGACCTGCACCTGAGGGAGCACAAAGCAAAAATTGGAAGATCAGCAGGAAGACCTCTTCCAGAGTGAGCAGGAATCCCAGGCCCTCATCATTGCCACAGCACTTAGCATGCCCAGATCCAGGAAATGGAAGCAGGCTCATGGAGCTGGCAAGCAGGAGCCCCTAGGCAGCTGCACTCTGACTGCTCAGCCCACCAAAAGTAAGTGAGTGGAGGGAGACTTCCAAGGTCTATCCCCTGTCCCTTGTACAGAACTCAGGGGCTCTGACCAGTCTAGGCCTCCCATAGAACAGGGACAGCTTCCCCAGCCCCATGGCAGAGGAGTGTGCTTGTGGTCATTCACAGACCAGGAGAGCTGTCAGAGCCTCACACACACTGGGGTCCTTGTGGTGGGGTGACTCAATAAAACTCAAAAGTCAGGAGGTGCACCAAAACCAGGCACAGGCTGGGTTAATGAATAAACAGAAGGGGAGGAAAAAGGAACCTGACCATTGACAAATACTTTGTCTGTGATCCCAAGGAGAATCAAAATACTCATTCTGAAGATGAGGAAGTACAAGCTTCTGCATCTAAAGATTCCAAGAAAAATAGAAGTTGGACTCAGGCTATGACAGAGCTCAAAAAAGATTTTGAAAACCAAGTAAGGGAGATAGAAGAAAAATTGGGAAAAGAATTAGAGATGCAGGAAAAACATGAAAATGAATTCATCAGCTTCGTCAAGGAGATCCAAAAAAAATGTTGAAGAAAATAACATGTTAAAAAGCACCTTAGGGGCAGCTAGGTGGCACAGTGGATAGAGCACCAACCCTGGAGTCAGGAGTACATGAGTTCAAATTCAGCCTCAGACACTTAATAATTACCTAACTGTTTGGCCTTGGGAAAGCCACTTAGCCCCAGCAAAAAACTAATAAAAAAAACCAGCTTAGGTCAAATGGATTAAATAGAGCAAAAAGTTACTGAGGAGAAGAATACTTTAAAAAGCAGAATTGGACAGATGGAAAAGGAGATAAGAAAGCTCTTTAAGGAAAACAAATCCTTCAGATGTAGAATGGAGCTAAAGGAAGCTGATGACTTTATGAGAAACCAAGACAAAATATTTCAGCACCAAAAGAATGAAACATTAGAAGAAAATGTGAAACATCTCATTGTAAAAATAACCGATCTGGAAAACAGATTCAAGGAAAGATAATTTAAAAATTATTGGGATATCTGAAAATCATGATCAGGAAAAGAGCCTTGACCTCATTTTTAAAGAATTCCTACAGGAAAATTGCCCTAACATCCTAGAAGCAGAGGGCAAAATAGAAATTGAGAGAATTTACCAATCTCTCCCGGAAAGAGATCCAAGAAAACAACCCACAGGAATATTATAGCCAAGTTCTAGAACTCTCAAGTCAAAGAGAAAATAAAACAAGCAGCCAGCACACAATTCAAATATTGTAGAGCTGAAATCAGGATCACACAGGACTTAGCAGCAACTGCATTAAGGGCTTATAGGGCTTGAAATATAATATACCGGAAGGCAAAAGAGCTTGGAATGCAACCGAGAATCATCTACCCAGCAAAACTGAACATCCTCTTCCTGGGCAAAAGATAGACTTTCAGTGAACCAGGGGAATTTCAAATGTTCCTGTTAAAATGTCCAGAGCTGAACAGAAAGTTTGACCTTCAAGTGCAGGACTCAAGTGAAGCACAGAGAGTGGAGGAGAAGGGTAATTTAAGAGGCACTTTAGATATTTCATATAAAAGATTTTTTTTTTTTTTGCAATGAGCTTCTGAAGTGATTTCGGAAGGGGGAATGAGGTAACCTTCACTCTCATCAGAAATGGCTCAGAGAGGAAACAGCATACACACTCAATAGGATATAAACATCCAGAGTAAAAAGGAAAGAAGGGGGGCAGGGGGAAGTGGGGGGATGTGAGTGAGGAGAGGGTAGATTATAGGAGATATAACACATTTTCTTTTTTACTTTTTACAAGTTGGTGGGATTGGGTGGCCTGTTCCAGACCATGGGGCCGGCTGGTTGCTGGGTCTCTGGGGTGGTATGTGGGCTTAGGGCCTCTTGGCCCCAGAGCCAGTGCTCTGTCCACTGTACCATCCAGCTGCTCTACAACAATTTTAGAAGAAAGACAGTGAAAGGAGAGAGAAAATATAATATATCGTAGTGGGGAGGAATGGATGGAGGGAATTACAATCAGCAACAACAGCTATGAAAGTAACTTCTGTGATGGACTTATGATAAAGCATGTGTTCCTCCTGAGATAGATTTGATTTATTTTCAGTTTTACAATTTTTCCCCTAATCTAGCTTCCCCTCCCTCCATCTCCCACAGAAGGCTGTTTCCATGGTATACATTTATCTAAGTTGAATTTGATGAAAGAGAAATCATATACTTAAGGAAGGAAAAATGAAGTAGAAGGGAAAGCAAAATTACATAATAAGATAAATTTTTTTTTCTCAATTAAAGTTCTTTGGTCTTTCTTCACTCACTACAATTCTTTATCTGGATGCAGAAGGTATTCTGGATTGCAGATAGCCCAAAATTGTCAAGTCCACCAAGGTTGATCTTCACCCCCATGTTGCTGTTAGGATGTACAGTGTTCTTCTGGTTTGGCTTATCTCCCTCAGCATCAGTTCATGCAAATCTTTCCAGGCTTCTCTGAATTCCCATTCCTCCTGGTTGCTAATAGAACAATAGTGTTCCCCGACATACATATACCACAGTTTCTTTAGCCAGTCCTCAATTAAAGGACATTTACTTAATTTCCAATCCTTTACCACCACAAACAGAGCTGTTATGAATATTTTTGTATAAGTTGTTTTTACTCTTTTTCATGATCTCTTCAGGGTATAGGCCAAGTAGTGGTATTGCTGGATCAAAGGGTATGCACATTTTTGTTGCCCTTTGGTCATAATTCCAAATTGCTCTCTAGAAAGTTTGGATGAATTCACAGCTACTCCAACAATGTATTAGTGTCTCAGATTTCCCACATCCCTTCCAGTATTGATCATCGTACTTTCTGGTCATATTGGCCAGTCTAAGAGGTGTGAAGAGGTACCTCAGTGATGCTTTAATTTGCATTTCTCCAATCAGTAATGATTTTTCATATGACTATGGATGACTTTGATTTCTTCATCTGTAAATTGTCATTGCATATCTCTTGACCATTTGTCAATTAGAGAATTGCTTTTTTTAAAATTGAACTCAGTTCTCTGTATATTTTAGAAATGAGTCCTTTGTCATAAATACTAGTTGTAAAAATTGTTTCACAGTTGGTTTTGTCTTGCAAAACCCTTTTTAATTTACAGCAATTTTAATCAAAATTATCTAGTTTGTTTTTAATGATGTTTTCCATCTCTTCCTTGATCATGAACTGCTTCCCTTTCCATAGATCTTACAGGTAAACTATTCCTTGGTCACCTAGTTTGCTTATAATAGTGGATTTTATGTCTAGGTCCTGTATGATGACTTGTATTTTTATAAATTTCCCTCAGTTCTCTATATATCAGAGAAATGAGAACATTATTAGAGATATTTATTGTAAAAATTGTTTCCCAATTTTTTTGCTTTCCATTTACTCTTAGTTACATTGGTTTTTCTAAAAGCTTTTTTATTTTAATGTAATCAAAATTACCTATTTTATATTTCATTATATATGTAACTCATTTGACTTTTGTAAGAACTGGGATGCACTACCACTTGTGCGTATATGTTTCAAATTAAAGTTGCTTCATTTTTTCAGAATCTTTTAGCGAGATGGAGTTTTCTTATCTCTTTTAATTAGGTCTATTTTTGCTTTTACTTCATCTAGATCATGATTGTTATCCATGGTTTTTTATTTTATTTTAACTGAAACATGCTAGATTCTGTTCCAGTTCCTTAACTTTACTCTGTTTTGTCTCTCTTCTTCAAATGTGTTTCTTGTAAAAAAAAAAATTTCTAGAATTCTGGTTTTTGATGTTAGCTATCTTCTGTCTTTTGGGAGAGTTCATTCCATTCACATTCATAGTTATGATAACTGTGTATTTCTCTCCAATTTATTTTTTCTACTGTTTGCCCTCTCTCTTCTCTCTCCCTCTTTATCAGTGTTTTGCTTCTATCTACCACTCTCCTGGTCTGCCCTCACTTCCCTCAATTTCCCTCTTCCCCCTATATGTATTTTCCTGTCTGGTAATTTTTACAATAATTTTTCTGTCCAGTAAGATAGATTTCTACTTTTAATTGATGGGTGTATATTATTCCCTCTTTTAGTTAATACTAATGAGAGTAAGGTTTAAGTGATGCCCCTTACCCAATCTCCCATCCTCTGCTCCACTATAATGAGTCTTACCTGTACCCTCTGTGTTTGCATATTCCTTCTAGCTATTCTATTAGTGATACAATTTTAAAGAATTACAAGTATTATCTTTAAAGTAACAGTGTAAACAATTATAGCTCTTTTGAATCCCTTATGTTTTCTTTTCTCATTTTACTATTTATACTTCTCTTGTGTCTTGATATTAAAGATCATAATTCTATTTTCTCCTTATGGAAACTTAAAATTGTTCTATTTTATTGAATGACTAATTTTTCCCATTATGTGTTATTCTCAGTTTTGCTGAGTAGATGATTCTTGATTGTCAAGCTAGCTCCTTTGCCTCCTGTATTAATCTGTTTTATTAACTCCTAAATCCTGTGTAATCCTGATTATGGCTCCCCAATATTTGAGTTATTTCCTTCTGGTGTCCTGTAGTATTTTTTCCTTGACCTGATAGTTCTTAAATTTGTCCCTAATGTCACTTTGGGTTTTTATTTGGGGATCTCTTTTCTAAGGTAATGGGTGGATTCTATCAGTGTTTAATTTGCTTTCTGGATCAGGGACATCAAGGCAGTTTTCCTGAAAGATGTCCTCTTGATTATGATATTTTGTGTAGTCTAGTGATTATGTCATTGACTCTCCTGCATCTAGTTTTCTAAGTCAGTTGTTTTTCCTATGATGTTCTTTACATTTTCTTCTATTTTTTCCATTCTTTTGAATTTGTTTGATTGATTCTTGATGTCTCAGAGTCATTAGATTCAACTTGCCCAAGTCTAACTTTAAGGAGTTGTTTTCCTCAACTAGCTTTAGTACTTTCTTTACTCTTTAGCCAATTATACTTTTTAAGGACTTGTTTTCTTCAGTGGATTTTTGTGTCTCCTTTTCCATTCTACTTTTAATGGAGTTTTCTTTTTCTAAGCTGTTGACTCTTTTTTCATGATTTTCTTGCATCACTCTCATTTTTTTTATTTTTCTTCTACTTTTTTCATATGATTTTGTAAGCTTCTTTTTGACTTCTATGAATTCTTTCTGGGCTTGAGACCACTTTCCATTTCTGTTTGATGTTTTGTCCATAGACATTTTATGATAGTTGTCCTGAGTTTATATTTTGATCTTCCCTGTCACCATAACTTTCTATGATCAGTTTTTTTGGGGTTTTTTTGCTCATCTTTTTGAACTTTTTTCTTTTAAATTTGATCTTTGCTCCTTGTCTCAGGCTTCTTGTGCACAGACTGCAAACCCTTTTTGTTTACCTGGTACTGCAGGTATCTTGCCCTGAGGCCAACAGGGTACTTTCATGTCTGTACTGCACTGAGGGTGATGGGTGGAGAGTGACTGTCTCTGCTGAGTGGCCATAGGATTCTGGCAGCTTACCTGATACTTAGCTAGGCTCCTAGTGCTGGTGTTGGGGTGTGCCTCTGTGTTTTCTCAGGGCTACAGTGAAGCAGGCGGTGGTCTGGTTGCTAGAGGGGTACTTCTTTGCTCAGAGCTCAGCTAAAGTATATGGCAATTCTAGTAATCAGTCTACCCATTCTTCTTGCTGTGCTGAGATGGGAGGTTCTGGTGATACCTGCTCTGCTACACAAGCTCACAGTAGTTTGCTGAGGGGCGTGCTGGGAACTTCCTGCCCTGAACTGTACTTCCCCTTTATCTGAGTCAGACAGATGTTTCCTGCTGGTCTTCCATGCTTCTTGGGCTCAAAGTTTGTATCACCTATCTTTTTTGCTGGTTCTTCTGTTCCAGGGTCACTGCTTTAGTTTTTTGATGGTGAATATAGGATATTGATAGATAGATAGATAGATAGATAGATAGATATAGAATATAGAATATCCAGCAATTTACTACTCCCATCATCCTAGTTCCTGAAAATCCTGTCTTTGACAAGGTGTTTCTGTTTGTTGTTTTTTGCTACTTCCTATAAAGTTTTGCAAATCTCTGTCCCATGGTTCTTCAGGCGCTGTATTTGCCAGATTTAATATTATTGCAATAGACATATTGTTGTGTTCTTCTTCCCCTCCACTTTGTCTCTTCTCATTCCAGTCCATCTTTTGTATAAAGGCAAGGGATATAAAAGATAAACTGGAAACATCCAAAGAATTACATTCAATAGTAAAATTAAGATGAGTTGAAACAAAGGAATCCAGGAGGTGGGGAGGAGGACAAATAGCAGTGGAAATACTCAGAGTAACACCAAGGAATCCAGTGTTATATTCATCTTAGGGTGTGTTAGGGCATATTAAGTAGGGAGGGGGGAGAGTGGAGGAAATAATGAAGCACTTTGAATGCAAACAGAATTTTATAGTCAATCCCAGAGGCACTGCAGTCCCCTGTTGTTTTATTAAGTGACTGTGGGTGTTATGGTCAAATCTGAACTTAAGAAGATTGTTTTGAGAAAGCTAAATTAAAGATAAACTGTAATGAGAGTTTTTGTTAATGTAAAGAAAATGGAGGCGAGCTATAGGCTAGTGAGGATGGATATATCGAGAGGGTTTCATCTTTTTTTTTTTCTTAGACATGACAATGTTTGCAGGCAGTAGAGTAAGAACTGGGAATGAGAATTTAAAAATAAGTGAGAAAGTATGGTCGATAGAGAGAATCATCTGTAAGACACAAGATATAATGAACACTTGTATATGTATAGGATTTTACCTTGAAAAGGAGAGGGGCCTCCTCTTCATTTGCAGATCAAATGAGAAAATCATTGTAAAGTGCTTAGCACATAATAAGCTCTACAAATATTAATTATGGCTGTTAATTATTACTCAAATGAGACATAGATAATGGCAGAAGACATCTGGTTGATGTGAGATGATGAGGCAGCAAAATAATAATACACACTAGAGAATGTGTCAAAAATAGTAACATGCAGATCATTTTCATAATAATAATCCCTCCTCCAAATTCTGTCTTATCCCACCGTTGACTGGTGAGATAGGCTCCCAATCTCTTCATTAATATTATCCAACCAGTGCAAAGCAAATTCAGTCCTCATTATCCTAATTGTTCATAACTAATCTCTATCCTATTGGAAAGTTACCATAATTATTCATAGCTTAATTTATACCCTATAAAAAGTGAGATTCTACAATTCTTCATCATACATTTCCTCTGACCAAATTTGGAGATATACAACCTGAAAAAAAAAGATCTGATTTAATTCTTCTTAAAATTACATCATTTTCAAGAATATGGAAACCAGAAAGTTTTTATTTCTAAATAAGGAATAAAAATAAGGTGAAACAGAATTGTATTCATGAGAAGGCTGTACTGAAGGTCATTCTCACTTGTGCATTAGGAATGGGTTTTTTTCTATATATGAACAAAACTAAAGAGCAAGAGAAATTCTATTTAAAGTAACTGTAGACAGTATTAAATCCTTGAGAATATACCTCCCAGGCAAAACCCAGAAACTGTATGAGAAAGGTTCTCATGAGGAAACATTACAGGAGAGACATGGATCTTTAAAAGCAATTTTTTCCTTCAGCCTTTCCTTCATGACCACGTACATAAAGATTTTAAAGCACTTATTTTACTTTCAAAACTTAATTTTAAAATGCTTTTGAACAGTGTCATTTTTCTTAAGATTATAATCATGACTAATAATAAATATGTGAGCACAAATGGTCTTTTATAATTCTTTGATCATCAAAATATATTTATGATTTACATGAGACCAAAGAATTTCTGTTGCCATTGTGACAAGAGGAAGATTGTGATGGGAAAGAAACTGACTCAGCTCTTTTTACCACAATAATAAGAGGAAACTGCATCTATCACCCTCACTGCACAGTAAAGCTTGGGTTACAAAACCATTGCTCCCTCCTCTGGCCAACTGGCAAGGGTCCTTATCTTCTCACTTCTAATGTATATACTTTTATCTCCCCTTATATTTTATATAAAGTTGCTGAAGCAAATTCTCTAGGTTCTTTGATTTTTTCAGACAAATGAGCTGGCATTCCGAGCATTAATAAAATGTAGAGATATCTAATCAGTGGATCCTTTGGATAATTTTTACTGTGCCTTCCCAAAACCTTAAGATATTTTTGTCATCGTATGGTTTTTCCTTTAATACATGTCATTTGGAGCAAGTTGCTTGTCCATTTGTTCAGTTACATTCTATCAATAAAAGTCCACCCACTTAAGTTTGACATCTCTGCTTCCTATACTTAGTGGTAATTTACTTGGCTTGTTTCTAAAAGCTAAAGTTCTTTTTAAAATGTTTACAACTATCAAACTGAGTATCTGTCAGATTTTATGCTTTGGCTATTTAAAAACTATAAATGTACTTGAATTTTTTATATATGCCAAAAATCTGTTAAGTTTACAATTCTTTCATAAAAGTGAACTAGGCAATTTTTTAATCTTTAATTTTATTTTTAAAGACTTTCTTTAGGATAATAGTATTATTTTCCTCGATGGGTGATTTTATTCTTCCTGGATATCTCATTTCCTGCTTTGAACTTCCTTATAGTTTGATATATGATACAATATTTTCTTTCACAAATACTTTTATCTTTTCTCTTAATTAAATTGATATTATTTTGGTTTTACATGGGAAAGAAGTCATATGAAAAAGTTTATACTGGTTTGTATTTAGAAACAGAGTAATTAAGTGTACAGTTTGTCCCAAAAGTCTTAGTATAGTTTTTAAACGTTAACTTTAATTCACAAGTCATTTAAGTTAGCTAAAATGGTTTTGCATACTTTAAAAAATCTATAACATTTTTATTTTCTAAGAACTAGTCAATCTAAAGGATGGTCTCTATTGTTCTTAGAGATAAAGCTGCCTGTTTTGCTATTCAGAAGGGGTTACAAGCATCTCGTAGCAACATTAAATTATTTGAACATAATGACATAGTTCACCTGGAGTGCCTACTGAAAGAACAAGAGATTGAAGATCAAAAGGTATGAGATTCTTTTGAAGGAAAAAAAGAGTTTTTTGTCTCTTGCTCAGAAGTAGAAGTATTTAATTTGTTGAATGGCAACCTGTCAAGAAAACTTATTCTCTTTCTTCATTTACATATTGGTAACAATTTTCATTTAATGCTTTTCTTTACATTTTGATATCTACTACCAGTTTAATTTCTAAATTTCATTCTACTGCTATAATTGCATCGGATATGGATTGGAACTCTAATGTAGAATAATTTTATTTTAATTGTCTATTTTTTTAAATAGGCCTAAGGAAAAATAGCACATGTGTTTATCTCCCTTTTCTTTTTTGTGCACTGGAAAAACTGTTTAAAAACTCTGTTTTTTTATAGAAAGGTCATTATAAATATAAGAATTCAAAAGTCGCTTTCATAGACTTGACATTCTTATATTAAAAAAATTTGAAAAATTGCCTTACCAATAAGCATCCATTCAAAGGTCCTTTAGAAGTCTTTTCTTTGAGTAGTAAATTGTGAAACAATCTTTACAACTAATGATTCTGACAAAAGACTCATTTCTAAAATAGACAGAGAACTGAGTCATATTTTTAAAACAAAAAGCCATTCCCCAATCGACAAATGGTCAAAGGATATGCAAAGGCAATTTACAGATGAGGAGATCAAAGCAATCCATAGCCATATGAAAAAATGCTCTAGATCATTAATTATTAGAGAAATGCAAATTAAAGCTTCACTGAGGTACCACCTCACACCTCTCAGATTGGCCAGTATGACCAGGAAGGATAATGATCATTGTTGGAAGGGATGTGGGAAATTTGGGACACTATTACACTGTTGGTGGAGCTTTGAACTCATCCAACCCTTCTGGAGAGCTATTTGGAACTATGCCCAAAGGGCAAAAAAATGTGCATACCCATTGACCCAGCAATACCACTACTGGGTCTATACCCTGAATAGATGAGGAAAAAGGGTAAAAACATTACTTGTACAAAAATATTTATAGCAGCCCTGTTTGTGGTGGCAAAGCATTGGAAATCCAGTAAATGTCCTTCAATTGGGAATGATTTAGCAAACTGTGGTATATGTATGTCATGGAAGACTATTGTTCTATTAGAAACCAGGAGGGACAGGATTTCAGGGAAACCTGGAGGGATTTGCATGAACTGATGCTGAGTGAGATGAGCAGAACTAGAAAAACACTGTACACCCTAACAGCAACATGGGAGTGATGTTCAACCTTGAATTACTTGCTCCTTCCATCAGTGCAGCAATTGGGAACAATTTTGGGCTGTCTGCAAAGGAGAGTACCATCTGTATCCAGATAAGGAGCTGTGGAGTTTGAACAAAGTACAAGGACTATTCCATTTAATTTGGAAAAAAAAATCCAGATGTCTTATGGTTTGATCTGGTTGCCTCTGAAAATTCTGTTCTCTTTAAGGATATGATTTCTCTCTCATCACACCCAATTTGGATCAATGTACAACATGGAAACAAAGTAAAGACTGATGGAGTGCTATATATGGGGTGGGGATGGGGGGGAGGGAGGCAAGATTGGGGGAAAACTGTAAAACTCAAATAATATCTTTAATAAAACTTTAAAAAAAAGTCTTTTCTTTGCCTAGTCCCTGGAGTCTCCAATCTACCTCATTTAGAGGTCTATGAGAACTGTATCAGATAGATTTGTGTACCTATTTTAAAAAACATTTTGAAGTAAGAAAGTACTTACCAAACTTGGATATAAAGTTTGTGTGTTAAGTTAGAAACTATCATGTATGATAAATAAAAATCAAGCAATGAATACTTTTTTAAATCAGTTTTCATCTGTTTTCTATCTTGAATATTTATATTACTCAGAAGGTACACCTCTCTATTTATTGTTTGTTATAGATTAAAGGTATTAAATTAATGTCCTTAAAGGTGAGATACCCCTCAAACTTTTGATTGATTGAAATACATACCACCTGTACAGGGCCATAAAGGAAAGGTTAAAAATATCTTGATCTTCAAGAAAACTTCTTCCTACTTTTTAACTTTCTCATTTCGATATGTACTGCAAATGATATTGGCATCAAATTTTCTGGTAAAGCATAGTTTTGCTATGTAGTTTTCATTTTTAAAAATTACTGTATTAAATTTTAATTCTGAATCATAAGTAAAAGTTACATTACTTTTGGAGGAAGAGTATTTTTCATCGTGATCTTCCTTTGAAAGTAATAATTTATCCAGGTGTTAAACCTACTTTGGACTAAATATGTTTTTCATTAAAACATTTGTTCTCAAAGACTGGTTTTTGTTTTTGTTGTGGTTTGGGTTTTGGGTTTTTTTTCCCCTTATAATTTCCTTCCATCTCTTGGAGGCAGCAAAGTATCTCAATGAATAGTGCACTAGAAGGCCCAAGTTCAAATTTGACCTCAGACCCTTACCAGCTATGTGACCCTGGGCAAGCCCATTAACCTCTGTTTGCCTTAATCCACTGAAAAATAAAATGGCAAACCATTCCAATATCCTTACCAAGAAACCCTGTGGATTATATAATCCATGGAGTCATGAAGAGTCAAACATGAATAAATGATTGAACTATAACCTCTCCTATGTTATCTTATTAACCTTATTAACCTTAACCTTTTCTCTGAGGGATAAAAATCCACTTTAAAAATAATATTGAGAGACCCCTCTGAGAAAGAAGAAAAAAAGTTTATTGTGGCATTTCTTGAGAGAAGGGCACACTAACAAGTCTCACAAAGGTAGTGAAGATCAAGGAGCTGCCCCGAATTGACATAGTCAGACAAGATTATATGGCCTAATTCGATCCCCTCCTCCTCCCTGTCCTCTCTCTCTGTTGACTCTTTGGTTAGTCTTCAGAGTTGGAAAGAAAAGAATGTAAGGATTTCATAAAATATTACCTCACCATCCAGATGGTGAGAACATCAAAAAGACTTTTAATGACCTTCTATGTCTGTCTAAGTGAAATAATGTCTGAGTATTCAAGGTCTTCTACTATCCTCCTAGTCAGTAAAAATAGTCTTATCATCAAACAAAAGGCTTATGAGTTTCTTTGAAATGTAAGGTTTTTTCAAGAGAAAAAAATTCTACTAGACTTCTAGTAGTCAGTAAAAGTAGTCTTTTCAAAAGTTAAGACAGTGAGCCTCCTGTTTGGAATACAAGGGACTTTCTTCTAGAAATAGTTTAAGAATAATAGTTGGTTCTTTTTTTTTTTAATATCTCTTAACCCAGAGAGGACTTAACTAGGAATATTAACCCTGAACTGGTTTTATTGGGAATATTCCACTCAGCTCCTTAGAGCTTTTAAAGCCCATATTATTATAGCCACCAAAATGAATATTCAGTGATCCTTATCTTTGGTTTTTTCACCTTGTATTAAATCTAAATGGAAAATAAGGAAGAATGGCATTAGCCAATGTTTACTCCCTCTACTTTGGCTGCCTGTGTGAAGCTCTGTAGCTCAAACCGTCTGAATATCTCTTCATTCCCTTCCTAAATTTCTATTGTGTCTGGTCCTATTTTATATTGATTGTTAGGAATTTTTTAAGGAAAGTATATTAGAATGATCTGGCTGGTTTGAGGCATGTCCACTTCGGTTTTCTTTGAAAAACAGAGACATATAGGTATTGTGGTTTGTTTTTTTTCATTTTTTGCCAGGGGGTTATACTTCCTAGCCACATTTGAATACATTATGTTGAATACATATTTGTCTCAAACATTTGTCTCAAACATTTTGGTCTTCTTCAATAACAAAGGACAAAAACCAATCAACTTTAATAGACATTACTTAGCTGAATTTGTAACCTCCAGACATTGTTAAGAATCATTCTAAGACAGAATAAAAGATTCTCCTTTGTACTTAGAATTTTTAAATACTAGTGATGAAATGTTAGTTTCTTTTCCTTTTATTTGACATATCACTTTTATTAGTTTAAATTTGTTATTTTTTGATTTTTGCAAGGGAATTGGATTAAGTGATTTGCCCAAGGTCACATGGCTAGGTAATTATTAAAGTTCTGAGGTCAAATTTGAACTCAAGTCCTCCTGACTTCAGGGCTGGTACTCTATCCACTGCTCCATCTTGTTTGTTTTTTAAATTTTATTTATTTTTCCAACTGCGTGCAATGGTAGTTTTCAACCATCACTCTTTGCAATATTGTGAGTTTCACATTCCTTTCCCTCCCTCCTCCCCCTGACAGAAAGCAAGGCCATGCATGCATAAACATGTTAAACATAGTGCTATATTAATCATGTTGTGAAATAAGTATCAGATCAAATAGGAAAAAATATGTAAGTCAACTTTTAAAAATTAGTCTTCATAAGCTTTGGTCTGCATTTAAACTCCTCAGTTCCTTCTCTGGATATGGATGGTATTTTCCTTTACAAGTCTTTTAGAATTGTTTTTGATTATTGTATTGCTGAAGCAAACAAGTCCATTATAGCAGATCATCACCAATGTTGCAGTTAGTGAATATAATATTTCTTCAGTTCTGCTCATTTCATTCAAGTATCAGTTCATATAAGTCTTTCCAGGCTATTCTGAAGTCCCATCCCTCATAATTTCTTATAGAACAATAGTATTTTATCACATTTGTATACTACAGTTTGTTCAGCCATTCCCCAATTGATGGGCATCCATTAAAGATTTTTTTTTTGTTTATTTTGAAGAATCCTCGTAAGGCTTGTGTAACTCAAAGTTTCTTGTAGTAGAAGGATTATATATGAACACTGGATCCATTTGTCCACTTCCAGAATTGGTAAGCAGTTCCTTTTTTTCCTATTATGCCATGAAGACTTTGAGTTTGTGATACTTTGGTCTTAGGACCATTTGTAATACATGAACTTCACATTCCCCAAGTTATGTGCATCAGCGTGTATCTTCTAAACATATACTAATTTTCCTGCCTATGTGTATAAAAATTAACTGTGACCAAGAGTTTGTAAGGATTAAGAAGTTTAGCTTCCAACAGATGAAAAGTACAATATGCTAATTAAAGGAATCCTCTATAGTTTTTGATTATTGTTTGAATCTATGAATATTTTTCTTTGAGATACTGACAGAGATCTTGAAATAAATATTCCATAAAGTATTTAAAAAGTAATAGATATGTTAAGTTAGAAATCAGTTATACTAATATAATCTAATTGATTTACTTCCTCATATTTTTGTGTTAAACAATGAAATTGGTCTGTGATGTTTGCAAAACTCATGAAAAAGGCTGTCATAGAATTCAAAAGCACTCTAACAATATCTAAAGTATGTTTCTTTTAGTTTAGTTCTCTTACTTTCCAAAGTATTTTAGGTGTATTTCCAAAAAAGAATGTAATTTTAACTTATGATTCATTCACATATTTTTAGGTCAAGTTAAAATATAAGTACAAAGCAAGAATATTTTTGAAGGAAAGCCTTTCATTTGGAGTTCTAGGAGAACATGGGCGAGGAGTCACTGAACATTTTGAGATCAATGTAAGTCTCTAAGTTGAGATATAAAATTTCTTTTAGAGGATGGCATTCTAATTAAGTAATCTTAAGGAGATTTTTTAAAGTACAAACCTTTATTCTTTGTGATATTGCTATAAAATAAAACATTTTTATGAATTTTTAACCATTAATTTCTGGAATACTACCTCATTTCGATTTGACTGTGACATTTAAATGTCTCATCTCAACTGCAGAATAGGTTGTCATTTATGTTTTCTTTAGCCTTTCTCTAATATGGGGAAACTGAGACGAAAAGTGACTTACTCAAAGTCACCCCCCCCCCCAGTAATAGTAATATACCTAGCACTTTTACAGCATTTAATGTTTTGCAAAATGCTTTGTATATGTTACCTAATTGGATAGAAAAATCCTATGAAGAAAGAATTATTACTATCTCCATTTTATAAGTGAGGAAACTGAGGCAGATAGAAGTTAAGTAACTTGCCGAGTTTCATTCAACTAGTAAATGCCTTCTAGACTAGGAAGTCAGCATTCTATTTAATCACTGTACTATCTAATGGTACTTCTTGAATTTAAAATAATGAACTTATGATTCTTAAGAATCTAAAGAATTTAAATATATTGATTTTCATATTTTTCACAATCAAAATGAAATAGATTGATTCTCTTCCATGCCAATGGAAGCTGGTGGAAACAGGTTTGAGTTGTACAACTCTAGCCAGCAGATAGCAGGTATGTTAAGAATTAATTGACCTGGCAACTGGGCATTGTCTCCTTCCCTCATTAGTTAAGCATTATGTTTCCTGGGTTCCTACTGCTCAGTTCATTATTAGGAAGTTTATAGAACATCCTGATTTTAGTAGTCTGGATTACCTCCAATGCTTTGCCTTATCAGTGACTAGGCAGTTTTCTATTAGTGTAAGGTCAGCTCTCTGTCTAAAACCCTCTATATAAATTGAGTCTTAAATGAATTGGGGCCTTGAATGAATTGGCATGTTCATTCACTTTTGGAACAAGGGACAACGGAGACTTACCACAGATTTTGGTTCTCCGTTGATATATTGTGGCCTCTGGCTTCCATCCTTTGTTTGGAAGTGTCACTTTTCAAGAACAGCTCCCTACTCTATTTGGAGATAATTAAGTTCATTTTAGTCCAACATAATGCCAATGCTACTTTTTGTGATTTGGTAGTAAATAGTAAATTTTAAGTAGTGTGTTTATATCAAACCTGGATCTGGAATTAGAGGACTTATGTTGGAATCTCGACTCTGTTCTTAATTGTACCTGGGCTCCACGGCTCAGTTTCCTCATTTGTAAAATGAAATGTTGGATTAATAAAAGGATTATATATCTTTACAAATCCTTTAACTCCTTCCAACTCTAAACATGTTATCGTTTGAGCTTTCTGAACTAAATGTGCTTTTAGAAAATAACATATCTTTATTTTCTATTTATTGATATGCTCTTTTATTTTAGAGTTCAGTGTATTTATATTTAGTGTTATATTAAATTTTTCTTCTGTCTTCCTATCAAAAGAAAATAGATTCTTATTTATTAATCCTTATTTAATAGAGCTACTCTAAACAAAATTCTTGTTTTTATTTATGTTAATCTTAAGTTATTTTAGCTTGAAATTGCCTTTTTTAAAATATAGGAACTTTACCTAGACCCTTTCCCATTCTTCCTTGTGTGCCCCACTTCCTCCCACCCTTTTGAGAAACACCTTTCTGTGCTGTTTGTTATCCTTTTATTAGCAACTATTTTCCTGTTAACTAATTAATTATTTTCTCTGGAGGCTATTTTAAATTCGCGGACTTGCTTTGCATGGATATCACAGAACATTTTTCAAAGTCTGATTCTCAAATATCTCTTATTGTCATAGTCACAGTTTTCTTGATCTTTAAGACTAATTCTGAGGTTATAAGCCATCCTTCTTAATTTTTAAAATATTTCTTCTACTTTCTACATTCTTTCATCCTCTTTCAAAACTGCTATGATCGTAAATATTGTCCCTTTATAAATTATTCCTGCCTTTCTTCTGGCAGTTTGTCATAGTTTTCCTTTTGTTGTTTGTTCAGTTTGAATTGAAACATGATGTTAACTAGTATTTTAAATTTTATCCTCTAATAGGCATTACATGGATTCTTTCTGTTTGTATTTTGTTGGTTGTTTTCACTTTTGAGAAAAATTATTTAATGATTTCATAAACCAAAGGGTTCCAGTTCTTTTATTTTGCAAAATTATGTAGGATGTCATTAATCATAAAATCATTGCATTGTGAGGTTGGTTTGATAATTGATTATGTATTTACTAATAGTGTAGATGAGTCATAGATTTTGTTGAGGTCCTGTTTCTAACTGTGCAATACTTTGTGTACATTCATTTCCATTTTGATAAGTCTTGTTGCTTACTTTTGTTGATTTTTATGAGGTTTTTCTAACATATTCTTTGCATTGATTATTTTCATTTTTATTTCAGCATTTGTTTTAACACACCTAAGTCTTGATTTTCTAGTATCATTTTTCTTTTAATTCTGCAAGATCTTATTTTGCCTTTTAAATTTTTCTACATTATTTTATCTTTTCCAAATTACATGTAAAAACAAATTTTAATGTTCAGTTTTTAAACTTTGAATTCTGAATTCTCTGCATTCTACCCCCCCACTCCTCCTCATTGAGAAAGCAAGTTATTTGATATTGGTTATAAAGTCATGCTATATATAAACCATAATAGTAGTTGTAAAAGTAAACACGGAGAAAACACAGAGAAACCTCAAGAAAAATGAAGTTTAAAAAATAAATATGTTTAGATCTTTATTCAAAAAACATCAGTTTCTGTCTTTAGAGATGGATAGCATTCTTTATCATAAGTCCTTCAGTACTGTCTTAGTTCACAGCATTGCTGAGAAAAAGAGAGTAATTCACAACTGATCATCCTGCAATATTGCTGTTACTTAATTTATTTCATTTCTCATTGCATCTGCTTATGTAAGTGTTTCCAGGTTTTACTGAGAGTACCCTGTTCATCATTTCTTATGGGAGAATGATATTCCTTCATAATCACATACCACAATTTGTTCAGCCATTCCCCAACTGATGGACATCCCCTCAATTTCTACGTCTTTGCCAGCAGAAAAGATCTGCTATAAATACCCTTATACATATCGGTACTATCTTTCTTGTTTTTTATTTTCATTTTTTTTTGGAATATAGAACTGATAGCAGGTCAAAGGGTAGGCATGGGTTTATAGACCTTTGGCATAGTTCCCAATCACTCTACAGAATTGTAAATCATTTCACAGATTCTCCAACAGTGCATTAATCTCATTTTCTACATCCCTTATAACATTTGTCATTTTCTCTTTCTGTCCTATTAGCCAATTCAGTAGGTATGAGGTAGTACCTCAGAATTGTTCTAATTTGCACTTTTACAATCAATAGTGAGTTAGGACATATGTTTTTTAATCTGGCATGGATAGTATTGAAAACTTCCATCTGAGAACTGTTCATTCTTTGATCATTATCGATTGGGTAGTGGCTCTTATTTTTATAAATTTGACTCAGTTCTCTATGTTTGAGAAATGAAGTCTTTATCAGAGAAATGTTTCATTATTTTTTCCCTAAAGTTACTATTGCTAATTATTCCCCTCCATCCTATTCCCCCATCCCTATTTATTCTAGTCTCTGTCTCCTTTCATCCTCAGAAATGTTTTGCATCTGACTACCATCTCCCAGCATCTTCCCTTCCCCCTTCTCCTTTCCTCTTTCTCTCCTATTTTCTCTAGTGTAAGATAGATTTCTGTCCCCAGTTGAGTGTATGTTATTTCCTCTCTGAGTAAATTTCGATGAAAGTAAGGTTCACTCACTCCCCCCCCCAGCCGCCCCTCTCTCCCTCTCCACTGCAAATGTTTTTCTTACTTCTTTTATGTGAAGTAACTTACCCCATTCTACCTCTCCCTTTTCCTTTTTCTTAGTACATTCCTCTCTCACCCCTTAATGCTTACTTTTAAATATATTATCCCTTCATATTCAATGTCTTCTTAACTGCCCTAATAAATAATAAAGTTCATGTTATCAGGATTATCTTCCCATGCAGGAATATAAGCAATTCAACATCATTAAGTCCCTTTTTATGCTTCACTTGAGGCTCATATTTGAAGATCAGTTTTTTCTTTCAACTCTGGTCTTTTTGTCAGGAAAATTTGAAAATCTCCTTGGTTCATTGAATGTCCATCCTTTCTCCCAAAAGAATATGTTCATTTTATTGGGTAGTTGATTCTTGGTTGTAATCCAAGCTCATTTGCCTTCCAGAATATCAGATTTCAAGCTTTCTAATCCCTTAAGATAGAAGCTGCTAAATTTTGTGTTATCCTGATTCTGATGCCATGATAATTGAATTGTTTTTTAAAATGTTATTTTCTTCAGTGTTTTTTGTCTCCTTCACAAAGTTGCTAGCTCGATTTTCATGATTTCCCTGAGTCACTCTTATTTCTCTTCCCAATTTCTTTGTCTACCTCCCTTACTTGTTCTTCAAAGTCCTTTTTGAGCTCTTCCGTGGCCTGAGAACAATTCATGTTTTTCTTGGAGGCTTTGGATGGAGAAGTTTTGACTTTCTACTTTTTGTTTTCTACTTTTGAGTTTGTATTTTGATCTTGCTGATGACCATAGCAACTATTTTTAGATCTTTTTCTTCTGTTGTTTGCTCATTTCCCGAGTCTGTAATTTGATTTTACTTCATTGTTTATGCTGGGTCTCGGCCTCCAGGGTGTAATGTGCACTGTCCCAAGCTTTTCAGGTTTTATTGCAGCTCTTTTCAAAGATGCTTCTGGGATCTGCAAGTTTTCAATTCTTCCTAGGTTTTATGATTAAGGAGAGATTTGTACCATTCTCCTTAGCCTGTGCTCTACTCTGTGGGTGACCATAAGTACTCCTTTCTATTCTACACCTGTGAGGAGGTTTCTTGCTCCACTGAGGCTGTAAACTCTATTGTGCTTCTACTCCTTTTCATGGGACTGGGCCCCAAGACTCTGACCCAGATCTGAGTATAGGCAAAGTAACAGAGTTTGGCCTCAGTTATGCAAATAGAACCCTGTAATCTCCTTCTGACTCCCTTAACATCAATGGACTGAAAGCTCCAGAAACAGCTGCCTCTGCTGATTCAGTGACTCCTGGGCCCTGCTCCTGGTCTACTGGCACCTGGTCTGCCCTGCTAAGGCCTGTGCCAGCCTAGGCTCCCCCCCCCCCACCTGGTGTGACAGACTTTTCCTCCTGAACTTCCAAGCTGTCCATGGCAGTCTCTGGGGTGAGGGGTCTCCAAGTCTCCATCGTTGTCTCTTCTTCGATTATTTGGGCCAGTTTGCTCCAACACAGCCACACTCCAACACTCCTCTCTCACCCTGGTACAGCAGACCCTTCCCCTGGATCTTCCAACTTGTCTTGGCCTGGAAAATTATGTCACTCAGTCTTTTTGTGGGTTCTACCACTCTGGTTAGAGGCATTATTTAAAGTTATTTAGTGTGGTTTGGTAGAGAGTTGGGGCGAGTCCCTGTCTTTACTCCGCCCCTTGTTTCTTCCTTCTACCTTTTAATTTTTAAAATTTTCTTATTATCACCATTCATTGATTAATTTTTTTGAATCATTTGTTTATTGTTCTGTGGCTATATCTCAGAAAACTTTGAGTGATTTTTTCTTTTTTCCAGCTTTGGTCCTGAGTTTTAAACAATTCCTATGTTCTCTAATATTTTAAAAATGGTAGTAGTATGGGGGTTTTTTTGCTAATGAAACGCATGTGTGCATGTGCGTGTCTATGTGGGTGATTTTCTTGTGTTAGTTCCTTATAATTAATGTTGGTTTTTCCATTTGTTGTTTTGTGGCAGGGTACATAAAGAACTCGATTTCCTTCCATCTTTATATCAACTCACACCAAAATTTGGTTTTGGAGTAGCCACTATCCCTAAATCAATGAGGTCCAAATGGACTAAGATGGGAAAAATAATCTGTTATTGGCAATTTGCAAATAGAAAAAAAAAATGCTGCCAAACAAGATCACACACTTTAAAATTTTAAAGTTTTAAAACTTTAAATGTTAGCATTATTAACAAAGGATTCAAATGAAAGCTCTGTTAAGTGCCTTTGCATCATACCCAGGGAAAGTCAGCAAGCTTTTAGTAGGGTTTGCTACATACCAGACTCGAAAGCAAGATACAAAGAAAGAAAAAAAAGCCGTCTCTGCCCTCAAGGAGAGCATTCTAAGTGGGAAGGGAACATTTAAAAACTCTGTTTATATTACATAAAACTTTTGTGCTGTGGTACATATCATATAACATTTATGATAAAATGGATATGATCTCAGAGAAAAGTCACTTGAATGAAGGAAGACTGGAAAAGTGTTCTTTTAAAATGTTGAACTAAAAAAAATATTGAACTATAGGTGAGACCAGGAGAAAATCAGAGAAACCAGCAGACTACAAAAGAATGTGGAGCAGCCAGTGAAAATGCAGAGATATGAAATTTGAAATATCCTGGATAAAGAACAACAAGGAGGCTAGTGTCACTGGGTCACAGTAAATGGAATGGAAAAAAAAAGTTTAAGAGTATTAGAAAGTATGAACAGGGGTGGCTAGGTGGTACAGTGAATAAAGCATCAGCCCTGGAATTCAGGAGTACCCGGGTTCAAATCCATTCTCAGACATTTAATAATTACCCAGCTGTGTGGCCTTGCTCAAGCCACTTAAACACATTTGCATTGCAAAAATGAAAAAAAAAGTATGAATGGATTAAATTATGAAGGATTTTAAAAACCAATTAGAATTTTATATATGATCCTGGGGGAATAATATAAATGAAAGTATTATTGGCAATTTTAAGAAAAATTTTAAAAAACTAAAAGATCAAATAAACTCTTTCAGAAAACATGGTCCATGAGATCACAGAATCAGGCTTTATTGAAGTTTTGAACCACAACAATAGAAATATAAAAATATATTTATTGGAATGAGAACAACTCAAATAGAGGAAAATAATGATGTTTCATTCCAGCATTCTGGATTCTGTTTTCCCTGGTAATTCCCAGGTCATGTCCTCTACTTTTTCCATCTTGACCACTTGGTGAACCACTTCAGCCCTACACTTTTCTTTTCCTGAATCTCTAGCCCTCTTACCATATTGCCAGTTATGTCTATGCAAATTTCAGCTTTGAATCTTTCCCATTATTGGATGCTTTCACTCCTATACATGTGATGTTAAACAAAATAGAGAAAATCATATATCTTTTCTGACTGGACACACTATAAATTTACATTAAACAACTTCAAGTGGGCCCTCTTTGTTGCTAGGACAATCTACCTTATCAGCCAGCTCACTATCCCACTCTGCATGACACTTCTTCCAAACCTTTTCTTCCTTTTCAATGCTTTCATGGCTCTCCCTCTCCCACTTTCTTAGAGAACCTTGCTGCATACAATTTTTAATTTTTATTTTCATCTCTGAATTCTCTCCTTCCAACCGCTCCCCTACCCATTCAGATGCAAGAAGTACAATACACATTATACATATGAAGTTGTACAAAATGTATTTCCTCATTAGTCTTATTGCTGGCATAAATATTAAAAGAAACTATACCTCGATTTGCACTTTGAGTTTACCAGGTTTCTGTTGCTTTTTTTTGATACATTACAGAGTGTACAGAGTTCTAGTTCGATTCATTTCACTTTGCATAAGTTCATTGAAATCTTCCCAGGTTTTTCTGAAGATATCCACTTTATAATTTCTCACAGGACAATAGCATTCCCTTACAATCATTTGCTGCAGCTTGTTCAGATATTCCCCAATTGATGGATATCTATTTCTGGGAAGAGCTCTCTACTCCATTTAGAGAGGCCCCAGGGCAGAGGATATCAGTACCAGGGCAGATGTAATCTTGGAGGATAATGATGCTTTTGGGATTATGGTGCAGAATGCTTAGGTTCCACTAGGGTGGGAACTGCTCACTAGTAGTAGACCTTATTGGAGAACTCACTTGCAGACAAAAACTTGTAGAAATTAGATTTGACATACTCCAAGTGATAACAATATCCAAAATAAGCTTCAAATTGGACACATTGAGTTATATATATTTACAGTCATCTCATAAATAATTTAGAGGAGCATGAAGGACACTGACTTGGTTTTTTAGATAGATGAAGGAAGATATCATTACTAGCAATAGAAAGGAGCCTGCAAAGTTAAATGGGTAATTTTGATTAATATAAAATTTTAAGTTTTGCACAAACCTATTGTAGTATAAATTAGAAAGGAAATAGATAACTAGAGAAAAACTCTTTGCCACAAGTTTTTGTTGATAAATGTCTCAATTCTAAGATTCATCAGAATCTGATTCAAATTTTTAAGACTGTCGTTTTCCATTAGATAAATGATCAAGGCATATGGATAGGCAATTTTTAAGGCATAAAATCCAAGCTAGGAATACCACTTGAAAAATGTAATAAATAATCATTAAATTAAAAATGTAAATTAAAAAACTATGTGGCCCATCCTTCTTTACATCAATCTGATATGCAAAAATGACAAAAATGGAAAATGAAAAATGTTGGTCTACCAGTGAGAAAATGGGTATACTGGTACATTATTGGTAGCGCTGTGATTTGATCTAGCCATTCTGGAAAGCAAGTTTCAGCTATCCTCCGAAAGTTATTAAATCTATATCTTTGACCCTAACATAGAATATCTGGCCTATACCCAAAGGATGAAAACAAAAAGGACCTTTTTGTATAATAATATTGATTGCATATCTATTCATGATTGTCAGAAATTGGTAAAGGGATAATTAATAAACAAATTGTGACATTTGACTAATGCAATATGAGAAATAATCAAAAAGTACAATTTCAGAGGGAACTGGAAAGAACTTTGTGAACAAATACTGTGAAATGAGCAGAACAAAAGGAACAGTTTATATAATGGTAACATTGTAGAGAAAAACCAATTTGAGACACTTAAAATTGATCAGTATGGGTAAGTAGTTCAAATGAAGAAAATGAAATATTTCCTGACAGAGAGTAGATGTAAAATGCAAAAAAGAGAAATATTTTTGACATATTTTGGCTATACAGGAATTTGTTTTGAACTGTTAGAGCTATTTGGCTTTTATTTGTTTTGTCTTTCAATTTGTTTGCTCAATGCGGGGGGGGGGGAATGTGGGACTAATGTAAAAAAATACTAAATTTTTGAAATTTTTCTTATAAATTTTTGACATTTTTTTTGAATTCCATATTCTTTCCCTCCCTTCATCTCTTCTCCCAACCCTTAAGAATAACTATAATACCCATTATATATGTGAACTCATGCAAAACAGATTTCTATTTTAGCCAAGTTGAAAAAAATTAAGGAAAATAAAGAAAATGAAATACAGTATGCTTCCATTTGCACTCTGAGTTTACCAATTCTCTTTCTAGAAATCGATAGAACTTTTTATCATAAGTCCTTTTGAATTATAATGTCTCAGAGTAGATAAGGCTATCACACCTGATCATTTTTACAATTTTGTTATCACTTTGTATATTGTTTTCCTGGCTTTTTTACTTCACTTTGCATTAATTCATATATAAGACTTTCCATTTCTTATAGTACAACAGTATTTCATCATAAGGTGATGTAAATAGAGTACCAGGCCTGGAGTCAGGAAGACTCATTTAGACACTTGCTAGTTGTATTGCTCTCCACAAGCCTCTTACTTCTATTTGCCTCACCTTTGTCATCTGTAAAATGAGTTTGAGAAAGAAATGGCAAAGCACTATTTACCATGTAAAGTCTCAAATAAGATCTCAAGGTTGTTGGACACCAATGAAAAATGACAACACACATTCCACAATTATGCCAGAAGTTATTCAGTCATTTCCCCATTAATGAGTAACCCCCCCTCAGTTTCCAATGCTGTCACAAAAAGAGGTACTATAAATAGATCATTTTGCTTTTTTTTTTTTTAGGTTTTTGCAAGGCAAATGGGGTTAAGTGGCTTGCCCAAGGCCACCCAGCTAGGTAATTATTGAGTGTCTGAGGCCGGATTTGAACCCAGGTACTCCTGACTCCAAGGCTGGTGCTTTATCCACTACGCCACCTAGCCGCTCCTTTTTTAAAATTTCATTTATTTATTTATTTGTTGGTTGTTTATTTATTTATTTATTTTTCTTTTTACATTGATCCTTGGAATACAGCCATAGTAGGAATATTGCCGATTCAAAGAGTATGTTAATTTTGTTTTGTTTTTTGATTTTATTTATTTAACTCAATGGGGCTAAGTGACTTACCCAAGGTCACACAGGCAATTATTAAGTGTCTGAGGCTGGATTTGAACTCAGGTCCTCCTGACTCCAGGGCCAGTACTCTATCCACTATGCCATCTAACTTCCCCAGTGCATAGTTTTATAACCCTTTGAGTGTAGTTCCACTGTTCAACTATTCTCCAGAATGGTTGGACAGATTAATTTTTTTAATGTGCTGATTAATTGGGAAAAATACATTATTTTTCTTTAAAGAGAAGAGCACCCATAATGCTTTTCATAAACTAGTCTGTTAAAGGCCCTTTATTAGCTGCAGTTTTATTTATAGGTATTTATTATTATAGTTATCCTAAGCTTTTAATGTTTCGCTATTTAATGCTATATTCTAAAACATACTCTCTCTTATAGCTATTGCACTATTACTTTAAATCTTTCTTTTTGATGTTTTGTAATATTTCGTTCATGACACTCTTAGGCATTTTTGATTTGGAATTTCCTTTAGCTTACCAGTATATTCTATTTTTCTTCTTTTTTAAAATTCTAATCGATCTGGGTAGTTTCTTTTTACTGATTTCTTAAATTCTAGCTTCAAAGTTTTTTCATGAGTGTCCGGGAGTCCTTAATCTATAGGTCTTTCTCCTTGATCAGCTTTCTAGTTGTTTGGGTTTTTTTTTAATATCAAATATATTTTTTCTAAGTGTTTTGACTTCTAATATTTCTTGATCTTTCACTATTTTACTTTTTATTTCATATGTCCCATTCATTTTTTTTTTGTGGTTGATACATATATGAAATATGCCTCATTCCATTTTTTGCCATTCTCATTTTTCTTCTAGAACTTTTATTTCATTTTGAATTTCTTTTTTAATCCTTTATTTCATGTCCTCCTGTCATTTAACTAGTGCTTGTCACCAAACCATTCTTTTCTCTTGAGACTGCTTGATTTTTGAAGTCATTCCCTTTTTCTGTATTTATTTATTTATTGTTTGTTTGTTTTTTTAGGTTTTTGCAAGGCAATGGGGTTAAGTGGCTTGCTCAAGGCTACACAGCTAGGTAATTATTAAGTGTCTGAGGCCAGATTCAAACTCAGGTACTCCTGACTCCAGGGCCAGTGCTCTATCCACCGTGCCACTTTCTGTATTTATTTATGCTTTTTTTTTTTCCTCTAGCCTAACATAGTTAGTCCCTGGTTGGTCACGTCTCTTTTGTGGTCTGAGTGTTCTATCTCTACTGTTTTATTTGAAGGGTTTAAGACTATGCTCTAATAATCTTTGTCTTCTTGCTCAGTCTATTTATATATGACTCAGGGCTCTCCTGGTCTTAGGGCTATCCTCAACTGGGGGCATCTTTTCCTTTGTGTGGCCCTGACAGGTCTCAACTGGATGACAGGTCTCCACCTAGTTGCTGTGTTGACTCTGTCTCATGCATAGTGCTACTTGAGTGAGCCCATCTTGTCATACTGTGATGTAGGCCCCCAATGCATTGAGTATTCTCTGTTTCCTGCTATTATTCAGGTCACCTGAACTCTCTTTTGGCTGGTCTTCACAATACTGTGCCTCTGCCTTTCCTAGTTGTTTCTACTCGCTATGTCCACAGGTTTCTGGTAAACTTCTGTAGTCCTGAACTGGATAAAGAAGCTCATAATTGTTTCTCCTTGATTTTCTTTATCAGTATTTCTTCAAGTTCATTTTTAGAACTTTGTTGTGGCATTTATAGGAGAGGTGGGCTCCTCCTAGACTTTTCACATTGACTTTTGGTATTTCAACCATTTATGATATATCCATTGTTGTCTTCCCACATAATTTACACATTTCTCCACTTCTTGTAATTTCCCTAGCTGCTATTCCCTATACATATTCCCCCTCTGCCTTTGCACCAATGCATAGTCTCTTGTTTCCCTCCCTCCTTGCGTCTATACCTCTCAGATTCCTCAGTTCCCCACAAGACTCAAGCAAAATACTGCCTGTTCAAGACACTTTTCCCCACTTTGTTAACTCATGATTTTACTTGTCTTCACTATCCCCCTTCATTCAGTCACATTTTTGTCTCTGCTTCATCCTCAGGGAAGTGACTTTAACAATGCTTGTGAATTGAATTTAAATGTTGGAGGGTTGTACTAAGTCACCAGCTTCACTTTCTTCTCCAGAAATATATAGGGTCAGTAACTAGATATAAATAGATAACTAGGGATGAATGAGAGACATTGACTTTTTTAAACTAAGGTCTTTAAAAGGTCTCAAGTTTGACAGAGGCAATGCCCCTTCAGTGATTAAAACTAGGTAAGAGAAAGATGAGAAAAAGAGGCCAAAAGTAAACCATTCCAGCTCTTAATCCTCCAGCTCTTTTCATGGGAAGGGACAATTAAGTGAGTTGAAGTGTAGGGTATTCAAAACTCATTTCATGTGATCAGATCATAGTTATTATACTATGTTTATATAGGTGAACTATTCTCCCAGTATAATGTGAATTCCTTTTGAGACAATAGACGTTTTACTTTTGTATATTGTATCCTCAATACCTAGTATATAAAGAGTTCCTTTTAAAAATGATTAGGGATTTTTATTTTTTAATTTCTTCCTATTCTTTTTCTTTTGTCTTTGAAATCTTTACTAAAATTTAAATTGTGCATCATAATGTCTAACTTTTTCTGATTTTTATAAACTGAAATATTGTATGATATTTCTTTCTAAGGTTCCAGATTTTTCTATTTCAACAGCTTATTTATTTTTATTCTTCAGTGTCAAATACTTAATGGCATTTTGCTTTGTTGGTTCCTCCACTTCTAAAGGATGACATTATCATGTAAACAGACTAGAAATTTTGGTGGGCAGAGGGTAACCTGGAAGCTATTCTCAATTTCCCTTGGAAACAATGTTAATCAAGTCTCTAAACAGATTCTGGAGCAACAGAACCTACAAAAAACAGAGGGGAGCATCTTGGAAGGACTTCAGGAAATGTCTGTCCCACTTTGGGGTAGGGCAAGTATGACCCAGCACAGGCAGGGGTGATAAAGGCAGCAGCAGGCTCTCAGACCCAATGCAGATCACCAACCAAAGCCCCTTAAGTCCCTGGTCAGCAGGCCAACTGAAAGTCTCCAGGTCTAGCATAGAAGACGTATTGAAAGCTCCAGAACCCCAGCTAAGGGGGAAGCCACTAACAACCTCAAGCCTGAACTGCAGACAGAGAGTTTTTAGTTCTCTCACCTCCTGAGAAGCTTGGGTCCATGCTCCCCCATGACCCCTGAACAGAGCTCAATTTTAAAAACCATGAACTAGGCAAACCATGAGTAAGAAAAAAGAGGAAACCCTAACTATAGACATCTTATAAGGATAAAGAAAATTAAAAACTTCTTCTCAAAGGAGGATACTGGAAAAAATCCCATTGTTAAGCCACAGAGGGGAATATGAATTTGTCTCAAGTTCAAAAGGCATCTTGGAAGTGATCAAAAAGGATTTTAAAAATCAAGTACAGTGGAAGCTTGATGGTGCAGTGGATAGAGCACCAGCCCTAGAAGGAGGAGGACCTGCGTTCAAATGTGGCCTCAGACACTTAATAATTAGTAGCTGTGTGACCTTGGGCAAATCACTAAACCCCATTGCCTTAAATAAATGAAATAAATAAATAGATAAATACTTTTTTTTTTAAAATAGAACTGATCAAGAAGATGGTGGAATAGGTCAAAAAATTCCAAGCTCTCCAGAATACCTTCACAAACAAGTTATAAAAGACCCTGAGGGTGAATGAATAGTAGCAAAAATAAACATAAGTTGAGGCAGAACTGTGCTCCTCCTGGGACAACCAGAGATCAGAAGGAAGATATGGAAGTAAGGCTGGAGTAAAGTGTAAACTCCTCCCTGAAACAGCAAGAGGCAAGCCCTGGGACCAGCTGGATTGTAAGGTATCCTCTGCCCTACACGCAGGAGTTCTCACCTCACATTCAGGCTTCTGAGAGAGAGAAGAGGGAATACCTCTCCTAATAAGGAATTCAAGGACCAGCTGTGCTGCCAATGCAGTCCTTGGCAAGAAGGAAGCAATACATGACCAGTGAGTGCAGAAGAAGTGGTGCCTGGGGACTTCATTGGTTGTAGACACTTAGAGCTTGGCCTTTGTTTCAGGGATTCCAGGAAATAAACAAAATTCTAGTACAGGGATGAGGGTTTATTGGTATAATTCGGCCCAGAAAAACATTCCTGGGGCCAGAGACACCATCCCCCACACCCCAGTATCAAAGGTGAATATAACAAGAAGCTGCTAATAAAAATTAAAATAAACAGACAAAGAAAAAGGAATCTAAACATAGATAGTTACTGTGGAATAAAGACCAGGGTTTAGTCCTCAGAGGAAGATGGTGAAGCAGAAACAGCCTCTTCTACTCCAAAGAGTAATGTCAAAAAGAATAGAACTCAGAAAAGACTTTAAAAGTCAATTAAGGGGCAGCTAGTTGGCACAGTGGATAGAGTACCGGCCCTGGAGTCAGGAGTACCTGAGTTCAAATCCAGCCTCAGACACTTAATAATTACCTAGCTGTGTGGCCTTGGGCAAGCCATTTAACCCCATTGCCTTGCAAAAACTAAAAAAAAATAACTACAAGTCAATTAAGAGAGATTGAGGAAACTCCCCCAAACTTTGTGTGTGTGTTTTTGTGTTTGTGTGTGTGTGTGTGTGTGTGTGTGTGTGTGTGTGTGTGAAAAGAAAGATAAGTGTGGCAGAAACTTAGATTAGACCAACACCTCACATCTTATACCAAGTTAAGATCAAAATGGGTTCAGGATTTAGACATAAAAGACAAAATTGTAAGCAAACTAGGAGATCAAGGAATAGTTTACCTGTCAGATCTATTAAAAGGGAAATAGTTTGTGACCAAGGAAGAGGCAGAGAACATAATTCAAAGCAAACTAGATAATTTTGATTATATTAAATTAAAAATCTTTTGCACAAACAAAATCACTAACCAAGATAAAAGAAATGGAGCAAATTGAGGAACAATTTTTACAACTAGTATTTCTGACAAAGGACTCATTTCTAAAATATATACAGAACTGAGTCAAATTCATATATATCTATATATATATATATATATGTATATATGTGTGTGTGTATATGTGTGTGTATATGTGTGTGTGTGTGTTTAAAACCATTCCCTAATTGACAAATGGTAAAAGGATATGCAGAGGCAAATTACAGATGAAGAAATCAAAGCAATCCATAATCATATGAAAAATTGCTCTAAATCATTACTGATTAGAGAAATGCAGATTAAAGCATCTCTGAGGTACCACCACACACCTCTCAGATTGGCCAATATGACAAGAAAGGACAGTGATCAATGTTGGAGGTGATGTGGGAAATCTGGGCCACTAATGCTTTGTTGGTGGAGCTGTGAACTCATCCAACCTGAGAAATTTGGAACTATGTCCAAAGGGCCACAAAAACGTGCATACCCTTTCATCTAGCAATACCACTACTGGGTCTATACCCTGAAGAGATTATGATAAAGGATTGGAAATTGAGTGAATGTCCATCATTTGGGAAATGGCTGAACAAATTCTGGTATATGTATGTTATGAAACATTATTGTTCTATTAGAAACCCATCCCCAGGAGACATGGGAATTTAGAGAAGCCTGGAAAGAGTTGCATGAACTGATGCCGAACAAGATGATCAGAACCAAAAGAACATTATACACCCTAACAGCAACATGGGGTTGTGATAAGTCTTAATGGACTTGCTCACTTTATCAGTGCAACAATCAGGAACAATTTTAGGGTATCTGCAATGGAGAATACCATATACATCCAAAGAAAGAATTGTGGAGTTTAAACAAAATCCAAAGACAATGACCTTTAATTTTTTTAAAAAGACATCTTATTATGTAATTTTGCTATCATATTTTATTTTTTCCTTAAGGATATGATTTCTCTCTCAACACATTCAACTTTGATCACTATTTAGCATGGAAATAATGTAAAAACTATCTGACTGCCTTCTGTGGGGGATGGGGGAGGGAAGTGAGATTGGGACAGGAAATTGTTAAGGAAACAATAAAAAAAGTTAACTAGAAAAAGAGATCCAAAATCTTAAGGGAAAAAAATGATTTCTTGAAAATTGGAATTGGACAAGGGAAAGTAAGTGAAATTAGACCAAGAAACAATAAAACAAAATATAAAGAATGAAAAAATAGAAGAGAATGTGAAACACCTCTTAAGAAAAACAATTGACCTGGACAACAGATCAAGAAGAGAAGATGTAGGGCAGCTAGATGGCATATTGGATAGAGCACCAGCCATGAAGTTAGGAGGACCTGAATTCAAATCCACCTCAGACACTTAATAATTACCTGTGTGATCTTGTGCAAGTCACCTAACCCCATTGCCTTGCAAAAGAAGAAAGAAAAGAAAGCATAAGGATAATCAGGGGTACCTGAAAGTTACAATTGAAAAAAGACTCGATCCAACATTATAAGAAAGAAAGAAAATTTTTCTATCCTGAATTGTTGGAACAAGAGGGGAAAGTAGAAATAGTAAAAATTCACTGATCATTTCCTGAAAGGAATCTTGGGAAGAAAACTGACAGTAATATCATAGCTAAATTCCAAAGCCCCCTAATTAAGGATAAAATATAAAGAACAAAAGTAAAAAATTATTCAAATTTGGAGAAGCCTCAATTAGACCTACACAAGACCTAGTCATGACTACTTTAAAGGACCACAGAAAAGCAAAAGAACTGGGGTTCTGGCCAAAAATATCATACCCTGCATAATCCTGAACTCAGAAAAATAAGACATTCAATGAATTGACAGACTGTCAGGATTTTGTGGCAAAAAGACCTGAACATAATAGAAAATTTGGCATAAAAGACTGAAGTGAAATGAAAGGTAAATATCAAAGGCTAATAATTAATTACAAGGCACTCAATAAGGACAAATTATTTACTATTTGTACATGGTAATGTAAACTGTATGTCCAAGATTGGTATTAGTAATTGGGAGTTCAAAAGAACAATTAAGGTAGGACCTGAGTATAATAGTGTAGTAAAAGATAAAAAAAATCGAGTTATCATCTTATTCAAATGAGATATAAGAGGAATAATTGATACAGAGGAATTGGGAAAATAGAATTAATAGTTCTGGAAACTTATTGTCATTGGGAATGCGATGAAGAAGGAACGATTTTGTTGAGTGTGTTTGTGTTTGTGTGTATTTACATATATGTATAGTACATATTTCTAGGTATAAAATCCTTTTAAATTCAGATAGAAATTAAAGGAGTTGATAGGGAAGGTATTGAATTAGAGAGTGAGGGAATAGGATAAGAAGTTATATAGAAGAGTATGCAGATCAATGGGGAGGGAGGGTGTAGCAGGGTATGTAAGGGAGGAATTGTTCAAAGAGCAATAGAAGTAAAGTAGAGAAGTAGTGGGAGTTATTAGTTTCAAATGTTATAAAAATGAGAGATTCAAATCAAATACATAGAAATCTATGAATATGTATGTATATGTATCTATGAATGTATATATGTGTACGGGTATGTGTGTATGCATATATATATATAAAATGTTGGTATATCTATGTTATCTATATGTGTGTTTATGTAAGTTTGAATATAATTGTATGTGTATATATATACATACATATATATATATTATATATAGATATATAGATGTAGACATCTAAACTTAATTGTAGGCTTCAAGGGGGAAGGGAAGTAAACAATGTACAGCAGAGTACAAAAGAAAACCTGCAAGGAAACAAATTAAAAATGGACAATTTCGAACACCATGTATAATATTTATTATATAGACTTCCTTGAAATGGAAAATTGTTTTATATTCTGAATCCTTTCATATTTTGCTGCGCACATGATAATATTTCCTTATTCTATATTAAAGTTTTAAAAAATATAAAATAAAGAATTGGACAGATGGAAGAAGAGATATAAAAGCTAACTGAAGAAAATAATTCCTTGACAATTAGAATTGGGCAAGTGGAAGTTAATGACTTTATGAGATATCAAGAATCAGTCAAATAAAATCAAAAAATGAAAAAAATAGAAGAAAATGTAAAATATCTCACTGGAAAAACAACTAACCTGGAAAAAAATCCAGGAGAGAATTTAAGAACTATTGAACGGTAGAAAGCCATGATCAAATAAGGAACCTGTACTACATCTTTCAAGAATGAACCATAGGGTAAAATAGTCATTGAAGGAATCAATTAATTACTTCCTTCCTGAATGGGATCTCAAAGAGACAACACCAAGGAATATTGTAGACAATTTTAAGAAATATTAGGTCAAGGAGAAAATATTGTAGGACATTCAGTGAAATAGTAAATATTCCAACTTTTCCTGATTAAAAAAACCTAGAGCTGAACAGCAAATTCGATCTTCAAATACAAGACTCAAAAAGGTAAACAGGAAAGGGGAAAATTGTTATACAATAAGATTAAATTGTTATATCTTACACAGGAAGATGATATTTGTAAATCTTGAGAACTGTATCTCTGGTAGAAGGAATATACTTGGAGGATATGGGCACAAGCTGAATTTGATGTAATGATATAAAAATTAATTAAGGTATTAAAAAAAAGGATTGTATTGGGAAAAGAAAAAGGAGGAGCCCGAATAGGGTAAATTACATCGCAGGAAGAGGCACAAATAATGTGTTAGAGGGAAAAAACAGAAGGGATGAGAGTTGGTTGAATCTTCCTCATTGGATTTGTCTCAAAAAGGAAATAACATAAGCACTCAGTGAGGTTTTAGAAATTTATATTACCCGAGAGGAAATTAAGAGGGGAAAGAGGGAAAATGGAAGGAGAAGATTAAAAAGTAGGAGACAAAAGTAGGTTAGAAAAAGGAGGGGAGGGGGCAGCTAGGAGTACCTGAATTCAGATCTGGCATCACACACTTAATAATTACTTAGCTGTGTGGCCTTGGACAAGCCACTTATCCCCATTGCCTTGCAAAAACCTGAAAAAAAAGTAGTGGGGATCTCTATCAGTTATGAAATGCCTGAAAAATTGTGTTCTATGAATGGGAGGAAATGTGAGAGATCATGAGAAGGTGGATTTAGAAAAGCCTGGAAAGCACTGCAGTAACTGATGTGAGTTTGAGTGAAATGACCAGAATCAGGGTAACATTATTATGATGGACTTAAATCCTTTCAAGCTGTTCAGTGATGAGGACAATTCTAAAAGTTTTGTTCTGCAACATACCAACCACATCTAAATAAAAAACTTGACTCTGAATGCAGATCATGAGTTTCTATTTTCAAACTATTTTTGCCCTTTTAAATTTGTTTTATGTTTTCCCCCCTTTAGTTCTTAATTTTTTCACAAGATTAATATGCAAATAAATACCAACCACATCTAAATAAAAAACTTGACTCTGAATGCAGATCATGAGTTTCTATTTCAAACTATTTTTGCCCTTTTAAACTTGTTTTATGTTTTCCCCCCTTTAGTTCTTAATTTTTTCACAACAAGATTAATATGCAAATATGTTAAATATGAGTGAACATGCATAACCTTTATTAGATTACTCACTCCTAGGGAAGTAGGAAAGGGCAGGGGAAGCTAAATAAATGTAGAACTCAAAAATCTTTTTTTTTGGTGGCAGACTCAAACTCTCACAAAAAAGATGAATATTCCAAACTATCTTTGTATGTAATTTGGAAAAATAGAATAAAATAACATTAAAAAACAAATTAGCTACCCTGCTTCAAAAAGTAAAATAATTTTAAAAGATTTTTGGATGGTTTGCTCTCACTACCAAATTGTTCCTCCAAGCAGCTTCTAGAAATCATGCTATACTTCTTTTTTGTTGGGTAGGTTTTTCTTCATCCAAATAGTTCCTATATTTTCACTTTCTTCCTTGAGTCTAATTCATGAATTTATCCACTTTTGTCTATTATCTTTCTCTTGGGATATATATAATATATATATATATATATATATATATATATATATTATATATATATATATATATATATATTTGTTGTATATTCTTGTGTCTCAATTGCCCCTTTTCATTAATCTTTGCCTTTTGAATTGTTACCATTTTACTGCCAGAGTCTTTTCATTGAAAAGCAGTACTGTGGAAAGACTAGCATCAAGAGTCAGAAGGCTGAATTTTTTTTCTTAGTTTCAGATACATATGTGACTATGGCAAATAATTTTAAACCCTCTTCCCCCCCCATCTCATCTGTAGAAAAAGGAGAAAATTATAAATGTTTTGTTCTATTTATGAGTTTCTTTTTTTCAGATTTTTATCATATACTTGTACTACTCACAATGTAAATATGAGTTCTGCATTAGTTTCACTAATCACAGTTATAGAGTGCTTAATGATTTATTATTTTGAATTTTAATTGCAATCACATTAAATTAGTTTCAAGTTATTCAAATTATTTCTTAAGATAACTATTTAATCCTAATTATTTGTCTAATTTAATGCAAATGACGAAATTCTCTTTTTATTTATATCTGTCCTTGTAATATTGGACAATTGTTTTCCTGGAATTAAATTTTAGGATTTTACTTTTATTAGAGTGATGTTATCTAAACATGTATAGGATTGATGCTAAAAGTTTCCCTTTTTATATCTGCCTTAATAATGTTGAACAAATGATCTAGGATATTTTTTGAGGTTTGTTTTTCTCTTTTAAAGGTGTTCTCTGACCCTTTTTACAGATTGATGACATTGATCTAATCACCGCTAACATGGAGAATTCCTTAGCTTCTATTGCAGGATTTTGCTGTGGTAGATCTTCTGTAATTGATCACCAGGTATGCTGACATTTTTTGCCTGAAAATTTAAGTTGACTGCAGAGTTCATATTTTCTAATTATTCTTGAAATCATGTTGCCAAGAATGAATTGGTGAAGAAGAATGATAATAGAAACATAGAATCATTTTGCACTTCATTAAGGACTGAGGAACAGAAGAAAAGAAATTTCAGACTCATACTCATGAAAGGATTCTTGATTTAGAGGTTTAAAGGGATCTTAAACATCATCTGCCTTCCACAATTTACAAATGAGAAAACTAAATCTTACAGGTGAATAACAAAAGTGGGATTAAACCCAACTTCTGATACCAAATGCAGATTCTTTTTAGTATACCTCATTGCTCTCTGTATTTGTAAAAATTTAAAGTCCTATTCTGCTGCCTTATGTTGTTATTGAAGATTATGGCAGCAGATTGGATTTGGGTATGGTCCTAAATATAGAATATGTTTTTTTTTGTTGGAGGACCAGTTTATCAAAATATAGAGAGGCTTTTCACCATTATTATTTCTTTGACCATGTAATGAAGAAAAATACAGTCTCATGTAGTAGTCCCTTTTCTGCTTCTAAAATGGTGACATGACTGTTTAATAATGTAAAAATATTAATTTAATCATTTGATGTTAATGAAACGAAAAGATAAAATGAAATTGTAACTAAAAGAAATGTCTTTCTCTATAAATACAAAAAAAAGTGTTGGCAAAAAAATATTTTAATAGATCCAAAGACAGCAGTAAACATTATTTTGTAGAAAGGATATTAGTTATCAAATCTTCTGTTTCAGTGCTCATGATAAGCATTTACAAAAAAAGAATAATGTAAAATAATTCAGCTTATGTGTCAACATAATAGTTAGGAAGTACCTTCCTACCTATGTGGGAGTCCTTTCATTAATCATCTGTCTGTATAGTTAGAACATTGCCTTCTTACAGCAAATGTAAAAATAAATACCAAGTTGGAAAAAATAAGAATATGACTTGCATTTGAGGCTACTTACCTCTAATCTGTTGAAAAAAATAATTTGATGCTGAAAATGAATAAAATGATAGTCATAGTTCCTAAGGAAATTCAGCTTTTATAAATCATTTGCCACAAAAGGAAGACCAAAAACAATTCAAAAATTGCTTCAGTCAATAAATAGTTGTTTTCCTTGCTAAATAGACCGCAATGAAGGACAATTTTTTCACCTCTATTGAAATTATTTAATTTTTCCACTTTCATGAAAAAGGAAGTATTTAGCATTCATCCATTAGAAAGTTTGTGAGGTCCATATTTTTCTACCACCCTCCCTTCCTTACCCCTTCCCTGATGAACAATCAGATAAAAAATGTACATGTACAATTGTGATTAACATAATCCCATATTATTCATGTTGTGAGAGGAATTAGAATTAAGGGAAAAAACCATGACAAAGAAGGGAAAAATAATAGAAGTTTTTAAAAAAGTGACCATAGCATGTTTTGCTGTGCATTCAGAATCCATAGTTTATTCTCTGGAGGTGGACAACTTTTCCCTTATCAAATCTCTCAGGATTGTCCTTGATCATTGAACTGTTGAGAGGAGTTGCATTCATCATAGTTGATCATCTCACAATGTTATATAGTGAATGTCCCAGTATTCTCTTGGTCCTGCTTACTTCACTCAACATGTCTTTCCATGCTTCTCAAAATCTAGTGGCTAATGATTCCTTAGGGAATAATAATACTCCATAGCATTCATATACCTTAACTTATTAAGCCATTTCCCAATTGATAGGTATCCCCTCAATTTCCAATTCTTTGTCATGGGAAAAAAAAAGCTGCTATAAATATTTTGAACACGTGAGACTTTTCTTGTTTTTTGTGATCTCTTAGGGATATAACCCAAGTAAAGATATTGCTGTGTCAATTTTCTTGTCCTTTGGGCATAATTCCAAATTGTTTTTCAAAATGACTAGATCAAAAAGGCAATATTCTATTCTAGATTATAATTTCATTAACAAAATCTGACAAAAGAGGAAATAGACATTATGAGCAGTACTGCATCATAAAATATTAAGAAACAATAAAGGAAAACAAAATTTTTAAAAAAATCTTGGTGAGACAATCCAGATAAGTCAGATAATTCCAAAGTATGAAATTGCAAAGATGATAATATATTTTGTAAAACAGAAATGATACCTATAAAATTATTTTTCCCCATCAGTGAAAGAGAAATTAGTAAATTAGGACTTTAACATCACATGAGCATATAGCTAGACCCGAAAAAAGCATATTCTTTGTGTATCTGTATTGGAGGCCACAATTTTAATGTAATTGAGCAATTAAATTTCAAGGTATCTTTTTGAAAGGGTAATACCAAAAGCTTGGGTAAAAATTATTGGACATTATTACTATTGAAAAAATGTATTAAGAATTATTATTAAGTGCAAATTATAGTTTATTTTTCCAAGTCTACCAAATTGTTAGGAGACTATTCTACTTCAAATCCTCCTTGATGAAGATTTGAAAGAAAATAGGAAGATTTTTGCAAAAAAACTTCTATAAACTATTACATCTTTACAGTCATACAGTTGCCTAAAAGGTACAGAGAACACAAAGTTTTATTTTCTATATTTACTATAAAAAATTGCAACAAGAACTTCCAAGAAACATACCTTCCCTCCAAAAAATTTCATATCAATATTTTTCTAATAAATCTGAATGGTTGCAAGTCATGGAATATAATACTTCAAAATGAATTATTAAAGTCTTCAAGGCACCCCCATCACTATTTACCTATTGGACATTTCCAGTCATATTTTCCATAAGCATTTCAAATTTAGCACATCCAAAACTGAACTCATAATTTCTCCAAAACCTATTTGCCTATTTCTGTGGAGAGTACTCCATCCAATTACCCAAATTTACGCCTCTTTATCATTCTGAACTCCTCACACTCTCTTATTCCACATATCTATTTTGCTACCAAAACTTGTCATTTCCACCTCTACAATATCTTTTAGATCTATTATTTTTCTCTCTTCTCACATGCCTATTACCCTAGTTTAGTGCCTTATTTCCTCTTAGGCTTAGTCAGGGCCCAGTAGGGCCTAGACTATTGCGGGGGGCAGCCAGGTAGTGTAGTGGATAGAACACTGGCCCTGGAGTCAGGAGTACCTGATTTCACATCCGGCCTCAGACACTTAATAATTGCCTAGCTGTGTGACCTTGGGCAAGTCATTTAACCCCATTGCCTTAAAGAAAAGGTTAAAAATGTGCTTTTGATTCAGTAGAGCAAAATGCTGCTTTAAAGCTTCTCCTCCAACAAGGCTGTTCCTTTGCAAAAGTCCTGAAAAAATTTAATACTTTCAAGATCATTAATATTAAACAAGGTATAAAGCAAGTGGTGGATATACTCTCACTAAAGGTGTTCAACTTCTTCTTGGAAGAAATATATTCCTTGGAACTTTATGGAACCCCTTGAATGAAATCTATAAATAGTCAAAAGAATTTATTCTCATTCTATATACAATAAAAAAAAATCACATCATTTGGAGTATAGCACAAATTATACAGACAACATATAGAACATGTAGAACAAATTCATCAGATTTGTTAGATAGGTAGAACCTCTATCTATATAGCTTGGACAAATGCCCCATATGGACAAAGATTTACTAAGTAAAAGTGATTTAAAACTAGACTTTAAAAGGTCTTGAAAACTTGAGAAAGTGCCTCTTTTTAATTCCTAGTGTCTGGCATTCTTGGTTTACAGTAACTCTTCAGTTGAATTCATTAGAATAAACAGATTTAAAGTAAAATAAGAGGAATATTTCTATCTATATACTAACATAATATATACTAACATAACCTTAGTAGGAATTAATAGATGAGAAAAATCCTTAAAAAGAGAAAGAGAGAAAGAGAACATTAAAAGACTCTCCATACTCCCCAATGTTTTTCTCTCTGTGTTGTTAAAATTTGAGTATCAGATGCCCACAAATTTCAAAAAACTTTACATCAACCTTGATGACTCTTTGAACCAAAGCAAGTTAAACTGATGTTCTATAACCAGTTCAACCTCATAAGTAATTTTTTCTTTACTGTGATCTTAGGCACTTTCCATTCTTTCTTCTCATCTAAGCATTAAAAATTGTACTGACTTTAGCTCTAAATTTCTGCAAGTCTATTTTTTCACATGTTTTGTTATACTCTGAGGCAACTCTGTAGAGTTTTGATTATTTAGTTTTACAAAGGACATTGATAGAAGAATAACCAAAATAAGGTATGTGGGAGGCGAAGAACTTAAAACTGTTTATTGGGGTTTGTTTGAAAGAACTAGGAATGTATAACATGGAGAAGAGAAGACTTAAGGAGAGTGAAGGTCTTTGGTGGTGTGGTTTGTAATGGAAAGATTATTGGATTTTATGTTAGAAGGGAGCTGGGTGAGAATCCCATGTTTTCAGTCTGCTAACTTTATTTTCATATATAAGTCATTCATGAAATCTTAATTTGTTTCATCATATTTGATGAATGATAATAGTACTGTATTATACAACATGAGAGACACTGGTACAGGACCACCAGCATGTTGTCCCATCATCAGAGAGGGTGTTGTACTCTCCGAGTACAGTGTCTGTTCCCTAAGCATAGCATAAATCACAGCTGTTTAGAAAGAGGACCTTGAATAGAGGACAATGGGATTATGGCTGGGTTTTAAGATTGAATAAAGTGGTGGTGAGAAGAATTTGTTTCTTACTCTCAGTTTTATTTCTTCACAGTGACTTTCTGGTCAAGGATATTGTTTCTCGGCCTCTCTACCTCCCTTATCAGGTGCAGCTGCTATTGAGGCCCTCAACATCATGGAAGAGAATCCAGGTATTTGTTTATTCTGGAAGATTTTAGTAAAAAAAAATCATAGTTCTTTGACATCAAATTATTGATTTCTTTTAGAATTACCTAGAGGAAACATCACCTATATTTTTGTCTGAATTTTTGGTTTCATATCCCAAACCATTTCACAATGAGATTAAAATGCATCCCATGGAAATAATTCTCTGTTAGAGAAATATTGGATTTCGTGGATTTATGGTAGTATTTCTTTCTCACTTTTGATCCTATTTCTGGATTTTCATAAAGAAGAGAGAGAAAAATAAATAAATGGAATTTTTCCTCTAATTTTTTCCCCTTCACTCTCTGAGTAATAAATATCAAATTAGTTTTTAGTGTACTAAAAAGTCATAGTGTTTCTAAAGGGATTTGAGCATCTTATATCTTTCTTATGACAAGACTCAACATTGATAGAATCCATCAAAATAGGTGGTGTTTTCATTTCATTTATAGAATAGTGGATAAAGACCCTTAAAGAAAAAAAAAAAGACTATCTAGCTCCTTACTGGCTATGCGACCCAGGCAAATCCCTTAATCCTTCACTGCTGCAGACAACTTTCTGACACTGTTAGTTACAGAGAAGATGCTAATCTGTATTGGTGGAATGAATTTCCTTACCTCAGAGTTCCTTTTCCCAATGAATTTTAAAGTTTCATTCCGAGCCTAATTCCTTATTTACAGATCAGAGCTTTTTTTAATCAGCAAATTATCATCTCTTCTCCCATTTTTGTATTTATCTATGTCCTTAACAATTCCTGGGCAGGATTTTAGAATCCTAATATATTGAATTTTGTAGACTTTTTTTTTAAACTTACATTTTATTTGATATTAGAATAAATTTACTGTCATTTTCCCAAGACTTCCTGATGAAATTCTTCCAAGTGATATAGTTTTACTACTCTTTATGAACAATTTTTTATTCCCAGGAAACTTAAAATATATTTTCAGAGAATGGCTTTTCTATAAACATTTTAATGCTTTCACTGAATGAGTTTATTTTTATTTTTACCAGAAATTATTCATTACAATTAATCAATTTTCCAGAAATTAGTTATGAAATAATAAGTGATTTATCAGGAATAATTCTCTTCTTTAAAAAATGTACAGTTCTTCTGGGCCAAGATGGCAGAGAGAAGACAGGCAGAGTTCTAAAGTCTCCTGATCTCTTCCCCATCTATCACATGAAACAAACCTCTTAAAAGAAATCTGACCCATAAAACCCAGAAAGAAAAGTCAAGAGAAAGAACATCTACCTCGGGATTTGTCTCCAGCAGGAGCTGTGGCTGAATTTGGGTGGGTGAGTCTGGGCCCAGAGGGAGGATCAGCCCCGATCAACCAGACTAGCAGCTGAATTGGAACCAGGAGTTTGAGGGCCGGAGAGTGGGACCTGCTGGATCAGAGGTGGGGCTGGACTGTAGGGGCATGAGTCTGCAGGGGAGCATAGGCGCTGATGCTGGAGCTGTCCCCCTGGAGATCCCAGACAGAACTGGGGGGAGAATTCTGGAGCAGGGGAGCTGTGGACAACATCCCTGTGCTCCTGTGGTCTGTGTCCCATTACAACTCAGACTTCTCTCCTAGCAAACAAATGCAAACTACTTCTGCCTCAGGCCCAGTTGTGTGAGCAGAAGAACCAGCCCAGCTGAGGAATGACCTCAGGCCAGGGTAAAGCCCACCATTGATTGAAGGCAAAAGAATTCAATACCTCCAACTCCTCACTTCAAGGAAAGGGAGAGGACTTCAACCAAGGTCACAGACACTCCAGAGAAAGCAACCAGCACCTCCTACTGGCCAGCCAGAGAAACCACACTCAGTGAGTAAAGCCTTTAGCGATCCCAAGCCCCTGTGAACCAGCCCCTCCCCAACTCAGGTCACAGCAAAATGAAGAAGGGTCAGCGGAAAGGTGGATCCATAGAAAAATTCTTGGAAGGGAAAGGCACTAACTCAGAGAGACCTGGAAGCTCTGAGGAGAATACAATCTGGTCTTCAGCACAGAAAGACTTCCTTGAAGAAAAAGAAATGAGTTTAGAAATGAACTAGAAAATTTGGGGGAGACAATTAATACCTTGCAACAAGAAAACAAATCTCTCAGATCTTCAAATGGGCAAATGCAAAAAGAAATTAATTCTCTCAAAACCTCAATTGGTCAAATGGAAAGCTCTTTCAAAAGTAGAATTGACCAATCAGAAAAAGAGTTGCAAATGGTTAATGAAGAAAAGTCCTGCCCCCCCATAAAGAATGGAGTCTACAGAAACTAATGACTCCATGAGACAGCAAGAGTCAGTTAAACAAAATCAAAAAATAGAAAAAACAGAAGCAAATGTAAAATACCTCATCAACAAAGCCACTGACCTCAAGAATAGATCGAGAAGAGGCAACCTGAAAATTATAGGACTTCCTGAAAACATTGAAGAGAAAAAAAGCCTGGACTTAATGTTACAGAATCTAGTGATGGAAAACTGCCTTGATATCATGGAATCAGAGGGAAAAGTAGTTATTGAAAGAGTACATCGATACTCACCAGAAAAAGATCCTAACATGAAAACACCAAGGAATGTTGTGGCCAAACTGCAGAACTATCAGATAAAAGAGAAATCCTGCAAGCAGCCAAAAAGAAACAATTTAAATATCAAGGAGCCACAGTAAGGATCATGCAGGACCTGGCTGCATCAACTTTAAAGGACCAAAGTGCCTGGAATGAGATATTTCGAAGAGCACAGGAGCTTGGAATGCAGCCAAGAATCTACTTTCCTGCAAAGCTGAGCCTTCGCTTCCAGGGAAAAAGATGGACATTTAACGAAATGGAAGAATTCCAAAAATTGCTGATGAAAAGACCAGAGCTAAACAGAAAATGTGGGCATCAAACAGGAGGTTCAAGAGACACATGAAAAGGTTAAAGGGGGAGGCAGTAAAAGAAAAAAAATGCAATCCAGTAAGTTGAAACTGGCTATATCCCAGCATGGGGGTAAAAAAAAAGATTCTCATAAACCTTGAGAAATGTAACTCTAACATAGAGAATACACCTAGCCAGAAATGATGGACATTCATGACCTATCCATGAGACTACTATCTAATGGAATGTAACTGGCTTTAACCCCACTTCGGAGAAAGACTCTAATAACTCTCAGGAATTTTGGCTCTATTCGATAGAATATACAGAAACAAAAGGGACAGACACTTAAAATTTTCTATGAATTACATAGAATGATCTAAAAAAACACTACTGCCCTAGAAAGGGGGACAAGAAAGAGATGGGAGGAGGGAGGGGATTGAACGGGGTAAATCTCATTACACTAAGAGGTACAAAACATCTATGGTAATAGTAGGGTAGGAGGGAGCAGAGGAGAAACACCTGAATCTTCTTGTCATCAGACTTGGCTTAAAGTCAATCTACACATACTCAGATACCTTATAAAACATCTTACCTTTCAAGTATTAAAAGGGGAAAAGGGGAGGGGGGATGGAGAAAGGGAAGGGGAGTGGGGGAAATAAGGGGAAATAACAAAAGGAAGGGAAAGGAAAAGGGAAAAAGGGAAAGGGGTAAAAAGGGGAGGGTGTGATATAGGAGGGCAAACACACTGAAGGGGGTGGTTTTCAGAAACAAAAGACTGGGGAATATGGATAAAAGGGGCGAAGGGGGAAAAATACACACAGAGGGAAGATAGCATGGAGGGCAGTAAAGAATTAGTAATCATATCTTGAATGTGAATGGGATGAACTCTCCTTTAAAACGTAAGCAAATAGCAGAGTGGATTAAAAACCAGAATCCTACAATAAGCTGCTTACAAGAAACTCATTTGAAGCGGAGAGATACATACAGAGTAAAGGTAAAAGGTTGGAACAAAATATATTTTGCTTCAACTAAAGTAAAAAAGCAGGGGTAGCAATCCTTGTCTCAGAGAAAGCAGCAATGAAAATACATAGCATTAAAATAGATAAGGAAGGAAACGTTATCCTCCTAAAAGGTACCATAGACAATAAAGTCATTTCAATATGGAATATATATGCACCCAGTGGGACAGCACCCAAATTCTTAAAGGAGAAGCTGAAAGAATTACAGGAAGACATAGACAGCAAAACTCTACTAGTGGGAGACCTCAACCTCCCACTATCATATCTAGATAAATCGAATCATAAAACAAACAAGAAAGAAATTAGGGAGGTAAATAGATTGTTAGAAAAATTAGATATGGTAGACTTATAAAGGAAACTGAATGGGCATAGAAAGGAATATACACTTTTCTCTGCAGTACATGGAACTTCTACAAAAATTGACCATGTACTAGAACATAAAAACCTAATGATCAAATGTAGAAAGGCAGAAATAGTGAATACATCATTCTCAGATCACATGAAATACTGGGCCAAGCAGATATAGACCCAGAACAAATTGGAAACTGAATAACTTCATTTTAAAAAATGAGTGGACCAAAAAAAATTATAGAAAGAATTAATCATTTTATCCTAGATAATGATAACAATGAAACAACATACCAAAACCTATGGGATTCATTCAAAGCGACTTTCAGGGGATATATTATAGCTCTAAATGCTTATATGAATAAATTGGAGAAAGAGGAAATCAATGAACTAAACATGCAACTAAAAAAATTAGAGAAAGAACAAATCAAAAATCCCCAATCAAATACCAAATTAGAAATTCTAAAAAATTAAAGGAGAAATTGATAAAAGCAAAAGCAAAAAACTATTGAATTAATAAATAAAACCAAAAGGTGGTATTATGAAAACCCAATAAAATTGATAAACCTCTGGTCAATTTGATTAAAAAAAAGGAAGAAAGAAAACCAAATTGCTAGTATTATAAATGAAAAAGGTGGACTCACCACCAATGAGGAGGAAATTAAATTAATAATTTGAAATTATTTTGCCCAACTCTATGCCAATAAATTTGATAATCTAAGTGAAATGGATGAATATTTACAAAAATATAAGTTTCCCAGGTTAAATGAAGAAGAGATTAAATACCTAAACAACCCTATCTCAGAAAAAGAAATTCAACAAGCCATTATTGAACTCCCTAAAAAAAAATCTCCAGGGCCTGATGGATTCACAAGTGAATTCTGCCAAACATTTAAGGAACAATTGGTTCCAATCCTATATAAACTCTTTGGAAAAATAGGGAAAGATGGAACTCTGCCTAACTCTTTCTATGAAACCAATATGGTACTGTTACCTAAACCAGGAAGTGTTAAAACAGAGAAAGAAACTTATAGACCTGTTTCCCTGATGAATATAGATGCAAAAATCCTAAATAAAATCTTAGCAAAACGACTACAACAAGTCATCACTAGGATAATACATTATGATCAAGTAGGATTTATTCCAGGAATGCAGGGTTGGTTCAATATTAGGAAAACTGTTAGGTTCCTATCAGAAATCATATGATCATAACAATATATGCTAAAAAAAGCTTTTGACAAAATACAGCATCCATTCCTATTAAAAACACTAGAGAGTGTAGGAATAAATGGACTGTTCCTTAAAATAATTAGCAGTATCTATCTGAAACCATCAACAAGCATTATATTCAATGGGGGGAGGCTAGAGGCATTCCCAATAAGATCAGGGGTGAAACAAATGTGCCCATTATCACTACTACTATTCAATATTGTATTAGAAATGTTAGCATCAGCAATTAGAGAAGAAAAAGAAATGAAAGGTATTGTAATTGGGAAGGAAGAGACAAAACTCTTACTCTTTGCAGATGATATGATGGTCTACCTAGAGGATCCCAAGAAATCATCTAAAAAACTACTGGAACCAATTAGCAATTTTAGCAAAGTTCCAGGTTATAAAATAAACCCTCATAAATCCTCAACTTTTCTATATATGTCTAGCAAGAAACAGCAGGCAGTGCTAGAAAGAGAAAATCCCATTCAAATTAACCTCATACAATATAAAATATTTGGGAGTCTGTTTGCCAAGACAGACTCAGAATCTTTTTGAAAACAATTATAAAACACTTCTCACACAAATTAAATCAGATTTAAATAACTGGGCAAATATCAACTGCTCGTGGATAGGTAGAGCTAATATAATAAAAATGACAATTCTACCAAAACTAAACTATCTGTTTAGTGTCCTACCAATCAAAATTCCAAAAAATTACTTTAACAAGTTAGAAAAAATTCTAAGTCAATTCATATGGAGACATAAAAAGTCAAGAATTGCCAGGAGCTTAATGAAAAAAAAAGTGCTAAAGAAGGTGGCTTAGCCTTACCAGATCTAAAATTATATTATAAAGCATCAGTCATGAAAACTGTTTGGTATTGGCTAGGAAATTGAGTGGTGGACCAGTGGAATAGACTAGGTGTAAAAGCAGGAGATGATTATAGTACTCTGCTGTTTGATAAACCCAAAGAGTCTTGCCATTGGGATAAAAACTCCCTCTTTGATAAAAATTGCTGGGAAAATTGGAAGTTAGTATGGAAGAAACTTAGATTACACCAACACCTCACAACCTTTACCAAGATAAGATCCAAATGGTTACAAGACATAGATATTCTAGAAGAATGCTATCCCAGCCCTCCTTTTGATTATGTCTTTCATATAATCCAATAATTCCAATATAGTGTCTCCTGGATATAATTTTAGAAGTCAGTTTTTTTTCCAAGAGATAACTACATTTTCTACCATATTTTCATTCTTTTGAAACTGTTGGATTCTTGATGTGTCATAGATTCATTTGCTTCCACTTGTCCAATAATAACTTTTTTTAAAGATTTTTCAAGGCAATGGGGTTAAGTGGCTTGCCCAAGGCCACATGGCTAGGTAATTATTAAGTGTCTGAGGTTGGATTTGAATCCAGGTACTCCTGACTCCACGGCCAGTGCTTTCTTAACTGTGCCATTTAGCCGCACCCTAGCTTAACTTTTAAGTTAGAATTTTCCTCAATTAAAATTTGTAGAATCTTTCCTGTTTGGCCAGTGGTATTCTTTAAGTAGTTATTTTCCTCAGTGGTTATTTGTATCTCCTTTTTCATTTGGTCTTGTCTACTTTTTAAGCAGTTTTCTTTTTCCAGCTTTTCTTCTACCTCTGGTATGATTTTAAAACTCCTTTTTAAGCTCTTCTGTGAGTTCTTTCTGTGCTTAAGACCTTTTCCAGTTTTCCTTTGGGGTTTATAGGTGTTTTGTCATTGATGCCTTCTTCTGAATTTGTGTCTTGGCCTTTTTATCTTTTTCATAATTTTCTATGATTGTATTCTTTTTGTTTTATTTTTTACTCATTGTTTTTTGACTTTTTCCCTTTTTTAAAAAATTTGAGCTTTGTTCCTAGGATGTACGTGGCACTGTCTCGGGCTTCTTTTCTACTGAGTACAGGTCCTGGCTGTTTACCTCGTCTTACGTTGATCTGTCCCTAAGGTCCATGGGGGACCCTCATGTCTGGTACTCCACACTGAAGTGATGGAGTCATAAATGAGCATAAAGGGTCTGGCAACTTACCTGGTGCTGAACTGGGGTCCTGATGGTTTTGTTTAGACCCAGTGACATGATTCTGAATTTCTCTGGGGCTAAACTGAAGTACATGATGGTCTAACCAGTGGAGCATGCCTGTCTCCTCAGACCTGTGCTGTAACAACTATGTAGTAGTTTTCAGAGTTGGAGTCTGCCATTTGCCCTGGCTTTCTTAAGGCTGGTGGTGAGTTTTGGTGTTGATATTTGCTTGCCCCACTACATTGAGATTCAGAATCTCCCACTGGTTTGCTGGTGGCTTGCTAGGATACTTCTTGTCCTGGATTGTGCTCTCCTACTCTCCTTTATTGGAGTGGAATGAACCTTTCCATAGTTCCTCTGAATTTTCTGGTCTAAATACAATCTATACACTATTTCCAAATATCTTCAGTCATTCCTAGTCTTTCTTTTGAGGTTTTACAACTCTTGAACTCTCAAGAACTGCCTTTTTGACATTTTCAAATTGATTATACTGTAAGCATCACAAGCTCAATATGTCTATATCTTTCTTCCTAAAAATCCCCCTATTATTAAACTTATTATTTTTTAAAAAAATTATTTTTCAATCAACAAATATCTGCACTCCTAAATCCCCTTTCCCAATTGAGAATAAAAGAAAAACAAAACCTGTTTTACATACACACACTCACACAAACACACATTCAAGGAAAAGAACTTCATGCTTTGCCTATGTCCAAAACATATTTGAATTAATTTGCATTCTGCATACTTCACTTCTCTATCAGGAGGTAGGTAGTACATTTCATTATTTCTTCTCTGAAATTGCAGTTAGTCATTATACTAATAAAAATGTATAAGATTTTCAAAGTCGATTGTCTTATAATCTTTTTGAAATGCTATAAATTGTTTTCTTGCTTCTTTTCACTCCACTGTTCATCAGTTCATGTAGGACATTCCATCTTTTTCTGAAGTCATCTCACTCATCATTTCTTATAGCACAGTAGTAATTTGTCATGTGCATAAGTGTGATGGAATACAATTGTGCTATAAGTAATGTTGAAGGAAATGATTTCAGAGTAACTAGTGTGTACGTGTCTGTATGTATTTATGAATACATATTTTAACTTGGTTATTGATTCCCCAAATTATAGTGTTCATCCATTCTCCAATTCCTACACATTTTAATTCTTCATCACTTCAAAAAAGTTAGAGTTCTGTTCGTTATTTTTTTTTTGCTTAGGATTAATTGCTCATTTAATCTACCTTCCACTAATTTTCCTTTTCCCCTCTTCTTTTTCTCCTATTTCCCAGTTGAGTGGAATGTATTTCCATACTCAACTCTGTGTGTGTGTATGTGTGTGTGTGTGTGTGTGTGTGTTTCTTCTCTGTTTGACTAATTCAGATGAGAGTGAGTTTAAAGTATCAATTGTTCTACCTTATAATGCTCCAATATGAGTCTGATATGATTCTTGTGCCCTTATTTGGCTTGAGGTCTTGTACTTGATTTATAGGTTCTTTTTTTAAGCAATTATCTTTTTTTTTATTATACAATTCTCTGAACATAAAATGAACAGAATACTCAATTTATTTACCTGTACATGTGAACATAACATTTTAGCTACAGTTATTTAATATAATTCATACTGAATTTAATTTTATAGTTCATAACTATGTATAACCTCATTGCAATAAGGGCAATGCTACAGGGGGAGTTTCACAGGCCAGTCACCTTAGGCATTATCAGTACATTCACAAATCATAGATCATGAATACATCTTCCCTAATCCTGTAAATTTAGTTTTCTTTATAGTTTAAGATCATTTGCAATTTTGGATGCAATGTTCTTAAATGCAATAGAAGTTCCAGATATTCTTTTGAAGCGAACCCCATTAAGTGACAAGTGAGGCCACTTGCAGACTTCCATCTCCCACTGAACAAGACTATCTTGTCTGAAATCTCTGTGTACACAGAAAACTAAAAGCTTCTCTTTTTGTTCATAATCACAATTATTTGCATCTAACACTTTTCAGATCTCTCTCATCATATCAATGGGGTCCAAAGAACTAGTGGTCTTCATACTCCAAGTGAACTGCAAAGAATGTGGCTTAGAATCATTACTATCCTCTTTTTCTCTTTCCTTTGGTTCCCCAGAAGTATTTCTGCGAACAAACTTGGAAGTTATTTTGCTTATTAAACCAGTTGATGTCCCCCTTCTGGCATGTGGAAATGTCCCAGTTTCATGTGATGGTAAGGCAGGTGGTCCATTATAAGTAGCATTCTGTCATTTTCGAAGCTGTTCTCCATGAAAAGTACTTCGACTTGCACTCTCACAAGGAAAACGGGTGCGGTCTGTTGTAGCACTAATACTCTGAGCAGATGGGGAAGCAGCAGGAACTCTCTGAGTTGTACCAGGTCAACAGTCAGGTCCTTCGTTGATGGTTGGCAACGGGACTTTTATAGGGTGGCCAGAGGCAGACACAGACTTCTGGTGTCTAGGGCATATCGACGCTGCAGCAGAAGTGATGTCGCAGCCCGCAGAAGGGGTGCTACTTGCAGTCATTTCTTTCAGACTGCTGTCTGTATTGCAAAATAACGATCTGTTGTCCTTTCACAAACATATGTGTTTCTTCTTGTCATACCACTTCCAGGAAAGACATTATTACTTGGCGTAGAAGATTTTTTTCTTTCGGGTCCTACAAGAGGACTTGCTGTCATCTCTGCTTTGGATCCAACTACAGTACTGCCAAGTTTATGAGAGACATCTTTGTCCCATTCCTCTTTTTGCTCACTTTCCGCACTGTTTTCCTGAGCCCTTTTGGTGTATGACACTGTGGCAGGAATTGATGGACCAACATGGTCACTGAAACGCCTCTATTTCTGATTTGATGATTTATTCCACTGGACCTTCAGATGAGCAGGAGATTGCATAGAACTGTTGTTTAGGTTACTGCTGGGGCGAGATCGTTGACACAAATTACCACTGGACAAAGCTTCACTTCCTTCAAATTCAGGTGGTTTTCTGCCCAGAAGTAGATAAGTAGCCATGACTTCATCATATTTCTGATTTCCTAAGGATACTTTTATTTCATCTCTTGAAAAACCCATTGTTAACCATGATGTCTATTCCTTTTGTGTCATTGAAATCTGGTTCTGGCTCAGTATATGCCTTTAGTTCTTCTTCTTCATGACCAACATTTATCCATTGATCTTTCATTATTTGTTCCAAGCTGCCTCTTTGTATAGGATTCAGTACTAGTAATTTTTTCAGAAGATTTTCGCATTCGGTCGACACATAGAATGGAATATGATACTTTCCTCTAAAGGCTCGCTCCAGCAGTTCCTTTAGATTTTGACCATTAAATGGCAAAGATCCACTGACTTATGTATACAAAATGACACCAAGAATCCATAGATCTACTTTAGGGCCATCATATTTTTTTCCTTGGAAAATTTCAGGAGCTGCTTAGGGACGACTTCTACAAAATGTGTCTAAATTTATTTCCAATTGTAAATTCATTACTCAAACCAAAGTCAGCAATTTTAATGTTCATATCACCATCAAGAAGCAGGTTTTCTGCTTTAAGATCACGGTGTACAATACACTTTTGATGACAATATTGTACTGCAGACACAATCTGTCTAAATTTTGCACGGGCCTCTTTCTCCTTCATTCTTCCATGGGCAACTAAGTAATCAAACAATTCACCCCCACTGGCATATTCCATGACTAAATACAGTGTCTTCTCTGTTTCAATAACTTCAAATAATTTTATGATATTGGGATGATTCAATATCTTCAATTATTCGTACTTCTCGAAATAACTTTTGTAGACTGGTAGGATTCAGTGGAGTTTTACGTATTATTTTTACAGCAACCTCTCTACCTGTAAGAATATGTCTTGCCAATTTCACTTTGGCATAATTTCCCATCCCTATTGTTTTAAGCAACTGATAATTTCCAAAGTGAGGCTGTCCATCTGTAGCAGATGTAAGGAAATTTCTACATCGTGGTACGTTTTGTGGGCTACTTGATTTGGTAGGCTGGATGTGTGGTTCAGTGTATCCATCAACAGATGTATGATGTTCCGTGTCCCGCTCGTTCACGGTCGGCAACGGTGTCCGGGCAGACATCTTGTGCGGGCGCGGCGGCCGCCGCGGGGTCGCTCGGGGTCTCGGAGGCCGGGCCGAGGAGGGGCGGGCCGGGCCGGAGGACGAAGGAGGACGAGGACCAGGTCGAGGAGGAGGACGAGGACTAGGAGAAGGACGAGATGCAGACGGCGGCTGGGCCGGAGGCGGGCGGGGAGCGGGGCGGCCCGCAGTGCGCGGCCCGGGCAGGATGACGAGGACGAGGAGGAGGACGATGACCAGGAGGAGGACGAGGATGAGGAGGAGGACCAGGAGGAGGACGAGGAGCCGCTTCCTGCAGCGCCGCAGAGGAGGAGGAGGAGGGGGCCGGGGCGAGATGCAGACGGGCGCCTGGGCTGGGGCGTCCGCTCCCGCTACGCTCGCCGGGTCGTGGCAGCGGGGGAAGGCAGTGCCTCGATCGCCACAGAAGGGGCGGGTCTGGACCTCGGGGGACGCTTCGAGGAGAGGCCGGGAGCAGCTCAGGGTCAGCGCGTCTGGCCGCCGCCGCCGCCACTGCGGGTCCTTCCCTCGTTCCCCGGGCAGCGCGTCCCGCGTCCTTCGCTCGTTCCCCGGGCAGCGCGTCCCGCGTCCTTCGCTCGTTCCCCGGGCAGCGCGCGTTCTCCAACTGGCATTCTGCCACCGCCGCCGGGTGGGCTGGTCGATTTATAGGTTCTTTCTGAAAGTTTTAATACTCCTAGTACAGGGGATTCCTCTTCAATTCTAACTCAATTCAGCATTACCCCTCATCATTTGGTCTAGTAAATTTTCTAGATCTATTTGAATAAAATTGCTTTTTTCTTGTTTGTTTGTTTTGGATTTTTTTTTTTTACTTAGGACACTTTCTGCTATTATGTCATCATGGTTCTTTTCCCTTTCTTAATACTATTGAAGGCACCACATCTTCTAGCCACTCAAATTTACAAGCTCTTTATTATTATTATTCTTAGCAGTCCACATACCCAGTTAAGTTCCACATCTCATCATACATTTCCGTATGAATTTTCCTTGTATACTTCACTTTTTCTTTAGTCACGCAAATATGAACTTTGTTCAGGTCCTCATCAACTATTTCCTAAAAAAATAACTTTTTAATTGAACTTCCCCTCTCAAGTTTTTCCTCATTGCTATCTATCCAATACACAGCTTACAAAGTGATTTTTTCTTAAGTGTGTGTCTCATTGTGTCAAACTCTAATGATTCACTCCAGTCTTCTATTTGACATTCTGTGCTCTTCACAATCCTGAGCTCTGTCTATCTTTCCATTATTTTTAGACATTAATTGTCTTGGCACAATTCAAAATCCGAACTCCTACTATTATTGTTCTCATTTGGCCTTCCATTTCCTATCTTTATGACGTTGCCTTGACTGCCTACCATGATGGGAATGCTCTCCATCCTGACCTCTTATTCTTAGAATCCTTGCTTTCCTTTAAGAGTTCAAGAGCTATCTTGCTGTGTTAGAGGAGTCTCTTTTACTGGTCCTCCTGATAATGCCTTTCCTTCTAAGGCTATCTTACATTACCTTGTTTTTTTCTCATATACACTATTTGTTACTTATTCAACATGCATTTTTAGTACGTTCAGCTGACAATAATTATTACTCCGAAATTTCTTTCCATCTTCTTTGTATATATCTTGTGCATCTACTTATTTGAATGTTGTTTCTTTATTAGAATGTGAGCTTCTTGAGGACAAGGAGTGATTTTTTCTTGTTATTCCTTCAGTGCTCAATACAGTTCCTGGCACAAATTAAGCATTTGGTAAATGTTTGTAATTTACTTTTTTAGAAATTTAATTTAATTATATCTTTTTGTAATTGATTTTTAAAAAATCTAATACAAATATATCTGTGGTGGGCAAACATGTCAGAATAGATTGTGGGGAAAAATGAGGGAAAATGGTAACTAAAAGCACTGCAAATAAGGTCAATACATCTGAAGAAATTTTATTTTAAAGTTTTGATGACCAAACTGAATTCTTTTATGGTCAAGTTTGGTTTAACAGTACGTGTCTTAAAATTAGACACAAAACTCCTGGATTTTCTGATCCTGAAGAGGCAGAAAACTGGGCTTTAGGATTAGAATGAAAAAAAAAACACTAGCTGTGTTATTCTTTCCAGTAATCAACCTGCCTTCAGTATGGCTCAGAAAAAGCAGTAAAGTCCAAGGCTCTTGGGAATGTGGACTTTGGGAATTGTTACACAAAAAAATCTATTTGGGTGATGAGATTTTTTTTCAATTTAGTCTAATGAAGTCTTATGGTTAATTATTTTAAGAAATCCAAGAGAGATAGTCTAATATGAGAGAAAACATAAAAATCAAACAGATGTTTGGAAAACAATTTGTCTTGATACTTTAGTATCAATCAACAGATTTATCTATATGCCCATAGAATAATTAGCATTAAAATTAAAATTAATATTCTTATCCAATGCACAAGAATGGGACATATTGACTGAATTTACTTTAAGAGTTTATAAAAACCTTGATGACAATTTCAGGAGAGGGCATTTTAAAAAGAGACAACTTGCTTCAGCTTTCTGAAATGGTACCATGGTCAAATTGCAGTTCTTTTACAGAAAAAAAAGAATTAGTAATCTTTGAAACACAGTGATCATGTAGTTTAGGTGATTTCTTTCAGAGAGAGTATATATGTATATACACTTCTATACAACATATAACTTTGAGTTTTAAAGAGAATAAAAAAATGAACCCCACCCATTTTTCCATCCTTTAAAAAAATATCTCTGACATCTTATTATACACTCTTTATGAAATGCCTTAAATTGTGAATTGGTTTTGTGCGGAATAAAAGGCTGTTCAGATACTATTTAAATGGAGTTGATGCACTGCATCTTCAGCTATGGCTGCGTTAAAAGAAACTATCACATGAAGGAACAACTTCCAACAGCACACAGTCGGCCTTTGCATGCAATGCCATTTGCACAGAATTACTTTGCAGGTGGATTTCATAATTTCCATGCAGGTCTTACCTGTCAGTGTCTCATTGAGTGTCGCACATATTTGTTGCACTATAGCATGGCACATTTGTTCTGAATTAAAAGATTGTTTCCAACTTCAAGAGTTCTTTTGGTATCAGCAAGTTGTGCCAGTTGCTAGCCAAGATTTGTTTGTTCATTTGCAAGTCTACTGACAAAGTTATATACCACAGTGAACATTTTATCACAGAACCTGTATGTGGAACATAATTTTTCTTCCTGAAAAAGCCAATTTAGATTGTAAAATTCTCTAAGTATACTAACACTTCATGCAAAACTTGCCATAGTTTTCTGGGGGTGGGGGAGGGAAAGCTTCAATTTTAGGTTTTATTTTTCAATATTGAATTTTCCATTTTTGAATATTGGTACCTCAGTGATTAGTGAATGAAAAAAGTGTATTGTAGGGTGGGGTGTGTGTTACAATGAGTAACAGTAACAATTAAATTGCATCTCCCAGTGCCTGTATAAATAAGTATATTTGTCTTCATCTCTAATTTTTTAGTGCATGCTTTCTTTTCATTTCTTTTAAAGATGTCTTTGCAAGAAAACTGCTTTTATTTAAATTCTGAATTTGATAATAAATTATTTCAGATTTTATAATTTGGATACTTTTCCCAGGCAAGAGACATAGCTATTCTTTTTCAACAAAAAAATTGAAACTGGAAAATTCTTCAGTAGTTGCTAAGGGGTAGGGTGAAGGGTTGGGAACTTGAAGGCTCCAGTGAATTGCTGGGTTTGGATGCACTTTTTCTTTTTGATAGGGATTTTTGGAAAGGAATAGAAAATTAATGTAAATTGGTATGATTTTATTTAATCAAAATTATTGCTATGAGCTGTGAAAAACAGCTTTTATAAAGCATTAGAGCTTTTTTTCACTTGGTTTGGATTCAGATTGCTTCAGTGTTCCAAAATGCTTTGATTTTCAGTTCTTTGTCTTGGAAATAAGTTTCAAGGTGGCTTTTATCTATTTCAGCTGCTTTTTATTCCTCTACACTATGTAAGTTCTGGGGGGAGGATCTGTCTTTTTCTTTTCCCTCCTAAAATAAAAACGGAGAAGAATATATATATATATATATATATATATATATATATATATATATATATATATATATGTATATTTTGAATGAGTTACATGGGTTTTGTCAAAAAAAACCAATCAATCACGGTGATTGATCACCATGTGATCCATCAATCATCTTTGGCTACATTGTGTTTTGCTAACTTGTCAATTGGCATGGTATAACAGCTTGTTACAATAAATTGATTGTTTTTCAATTTCAGCAATAAACCAATGTTGATTTATTCCTATAACTGGAAAACCTAAGTATACATGGAAAGGGATGCACTCACTATGAAGAATGTTCTAAGGAAAACATAATTTTTCAGAATTCATATTTGCCTTACTATAACTATATTGTTAGGATTTAGTTATTATTTAATTTTATTATTTTTTAAGTCACTGTAATTACTGTACATTTAAAAAAGAACCCTACCTCCATTAACATTTGAAAAGCTCCACTTTCAGGAAAAAATTTTTTTTTAAAGGAAACCTACTCTTTGCTCAGTAGAGTGTATTTGAAGTAAACAAGCACTTTTCAAATAAAATGTTCAATATATATATATATATATATATATATATATATATATATATATATGTGTGTGTGTGTGTGTGTGTATGTGTGTGTGTGTGTGTGTGTGTATGTATATATATATAGTGAAAAAAAATTTTACTTCAGCTGGTGGGATCATTTGTCTTAGTTTAAAGAGATATATTATTAAAAGTGCCCAATCCTATTTAATCCTTCTAAAGGCTTCATAGAACAGTAAGTACAATTTAAAAAAATGGAATTTGTGCAGATGAACCCACATAGCACTATGAGGGTGACAACCTTTAGAACAGACTGTTTATTTTAAGCATAAGCAGTCAGTTTTTATTTAGGTTCTGGCATTCAACGATAAAAATAGTACTGATCACAGTTGTATTTTGTATGTTTTAACTATAAAGGGAACTTTAACAGAAACAACAGATTAATTGCACAGAAGATTGCACAGAAGTCTTTAAACATTAGTTCACAACTTTTTTTTAAATGATGGTTCAGAGGTGAATGCTGTTATAAACTAATCACTCAGTGTGATTAGACTACCCATGCACAATTGTAAAGAAGGCAAGATGTTTGAATAAACAAATCAGACCAGCATTTTAACTTGTCAGACTAGTGAAATAATGGATTTAAACTTCTTATTCTTTCAGATTTAGTTTCACTGAACTGACTGAATCAGTTGTTTTGGCATAGGGTTATTCAATTATTCAATATATTCCATCCATGCATATTTGTTACATATTTTTAGTGCACACAAAAATTATTTTGCCCAATTGAAACTATTGAACTATAACAGCCCGCTATCAAAAGTAAAACTCTAATAAAAATCAATTTAGCATTTTAAAATGGATTTTTTTTGAGAAATGAGAGTTTTTCTCCTATTTTACACAGTATTAGTTGATTGTTATTTTGAGGTACTGTAATTTAAATATAATTATAGAGCCATTGAGTTTGTATTTATATATGACATTGGAAATCACATAGCTAAAACTGAGCAAAATGGATAGAACTTTCTTTTAAAAGATTGACAGTTTGCACAACCTAACAGTTTCATTACAGGCCATAAAGAAGCTGTACATGTTAGCATTAAAGAAACTAATGGGTGTGTACTCTCATGGTTGATGTGTGGTCTAATTGTAATTCTCCTTGTATGAAACTCAGAATACTTGTAAGGTTCCAGTTTAGAAAACATTGCAATGGTTTTTCAGGTTAATAATAAGAATAACTATTAATTTCCTTTTTTTTCCAGATTTGGTTTTAAGGATTTCTCTCCTATTTTCTCCTCAACAATCTCCCCATTTGCTTGACAGGTCTACATAGAAGAGTTTGTCTTTGTCACTTAGGTTTTAGATTTACCTTGAACTATATATGCTGGCATTGGATCCCATGGATAAGGCTGGGTATGTGTTTCACAGTGCCCCAAATCATGAAATTCCTCATTTTCCAGGAGTGGAGACATAGTCTAATTGGCATAGTGCATCAAAATTATTTTTCATTGCACCATGACATTTCTAAAATTGAGTGCTATAATGTTACAGGGCTGTCAGGTTTGTAAAAGCATAACCATAAATTATATTGGAGTTGGATATGAGTTAGATATCTATACAATATCACGTGTATTTCAAAAATATTGAACTGCTGCATAATTTTCTTCTGTTCTGTATCCTTTGGAGAAAGGGATTATAATGGAGTTTGAAATGTGCAAGCTGTCTAAACAAGATGCAGTCAAATAAAACTTGGTTAAGTTGTGAAAAAAAAATATGAAGCTCTAAACCTGGCAACATCAAGGAAATTGGTAAGGAAGGTATAACATTTCTGCATATGAAAATATATAGTGGAATATCCCTGTACCCCATGGTTCTGAAATGTTTTATCTAAAATCTTTTCCTGCCAGATTGGTGGGATTTTTGCCTACTTTGTGTCAAGTCCCCTTCTGGACTCCCTCAGTCTTGGAGGGGTGGGAGACAATGATGACAAGGGAGACAAGGTTGACTTCTGAGACAAATGCTCCATCAAGTACTCCAAGTGCTCTGTTTATTCACCAGAATACAAGTACTTAAATATCCTTTCCAGACCCTAATCCACTCTCACTCCCACTAGTAAAACAGGGTTCCAATGCTCAAAGGCACCAGGTGATGATAATTTACAGTATTCTTAAACACACAGACATACAGCAAGCCCTAAGAACTGTGAGTGAACAGAAAGCAGACATCTGTTCTAGAAATGAAAATTTATTTTTGTTGTAGATTTTAAACATCATTTAAAACATTTAAACATAGAATAGAAAGAGGACGAAGTGTCTGAGGCTGGTTTTGAACTCAGGTACTCCTGATTCCAGGGTCGGTGCTTTATCTACGGAGCCACCTAACCGCCCCTTTCTTTTTATGTATACTATAGATTGACTTCTTGTTTTCAAAACTCTCCTGTTAGCCTTGTGTTCATTCTTGTTTGATTTCTATTCTTTTTTCTATATAAAAAAGGAATGATGACTCATTGATAATTTGGGTATATTTATTCATTTGCTTTATTATCACCCCTTGTCATCATATTCCTCCATTTCCCATTGGGAAGAAAAGGAAAATCAAAGTCTTTAAACAAATATATAGTCAAATAAAGCTAATTTTCTTAATAGCTATGTCAAACAATATGTGCCTCATTCTGTGTCTTTTTGAAAAATGTATTTATTTATTTATTTATTTAGAATTTTACAATTCCTCCCCCAGTCTTGCTTCCCTCTACCCATGCCCCACAGAAGGCAGTCTGTTAGTCTTTACATTGTTTCCATGGTATGCTGTTGAATGTGATGAGAAAGAAAATATATTCTTTAGGAAAAAAATAAAGTATAAGAGATAGCAAAATTACATAGTAAGATGATTTTTTTTTAAATTAAAAGTAATAGTTTTTGGTCTTTGTTCAAACTCTACAATTCTTTGTCTGGATACAGATGGTATTCTCCATTGAAGAAACCACAAAATTGTGCCTGATTGCTGCTCTGATGGAATTAGCAAGCCCATTAAGGTTGATTATCACCCCCATGTTGCTGTTAGGGTATACAATGTTCTTTTGGTTCTGCTCATCTCACTCAGTTCATGCAAATCCTTCCAGGCTTCCCTGAATTCCCATCCCTTCTGGTTTCTAATAGAACAATAGTGTTCCATGACTTACATATACCACAGTTTATTAAGCCATTCCCCATTTGATGGACATTCACTCAATTTCCAATTCTTTGCCACCGTAAACAGGGCTTGCAATAAATATTTTTGAACAAGTGATGTTTTTGCCCTTTTTTCATCATCTCTTCAGTGTATGGACCCAGTAGTGGTACTACCGGATGAAAGGGTATGCACATTCATAATTAATTCCAAATTGCTCTCCAGAAAGTTTCGATGAGTTCATAGGTCCACCAACAATGTATTAGTGTCCCAGATTAGTCACATCCCTTCCAACATTAATCATTTTCCTGTCTGGTCATGTTGAACAGTCTGAGAGCTGCTATTGCAGAGATGCTTAAATTTGCATTTAATTTGCATTTCTCTAATAAGTAATGATTTAGAGCATTTTTTTCATATGACTATGTATTGCTTTGATTTCCTCATCTGTAAATTGTCTTTGCATATCCTTTAACCTTTTGTCCATTGGGGAATGGCTCTTATTTATTTTTTTTAAAATTTGACTCAATTCTCTTTATATTTTAGAAATGAGTACTTTGTCAGAAAGTAATAGTCATAAAAATTGCTTCCCAGTTTACTACATTTCTTTTGATCTTGGTTACAGTGGTTTTGTCTGCAAAAGCTTTTTAATTTAATGTAGTTGAAATCATCTAGTTTGTTTTTAATGATGTTCTCCATCTCTTCCTTAGTCATAAACTCCTTCCCTTTCCATAGATCTGATAATTAAACTGTTCCTTGATCTCCTAGTTTGCTTACAATATTGTTTTTTATGTCTTAATCTATACATTTTGATTTTATCTTGGTATAGGGTGTGAGGTGTTGGTCTAATCCAAGTTTCTGCCATATTAACTTCCAGTTTTCCTAACAGTTTTTATCAAAGTTGGATTTTTTATCCTAACAACTGGACTCTTGTGTTTATTCTGTGTCTTAAGTCTATTATTTCTTTGTCAAGAAGGGAATAGTAGCAGCAACATGGAGGTGATGTTCAACCTTAATTGGCATGCTCATTCCATCATTGCAACAATCAGGCACAATTTTATGGTATCAGCAATGGAAAAAAAAAAATCTGTATCCAGAGAAAGAATTGTGGAGTTTGAATAAAGACCAAGGACTATCTTTAATTTAAAAAAAAATAAAAGCAAAAACCATTATCTTGTTATGTGATTTTGCTATTTCTTATACTTTATTTTTCTTTAAGGATATGATTTTTATCACATCACATTCAACCTAGAACAATGTGTACTATGGAAACATTGTAAAGAGGAATATACTGCCTTCTGTGGGGTGTGGGGGAAGGGAAGCAGATTAGGGGAAAAATTATGTAATTCAAAATAAATAAAAATAGCCATATATGATGCAGAAAATATGTATATTCTTTTGCTTACCTACTGGCAAACATCATATATTGTTTAATGTTTGTCCTTCGTTTTCAAAGAAGACCATTGCATCAAGGGAGCTGATAGCATGACAAGCTTATGAACTGTATTTGAGTGAGGGGTGCTGTGCTAAGTTACCAGCTTTACTTTCTCTTCCAATGCCATTTGTGTCCATTAAAGAGATATGAATCAGGACCACTGGAGATTGTCCTGGATGGGAGGAAATCAGGATTAAGTGACTTACCCATGGTCACACAGCTAGTAAGAATCAAGTGCCTTAGGCCCGATTTGTATTCCAGTTCTTCTGACTTCAGGGACTGTGTTTTATCCACTGCACTACCTAGATGCCCAGATGTCATTTAACTGTAGTTTCTATAATAATTTGTTTGATTCCCCTTTTTATATTTCATATATCTTTCCATGAGACTTATCTAAAATGGATATGGAAGTCTCTTGTTACTTCAGTGTTTCCTTTTCAAATTGTTTGGCAAAGTATTTGAAGAGTGAATTTACTACTGAATTCTTTCATTATCTGTTTCAACACAAAATGATTTTCATTTATCTCTCTTATTTTTGAATGTTTGCTTTTGCTTTACCAGTTATCTTGCTGATGATTCTTGATTTTATGGTATTAACTTGTTTTTTTAATCCCCAAATCTTTATTTTGCATTTGTAATTTTTTTTACATATTTACTGATAACTCATCTATAACTTTGGTGTTTTACTGAAATGCTTAATCCTTTCTCATTTAAATTTTTTTTTAGGTTTTTGGAAGGCAAATGGGATTGAGTGACTTGCCCAAAGCCACACAACTAGGTAATTATTATGTGTCTGAGACTGGATTTGAACCCAGGTACTCCTGATTCCAAGGCCAGTGCTTTATCCACTATGCCACCTAGCCGCCCCCTCATTTAAAATTATAAATTACATTCATGTTTTTCATCTGTATCCAATTTTTTTTCAAGTTCTGATTTTTTTTTACTCTTTTGCTGTAAATAATTTTATATTCCTTTAGTTATTTTAATTTTCAGGATGACCCTGTTCGCACTGTGGCTCTCTTTCTCTCATTGCTTATCCCCTCTGTATTTGTTATCTTTTTCCCTTTTGGTTTTAGATTAACAGTAACTTGTTCTTTCATCTTTTGATGTCATTATATATTTCTTTCCTCTTTTTTTCTCTGTGAAGTAGATTTTGCTTCTCACTTTAACTTAATCCTTTTCATTAGCTTTAAAAATTTCATTTTTGTCCCCTTTTCCAAAAAAGATTTTCCTGCTCCCTTTATTCATCTTCTTAGTATACTGCCACTAAAATAATTACTCTCTGATTCATGACCGCTATATTTATCTGAATTTTCCTTTTTTGTTTTGTATTTTAATGTGATCAATCTAATAAGTATTCTAAACTTTCCATTTAGGTTTGTAAATTCTTCCTCCTCCTCCTTCTCTTCCTGCTCCTCCTCCTCCTCCTCCTCCTCCTTCTTCTTCTTATTTGCCATTGCTTTGTATGGCTTACTTCACAGATTCTACTTCCGTTGTGTCTCCCTAAAAAGAACAATGCAGAATCAGAGAGTCCCCATTGTAGGGACTCTCTTCCACTAATCTATTCCCTTTCTTAATGACCTTTTCCTCCTCTATATTTCTCTGGAAAATTTCTTCCTGTGTTCATGCTCTCCTTCTCCTCCAGATACCATTTGCCACCAGGGATTCAAATTTCTTCCTTTCAAATAGTTTTAAAGCACCAAATCACCCTGACATGATCTAGTGTAAGATTCTAATGTCCCTTCAATGACCAACTCTTTTCACTCATAGGAGAACTCACAAATTTTCCCAGTTCCATCTATACTGTCAGATCTCTTTCCTTCCTTTTGTTTTCAATGCCCTCCACTTCCTCTTCACTCACTCTCCTGCAGTCTCTTCTCTTTCTAACACTACCTTACCCTCATTGGCAACTCTAGATTTGAACCTAGTGCAGCAATATTCTTCTCCATCTGCTTGTTCCCCTTTTACCCTTCCAGTGCTCTAATATGATCCCACAAAAGTAGATATTAGATTCAGTCCATAAAGCTCCCTGTCTACTTCTTTGCTGTTACTTCTATAAGATTCTCACCCTCATCCATCTCTCATTGTGTCTATTTAGAAAGCTATTTCTTACGGGTTTTTCTGTTGTCATTGTATTGCTTTTGTTATTCTTGTCTGTTTCATTTATTCACTTCTTCATTTCCATTATTTGATTTATTGGAGAAGAAAATAATTATTCAATTAGGGTTTTAGTCTTCAAAAAAATGTTTCAAATTCTTTTTTATTGCATGTCAATGTTTTATCTGTTATAATTAGGCTCAGATTTCTAGGATAAGTCATTTAGGCCACATTCTGTGGTCCAGTCTTTCCTTTCTCTTTTTCCTTTTATTTATTATATGGTCAGTATCAATAATTGTTTTTAATTTAGTATTTTTTTTTCCCCACTTAGAAGTAAAAATAACTTTTACATTCCTTTTTAAAATGCCAAGTTCCAAATTCCCTCTCTTAATCCTGTCCCGCTCCCCTTATTGAGAAATCATGCAATTTGATGTTGGTTAATAATGTGTAGTCATGCACACCATTTCCAAAAGAGATATATTTTGAAAGAAAATATAGAACCACTTCAAAAAAAAAGGAAACCTCAAGACAAATAAAGTAAGGGTAACTAGATGGAACAGTGGATAGTGCACTGCCACTGAGTTCAAATTTGGCCTCATACACTTAATTATCTAGCTGTGTGACCTCTTGGGCAAGTTACCTAACCTGCAAAAACAAAAGTGAAAGAAAAATAAAGTTTATATATATATATATATATATATATATATATATATATATATTCATATGTATGTATGAATATTAGCAAGGAATCCCAAACCTAACAATTCATTTAGCTAATTGTTTAGGATTTGGAGTTGTCAACAAATTCAGGTTAAAAAAAATTAGTTCTTTCATGCTTAAATCTCATTATAGCAACTCATGACCATTTTAGTATAGCAGTGTCAAAACTTATATGTTTACCTATCCTGACTATAGAAATTGGTTATGAAAAATATAGACATAGTTATAATATCAAGACAGTCCCTTTAAGGGCATAGTTTGATAAAAGTAAAGCAGGAGAAAATCCTTTACCTCTGTTTGATTTCAGATAAGAGCCCACAGTCAATTATAGTAAAGTTCCACATTATTTACATTGTATCTGTCCATCATAACCAGCTTTAGGCTTAGGCAGATAGGAAAATTTTCTGTTCAGAAAAGAAACAGTACAATGGAAAATAAGGAGAAAAGAGGGTTCAGTCTTCCTCCAAGCAAAGTTGTCTCCTCAACCTTCCTAAGCACAAATACTTGCAGCAGTTCTTAGGCTGTACTTTCCAGGGGCAGTAAATATAATTTTCCTTGAATGGTAAACCATTGCCTTAATAACACATCAGGCAACTATACCTGAAATTAAAAAAAAACCCAAAGATTTTTACCTGAAATGATAATATTTCAGAAATGGGAAAAATTTCAGTATTCACAACTTAGAACTAGGCCGATTGTCTTTTCTTCTCATGTTGCAAAAAGAGTTAACAATAAGCCCATAGAAGCACATATAAGGTCTTATTTATCTTTTCTTGTCTAAATTCCTCTCAGAGCAATTTAGAATTTCACATTTTAGAAGTTTGCCCATCAGTGAACATGATAACTAATTTAAAAAGCCAGAAAAAGCACAAACTAAGAGATAACTTTATTGCCTATTTGTAAGGCAAAATAAAATCTTTAAATCTAAGATCTACTGTTACTCAAAACTTCTATACATACAATTTATTAATAGAGACAACTTCATAATTTTCATAAGTAATGTCCAAATCTATCAGATAAAACTCACTCTCTTTTCTAAGTAAACTTTTAAATTCTTTAGAACTTGATGATTTATTGTTAAACCATTTTCAAGTAGAGGATCTTAGATATGGACAAATTAAGAGATCTGTGGTAATTCCCCCCCTGCCCCATACATTAAATTATTTTTATAATCATATATCTTGATGCAAAATATGACCAATTACTTTGTTTTAATACTTTAATACTACAATTTAACAATTTTAACAAATTTTACAATTTAAATTTACTCATTTTAGTAATTTATAATCTGAAAATAACCAGATCAAAAGAGAAATTATTTCTCTAGTTATAAAATTGTAATAACCTCCAGATAGAATTTTTCTTATTAGTAGCATTTCTTATACAATGATTTCCTAAACTTCATCATATAAGAAAAATTAGAAGCCTGCCAATAATATGGATAATATTATGAATTTTTGAAAAATAACATAAAACTTTTTAGGAGAACTAATCCTTTATCCAACATTTTGTGAGGCTAAATTTCAACTGTTTGCAAGTCACCTGATTTTAGAAAAATCACGAGATTAACTCCCCTCCCAAAGGTCACTCATTTTAAGGAATATCACAGAACTGTCCTCTTTCAGTTCAGTATCTCCCAATTTTCTCCATCAGTAAGAAACCAATCATCTTTATCCTTCTAAATTCTGCTTTTTCCTGTTCTTTACTCCCCCACCTTGTTTATTAACTGTATGGAAACCAAGCTTCTGGACCCTTGAAGCTCATTTGTTTTGCAACCACATGCATTGATAAATAAAATATTTGGCTGGATGAAACTGGGTTTCTTTTTCCTTCTAAAGTAGTTCTGGCAGATATAAAGGGGACTGAGATTATAATTTTCTATGTGATGACAGACTTTCTCCAAAGGACCACTCTAGACTCTTGGGTGAGATTTCTATTGATGAACTTCCTTGACGAAGGATCATCTATCCTTGGACATTCATGTCATCCAAACTATATTAGCCTTTTTCTTTCTGCCAGAATTTATATTATTTTTTGATTGATAGTCAAAGGATATGAACAAGCAGTTTTTCCAGTGAAAAAACCAAAATGATTTATAATCATATAAAAATGCTCTAAATCATTGTTGATTAGAGAAATGCAGATTAAAAAAACCTTGAGATCATTTTACACCTATCAGATTGACTAAAATGAGAGAAGGGAAAATGGACAAATATTGTGGAATTGTAAAATTCAACCCTTTTGCAGAGTAATATGGAATTATACTTAAGGGAGTACACCTATATCCTTTGACCCAGCAATACTACTACTGCTGGATCTATTTCCAAAATTAGTTAGGCGGAAAAAAAAGGAAAAAGAACTTATTTGTTCTATGTTATACATGACTTGTAAATATTTTAGTCCAGAATGACTTAAATGGCTTTAATTAAGACAACTTAATAAAAGGACTTCCTCTGTCTAAAGGAAATAGGGTGCCGAATCCTGATAATGCTAGTTCTTATATAAACTTTGAAAGGCTTGTACCTCCCCATTTGTGCCAATCATTAGCTGGGGTCATAAACTAATTGATACATCCGCTCCCATACATTTTACCCCCCCCCCCACAGGGGAGGTAACAGTAATCTCCTTTCCCTTTCAGACCCTAGGTTAACTCAGAACTAGATGGGGCAGACCTGACCTAATCTCAGTTTTGATCAGAGTGAGGCTAAATCTTTTGTCTTACACTCACATACCTGCCCATGGGCACCAATACAGGTAGATCCTAGTCTTTGTAATGTAAACTAACAATTTCCTTTCACATTCTTGTGGAAGTCAAACACCTGAATATTCCTCACAATTCCCCCATTTTTGTTTTTTAAATAAGAATTAAATAAGAATAAGGTGGTTCCCATCTTCTTAGTGATTTCTTTCTTAAATCACAATCCCTGTTACTGATATTATTACTGACTTTTTCTATCAAGATTTTTACTTCCTCATTATCAGAGACATGGACTCATCCCATTTTCCAAGTTCGTGTGGGAGCATATGCCAACTTTCTGTGTCCCTGTTTATTTCCTTTGCTATTTGCTTATTGTCATCTATTTTTAGGCAGAAAATTGATAGATTCAATTTACCATAAACTCCTACTTTTTAGTAGATAAATCTATTACAAATCTTTTCTCTCTTGTTTGCATGCATTAGTCAGCCAAAAAATTCAAGGCCCTTGCTGTCTTATTGGTAATTGTTTCCACTATAGCTTAGAATCTAATAAGGATATAAATTGGGGTTCCATAGCCCTAACTCCCATCCTGTGCCCAGGTAGCAGGCTCATAAATCTGGAAAATAACTCTGTGACCAACTGGTGGCAGATTGGTGTATGCAGGGGTTATCACAATTTTCTTTATCTTAATGTATCCTGGCAAGGGATCCAGGTACCATCATTACATCTAACATGAGTTTCAGTCTATCTACCTCCGTGAGCAGTCCAGAATATATGTATCCTGCTTCCAGATATAAGTCCACAGATATTTACTAGTCCTCAGGAAAATGTCCTGTCCAGACTGGTATAGACTATAGTCACCCTGAATTGGCTCAGTCATATGCCACTGTTGTTTATCCACTCTGAATCAGAATCCTGTGCCACAATGCACCTCTTAGTAGGAACTGAGAATCTAGGCCGGACTCAGGGCCACTGGCACCTAAGGCCAGTTTTGGACCAGCACAAGTTCAACAGTTAGTCACACCAAAAGACTGTGTAGTGACTTCTGTCAGCTGCATTTTCCTCCCACCATTACTAATACCCTGTTCTCTCATTCAGAGATAGGATATACAGATTCATGCAGGATATGATCATGCCACCCAATAATCTCGACCGTGTTTTCTCTCAGTGGAGTACATCATCACCCTGCCCCTCTTCCTCCTTTCCATCAAAACCTTCATTGCTTAATTGGTACATTTAAGGAAAGGGTAGGGGTAACATCATTAGAGAATCATGAAGAAGTTACAGGTTTCAAAGGGGGAAGATCCCTTGACTAAACAATATACACATAAGGAGAGAGATGATGGGAATGATTTGGTCCAGTGTCTCCTTCTTGCTTCTTTTTCCCCCTGTAAACATCTGATGTCCTTTTACATCTTTTGATTCTGTTACAAAAAGTTCTTTCCAGCTCAGGTGACTTGTTGAGACCTTGTCTTCTGGTAAGGAAACTGCTAAATATTTTACTCAGACCAGAACATGTTTTCATCACAAGACAAGATTCTATAGCTTATTGCAATGCATATTTTGCATTACTCATTGTCATGTTGAAATACATCGTTCACTTTAACACAATAACTTCCATAAGTATTTCATTACATGAGTGAACTCACTGAGAATTACCATATTAACTTCACATTGTAACATATATATTTGACGATCATCTTAGTATAAAGAGTATTCAACATATGACTTAAAAATAAAAAATTTAATCTTTATCATTTGCTCATTAAAATAAATGACTCAAACATTCTTAGCCACAGTGAATTTTTTCTTCTCAAAACATTCCCAAATATACCATATATTTTTTCATGATTAATTATTTGACTCACAATCTTTTCCTTAAACTAGACCTTGAAACTATAATTATCCTAAAAAATTCCTATTCTTCTTACCTAAATATCCCCTCCTATATAAAAATTAAGGAATCTTACTTCCTATCTGAACATGTAGCTGACAGCAGGTCCCAGAGTCTCAATTTAAACAACTGATTATTAAATCCAATTAACCTAAAATTTCATTATCTGATTTTCTTGCAGTGGCTTAATATAAAGATCCAGAACATCAAAGGAAAATTCCTTTGTAGGTATATTTGTTGAATGTCTGTGTCCAGGTCAGAGGTCATGTGGGTAGTTAAATGTCTTAGGCCAAATTTATTCGACCAGGTAAAACATTATCCAAATGTCATATTTGAAGAAATCAAGTCAAACGGGTCCAAACTCAGACCACATTGAAAAACTTTCAACTCTATAATCCTGTCACTTGTAATCTTCAATTCATTGGCCTTCTTGACTCCAGGAATACATTGACCTAGTAACACGTTCTTTTTGTTGACCATCCTGGTATCTCTATATAAAGAAAAATTGATTAAAAGTCCCATGACCTAAAATAGTAATTTTACCTAATTAAAACTTCAAGTGGGTCCAGTTAACTAAATTCCTTTCATAGTCTTGGTCCCAAATAATGAATCCCCTACCTAAAGCTCTTGAGTATCTTTCCTCGGTCTTTGATAAAACCAAGAATTCTATCACTGGCCCTATATGCCTCATCTGCTCCCTCATACTCGAGGCCTCTGATCTCTTTCTACTTCCATATAAAGATGGTATATCTGAGTCACCTTGGATAGAGACCACCCCCCTTCTAGTTGTATTTTACAACAAATAAGCACCTCAGGTGGTGAAGTGGATAGAGCACTGACCCTGGAGTCAGGAGGATCTGAGTTCAAATCCGGCCTCAGACACTTAATAATTACATAGCTGAGCAAGTTAGTACATTACCCTGGGCAAGTCACTTAACTCCATTGTCTTAGAAAAAACAAAACAAAACAAAAACACCCAAATAAACACCTTCTTTGGCTAGGAGATTGTTATGTGAGAATTTAGGAGATGATAGACATCAGTTAAATATTGTCACAGATGAATTTCAAATTATCTTTCTTGTCTTTATCTTCCTCATATTACATAGGTGCTGTTACTTCAAAGCACACAACTACAGTTTTAGGATATATAACCACAATAATTCCAATTTACATAACTAGAAAATTCCTATACATAAACTTGTTAAACTACTAGCCTTGATTAACATACAAATCATTACTTTGAGTTCTTTCAAACCATTAGAGTGAGATGACTTTAAACTTCCCCACATATATTATTAGTTCCAGTATAACCCAGCAGCAGTATGAATACCATATGAAGTATTAGATTGTACAAATATCTCCATTATTACATTATACATGAACCCAAAGATCTATACCAAGTTCATTACAGAATTTAACATTTCGACAGTCCCAGAGTCATAATTTTTGTTACTTCCCTTATTACCTCTTCAAACAGTCACTTAACCCCATTGCCTTGCAAAAACTAAAAAGAAAAGAATACCACATAACTAATAAACTCATCTTACTCATCAATAAGTTACCTTACCGTGGGACCACACAATTGCTATTTGTTCCCTCATCTTTCAGAGCACCCCACATCAACTGTCTGCAGTAACCATGGGAGAAGAGCACAATCTTGTCTTTTTGAAAATTAAACATAATTAACATCAAACATAAGATTCTTGTGCTAACATCGTATTCTCTCAGAACAAGAGCAAAGTGAATATCCTAATATTTTTACATTCTTGTCTTCCAAGCTTCTCTAGCCAGATCCTCCAAGAATCCTGTCTCAGACATATGATTCATTTTAAACCCCAGGGCAATTCTTATTTATGCCAATGGCAAAGGACTAAATCTTTAGAATTTAGAAATTAGTTTGCCTATCAACTATACAATTTTAACTTCCCAATAATTTAGTTTGATAAAAGCTTTAGGGTACCTTGTACAGTGAAATCCAGCACTCATATTCCAAAACTCAATCCAACAGAATAAAATTATCATCAGTATTAGGCTTTACATTAAAATGAATTAGTGAGGTAATAAACGCTCTCCATGAATGCCCTTCATAAAAGTCTTTCCTTTCCTGTTTTCTTTTTCCCCTAAAAAATCAATAAATATATCTGATAACATAATTATATAGTATTCAGTATCATAGACTCCCAAGTTTCTTCACATACAATTAATAACATAATTATATTTTTTTCTTGGTAGCCAATACCATTTTCCTTAAATTCAAAGATGTTTCAATAAAGCTCAAGATCCCAAACTAATCTTATAATATAGGTTATTTAATTCCTCCTAGTCAGTACAGATTTTATTAGGAGCACTAATAACCCCCTCTTGAAATCCTCAGAGTGATTCCCAAAGTTATAGATCAGAAATGGGTTAATTTTAAATATAGAAATAGGGTCAGGAGAACAGAAATTTTAGGCCATGTGACCAGAGCAGAGCCATTCATTAAACATTTTTTCCTTCCAATAAACTTATCTCCTAACCCCTATTTTAAAAAAATATTTTCTTCCTTTCCTGACCACATCACACCAGTGGTATTCCCTTCCTCTTTAAAGCAAAGCACTTGAAATTTTCCTCTCCCCCTTCAAAACGCTTTGGCTCAGTTCCCAACTCCCCCACAGTCTAAAACTTTAGATGGTCCCCTGACCCAGAAATACAACAATATTAAGGACTCACCCAGACAATTTAGAATGCAGGACACATGAACACACACCTGTGGGACCGCATACATACATTCACACACACACTTATGCACCACTCTGGATCCAATCAGCTTTCTTCCTTCCACCTTCTGGCTCCTGACCATGAAATTCCCTTGCCCTCCAAGTCCTCCAGCAACCTTCCCTATGGTGGGCTCTGGTTTTGGAGAAATTCCTGAAGAGTTACCCCAAATCTCCCTCTCCCTTGGGGTACCCTATTATTCTCTAATCCTCTGACTTCTCCTTCGGGATAGATTTCCCTCTTAGAGGACTTCTCAGTCAGCCAAGGTGGTTCTACCTACCACCTCACCATCCAGGAGATCACCCCTTACAGGGTGATATTTTAATCACTTGGCTCTAAACCCAGGCCAGTCTTCCCAGGAATCTTTGAGCTATTTCCCCCTCAGAGAAGGTCAAGAAAATGTGCTTGAAACCAAGCCGTTTGCACGTGCTATTTTCTTGTGTTATTCTGGGAAACGATCAAAAAGATTTATATTATCAAATCCTGGAATAGTCCACAAATTGTTGTAAATGACTTGTAAATACTTAGTCCAGAGTGATTAAAATTGCTTTTATTAAAACATCTTAATAAAAGGACCACCTCTCTCAGAAGGAAAGAGGGGCACCAAATTCCCAAAATGCTTGGTTTTATATGTACTTTGGAAGGCTTGTTCCTCCCCCTTTGTGCCAATCATTGACTGTGGTCATAATTTAATTGATACATTTGCACCCATATGTTTTCCCTGCCCTGCTCATTATACTGGAGGCAATAGTAATCTCCTTCAGCATGAACAGGCAGACCCTAGGTTAACTCTGACCTGGCGGGGTTGGGGGCAGGGGAGGAAGGGAGGCAGACCTGATCCAATTTCAGGTTTTGATCAGGTTGAGTCCAAATTTTTTGTCTTACACTCACATACATGCCCATAGGCACCGCAGGCAGACCCTCTAATGTAAACTAACAATCTCCCTCCACATTCTTGTGGAAACCAAGCACCCCCATATTCCTCACATTCTAAAATGTTTATTTTTTTGCTTTTTTAGGCTTTTGCAAGGCAAATTGGGTTAAGTGGCTTGCCCAAGGCTACACAGCTAGGTAATTATTAAGTGTCTGAGATCGGATTTGAACCCAGGTAATCCTGACTCCAAGGCTGGTGCTTTATCCACTGTGTCACCTAGCCGCCCCTGAAATGTTTATTTTATCAGCTCTCACTGTGGTGACAAAGAACTGAACTTTGCTGGGATATCCATCTACTGGAGAAAGGCTGAAAAAATTGTGGTATATGATTATGATGGAATACTAATATATTAAACGAAATGATAAGCTTAGAGAGGGAATTCTGGGGAGATGGAAGAGTTGGTCAGAAAATTCCAAGCTCTCCAGATTTTCTCCACTAACGAGTTAAAAACAATCTCAGTGTGAACATGTAGTGGCAAACACAAAGACAAATTGTAGCAGAAGAATTTTTCTTCTGGGATAATCAGAGAAGATCCTAAAAAAGATCCCTGGATTAAAGCCCAACCAACTGATTGAAGTTCAAATACCTCCAGGCAAGCCCTAAGGACAACCATTTTGGGAAGTAGCCTTCACCTCAGCCACAGGAATTTTCATCTATAGAGCAATGTGGGAAGTTGGGAACAGTGGGGAGAGTCAGATGTCTGAAAGGGGTGATGCTGATAAGGGATAGAAAGCCCAATTGTGCAGTTGAGGACTCAGTCCTGGGCACGGGCCCCATGAATGCTTAGGCAGTAGTGTGCGGGGATACTGCTCATTGCGGACACTAATAGAATTGAGTTCTTGGTCTTGATTCCATGCCAGAGGGGAGAATTGAAGGTTATATTGACTGGAGGATTCTCTGGGAGTTAGATCATTTCCAGCACAGTGTGTTGAGGGTCCCCAGCTGAGAGGTGGCAGGGGAAAAGGAATGCAGAGGTTAGGTCCAGGACAAAGCTCCTGATGTAAGAGACATCATTCTCTACCCTTCAGGACTAAAGGTGAATATAAGAAAAAGCTCCTTAAAATTTAAAAAGAACCGAGCAGGCATAAAAGAAAAAACACAACCACTGACAATTACTATGAGAGTAGATAGGATTGGGGTTCATTTTCCAGAGGAAGATACTGAAGGAAAAAAACAGAACTACCCCTAAAGACTAATGTCAAAAATGGCTACTTTCTCAAAAAGAATTCACAGAAAAATTCAAAAAAAAACTTTAAAAATAAAATAAGAGAGATTAAGAAAAAAAAACTTAAAAAAGAAAATAAGAACAATCCAAGAAAAAAAAAGAAAATTCTGAAAAGAAAGCCAACCAATTGTAAAATAATTTTTTCCCTAGCTTTCTGCATTCCTTCTAATTTTGGTTGCTTTAGTTTAATGATTGTATGCAAAATCTTTTTCTTTCCTTTACCCTTTTTATCCTGTAATAGTGCTTTACCCCTCATCACTCCTCACCAATGATTTTGTTTTTGACTGCTGCCTACCATACACTGTCCTTAGGATAGTGTAGAGTAGCATAAATTTCTAAACAGAATTGGGAATGTATATTCTTCACTCTTTGAGCTGAATCTGTTGCTAGTAAGATTTACCCAGTATTTATGCTCTCCCTCCTTTTTTTCTACTATTTTATGTTCTTTGTGCCTCTTCATTGCTGCTAATTATCCTTTCATATCATATCATATCTTCACCATCTTTTCCTAGTATAATCCTATTTTTAAATTTTAATTGTGTTTTATACCGATCTTGTACTTATAGCCCTTGTTAAAGTAAGTTCCTTTCAACTGTCCAGATAGTTCTTAAGGGACATAAACATCATTATATAATAGTCAAGTTATATTCACTTCTCTTTCTGAATACCCCCTTTCCAATTGTTCCAATAGAAATACCCACTTCCTCTGAATATTATGTTGCTTTCTTCTATACTAAGAAAAATTTAATTCTCAAAGGTACATGTGTTTCTATTTATTCTTATTGGCTAACATTTTTTTCTGTTTACCTTTTTATGCATCTCTTGAGTATTGATATGAAAATCATTTTTTGTTTAGTTTTGATCTTCTATCAGATAAGTTTAAAAGTCCACTATTTCATTGAAACCCACTGCAAAGATATGCTCAATTTTGCAGGGTATTTGATTCTTGATTGTAGTGCAAACTTTTTGGTTCTCCCAAATATCTTATTCCAGGCTCTCCAATTTAATGTTGAAGCTGATAAGTCCTGTGTAATCGTGATTTTATCTCCCTGATATTTAAATTGCTTCTTTTTTTTGCAAGCTTTCATTATTTTCTCCTTTAGTTGAAAATTCTAAAAGTTTTTATCTTGGAATTTCTTTCTGGGGGGTGATCAATGGATTATTTTAAGATTTTATTTATTTTGAGTTTTACAATTTTTTCCCTAATTTTACATCCCTCCCCCTACTGCCCAAATAAGGCAATTTGCCAGTCTTTACATTGTTTCCATGGTATACATTGATCCAAATTGAATGTGATGAGAGCAAAATCTTATCCTTAAGGAAGAAACAAAGTTAAAGAGATAGCAATGTCATACAATAGGATATAATTTTTTTTTTCTAAATTAAAGATAGTCCTTGGTCTTTGATCAAACTCCATAGTTTCTCTGGATACAGTTGGTATTCTCCTTGATGGATTTTTTAAGGTGTTTTTTTTTTTGCTGGGCAATGGGGGTTAAGTGGCTTTTCTAAGGCTACAAGAGCTAGGTATTTATTAAGTGTCTGAGGCCGGATTTGGACTCAGGTACTCCTGACTCCAGGCCTAGTGCTCTATTCACTGCGCCTGTTAGCCTCCTGTTGAATTTTTTAAAGGAGTATTTTATCTTCTTGTTCTAGGATTTTGGAGCAATCTTCCATGTTAATTTCCTTCCTTCCAAACCCTTTTTCCTGTTTGTGGCTTTCCAGTAGACTGACTATGGACAATGCTATCCCCAAACAAAGGAAGGAAAAAATGAAATGAAACAAAAAAATTTTAAATAGGAATAAAATCCTTCAGAATCTGATGAACACTTTCTAAAAATATCTCTTTATGTATCACTTTCTCTTAATCCTGATTCCTTATACTGAAAATGACTGGTGTGTAAGTATGTTTAACACAAATATGTATATGCAATGTTAACCTGATTCCGCTGCTAAGGGGAGGGTATTGGGAAGGGAGGACATTGGGAAGGGAAGGTAGAAGGAAATTTTGTAATTTAAAAATATTCTTATGCATAAGGATGAACATTGAAAAAACATCCATAATATGTATTTGTAAAAATCAAATATCAATTAAAAAAAAGTGCCACTTATGGGGTGGCTAGGTGGTGCAGTGGATAGAGCACCAGCCCTGGAGTCAGGAGGTCCTGAGTTCAAATCCGGCCTCAGACACTGAATAATCACCTAGCTGTGTGACCCTAAGCAAGCCACTTAATCCCAGTGCCTTGCAAAAACAACCCCCAAACCCTAAAATAGTGCCACCTTCTGGGCACACGATCTCTCTCTCTCTCTCTCGCTCTCGCTCTCGCTCTCGCTCTCGCTCTCGCTATGTGTTCCCGATTTAGGCCTCCGGAGCATCATAGGCAATCCCTAATGGCTATCAATCCTTTTTCTCTTTCTCACTCTCAGTCAGACTTTGCCTAGCCTGTCCTGAAAGTGCTTACTGCTTTTCTAGGAATTTTAATGTATATACTTTGTAATTGATCTTTAATAAATCCTGAGCAGTTTTAAAAAAAAGGAATAGGTGCTGTATTTTGTCAAAACCTTTTTCTGCATTTATTGAGATAATCGTGATTTCTATTAGTTTGTTGCTGATATAGTGAAGTATGCTTTCTGTTTTTCTAATATTGAACTATACATGCATTTCTGGTATAAATTCTAGTGGGTTATCCTAGTGATAATTTGCTGTAATCTCTCTGCTGTTATTTTATTTAAAATTTTGGTATCACTATTCATTAAGGGATCTGGTCTATAATCTTCTTTGTCTGTTTTGGTTCTTCCATTAAAGTATCAGCACCTATTAGTGTCCTAAAATGAAATTGGCAGAATTCTTTCACATATTTTTTCAAATTTTTTTTATAAAATTAATCTTTCCTTGTTTTTTTTTTTTTAGGTTTTTGTAAGACAAATGGGGTTAAGTGGCTTGCCCAAGGAAGCTAGGTAATTATTAAGTGTCTGAGACCGGATTTGAACCCAGGTACTCCTGACTCCAGGGCCGGTGCTTTATCCACTGTGCCACCTAGCTGCTCTAAAATTAGTCTTAATTGTTTTTTAAATGTTTATAGAATTTATTTTTAAATCCATCTGACCCTGGAGATTTTTTCTTAGGGAGTTCTTTGCTGATTTGCTCAATTTCCATTTCTGAAAAGGGGTTAATTAAGTATTCTGTTTTTTCTTCTGTTAATCTTGGCAGTTTATATTTTGGTAATTATTCATTTCACTTAAATTTCCGATGAATTGTTGTACAATTGAGAAAAATAGCTCTAAATTATTGCTTTAATTTCTTCTTCATTGATAGTGAATTCATTCTTTTCATTTTTGATGTTGATAATTTGTTTTTTCCTTTTTTTGAAATCAAATTAACCAAAGTTTTTCCTATTCTAATAGTTTTCATAAAACCAACTCTTACTTGTATTTATTAGTTTAATAGTTTTAAGAAAACTATTTCAAAACTTTCAATTTTATTTATTTCTCGTTTGATTATTATCATTTCTAATTTGGTGTTTAATTGAGGATTTTTTATTTGTTCTTTTTTTTAGCTTTTTTAGTTACATACCCTGTTCATTGATCTCTTCTTCCTGTAATTTATTCATTTAAGCATTTAGAGATATCAAAATTTCCCCTTATAAGAAACTGCCTTGACTGAATCTCCTAAGTTTTGATACAGTATTTCATTATTGTTGTTTCCTTGGATGAAATTATTGATTATTTCCAATATTTTGTTAATGGATCCACTTATTCCTTAAAAAGTAGGTTATTTAGGGGCGGCTAGGTGTCACAGTGGATAAAGCACCGCCCCTGGAGTCAGGAGTACCTGGGTTCAAATCCGGTCTCAGACATTTAATAATTACCTGTATGGCCTTGGGCAAGTCAGTTAACCCCGCTTGCCTTGCAAAAAAACCTAAAAAGGAAAATTAGGTTATTTATTTTCTAATTAGTTTTTCTTTCCATGGCTCTTTATTATTACATATAATTTTTATTGCATCATGGTCTGAGAAGGATGTATTCAATATATCTGCATCTCTGCATCTGATTATGAAGTTTTTATTCTAGGCCTCGCAATGCACATCAACACTTCTGTGAATGAAGAGTATCCTCAAAAGGTGGAAGAAGTCAATAATAGTTTAGCTGCTGGGTAGTGTGGGATAAAAATTGCCAAATTGTTGCTTCCTATAACTCTGTAAAAGCTAAAAAAATTTCTAAAATCTCACAAGACACTCAAAAAAAGAAGAGACTTGCATAAGGCTTTGAAATAAAACAGATGGAAAACTAAGAGCTGCATGAGATATATAACTAGATTTTAATCTTTGAAAAGTGAAAGCTCTTAGTATTTTTACTCAGCTAAATTTGATACCAGTTACAGAAAGTAAACATTAGTGGATCAATTCTTCTTAATTTTCAACCTTTTAAAATATATATATATATATACATATATATATATATATATATCTCATTTTTTAAAAAACTTAGTTTTTTCTTAATATGAGAATATAGTTAAGAAAAATATAAGAAATATATATCTAATGTAGTGCTTAAAGTATTAATGAAATCATTGATTTGGATATATCTGTTATTAGTAAACACTGAAACCCCTCATTGTGCCATAGAAAACAGTACTTTGTTAATTGCTACGGCCAAATTAATTTTGTGTTTTGATAACTTTCATCTACTAATGAATCTCTGACCAAGCTTGAATAGTTTGGTAGTCAGAAGAGATATACTCTTATTTGCAGGCCTTGCACAAATTTACTCTGAAGAGCAGGATCACTTGCACTTATGCAAGCCTTGGGCTTTATTGGAAAAATATAATTTCATATAGCAAAAGTTATTTGTTCTTCCACTGATGAATATTAAATGCTTGACATACATGTAATAAGTATTTATGGTCATAAACTATCCTCATAGATTTTTTAAAAAATATTTGCTAGTAAATAGGTCCTAAGTATGTCTAAGAACATATCTGAACAACTAAGAAACATTCAGTTCTAATATGTGATATTTTGTCTCAGTGATATTTAATTCTAGAAAATTGAGTTGTTTTGTTTTTCCCTGTGGTTGCCTGATAAAAGAGTCAGTGAATAATTTTAAATAGCTTTGAGGATAGAAAAATTTTGCTTTGGTTTAAATTCTGCCTCTGATTAGTCATAAACTGCTCTTTTCCTGTGATTCTTTGAATTTTAAAGCTCTTCTTAGCCTATTAGTTGTGGAGTTTGAATATTGATAAAGATAATCATTTTGTTATTATTTAGAAAATAATCTTTAAAATTCTTTACGTATATGATTTGGATTATTTTTTAAAAAAGCAGTACAATTGTTGTGGGAAGTTTTCCACTGTGAAATTTAGAGTCTATATTGTATTCACTTGGGTTGCTTCCAGTGCTGTATTCTGCTTTATCTTTGTGGACAGAGACCTCTAAAAACAGAAGACCCCGCCCCCACCACAATCAGGGAAGTGAGTTTTCTAGCTGATGTGCCATATGGGCCTAATTCTAAAGTGGGAGATTTGTGGTCACTTGGTAAATAGGGGCCATAAGAAGATCTACATGGGGAATGTGAATTCTACTGTTGAATAGGAGGAAGTCACTTACAGAACTTATTCTAAGTTGTCTGACTTCTAGTTATGAAGATCATTATTTGTGAATTGCTATATCTGAGTGATTTTTTTTGTCAAACAACTATGAATATGTTTTCTTCCATCTCTCCATAGTTCATCTTCTTACATTTGCTTATTATCTAGCTGGAATTCATTTAGTTATACAGTGTGAGGTGTGAGTCTTAGATATATTTTCCATTAAATTACTAACTCATTTTGCCATACATAATTGTTTAATCAAAATACTTCTTTTGTTTGTCCATTTGTGCTATTTTAATGTTATAATATTGATCAGTTTCTTCATTTTTTTAACCCAGGTAAACTTTTGGTAATTAATTATAATATGTTTAAAGCCTAGAATATTTTTAGAACATTGTACAGAGTAGAGTGATTATAACTCTGTTGTTATGACAAATGCAAAAAAAAGAGCTTTATTCTTTCTTAGTACTTATACTAAGCCTTTACTGCTTGCTGCCTCTAAATGTGTAGGGCATTTCTATTTGTCTGTGTTGCCTCAACATAACTTATACTATCCATCAATTAATGTTGATATCGTTTGGTACAACCCTGTAATTGTCCAGTTTGCCCTCAGATCATTACAGCAATGAATATGAAAGTATTAGTAGACATGATTTGGCTCCCCATGCTGCTATCAAGATTTGCAGCTTTCCTGGATATAGAAGTTCAGTGTGGAATAGTATATAATTCTTAGAAAGTTTAAGTTGTTTTAATATATGATATTATAAAATGTAATATTAATTAATTAATTAATATATTACTGTATAATATATGGTCTTACCCTATAATCTTCAATGTTTAAGAAAAAATAAAAATTCTGCGCTCATTATGGGGCACTTACTAGATTGTCTTATAATTTTCATTAATTTTACCTTTAGGAATCTGTAATTTACTTTAAATGTTAATAAAATCCAGAATGAATATTATTGAGGAAATGCTTATTTACAGTTTTCTGCTATCTTCCAAGAAGTAGTTGGGAGAAGCCAAAGATTATCATCTCATTGTATTCTGAGACTCTTTGTAAGAATTGCTTTCATCTTTAGTCCCCTGCTATCAGAAATATTTATTGCCTGACTGCCTGAAGAAACTGCCTTTAGCCTTATGTTTTCTATGGCCTATAAAACTGAATGGGTCACTTCTCCTTGTTGTGTTCAGTATATTGGGTAAAAGTGAAATTCTGATAGACTAATGTGCCTTGTGAAATGGTTTGTAGATGACACCGAAAGATGCAATCCCGAAGTTTCTTTATCTTCTTTCTTTCCATGCATTCATCCTTTTCCTTCCCCCCCCACTTTCCTTCCCTTCTTTTACTTTCCCTTCCACCTTTTTTCCTTCCCCTGTCTCTTCGTTCCCTTTTTCTTGTCTAGAAGTGTACCAAATCATTTATTTTGATACCAAAAGTCTAAAATCACATGACTAAGTTAGGATCATTGAAGTTTTTGACTAATATAGTTTCTTTTTCTTCCCGGATATTTGCAGTTCTTTATAATCAGATGCCTGTGAAGCCAAACTGAACATCTAGTTTGTTGATGATATAGTTATTATTTATGAATTTCTGTTTAATTCTAGATTTTTATGTCATTTTTTAATCTTTAAAATGTGCTTAATTAATACTTTGACATACTTTTCATATTTTTAAAGGAGGGGGCTTGACTCAATCATTTCTAAGATTCCGAGTACTTCTATTTTTTTATCTAATTAATTATTTTATTTTGAGTAAATGATTGCAAATTGAAATTTTTTTTCATCCTGGAGGAGTTTTATACATCTGAATTATCTTCTCTTCTATTTATAAATTCACAAAATAAACTTAGTAGATGAGACAAATGTTCTTTTATTAAGAAGATAGGGAAAAGATTTGATTTGAATTATCCAGATTTATGTCATAATTGATTTAAGTACATGTTTACTTCATCAAGTCACCACTTATTATGTCTGTGTAGAACAACTTACATCATTTACTATCAAAAATCTTGATTGCAAGAAAAAAGACTGTATTGGTTTTCAAATATTTTCTTGGAAATATCCCCAAATAACGCAAAACTTAAATCTGTTTTTCGGTTTTATGATTTGGACGTGCTAGAAAGATGTTGAGGGTTCTGTGGGTTAACTTGAGACAATATTTAACATGAAACATTTAGAAGTTTTGAGAATCTCCTGTAGTACCTGAACCAAAGAAATCTAAAAGGAATTTGTGAGTTATTTTAAGAAATCTGAAAAACTTCTTTTTAACTACTACTCCTCTTTGGGTCTTAAATGCAAATGAAAATATGATTTATAAGTTTGCATAGTTTTCTCTAACTCTACTGCCACCTCCTCCATTTATAATTAATGATCTTTTTATTTGTGGATAAAAGGCCTGCAAAAAATTTACCCACACTCATTTGGAGTTATTGTGTGTCTATTTCCATTTCCTATCCTGGAAAATGTAACACTTTATGTAAATCAGTCACCAATAGAGTCTGATTTTTCAAGTTAAGCATCCACTTTTTTAAAGATTTTTTTTTCTCATTAAAATATAAAATTCCTTAGGTCAGGTACCTTTTTCAGCTTTCTTTTTAACCCCAAACACAGTGCTTAGCTCAAAGAAAGCACTTAATAAATGCTTGTTGACTGAAAGATTAATTGACCAACTGAATTACTTGGTATCATCTAGCCACTTTAAATTATATCTTCTTTCTAAAATAGGACACCCAGAAGGGAACATAATATGCTTAATTCAATCTGACCAGAGCTGAGTATAGTGAGACTCTTAACTTTAATCTGTTTTTCATAATTTTTTGACTGTCATATCACAGTGTTGCTACATATTGAACTCCTAGTTTTTAAATGCATCAACTTATCTTCTAGTTTTTTTGCTAGCTCCAGATTTAAGACAATTTCAGTGTAATAATTTCAAGTTTACCAAGAAATATTTCCAAATGGGCTCATGACATTACAGGAAATAAAAGAGAAGTGTTTAGAAGCATGTAGGGGATATGACAACTGGGCCTGTATTCAAGAAGACCTGTGTTTGAATTCAGCCTCAGATACTCATTAACTGTGTGACCCTGGGCAAGTCACTTAACTGTAAATGCAGATTACAACACAACTACTTTGCAGGTTAGTTGTGAAAATCAAATGACATAATATTTGTAAAGTTTTATGTATAGTGCCTGGAAAATAGTAGGTACTCTATAAATGGTTATTTTTTTCTCTCTTCCTTTATTAAAATACATGTATTTCAATTTTTTTTTCTTTTGTGCTACTTAAAAGAATGTCAGGAGTTTGTGTAGAAAGTGAGATAGTGGAGGCATGTAGATGGTGCAGTGGATAGAGCACTGGCCTTTGAGTCAGGAGGACTTGAGTTCAAATGTGACCTCAGAAACTTAATGATTACGTAGTTGTGTGACCTTGGGCAAATCATTCAACCACACTGCCTTACAAAAACCAAAAAATAAATAAAGGAAGTGAGATAGTATGAACTAATAATTGTTGGTGATTTTTTGGCAAATTTTTTCAAAGCGTTTAATTTCTTTTCTAAATTTCATGTAAAAACAATTTTAACATTTTTTTCCCAAAATTTCAGTTCTAACCTGTCTCTCGCTTCCTTCCCTGCTACCATTGAGAAAGCAAGCAATTTGAACAGGAGTTATACATGTGTAATCATGAAAAATACATTTGCAATAGAAGTCATGCTCTGAAAGAAATCACTGACCAAAAAACCCTAAGAAAATAAAATTAAGAACAATATCTGCATTTAGACTCTATGCATTCTTTCTCTAGAGATGCATAGTACCTCTCATCATAAGGCTTTAAGAATTTTCTTGAATCATTGTATTGATGAGAATAGCTACGTTATTCATTCTAGATCAGCTTACAAAGTTCTCCTGATTCTCCTCATTTCACTGTGCATCAGTTCTTGTTAAGTCTTTCCATGGTTTTTCTTTTTTTCCCAATTACATGCAAGGATAGTTTTCAACATTCATCCTTTTGCAAGTCATTGATTTCCATTGTTTTTCCTGTCTTCCCTCTTCCCCATGGCAGTGGTTATACAAGTACAATCTTGTTCACCATATTTTGATATTAGGCATGTTGTGAAAGAAGAATTACATCTAAGGAGAAAAAAAGATCATGAGAGAGAAAGAAATATCAAAACCTTTATTCCCCTCCATCCTATCTTCCACCTATTTGTACTTGTCTTTTTTGTTTGTTTTTTTAGGGTTTTGCAAAGCAAACAGGGTTAAGTGGCTTGCCCAAGGCCTCACAGCTAGGTAATTAATAACTGTCTGAGACTGGATTTGAACCCAGGTATTCCTGATTCCAAGGCTGGTGCTTTATCCACTACGCCACCTAGCCGCCCCTATCTTGATCAATTTGTATATACACTCTCTGTTCAAGTATATTCCCTTCAACTTTCCCAATAGAAACATAAATTTCATGGACTAAAGTACCATCACTTCATGATAAATTTATACTAATACCCGCTGACTGAGTACTCGCACTGCAACTGTCTGAATAGAAATGTAACCCTTTTGCCCTAAGGCAAATCATCACATGAATATTAATTTGCAGACATCCTCTATATAATTATATTTCTTTCACCTCTCCTAAGAGAAATAAAATTTTCAAGAGTTATATGTCCCATCTTCTCAATTAGTGTTTTGGTAGAATATTTTTCCATAGTCTTATTGCCTAGCACTTTTTTCTTTCCTTTTACCTTTTAATGCATCTCTTCTGAGATGGCATTTTTTTATTGTTCATAACAGAATTAGAAGCTTTTTTTGATTATTGCTTTTTTGGGGGGTTTTGATCATTTTGATAGTTGAACTCTGTTCTTGGGGCAAAGGGGACACAATTCCACATTTTTGTTTTGTCAGAGATCTGGTCCCTGGCTTAATGTTTGCCAATGGCATTTTAGGTACTAGTGATTTGTTACCTGTATTAGGTTAGTCCATCCCAGGTCCACCTGTTGCACCAGTATTCCTGAGGCTTGAACATTGTCTTCTGAGCTGGGTTTGGGACCCTCACTACTTGCTTACTGTACTGTTGGTTTACTGACCTGCACTGTGGTTAACAGACTTCCCCCGTCTTTCCAGTTCTTTCACCTATGCTGGGCTATGTTCCCCTGTTATTCATGCAAGTCAGACCTTTATAGAAGTTCCTTAACAACATTTTGAGTTTAGAACTTGTAGTTTAATTTAAAATTGTTTTGTAAAAAGCCCTGGAAGCTTCCTAGCTTCACAGAGCCATCTCGACTCTGATCCCCAGAAGTCCTTCCAGGTGAATTCTTGCTAAGTCAAGGACAACTTTCTAATTTTTAGTTTTAGTTCTTCGTTGTCTATTTTGAAAAAAAATGGCTTTTAATAGGAGAAAATGTTTCTTTTACATGTCTCACAGCAGTTTGAACTTGGTTTGTGACTTAGAAATATAAAAGTATTTGCTTTTATACAAATATATGTAGTCCTGGAGATGGGGAAAGGTAAAGCATCATTCTTTTGTTTTTGCAATTTAATGAGATAATCAAAACTATTCTAGGGTTTGGGAGATATTTTTATTCTAAATTTTCTAGTATTTTCTCTTCATGGCCTTTATAATTTTTGCTTCAAAACCATGACAAATCATTTTCATATCTTTGCTCTCTGATATTCTTGCATTTTTTAATGGCAATGGCTTCATACAGGTATTCATCACTTCATGTTATCATTCTTTATTCAAACTGTTTACACTTGTGTAGTGATGTATTGGGATAGTGTGTGTGTGTGTGTGTGTGTGTGTGTGTGTGTGTGTGTGTGTGTGTGTGTGTGTGTGTGTGTGTGTGTGTGTGTGTGTGTGTGTGTGATTGAGAGTGAATTTTCCATCTCATGAAAGTTAGTATATATCTACACTAGTTTGGGAACTGGATGTTTTTGGTATTGAAATCAGTTAACAGTAAGTGCAATATACAAAGCTTTGAGATGCATTTAATAATATGAAATTGAAAGCATGGATGCTCATTTAATGTGAGAATCAGAACAATTTGTAATCCCTTACAAAATGCTTCACCCAAATGTTTGCCTCAAGGGGATTTAACCCAATGAGTAAACATACTTTGTCAAAATGTGTTATAATTTATTGGGTTCACGTGACTAGTGTAAGCTAAATGAAATGAAACACTGAAGACAAAAATCATTTATCAAATCCTTGCTCTTTGACACCTCCATGATGGCTTAGAATTGGAGCTTTGCTTAGTGTGACAAGACAGAGAATGGGAAATTTCAGAGAAACTACTGAAATTTGCCCTTGAAACTTCCTTATCTTTAACAGTTTTTTAGAACCTCCATGAAGGGAAAAGGGAAAATGACAAATAGTTTAGATATATTTGCAATATACTGTTAAGGAACCTTCTAGTACAATGAGCAGCACTGTGCTGCCTAGATGCCTACTGTTTCAAAAAATAATTTAATTTATATATATTTATTTAAAAATGTGTATAACTGAAATTCACAATTTCACATACAAACTTCTTTCTTGTTCTTTATTTTTGGAAGCATCTGTGTATAATGATGATTAAATGCTTAATAAAATGAAAATATTGTTTTAAAAAATGAAAATTAAGGAGATTATGATTAGAATTGTTTTATATAACCAAAGAGAGCAGGATTAAGAGCTGTGGTTGGAAATTACTTCATGCAGATTTAGATGTGAGATGAGGGAGAAACCTCCTAGGAGTTACCACTATCCAGAAATGATGTTGATATTGTAGGTTTCTCCTTCTCTGAAGTTTTCAAGAAAAGCCATTTATATCTTTGTCCAGGATACAAAATTAAGAATAATGAATAGAAGAGATAATATACCGGGAGGTTTACTCTGAAATTATTTTCTGTTTGCTCTCAGAATGGATTCCTTATTATGTGATTTATGGAATATAGAAATAATATGGCAAGTGGAGGATGCAAGCTTTTACTTGAATCACAAACAAAATGTATTTTATGGCATATTCTCTAGTGAATAAGTATGTACTACAATATATGAACAGTTTTAGCTAAACCTAAAATAGAGACTTCTTTCAACTGAGTGTCACCCACTGAATAAAAATTAAATAAAATTCTATGGTTATATTTGTTTTTAAAATAATAACATGTCCTATTTACTTGTTTTAAAGATTAACAAGGGAAATAATTCTCCATTCAGTAAATATAACATACTCTTCATTTCTTTATTGTTCCACATTAATGAAGAGAGTTGAATATAATGAAGTGAGGGTGAGTTAAAGATACAGAGATACAGAGGTAGAGAAATAATATTTATGAAGATGCACAAACATTGTCAGAAATTCTAATAAATTTAAATTTTTAAGCATTAAGTAATCTTCCAGTAGGTATAAGACATCATGTTGGGGGGGGGGGGGGGCCGAGCCAAGATGGCGACAAGAAGGGATCCAATCTTAGGAGCTCTCTGATAAAGCTCATCAGCTAAGGACTCTAACTAAACTTTCGAGAGACAGAACCTACAAAGTGACCCAGTGAGGCAGTTCTCCTACTCAAGGTAACCTGGAAAAGAGCAGAAAGGCTCTGCTCCCTGAGGTTGGAGGGGCGGCCTGCCAGAGGGGTGGCCCACCAGAGCGAAAGAACTTCAGCCTTCTGGAGGCAGCCCCAGGGTGCTGGGAGTCTCAGCTCACAGCAGCGGGGGTTGTTTCCTGAGCTGGACCCCGAGGAGCACCAAGCACAAAGTGGGGGAACAGTGGAGGACCTCTGCCAGAGCGCGCATGTGGAGCCCAGCCCTCACAGGGAGCAGTTTGGTCTTTCTGCAGCCCAGAAAGGAAACAGAAGCAGGCAGAGCCAGTAAGCAGGAGCCTCCAGGGCATGAGCCTATTGAGCTGAGGGAGGGGAGTGAAGAGAAATCGAGAGCTAGGTCCTCTGCCCCTGGAACAGGACTCTGGGGCTCTGACCACATTCAGATCCTGATCGAAGTCTAGGCCCCCTGTAGAACAGCAGCCCCTCCCCCCACCTCAGCCCCATGGCATAGGGAGGTACTTATGGTCATTCACAGACCAGGAGGGAGGACAGAGCCTCACACACTGAGACCCTTGTGGGAGTGCCCCAAAAGCTCAGGAAGCACCCTCCAAACCAGGCCCAAGCTGGGAAAATGAGCACGCAGAGAAACAAAAGGAAGACTATTGAGAAATATTTTGCAAATGAGCACAAGAAGGATCAAAATACTCAGTCTGAAGATGAGGAAGCACAAGCTCCTGCATCTAAAGACTCCAAGAAAAACAAAAATTGGGCTCAGGCTATGACAGAGCTCAAAAAAGACTTTGAAAATCAAATGAGGGAGTTGGAAGAAAAACTGGGAAAAGATAGGATAGAGATGCAGGAAAAACATGAAAATGAAGTCAGCAGCTTAGTCAAGGAAATCCAAAAAATTGCTGAAGAAAATAGCATGCTAAAAACCAGCTTAGGTCAAATGGACAAAACAGTTCAAAAAGTTATTGAGGAGAAGAATGCTTTAAAAAGCACAACTGGCCAGATGGAAAAAGAGATAAGAAAACTCTCTGAGGAGAACAAATCCTTCAGACAAAGAATAGAATTCAGGGAGATTGATGAATTTACCAGAAATCAGGAATCAATACTTCAAAACAAAAAAAAAAATGAAAATTAGAAGAAAATGTGAAATATCTCATCGAAAAAACAACTGATATGGAAAACAGACTTAGGAAAGATAATTTAAAAAGTATTGGAATACCTGAAAGGCATGATCAGGAAAAGAGCCTTGACATCATTTTCAGAGGATTACAACAGGAAAATTGCCCTGATATTCTAAAAGCAGAGGGCAAAATAGAAATGGAGAGAATCCACCTATCCCCCCAGAGAAAGAGATCCCCAAAAAGCAACCCTTAGGAATATTATAGCCAAGTTCCAGAACTTCCAAGTCAAAGAGAAAATGTTACAAGCAGCCAGAAGGACACAGTTCAAATATCGTGGAGCTGCAGTCAGGATCACACAGGACTTAGCAGCAACTACATTGGAAGCTCGTAGGCCTTGGAATACAATATACCAGAAGGCAAAAGAGCTTAGAGTGCAGCCAAGAATGAACTACCCAGCAAGGCTGAATGTCCTCTTCCAGGGAAAAAGATGGACATTCAATGAACCAGTGGAATTCCAAATGTACCTTTTGGAATGGCCAGAGATGAACAGAAGGTTTGATCTTCAGATTCAGGACTCAGGTGAATCATGGAGATTGGAGGAGAGGGGGGAAATATGAGGGACTTAATGAGGATGAACTGCATGTATTCCTGCATGGAAAAATGACAGTGATAATACTCATGTGAACCTTCTCAGTTAATAGAGCAGGTAGAGGGAGCTTTTATAGTTGAAGCACAGGAGAAAGATGAATTCGAAGATAAAATATGGTGTAAAAATGGAGTCAATAGGAAAAAAGGGAAATGAAATGGGAGAAAGAAAAAGGAGAGGGGGAATAGTCCAAGATATTTCACATAAGATTTTTTTTTTATTACAGTGAGCTATTGCAATGATATGGAAGGGGGGAGGCAATGGGAAATGAGGGAACCTTTGCTTTCATCAGAGATGGCTAGGAGAAGAAACAACATATATACTCAATGGGGTATAGACATCTGGAGTAAGAAGGAGGTGGGAGCAGGGGGAAGGGGTGGGGATGTGAATAAAGGAGGAGAGGATGGACCTTGGGGGGACAGTGGTCAGATATAACACATTTTCTTTTTTACTTCTTGCAAGGGGCTGGCATTGGAAGGCCTGCCCGGGACCATGGGGCCAGGTGGATGCTGGGCTTAAGGGGTGGTATGGGGGCTCAGGGCTTCTTGGCCACAGGACCAGGGATCTGTATCCTGAGCCAGTCAATGACCCTACAGCAGAGTCAGAGTGAAAGGAGAGAGAAAATAGAGTACATGGTAGTGGAGAAATAAGAAAGGAGGGAGTTGCGATCTGCAATGGCAAGAGGGGAAAAATATGGAAGTAACTTTTGTGATGGACTTATCATAAAAAATTAGATCCACCCACGACAGAGTTGGTTGTGTTCCAACAAAGACGCAAGCACAGTTTTTGTTATTATTATTTGGGGGAGGGTGCAGGGCAAGTGGGGCTGGATGGCCTGCCTGGGGCCACATAGCAGGGTGATCTTTGGGTGTCTGGGGCTGGATTTGGACACAGGTGCTCCTGACTCAAGGGCCAATGCTCTTTCTGCCACCCAGCCACCCCTACTATTATTACTATTTTATTTTATTTTGGGTCTTTGTTTTTCCTTTTTCTTTTTCTTTTTTGGTTTTTGCAGGGCAGTGGGGATCGGGTGGCTTGTATGTCACACAGCTGGGTGATTGTTGGGTTCAGGAGACTGGATATGGACTCGGGTGCTCGTAGCTCCAGGGCTGGTGCTTCGTCCATTGCGCCACCTGGCCATAGATACAATTATTACTATTATTTTTTTATTTTAATATTTTTCTCTCCCCTTTACTTTTTTCGCCCAAGGAAGTCTATCTATATTCATGGGGGAAGAGGGGTATTTTGTTTACTTGTAAACAAGAATATTTTATTAATGTAAAAAAATTTGTACAAAATGAGAATAAAAAAATAAATTAAAAAAGACAACATGTTCATCTTTGAGTATTTAAAGATTTAAAATTTAGTATAGTCCTTAATACACAAAGACAAGCGAGAAAAATATAGAAAATAAGAAATCTCGTGTTATGATACATTTTTACAGTAAGGACATAAATGAAAATATTATAGCATCTAGATGGTTCAGTGGATACAGCTCTGGACGTAGACTTAGGAAGTCTGAGTTCAAATCCAGCCTCAGATACTTATTGATTTTGTGAATCTGGGCAATTGACTTAAGTAAAGGGCAAATTACTCCAGAATTTTTGCCAAGAAAATTCCATGGAAATTATTAATGTGCTATGGACCATGGGATCATGAAAGTTAGATACGACTCAATGACTGTACAATTTGTCATGCACACCATATTAAATTATCTCAATGGACATAATTAGCCAACAAAAGGATCTGTGAAATTGTATTTCTACTTTATATGAATTCTGACAAGTTAATTTTTTTGTAAATATTGAAATTGTCTTTTTTATGTTCTTGTTTCTAAAAAAGAGACTTATCTACAGCTTTTATGACCTTACATAGGTAAACATTTTTCCCAGAAGGACAAAATATTACACACACTGCCATAAGTTTTCATTTGAAATCAATTCCATATTCAAAGCCTGTGGCAATTTCAGGCTGCTTGAAGTAATATAGTCCAGATTTCTTGAAATGCAAAGGAATTTTCTTTCTTTCTGCATCTGTACTTTAGAATGTAGGCTTTTATTTAATCTAAAAAAGATCCTTAACTTCCAATGTTTCTTTTAGTTCAAAATATTTTAAGTGACCCTGACTTCTTTTGAGAAAGTGAAAAATAGATTTTTTTTCAAAAATTCCAAAATGATAAAAATAATCTCTTTGTTCTTTCCTTTTAACCCAGTTGACATCGAAAGTTCTGCTTTTTAACATGTGGTATTGGATAAAGAGCATTAAACCATTAATTAGGAGTGCTGAGGTTCTACCTCCATCTTTCATTTGCTATTGTACTGGATGCATCAGTAATTTTTCTGGATTTAAATTGCTTCATGTGTAAAAAAAACAGAGGGGGTATTAAATAACTTCTGTCCCTCTTAGCTCTGAAATTCTATTATTGTATCCTTCACTAAGAATACATATTTAAAGTGAAATGGAAAGTCCAGGCTATTATTTGGATAATTATATGGGTATATATTTTAAGAACAGTAATTATTTTACCTAGGATGGGATGGTTTCCTTATAAGGTGGAAATTAATCCATCAATCATACATCAAGTTGTATAAAACTATTGTAAAATCTTGTATCCAGTCTCAATAATGGTGATAGAATAGTTTAATCATCAACATAAGAAAAATGAAAATAAGTTGTCTGCAAATTCAGCAATTGTATGAAGACTCCTTTTAGTTTTAGGTTCTGTCTTAAAGGCAGAGTAACAGGTAGTAGACTTAGTGACAGCTCATGAAAAGGGACCAATAACTTTGCGTGGGAAATATGCACTGAGATTATGTCTTTAGGGGAAAAGGTTGAGAGTCAGAATAAGAATGAGACTTAGAAACTGTCAATTAATGAATGAATCTTAGAAGCATTTTTAAGTACATGTACAAAAAATGAAACAATCCCTACTCTCATTTTGATGAGATTAACAAGTATATGTAGAAAAATATATTTAATAGAAATATTTAATAAATAGAAAATAAACACATATAAATATATAAAAATAGTAAATTCAAAGTACCATTTTCCCCATGTACAAGTTCCCCTTAATTTGGGGGCCCAAAATTTGAAAAAATGTATTCCATAAGGTTATTGAGCTGAAATTTTATTCCTCATGAAATCCAAGGGCCTTCAGCTTTCAGGCATCTTTTGGGCAAGTCTGGTTCATGTACACATGTTTAGTCTATTCCATTTCACGAATCTGAAGCAACAATTATGCATGTCCTCCTTTGAAATCAGTAGCTTCTTTTTCATTGGCAGTTCTTGCCTCTTGCTTGTCCCCATCCTTCCGGACAGAGGAATTCCAGTTTCCCTTTGTTCTTCAATCCATCTCTTCTTTTCCCTCTCTAATTCAGGCCATTTTTGCTGACTTGCCCCTCATGGCCTTCCAGTCTTGGATTGTTTTTTTCAGTTGGAGGAGGACCTTTATGTTCAGCAGCACAATTTCCACTCATGTTTTCAAATTGGATCACTTTGAACTTGAATTCATTACTGTATGACTATCTTTTCTGATGCATTTCTGGGCAGAATATGGCAAAACATAACCTAGTATACCAGTAACAAATACGAAACAGTAAGCACAAAGACAACGAGCATGAAAAAGTGGGACATGCAAGTAAAAAATTCTTCAAACACTGTATAAGATGTTTCCATTTTTCAGATTAGATCTCAAATTTTTCACAAAAGGTGTGTCTTGTACATGGGGAAATATGATAGTTTGGAAAGGATATTAGCAAATTCAGGGTGGGGCAGGAAAGAGCAAAATCAGGGAAGGCTTCATGCAATTTGTCAGCAGTGTTAAGAAAACCTTAAAGAGAAGAGTTTGGAGCATCACTGGCATTCACTAGCTAGGAACTTGGGAGTTCTCAGGAAAAGTTTAAATATCAGTTTAATGAATTGGTTTGACTATGTTTAGTGAAGCTGACTCATTGATGCAACCAGAGACCATTCCCTGGAGATGACACAGAAGATATGGAATGTGTTTGAGATGAATCTCCTCTGGAGCTAGTTTCCAATTGTGGACAGTTAGGGAGGAGGTAAAATGGGACATCTCTCTGATTTCCTGAGATCTTTCTGTGTTTTCTCCGGTGGCATGAATCCCCAAATCTGAAATAATTTTAGAAAGAATGTTGTTAAGGTCATTTAGCAAAGGACAGAGATAGAAAAGGGTGTTGCTCCATCTTGGCATTTTTGTGGGGTGAACAGTTAGAAGTAAGGATGTAGGCAGTATTTATTTCCAGAGAAGGACAGTTTGAAACGTGTATCAGCAGGTAAGCATAAACATTCCAGTTTTGGGAACTCAATGTATTGATGTTATTGTTGTTATGCTATTTGTCCTTCACTCTCAAAGAGGACCAGTGACATCAGGGGACTTAGTGCCATACAAGTAAATTGGATTTAAGCAAGGCAGGAACATACATTATCATCATTCTTATTTTCTTCTTCAAAATCATTGGAGTTAATTAGCAAGACATAAGTCAAGATTTCTAGTGTTGGCCCTGGATGCAGTGGGAGATGTGGGGAACCCCAAACATAAGCTCAAATCATTATGCTACTTATTTTATCGTTCAATTTTTCAATATTACCATTTTGCTATTTTATTATTTAATTATTTGCTATTTTTCCTGCTATTATTTTACTATTTCACCTACTCTAAATCCTGGGGTGAATGGAGTATAATGATGTACTAGGTTCATCTACACTGGGAGCAGTGGAGGACCTGCACACAGCAGACCCAAGGAATTCAGTCATCTTCTCACTTGATTGAAAAAGCAGTGGGATTTGGCAAGTCTTGAGGTTGCCTTTTCTTTTCTTTTTTTCATTTTTTAATAAATACTTTATTTTGAATTTTACAATTCCCCCTCCCCATTCTTGCTTCCCTCCCCCCACTCCCCCACAGATGGAAGTCTGTCAGTCTTTACATAATTTCCATGGTATACACTGATCTCAGTTGAATGTGATGAGAGAGAAATCATATCCTTTAGGAAGAAAAATAAAGTATAAGAGAGAGAGAGACAGAGAGAGAGGGAGAGAGAGAGAGAGAGAGAGAGAGAGCAAAATTACTTAATAAGAAAATGTTTTTTTTTTCCCTAAAATTGAGAAAGTATTGTGAATTCTTTAGTCTTTGTTCAAACTTCACAATTCTTTCTCTGGATACAGATGGTATTCCCCATCGCAGATACCCCAAAATTGTCCCTAATTGTTGCACTGATGGAATAAGCAAATCCATCCAAGTTGATCATCACCCCCATGTTGCTGTTACGGTGTATAATATTTTTCTGGTTCTGCTGATCTCACTTAGCTTCAGTTCATAGAAATCCTTACATGCTTCCCTGAATTCCCATCCATCCTGGTTTCTAATAGAACAACAGTGTTCCATGCCATACATACACCCATTTGTTAAGCCATTCCCCAGTTGAAGGATATTCACTTAATTTGAAATTCTTTGCCACCACAAACAGGGCTGCTATGAATATTTTTGTACAAGTGATGTTTTTATCTGAGTTGCCTTTTTAAAAAAAATATTTTTATTTTCCCAACTACATGCAATGATACTTTTCAGCAATCATTTATTTGTAAAGTTTTGAGTTTTTTACAATTTTCTCCCTCTTCCTTCCCTCCTTCCTTCCCCCCTGACTGAAAGCAATCTAATACAGACTCTACATGTATATCCAGTTCTAAACATAGTTCCATATCAACTATGTTGTAAAAGAGGGATCCAATCCAAACTAAAGAAAAATAAAACCTTGAGGAGAAAAAATTGACAATATATAAGGCAACTTTTTATTTATTTATTTCAGGTGATGGGGTTAAGTGATTTGCCCAAAGTCACACAACTAGGTAATTATTAAGCGTCTGAAGCTGGATTTGAACTCCTCCTGACTCTAGGGCCAGTCCTCTATCCCTTGTGCCAGCTAGCTGCCTCCTATAAGACATTTAAAAATTGAAGATAGTACATTTTGGTCTACATTTAAACTCCACAGTTCCTTCTCTGGATCTGGATGTTATTTCCCATCTTAAATTTTTTGGAATTGTCTTTGATTATTGGACTGTTGAAATAAAAAATACATCATGATCGATCATCATGGAATATTACTATTAGTGTGTATAATATTCTTTTTATTCTGCTCATCTCACGCAACATCAATTCATGCGAGTCTTCCAGACCTTTCTGAAATCCTGTCCCTGATGATTTCATTTAGAACAGTAGTGTTCCATCATATTCATATAATCACATTTTGGTCAGTTATTCTCCAATTGATGCACATTCGTTTGATTTCCAGTTCTTTGTCACTATAAACAGAGCTGCTGTTCTGGCTTGCTTCCTTGGGGCCCACAGCGGCGACCTCCCTCCAGGAGGGGAGCTGAGAATAAGGAGCCAAGCCACTACTGCCTTATGCCCCCAGCTCAATTTTATTATTGCTTAGCTATTACATATATACTGTTAGGTCTTCCGGGGTAGAACAAAGAATAATGAGGTATATGTTAGGGGTGCAAGCAGTGTGTATATGCAGCTTCTTGCATTACAGGGTAGGAGGGTACGTTAGGGAGTTACAGCTGTTTCTAGTGCCCTTGGACAGTGGGGCAGAATGTCCAGCTCCCAAGGACTCTAGCTCCCAAGGACTCCAGCGGCAAGCCAGCTCCTGAGACTGTCCAGGTGGCGGTTTACTTGGAGATGATTTTTGTCATGGCTGTTAGAATAGCCTGTGTACTCACAAGCTGCTATGAATATTTTTGTACATTTAAGTTTTATACCCTTTTGCATGATCTCTTCGGGATACAGACCTAGTAATGGATCAAAGGGTATGGATGGTTTTATTGTCCTTTGGGGATAATTCCAAACTGTTCTGTAGTCTTCTTTAGGACTGGACTACTTCCCTTTCATGAGAATGGGTGTAGACAAAATTGTCTGTTTCACCAAATTCTGACTTTCTTACCTCAGGGATCCCACCATGTGTGTGAAACATACATACAACACTCATGCTCACACACTCATATATTCACAAAGAAAATGTATAAAGACTTTTGTGAAGAAAATTTCATGTAATGTGCACTTTCTTATGAAGAATATGGGATCCAGTAGACCTGAGAGACAAACACTTCTTGTTGTGAAAGAACTCAACAGGTATCAAAGACAAATAGCAATCCTGAATGATACAAGTTTGGCAAATGATTATCAAAGTTGTAGTTGTATAAACAATTTTCGGTAATGGCTCCATAGTGGAGAGCATGTGTTTCTGGTGTGGCTTTTTGAAATCAAATCTAATCTAGTTAATAGGTTTATATGCCTCCCAAGAGGCATGTTCTTGACAATGTGATTGACACTTGCAGGAAAGTGCAGTCTCACTGTCATCAATGCATAAGCTCCCACCATGATAAAACCTGATCAGATGACAGAAAAATTTTATGAAGGCCCTTGTCGTCAATGTGCTGAAAGAGAACAAGTTTACAATACTGTATGCTTTTAGTGCCAGAGTAGGCATGGAGTCTTTGGGAGGAATTTAGTTAGTTAGTAACAACAGCAACATTTACTAACTTCTGAAGACCAATATGTTTCATGATGATTTCATCACTAACATGATCAGGAGAAAAGACAGGATGTGAGTTTGATGAGGGTGATAGACCTATTCAAAGTGTCTAATTCAGAGTACCAGACCCATCAAAGACTTTCTCCTCTCCTCTTTCCCTCCAACTTTCCTGTAGGGTAAAATGTATTTCTATACTCCCTCCATGAACCATATCTGATGAGAGTAAGGTTCACTTACCTCCCTCTCCCCTTTCCCCTCTTCCATTCTACTATAAAAGCTTTTTCTTGCCACTTATATATGCGATAACTTAACCCTTCTTCCTCCCCTTTTCTCTTTTCTTCCATTACATTCCTTTCTTAACCCCTTAATTTTAATTTTTAAAAACATCATCTCTTCATATTCTACTCACACCTGTGCCCTCTGTCTGTATAAATATAAAACTGCCCTAATAATGAGAAAGGTTGCATGAGTTTGTCAATATCTTCTTCCCTTGTCAGAATATAAATAGTTCATCATTTCATCCATTATGATTTCCTTTTCCTGTTTACTTTTCACTTGAGTCTTGCATTTGAAGATGAAATTTTCTGTTCAGTTCTGGTCTTTTCATCAGGAAATTTAAAAATCATTTTGTTTTTGTATGGACTTGCTAGCCTGGAATGAACCTACCTACAACCCCCCCCCCTTGGAATCCTTTATTTCCTTCAAGTTTCAATGCAAATATCAAATGTTGCTTTTCTTTATTTCTCTAACAATTGCAATTTTTTTTCCTTATCTCGTTTAAATTTACCTATTTGTAATAGGCACCTTTTGCTCTAGGGTCAATTAACACAAATTTAATTCCTCTTCTAAGTGACAAATCTTCAAAAACTTATGACCTTTCTCTTCTCCAGACTGAACTTATCCATTTCTTTCACCTTTCTCTTATGTAGCATGATCTGGTTGTAGCATATCTTATGTAGTATATCCTGGTTGCCTGAGTTATTCAGCTCTTTTTTGAGACTGACAACCACACTCTGACCAAAATGGAATTTACCAGTCCTAACACGTATTAAATAAATTGGTGCAAAAATAATTTTGGAGGCTACTGTCAGTTTAAGTATAAGCACATCCCATATATTGTGGGATTTTAAAAATTTATTGTATTATTGTTATCATCATCCTCAGCTTCACTGTGTCAGTTTTCAGAACTTATTCAATGACATTTAGCTTGGAATGAATTTGGGACAAATTTCAATACTATAATTTTATTTTTATATTTAATGTTATTTTGCATGGATGACATGTCTTAATGACTAGGAACTGTGGAAATGATAATTAATCCCCCATTACTCCACTATAGGCCTTTGGAGAAGCAGGAGTGTAAAAGAGATTTTTGTGTCTTTGGATTGGAACTCATGAGACCCCCCAAAGAACCTCCCTTTAATCTTCTTGACAGTGGTTATTTGTTACTATCCTTTGAATTTTTAAAGATCATATTGAAAATTGTTTTTGCTTATGGATATTAGAATTAATTTTAGTAAAAAGACTATGTGTATACAAATTCTGTCTTCAAATGGTAAATTGTACCATATACAGGGCAGGAAAAGCTATACCATCACAATAAATATGGGTGACTTATGGACAAAGGTGAAAAAATGTGAGAATGGGATGAAATATATTGAAATGTATGGTTCATGAGAATAAAATGATAGATTTAATTGGAATTAATTCACAGAAGATATAGACTATTACAAATGTGAAATGGATAACAGAAATGATAGCATTACCAATTATAATAATTTCATCTACATATTAAAGCAAAGTAAATTAATTGCTTCAAATTAATCAAAAGGGTCCAGAAAGTACCTTAGCAATTTTACTTGTCAAAATGAAAGAAATGGCTTCCAAAGGCAACTTGTCTCATCTGGCAAATCTTATGAAATGAGAGGATTCTGGAAATATGATGGAATAGGTCAGAAAATTCCAGGCTCTTCACTATAAACAAGACAAAAAAGCACCTCAGGGTGAACATAGAATGGCAAAAATAAATTACAGTTGGGGCAGGACAGTGGTTTTCTTGGGACAACTAGAAAAGACCTAAGAAAGAACCCATATTGAAAGGTTGGAATGAGTGAAGAGCTTCAGGTTAGCTCCCTAAAACAGCAAGTGATGAGCGCTAGAGACAAACAAGCTGGGAGGTAGCCTCTGACAGCCACAGGAATTCTCACCTTCTGGAGAGTATGAGTACCTGAGAAATTGAGTAGGATGACAGCCAGCTGTGCTGCCAAAGTAATTCTGGACAAGAAGGAACCAGCACAGACCTGGTGAGTGCAGAAGCGGCACAGGGACACTGCTTGCTTTTTGGTCTTGCTTCCAAGTCAGAGGGGTTATAGTCCCTGGGGAGGTTTTCAAGGTATGAGAGCATTCCCAACAAATTGTGCTGAATGACCCTAGTTGTGACTTGGAGGGGGAAAGTAGTACAGAGGTTGGGCCCTGGATAAAAATTCTGAGAACAGAGGTACCAATCTCCCTCACTCCAGAACTGGAGGTAAATATGACATCAATCAGTTAAATTTTTTTTTTAAAAATGAGTAGACAGAGAAAAAAACCCAATCGTGGGTACTATGGGAATAGAGAAGACCAGTTTCAGAGAAAGAGCCTGAAGCAAAAAGAGCCTCTCCTACTTCAAAAACAACATCAACTATTTACTTACTCAAAAAGAATTCATAGAACTCAAAAAAGACCTTAAAAATAAAATAAGGAAGAATGAGGAAAAACTATAAAAAGACAAATAAGAACAATCCAAGAAAAAAAGATTATGTAGTGAAAATAAACAACTGGAAAATATCTTAAAGAAAATGACTCTAGAAATTAGAATTGGGCAAGAGAGAGTCAATGAACTTATAAGAGACCAATAAATAATAAAACAAAATATAATGGATAAAAAAATAAAAGAATATGCAAGAAAACAGCCAATATGGAGATCAGATCCAGAAGTGAAAAATATAAGAATAATCAGATTACCTGAAAGCTATAATCAAGAAAAAAATATTTTAAAGAAAATTGTCCTGAAGTTTTAGATCAAGAGAGAAATTCATCTAAAAGGTATCCTAGGAGGAAAACTGACAGGAATATCTCAGCTAAATTCCAAACCTCCCAGGATGAGGGGAAAATATTAAGAACAAAAGAAAAAAATTATGGAGGAGTCAATTAGAATTACACAAAAAACTATAACATAACGTATAAAAGAGTAAAAAAACTGAGTTGTGGCCCAGCAAGTTAAGCATAATCTTGAAAAAAAAATATGGACACCCAATGAATTGCCAAATTTTCAGGATTTTGTTGCTAAAAAACATGAACTTAATAAAACATTTGACATACAAGAGCCAAGACAAATATAAGATAAACATCAAAGACTAATTACAAGGGATTCAATAGAGACAAACTGTTTACTATCTATACATGGATGTGTAAATCATATGTTTTAGATTGTAATTAATAATTGGAAAGAGTAGAACTCCGTAGGATCGGATTCTTAAAAGTAAAATAGTAGGGGGCTCCTAGGTGGCACAGTGGATAGAGCACCAGCCCTGGAGTCAGGAGTACCTGAGTACAAATCCGGCCTCAGACACTTAATAATTGACTAGCTGTGTGGCCTTGGGCAAGCCACTTAACCCCATTGCCTTGCAAAAACTAAAAAAAAAAAGTAAAATAGTATAGGAAAAGACAAAAAAAGGTTATTATATAAATGAAGTGAGAGAGGAATTATTGATACAGAGAAATTAGAAGGGAAAGAACTGGTAATTCTGGGAACCTAGTCTCATAGGAATCGGTTAAAGAGGGAACAACATACATACATGCATGCATACATGCATATATATGTATAAGTGGCGTGTTTATGTTAGTGTTTGTATGTATATAGATAGAAGAGTATAAAAGCCTTTTCAATTCAGTAAGAGATAAGAAGAGGGCATAGACAGGGAACTGAGTTAGAGGGTGAGGGACTACAAGAAGAGACTATATAGAAGATTGTGTAGATCAATGGGGAGGAGAGCTATAGGTAGGGGGATAAGGGAGGAATTTTGGAAAAGGCAGTAGATCAAGGAAAAGGAAGGCAAGGTAGTGAACAGAAATAAAGTAGAGGAATGAGGAGGGGTTGTTGCTTTCAGGAAATGTAATAAAAATGAGAGCCATAAGGGTTGGAGTCAAGATAACAAAATAAAGACAGGGATTCATCTGAGCTCTCCCCCAGACCATTCCAAATACCTTTAAATAATGTCTTTGAACAAATTCTAGTGGCAGAACCCACAAAATGTCTAAAGGAAACATTTTTCCAGGCCAAGCAACTTGGAAGATAGATGAGAAGGGTCTGTTGTGCAAGGGTAAGAGAAGATTACAATGCAGTATGACTGTGATTGAGCTAATTGGCCCCTAGCAATCCAGGCACAGACTGCAGGGAGACTGGGTCAGTGGCAGCAGTGGTGGGTTCCAGACCTCTCAGCTCAAACATTGCCAAGGACAATTTAGAAATCAGCAGGAGGGAAGCCTGGACGGATTTGCATGAACTGTTGCTGAGTGAGATGAGCACAACCAGAAAAACACTGTACACCGTAACAGCAACATGGGGGTGATGATCAACCTTGATAGACTTGATCCTTGCTTCAGTGCAACAATCAGGGACATTTTGGGGCTGTCTGCAATGGACAATATCATCTGTATCCAGATAAAGATCCATGGAGTTTTAACAATGATCAAGGACTATTCCCTTTAATTTAGGAAAAAACCCAGCTATCTTGTTGTCTAATCTTGTTATCTCTTAAACTTTTGTGTTTCTTCCTTGAGGATATATGAGTCTCATCACACTCAATTTGGATCAATGCACAACATGGAAACAAAGTAAAGACCTACAAATTGCTTTCTGTGGGGAGGTGGGGGGAGGGAAGTAAGATTGGGGGTAAAATTGTAAAACTGAAATAAAACCTTTAATAAAAGGGGAAAAAAAGATCAGCAGGAAAAGTCTGTCACATTGGGGTGAGAGTGGAGCACAGTTCAGCACAAGCCTCAGCAGTACAGACCAGGAGCAGGCCTTGGGAGCCCAGCAGTGGCATCTGCTTCCAGAGCTCTCAATTCATGGATAATAAGGCAGTCAAAGGAGATTAAAAGGAGCTCTTTATTATCACTGGGGTAGGACTCTGCTGCTTTGCCCATACTCTAATTTGGGTCACAGTCTTGGTTCCCATTCCAGGAAAGGGAGCAGAAGTACAACAGGGTTTGCTTCCACAGAAGAACATGACTCTCCCCACAGTTTCAAGGGCAAAAAAATAATTGTAGTCACCCATAGACCAGAGCACAGGCCAGGAGGATGGTACAAACCTCTCCTTATATCATAAGATCCTGGAAGAATTGAAAACTTTCAGATTCCAAGAAGTAACTCTGAAAAAAGCTGCAAAAAAAAATCAAAATATTTTGGGACAATGTATGCTCCACCCTGGAAGCAGAAACCCACCTTAACAGAGTTACAAACAAGTGATAGCTGGGGAAATGAGCAAATAACAGAAGGCAAAATATAACTGACCATATAGTTACTATGATCATCAGGAAGATCATTAGAAAAGATAACAAAGTAAAAGTTTCTATATCCAAAGACTCCAAGAAAAATAAGAATTGGTCTCAAGTCATGGAAGAATTCAAAAAGGATTTTGAAAAATCAAGTAAAGGAGGTAGAGGAAAATTTCAGAAGAGAAATGAGAGTGATGTGGGAAGCCATGAAAACTGAGTTAATAGTTAAAGTGAAGGAGACACAAAAAAGAAAATAGCATCCTTAAAAACCAGGCTGGTCCAAATGGAAAAAGATGTCCAAAAAGCCAATAAAGCAAAGAACACTTTACAAACAGAATTGGTCAAATGGGAAAAGGAGATACAAATGCACACTTGTAAAACATAATTCCTTAAAACATAGAAGTGACCAAAGGGAAGCTGATGAATCAAGCACTAATAAAACATACCCCCCCTTCCTTCAAACTACCCAACTAAAAGAACTAAAAGAGAATGAGAAATATCTGTTTGGAAAATAGATCCAAGAGAGATAATTTAAAAATTGTTGGATTACATGAAAACATGATTAAAAAGAAGAGCTTAACCATCATCTTATTATTCCCTTATTATCAAAACTTTCTAGATATTCTAGAAGCAGCCAATCCCCTCCAGAAAGAGATCCTAAATTGAAAACTGCCAGAAACACTATAGCCAAATTTCAGAGCTCCCAGGTCGAGCAGAAAATATTGCAAGCAGTCAGAGAGAAACAATCTAGTTATTGTTGAGTCACAAGCCGGATAACGCAAGATTTAGCAGCTTCTCCACTAAGGGATTGTAGGGTTCATAATATGATATTCTAGAAGGCAAAAAAGCCTGGATTATAAACAAGAATCATATACCACCCAGAATTGAATATACAATTTCAGGGGAAAAGTAAACATTCAATTAAAAGGGAACTTTCAAACTTTCCTGATGGAAAAACTCAAGATTTGAATAGAAAATTTGATCTTCGAATATGAGACTCAAGTGAAGCATAAAAAAACAGGAAAGATAAATCATAAGTACTTCAAGATATTGTAACTGCTTATATTCCTGCATGGAGGATGATACTAATAATCCATTTGAACTTTCTCATTTATTAGGACAGGAGGAGGATATAGATATGGCACAGTTGGGAGTTGCATATAAAGGAATAATATATTAATAAGTTGGAGTTAATGGGTGACAGAAGAATGTAGTGGGAGAAAGGGAAAGGGGGAAAGGAAGAATGGGGTATGTTCACATTCCTCACTTAAAAGAGGTAAGAAAAGGCTTTTGCAGTCAAGTGAGAGAGGGGGGGAAATTGAAGGGGAATTAATGAGGCTTAGTCTCATTGAAACTGACTCAGAGAGGGAATAAAATACATAATTGTGTATAGAAATTTATCTTATCCTAGAGGAAAGTAGGAGAGGAAAGGAATGGGAGAAAGTGGGGAAGGTGATAGAACAGGGAGAAGATTGTGGAAGGGTTGTCAGATGCAAAACACTTTTGAGGAGGGAGAGGCTGAAAGGAGAGATAGAATAGAATACATAGTGATGGGGGGCAATAGGAAGGAGAGAAATATAGCTAACAACAGTAACTGTGGGAAAAAATATTGAAACAAGTTTCTCTTATAAAGATCTCATTTCTTAAACAAAGAGAACTTAGTCAAATTTATAAAACATAAAAGCCATTTCCAATTGATAAATGATCAAAAGATATGAGCAGTTTCCAGATGGGCTATCAATATTATCTATGGTCATGTGAAAAAAAAGTGCTAACTCATCATTGATTGGAGAAATATAAATTAGGACCATTCTGAGGTATTACCTTATCCAATTGGATTGACTTTTATGACAGAAAGAAAATGACAAATGTTAGAGGAAATGTAAGGAAAATTAGACATCAAAATTGGAGTTGTGCTAAGTTGTGCTAAGATTCAACAACTCTGTAGACCAATTTGGAACTATGGTCAAAGGGCTATAAAACTATGACTGCCTTTCAACCTAGCAATGCCACTACCAAGTCTATATTCCAAAAGGGATGAAAAACAGGAAGGAAAAGTTACACACACACACACACACACACACACACACACACACATATATATATATAAATACATCCATACATATGCATATACTAGATATGCATATCTATATCCATACACACACACACACACACCCCTCTGTGTGTGTGTGTGTGTGTGTGTGTGTGTGTGCTGCCTTTCTCCATTTGATTACATATCTTTTGAAGGGAAATTACTAATTATTTTTAATAACTGTATCCCAAGAACTTTGTGGCAGGCACATAAGTAACTACTTAATAGGCACACAGTGGGTGCTTGTCTGTTTCAGACAAGCTTCTGCTTGTAATTTTTTTGTTTTTTTGCTTTTTTAAAATTTTTATTTAAGGCAATGGGGTTAAGTGACTTGCCCAAGGTCACACAGCTAAGTAATTATTATGTGTCTGAGGTCGCATTTGAACTGAGGTCCTCCTGACTCCAGGGCTGGTGCTCTATCTACTGTACCACCTAGCTGCTCCTTTCTCATGTTTTTTTGTTTTTAGGCTTTTGCAAGGCAAAAGGGTTAAGTGGCATACGCAAGGCCACACAGCTCGGTAATTATTAAGTGTCTGAGCCCGGATTCAAACTCAGGTACTCCTGACTTCAGGGCTGGTGCTTATCCACTACGCCACCTAGCCGCCCCTTCTCACGTTTTCTTAAGCAATTTTTTAAAATTTAAATTTATTTATTTATTATTCCAACCATGACTTCTTTAGACTTTCTTCAATTGATAGACATCCCCTCAATTTCCAATTTTTTTGCCACCACAAAGACAGTTATTATAAAAGATTTATACATGTGAGTTGTTTTTCTGTTTTTCATGATCTCTTAAGAATACAGACTCAACAGTGATATTGTTGGATCAAAGGGTATATATAGTTTTATTGCCCTCTGAGAACAGTTATAAATTGCTTTCACTTAGCCCTCTCTAGATGATCAATTTCATCTCTTATTTCTTCTAATCCAGACATAGGGGTAAATTTGGTAACTTAGTTAGTAGAAAACTGGACTTGAAGTTAAAAAATGAATTCCCATACAAACCGAGTCACTTAATTGCTGTGTGGCCATGGACAAGTTACTTATAATCTGCCTTAATATCAATGTCTCATTTGCAAAATGTGAATTTTATCTTCTTCATTCCAGGGTTTTTGTGATGATCACTTTTAGAGTGCTTAGTAGACTTTAAAGAACTATATTAATGATTGCTATTAAGATGCAGTACACAAGACGGTAATATATTTGGTTTCTCCACATTAATGCCACCCGTGCTTTTCCAGGAGATGGAGAATTACTTTTTCAAATTTGTCTTGATGGAGCTTCCCTTCAATGATATAAAGATGTCTTATGGAACAAGCTGTTATTAAGTAGTGTCAGATATGCCATGGTATCTATTTCTTACATTCAAAGCAATATTTTATGACATTGGTTGTGATATTTACTCAATCAGTGGTATGAGTCCAATTACCTAGTTTGAAGTTTCTTGCCAGGTCTTCACAATGACTATAGCAATTGCAGAGCCCAAAGAACCCCTGTTGCATGCCACCCAGGTAGTATTTCCATACTTTGTTGATCTATATTCTGCACCCTTGCTCAAAACTTTGAGGAAATTTTGTGTTTTTGGAATTCTTCTTCTTGGAGTGTGGCAGAAGAAGAAGAAGCACAAGGTAGTGGCAACAAAAGTGGGCTATAGTAATGGCAATAGTAGTGGGGAACAATTTCAAGCACTCAGTAATGATAAGGAGATTCATTATCTGCATAGAAAGAGATTCTGTGGACCCTTCTATTAGCCCCAAGTCAGGTCATATTGACGACAGAAGGGAATGGTCACAGTTACAAGAGGAGAAAGGCCCTGTGTAAAAACCAGAGAGCATATCACTTTGGAAGAACTAAAAATTTACACCATTTCTCCCCCCTGCCACCCCCAATTTATCTTTAAAAACAGTAGGACAAAAATTAGCCTGGGAACAGAGATCAATTTTAGTATAGTTAGAAATAGACTGAAAAAATGAGCAAACAACAACAAAGAATCAGACCAAAGAAAGTTACTACTGTAACAGGGAAGACAGCTATATCTAAAGCAACAAAGGAAAATGTGACTTGGTCTCATGAACCCAGAAGAGTTCAAAAGGATTTCGATACTCAAATTTGAGATAAAGAGGAAAAACCTTTGGGAAAATGAGAATGATGCAAGAAAAGCATTAATAGGGAATCAACAGCTTTGTAAAGGAAGCACAAAATATGCAAATGGAAAAAAAAAAAACTCCTTAAATACAGAAGTAAAAACTCCTTAAAAATTTATGGGGAGTAAGAAAGCAGAGGTAGAATAGGCTAAAATATTTCATGTAAAAGAGTCAAGAAATAACTTTTGAAATGATGTGGCAGGGAGGAAGGTGAGGGGAATGAGGGAGCCTTCATTCTCACCAGAAATGGCTCAGAGAGGAAATACCATACACACTCAATAGGGTATAGAAATCTAGAAGAAAGAGGAGAAAAGGGGGATGGGGGAGGGGAGGGAGGATGTGGGTAATAGATGAGAGGGTAGATCATAGGAGAGGATGGCCAAATGGGAAAGGAGGTACAAAAGCTCGCTGAAGAAAATAACTCATTAAAAAATAGAATTGAGCAAGTAGAAATTACTGACTCTCTGAGACAGCAACAAAAAAAGAGAGGAAAAAAAGGCAAAAGAATGAGAAATAGAAGCAAACTGGAAATATCTCATTGGCAAAACAACTTAATAGGAAAACAGACTGAAAAGAGATAATTTTAAAATGATTGGATTACCTGAAAGCCATTATTAGAAAAAAGTCTAGACATTATCATTAAAGAAATTTTCAAAAAAATTTCCCTGATATCCTAGAACCATAGAATAAAATAGAAATTGAAAGAATTCATTAATCATCTCCTGAAAGAGATTCTAAAATGGAAACTCCCAGGAATATTATAACCAAATTCCAGAGTTCCAAGGTTGTGGGGAAGATAGTGCAAGTAGCTAGAAAGAAATAATTCAAATGGCATGAATTACAAGCAGGATAGCATAAGATTTAGTAGCTGTTTCATTAAAAGATTAGAAGACTTGGAATTTGGTATTCCAGAGGGCAAAGAAGCAAGGATTATAAGCAAGAACCAACTACCAAGCAAAACTAAGTATACTCCTTCAGGAGAAAAATGAGCATTCAATGAAATAGAGCATTTTCAAGCATTCCAAAAGGAAACATCAGAGCTGAATAGAAATTTTGACTTTAAAAAACAAGATTGAAGAGAAGCATAAAAAGGTAAACAGGAAAGTGAAATCACAAGCTATTCAATAAGGTTAAGCTGTTCATATTTCTGCATGGAAAGTTCTTAGGGCAGGTAGAATGGACATATATAGAGAATGAAGATATTAATTGACATAGATGAAATGATAAATAAAATTAAAAAGTAGAATTAAGAGATGAGAGAAAAAAAGGATGCACTAAAAGAAGGAAAGAAAAGATAGTATGGGATAAAATAAATTACATAAAAGGATGAAAGGAAGGACTTTTTTAGTGAAAGAGAAAAATGTGATAATTAGAACTGACTCAAAGAGGTAATAACATACATACTCAGTTAGGTATAGAAATCATAATATGATAAATATGGAAATTTGCTTTGTTTGACTGTTCATATATAACATTTCAAATGGCTTGCCTTCTCAATGTGGGGGAGGAAGAGAGTTTGTAATTCAAACTTTTTTTTAAAAAATTTAAATTGTTTTACTTTTCATTGGAAAAAAATAAGATTTTTTATAAAAAGACAACAGCTTGGTAAAAGTCATTAAAATGTTAAAATATATCCTTAAAATTAGGGCTTGGTCAACTAGAAAAAGATGTATAAAAATCTCACTGAAGAAAACTTTTTTTCTATTTTAAAACTCAATCAATTAATTATTTCATACATAGGCACATGTGTATATTTAAATTATAAAATTTTCTTCTACCTTCTCTTCTCGCACCCCCCCTCCCCTCATCAGCGAATAGTCAGGTTAGCATTGTACATAAATATTTTTGATAAACATGTTTACAGATTAGTCATCTTTAATATGAGGAATTAGGATTAAGGGAAAGATTTTGAGTGCCTTTCAATTGCAAGGCACAGTTAGGTGCAAGGTATGCTATTTCAAGCTAATACAACTGCAATTACAAGGAGACAAATGTGTCATAATTGTGTGGGCAGTGTTTGTATTTTGAACCACACTCTTGATATGCCTTCCATATATCTGCCCCATTTTTTCTTCAATTTTTACACATTACTAAAATATTCTTGTTGTAAGAGTAAACATAATATCCCCTACCCACACAAAATATAAAACCTCAAGAGAAATAATGTGAATGAAAGAATGAGAAAAAAAAATGTGTTTCAGGCTGTGTTCTGATACCATCAGATCTGTCTCCATCATAGAAGTTACCTCCATATTTTTCCACAGTTGCTATTGCTGATTATAATTCTATCCATCCATTCCTCCCCACTATCACATTTAATTTTTTTGTCTTTTGCAAGGCAAATGGGGTTAAGTGGCTTGCCCAAGGCCACACAGCTAGGTAATTATTAAGTGTCTCAGGCCAGACTTGAATTCAGGTACTCCTGACTCCAGGTACTGTGCCACTAGCCGCACCCCCCCCCACTACCATCTATTATATTTTCTCTCTCTGTTCACTCTGTCCCTCTTCAAAAATGTGCTGTGGGGCAGCTGAGTGGCATACATGACACCCCAGAGACCCAGCAAGTACCTGACCTGTGGTCCTGAGACAGGCCACCCAATTCCACTACTTTGCAAAAAAGAAAAAAAAAAAGATGTTTTATCTGACTATCCTCTCCTATGATCTACCCTCTCCTCTATTTCCCACATCCTCCCTCCCCTCCCCCACCCCCTTTTCTCCTTTTTCTTCTACATTTCTTTACCCTATTGAGTGTGTGTGGTATTTCCTCTCTGTTCCATTTCTGGTGAGAATGAAGGCTCCCTCATTCCCCTCACCTTCCTCCCTGCCATATCATTTCAAAAGTTATTTCTTGACTCTTTTACATGAAATATTTTAGTATATTATACCTCTCCTTTCTTACTCCCAGTACATTTCCTTTTCACCCATTGATTCCATTTTTACAATATATTATACCTTAAAATTCAGTTCTCCTCTGTGCCTCAACTATAAAAGCTCCTTCTACTTGCTCTATTAAATGAGAAGGTTCATATGAGTATTATCAGTATCATCTTTCCATGCATGAATACACACAATTCATCAACAAATGCCTCATAATTTAGCCTTCCCATCCACCCTCTCTGTGCTTCACCTGAATCCTGTACTTACTTTCAAACGTTCTGTTCAGCTCTGGCTGTTTCAACAGGAACATTTAAAATTCCCATTTCACTGATATTCCATCTTTTCCCTTGAAAGAGGATGTTCAGTTTTGCTGGGTAGTTGATCCTTGGTTGCATTCCAAGCTCTTTTGCCTTCCAGAATATTATATTCCAAGCCCTACAAGCCCATAATGTAGTTGCTGCTAAGTCCTGTGTGATCCCGACTGTAGCTCCACAATGTTTGAGGTGTGTCCTTCTTGCTCCTTGTAATATTTTCTGTTTGACTTGGGAGTTCTGGAACTTGGATATAATATTCCTGGGGTGTTGGGGGCGGGGGGAAGAGGCTTGGCGGTCGCTTAGCGGGGGAAACATAATCCCCTTATAAAGGAATGTTACAGAACTCGGCCCCTCATTGTTTAAGAGTTCATGGGAGGGAGGACAGGAGGGATAAAAGTGTCTGCTAAGAGGTGGGGAGGGAGCGGGATGTGATCACAGAAGAATAAAGACTCATTATCCACCTCAGGCGCTCTGTCTGGTTCTTCCCCCATCAAAGAGTGGGGGCCGGAGGTACCCCGAAGACTCATCATGCGTTGGACTGGTGAGTAAGAGGACGGACTAGCATAAAGAAGCCGGCGTTGTAAATAAAAACCCGGCAAGTGGCGCCCGAACAGGGACCTGATTTTGCTAGGGAACGTCTGAATCCGCTGGTCGGATTCTCCAGACAGCCTCGGTCGTTTCCGACCGGGAGGAAGGAGAGGGCGTTTACTCTCAGATATTGCCTGAAGGACATATCCCTATTGTGTTGACTATGCTTCCTTTCTCTTCCCTTTCTCCTTCTGCTCTAATCACGCTCCTTGCCGTGCTGGCCTGTCTGATTGTGCCCTGCTGCCTCCTTCTCTTTTGCCGAACGGGAATTTTCCAGTTCTGCCACCTGTTAGGATTGCAGCCTCGGCTAGTAGACAGCATGGGGGGCCGGAATAGTATTCCCGCCTTTCAGCCGGAGGAGAAAGGGGTCGTTGCAGCGCAGCTTTATAAACTCTGCGCTAAGCATGGCTGTAAACTACCTATCAAGACGTGCCGTGCTTTTGTTGAGAATATCTGGAACATCTGCCCTTGGGTGCAACATAGCGGGATGTGATCACAGAAGAATAAAGACTCATTATCCACCTCAGGCGCTCTGTCTGGTTCTTCCCCCATCAAAGAGTGGGGGCCGGAGGTACCCCGAAGACTCATCATGCGTTGGACTGGTGAGTAAGAGGACGGACTAGCATAAAGAAGCCGGCGTTGTAAATAAAAACCCGGCACTGGGGGTTGTTTTTTTTTTAGATTTCTTTCTGTAGGAGATTGGCGGATTCTCTCAATTTCTATTTTTCTCTCTGCTTCTAGGATATCAGGGCAAGTTTCATCTTTAAAAATGAGATCAAGACTCTTTTCCTGATCATGACTTTCAGGGAGCCCAATGATTTTAAAATTATCTCTTCTGGATCTGTTTTCTACATTAGTTGTTTTTAAGAGATATTTCACATTTTCTTCTGGTTTTTTTCATTTTTTTGTTGTTCAATTATTGTGCTTTGTTTTCTTGCAGAGCCATCAGTTCCCTTTAGAATTTGAAGGATTTGTTTTTCTCAGAGTTTTCTCATCTCCTTTTCCATCTAGTCAATTCTACTTTTTAAAGCATTCTTCTCCTCATTAAGTTTTTGAACTGTTTTTATCCATGTGACCTAAACTGGTTTTTAATATGTTATTTTCTTCAGCATTTTTTTTGGATTCCTTGACTAAGCTGCTGACATTGATTTCATATTTTTCTGCATCTCTCTCATATTTTTCTTCCCAGTTTTTCCTCTACCTCCCTTACTTGATTTTTCAAAATCCTTTGTTGAGCTCTATCATAGCTTGAGCCCAACTTCTACATTTCTTGAAACGTTTAGATCCAGAAGCTTGGACTATATCCTCTTCAGTGTGTGTGTGTGTTTTGGGTCCTCCATGGGACCAAAGTAATTGTCTATAATCAGTTTCTTTTTTTTTCCTGTTTACTCATTTCCCCAGCCGTGCCTGGTTTTAGGGTACTTCCTGAACTTTTGAGCATTAATGGGCCACCCCTACAAAGACCTCAGTTCCTTCAAGGTCTTAAGAGAGACTCTGACTGCTCTCCTGTTCTGTGCTTTGGTCTGTGGATGACCACAAGCTCACCCCTCTTCCCTGGGCTGTGAAGAAGGTCTGTGCCCTATGGGGCCCCCAGACTGCGACCAGGGTCTGAATATGGTCAAAGCCCCACTGTCCTGTCCCAGGGACAGAGGGCAGAAGTCGGCAGTCTCCCTCCACTTCCTTATCTTCTGTGTGCTTAGTGCTCAGATAGCATCTGCTGGCCAGCTCCCTGCTGGCCAGCTCTGTTTCCTGGGATCTAGGATGTGTTGAGACTATGCTGAGGAGGGCCATGCTGGCCTGGACTTCATGCTTGCTCTGGCAGAGGGCTTCTTGCTGATCCTCCAAGCTGTGCTTGGTGATCCCTGGATTTCCAGGTCAGGAAACTGCTTCTGCTGCCAGGAGCTGGGGTTCCCAGGGATCCAGGTGCCCTGGGACTGTTCCTGGAAGGCTGAAGCTCCTTCATTCTGGCATGCTGCTGCCCCCTCCAACCCCATGGAAGATTGCCTTCCCACTATTTTCCAGGTTATCTTGGGCTGGAGAATTGCCTCACTGGATCTTTCTGTGGGTTCTGTCTTTTGAAAATTTAGTTAGAGTCATAATTTTAAACTTTTGAAATATTTTGGAGAGAACACCTAAGAAAGACTGTTCTCCTGCTCCCATCTTGGCTCTGCCCCCTTTTTTCAAAAATAACTTCTTAAAAATTGGAATTGATCAAGGGAAAGAGGACATCAAGAAACAATGAAACAAAGTCAAAAGAATGAAAAAAATGAGAATGTGAGGAAAATCTCACAGGAAAAATAACTCATTTGAAATATAAATATATGAGACATAATTGGAGAATTAAAGTACCTAAAACCCTAATTTTAAAAAGACCCAGAAATCATATTTCAGTAAAGTATGAAGGCAAACTATCCAAATATCTTAAAGTGAAAAATGAAAATAATCTACCAATTACCTTCTGAAAGAAATCACAAAATGAAAACTCCCAGTAATATGTTGAAGGAGAAATATTAAAGAAATATTTGTTTAGCCTTTCCTGTAATATTAAGGAACTATTATCTGTACTTGTCAGAAATTTTCTATGGACCTCTGATTCCCTCTCTATTGTTTCATTTGACTCTCTTCTCAAATGTAAATTTACTAAGAAAAAAGAAAAATAGAAAGCAATCTCAACTCCTTCCCTCTATACCTCCTCCATCTGTCTGGCTCCAAGCTTTCCATGATGAATGTCTGATTCCAGTAACATCCAGGTGGGTCACTCCTTGACCCCCTCCCTCAACTCCTTCCTGCACAGAAGGTGGGTTGGGCTCCCTATAAAAGTTTGACTAACACCCTTCTCCATGTTTGATCCATATGATCTTAGCTCCATGCTGCTGGTGCTATTTAGTCCCAAATCCATTTGGCTGGATCTCTGTTGATCTAAGGTCAGTCATTGTCTTGTGATTACTTTCCTTCCCTTTCTAAACTGTCTGTGTTATTCTTAGCACAGCTTGTAACTGATACTTTTTCTTAACCTTACTATCTTCCTAGAAATTTACCTTCTTTACCTTGGTAAAGTAACAAAAATGTGATTTCCCACATGGATCTCTCTCTCATTAGGAATCAGTGTTTTCCTCCCTCTTAGTCTCTCTTTCACTTTAGCTCACAGCAATATTGAAACTCACTATTTTTTTATTTATCCAAAGAACCTAATTTTTAAACTTTTTGCGTAACTTCTGTGAATTAAAATGTAGACCTTTCGTACCTCCCTGAGTCAGAGTTTGGTGATTTTGTCAACCACAATGATGCACAGCTGTCCCTCTTGTATCCCCCCACCCTAGCTGCTCCAGAAGCAATATCCTTGGAGAATTCCAAAGTTCTTAGGTCAAGAAGAAAACACAAGTATTCTGAAAGAAATAATTTAAATACCATGAAGTCACAATGAAGATCATACAAAATTTAGTAGCTACCATTCTAGTAGAGAAGAGGGCTTGGAATGATATTCTACACAACAAAGCAGGTAGGATTACAAGCAAGAATATTCAACCCAAAAGACTACTGGGGTGGGTAGTGAGATACACACTTAAAGACACAGAGGACTTCTGGCCAAGATGGCAGAGATAAGACAGGCACAGTTCTAAAGTCTCCTGATCTTTCCCCATCTATCATATGAAACAAATCTCTTAACAAAAATCTGACCCACAAAACCCAGAAAGAAAAGCCAGGCTCCTTATACTAAAAGGTATAAAATACTTATGGTAATAGAGGGGAAGAAGGGAGCAGATGAGAAACACCTGAATCTTCTTCTCATCAGACTTGGCTTAAATTCAGGTTAACTTAAAAACATATACCCTTTCAGGTATTAAAAGGGGAGGGGGACGGAGAAAAGGAGGGGGAGTGGGAGAAAAGGGAACTAATGAAAGGAAGGGAAAAGGGAAAGGGGAAAGAAGGGGGGCAAACACACTGAAGGGGGTGGTATTCAGAAAGAAAATACTGTGGAATATGGATAAAGGGGGAGAATGGGGAAAATAAAACAGAGGGAACAAAGCATGGAGGGCAACAAAGAATTAGTAATCATAACTTTGAATGTGAATGGGATGAACTCTCCCTTAAAACATAAGCGAGGGGCGGTGTAGTGAATAAAGCAGTGGCCCTGGAGTCAGGAGTACCTGGGTTCAAATCTGGTCTCAGACACTTAATAACTACCTAACTGTGTGGCCTTGCGCAAGCCACTTAACCCCATTTGCCTTGCAAAATATATATATGTATATATATATATATATATATATATATATATATATATACATATATATATATATATGAATAGCAGAGTGGATAAAAACCAAAATTCTACAATATGCTGCTTACAAGAAACTCATTTGAAGCAGAGGGATACATATAGAGTAAAGGTAAAAGGCTGGAGCAAAATATTTTTTGCTTCAGCTTAAGAAAAAAAAGCAGAGGTAGCAATCCTTCTCTCAGACAAAGCAGTAGGAAAAATAGCAATAAAGGACATAAGAAAGGATTATGCAGGATTTATCGGTTTCAGCATTTAAAGGATAGGAAGGCCTAGAATAGGATATTCCAACCAAGAGTCAGCTACCTGCAAAATTCAATATATTCTTTCAGGAAAGAGATAGTTTTTCAACCAAAATAGAGAATTTTCAAACTTTCTTGACTAAAAAAATGCCAAAAATGAAAAGAAAATTTGATCTTCAATTAAAAAACTCAAGAGATTCATAGAAAGGTAAACTAAAGGGGAGGATTTTTGGTAACTCCTGAGAAATGTATTTCTCTTAGGAAAATTGAAAGGAAGATTTAGACAAAGGGTGTGCATATAAATTGTGTTGTGATTAAATGTTTAGCTCTTGAGTGATTTCACTTTATATGATACTTTAGCTAAGGAGGAATGTATACAGGATACTTGGAAAGAGGGTGTGATATAAATTGAATCTAATTTGTTGATATTTATGATTCATGAGAATTGTATTTCTAATGGAACATTTGAGGGGAGTGTATTTGGACAGAAGTTATGGGTATGAAGTGACTATGAGGTAGTTGCTTATAAATTAATTGATCAACCAATATACCTTTGAGAATTGTACTTAGATCAGACAGATAAAAGAAGCATAATTTGATCAAGGTTGTAGGTGTGGCAAGACAGGTTTAAAACAATCAATTCATGAAAAGGATTATACTAGGAGAAGGCAAGTAATTAGAGAAAAGAAGGATTAAACTAGGAGATGGCAAGTAATTAGAGGATAAATAACACCACATGAAGAGGCGCAAAGACATATTAAAGCAGAGGGAAAGAATGCACGTTGTGAGCACTGAGCAAATCTTACTCAACATAGATTTGGTGCAAAGATGAAGTAATACATATTACCAATTTGGGTTAAAATTTTTGCCTACCCGACAGGAAAATGGTGGAGAGAAGGGGAAAGAATGCAGAAGGGGCTGATGAAAGGGAGGGTGAAAATAAATGTGAGGCTAAAATCAAAGTTAACAGAGAAAATTATGGGGAAAGGGAGGACAGGAAAAAGAACTGATAGAAAGGACTGATTGAAAGGCAACAATTAGAAACAAAACATTGGTGAGGAGGGATAATGGCAAAGGAAAGAGAAAAGTATAAATGGGAAAGATAGCACAGAGGGAAATACAGAGTCAGTAATCATAATTGTAAGTGTGAAGTGTTTTTTTTCTTATTTTTCTTATTATTCTCAATTCTATTTCTTCTTTCAAAACTTGACTAAATTGGAAATATGTTAAACATGAATGTACATGTACAGTTTTTACCAGATAGTTTGTCAGTTTAGGAGGCAGGGGAGGAAAAGAAGGGTGGCAGAATAATTTGGAACTCATAAACTTACAATGGATGAATATTATAAACTATCTTTACATGTAACTGGAAAAATTAAATTAAATTAAAAAGAAAAAAATCATGGGGGACAGGATTTCAGGGAAGTCTGGAAAGACTAGCATGAACTTTTAATTGAATGAAGTGAGCAGAACCAGAAGAAAATTATAAACACTAACAGCAGCACTGATGATCAACTCTGATGAGTTTGCTCTCCATTAGTGCAATAATCAAAAACAATTCTAAAGGACATGTGATAGAAAATACCATCCATATTCAGAAGAGGAACCATGGAGTCTGAATCCTAACTATTTTAATTTTTAAAATTTCTTTTATGTATTTTGGACTTTTTCTCCTTTTTGATTTGATTTTTCTTTGACAACAAGAATAATATGGGTGTATGTTTAACATATATAGTCTATATGGTCTCAGACACTTAATAATTAGCTAGCTGTGTGGTCTTGGGCAAGCCACTTAAACCCATTTGCCTTGAAAAAAAACTAAAAAAAAAAAAAAACCTAAACATATATAGTCTATAATATGTACTCTATTAGAATGCTTTCTATTAAGGGGGAAGAATGGGAGAGTAATGTGAAACTCAAAACATTATAAAAATGGTGGTTGAAAACTACCTAGTTGGAAACATAAATATAAAATATTAAGCAGGAAAAAAAATTCTTGATGAAAAGACCAGAGCTAAATAGAAAATTTGACATTCAAGAAATCATAAGGACTAGTTAAGTACAAACTGTTTTACATTCCTATATGAGAAGATGATATTTTTAATTCACTAAAACCTTCTGATTATCAGGGGAGTTAGGGGTGTGTGTTTATATATATATATATATATATATATATATATATATATATATATATATATATATATATATATACACACATAAAAGAGGCAAGGAAAAGCTTTTCCTGTGGAAGGGAAGATTAGGAGAAGAGATTGAACATTATTCTCAATAGAATTGGTTCAAAGAGGGAATAACCTACAGAATCAGTTGGGCATAGAAATCTATCTGACCCTACCAAAAGTAGAAAGAGAAGGAGATAAGAAGCATACGGAACTGAGTGAAATTCATAAAGAACCAATCTACACTTGATCAATGATTGAAAGATATGAACAGCTTTCAGAGAAAGTAATCACAGCTATCTATAGCAATATGAAAAAAATGCTCCAAATTACTATTGTTTAGAAATGCACATTAAAGCAAATCTGAGGTCCTTCCTCATGACTAATAGGACAGAAAAGGAAAATGACAAATGTTAAAGGGAATGTGAGAAATATGAGACATTAATGCGCTGTTGGTACAGTTGTGATCTGATTCAACCATTCTGTTGAACAATTTGGAACTACATCCAAGAGCTATAAAACCATGCATACCCTTTGACCTAGCAATGCCACTATGAGATCTGTAGACAAAACAAGATTTATGGGAAAAGGACCTATATGTAAAAATTATTTATAGTAATTCTTTTTGTGGCAACAATGAACAGAAAATGAGGGAATGTCCATCAATTGGAGAATAGTTGAACAAATTGTGGTATATGATTTTGATCGAATACTATTCTGCTATAAGAAATGATGAGCAGGACACTCTTCAGAAAAACCTGGAAAGACCTACATGAGCTGATACCAAAAAACATGTACTGTTTACAAAGTAACAGTAATGTGAATGATAGCTATTTTCACCAATACAATGATCTTAGACAATATTGAAATACTTATGATGAAAAATGGTGTCCATCATCAGAGAAGAAAATTGATTGTATCTGAATAAAGATTGAAGGAAAATTTTTTAAATTTTATTTTCTTGAATTTTTTGTCTGTTTCCTTTTATAACATGACAAATAAGGAAAAAATGTTTTGCATATCTACACATGTATAACATGTACTGAAATTCTTGCTTTCTCAATTGAGGGTTGTGGGAAGAAAAAAGAAAGAATTTAGAATTAAGTTTTAAAAACAAATGTTAAAAATTGCTTTTTCATGTAATAGAGGCAAAATAAAATGCTAACCAAAAATAATAAGAGTAAAGAAGTGTTTTATTGAATCCAAGTGTTTTTATAAAATCAATTAGCAGACTAGGATCACATGTTCTCTATATCTTTAAATTATGAAATGGTAATCATATGGAACATTTAAATATTGTTTGTACAAGCCTTGATTTGAGTAAATATGACACATATAGATGAAAATAGTTATTGATTTTTTTATAGCAACCTTTTTTGTCATTAATGAAGTCCAGGACTTTTACCATATGCTTTGATATCTTCCTCTCCTTCAGCTTGTAGATAATCTGATTCACTAACACCTTAATACTTGTGTTATTTCTAACGCCATATGTCTATTTGTTTGTGTGTGTGTACATACATTTATATACACACATGCACAGATATACATAATAAATTCCAATCCATCTACTCTCATTTTTTTCCATCCGTCTACCTTCTTCATTAACTCATCTGAAACTGTGATTAATTCAATGCTATGGCTCGTCACTGATGGAGAAAAAAGTTTTTCATGATTTTGCATTCTTGTTAAGTTTACTTGTAGTTCTATATTCATCTCTGAATGTTCTTGGGATTATTTTGCCAGTTTGATGATCAAATTGATTTAAGCCACTTTTATCCTCTACTGCTTCTCTTGCTTTATAAAACTACTGCTCACAGTTGTCCAGATTCTTTATTATAATTTTAAAATGACTATATTCCAAGCCAGTATTACCTCTGTCACTCATCTCTCTCCATATTACAAATCAACTAGATAGATTCATGCTGATTAAGGCACCTCCTGGCTGTTTTAGTTTCTTTGCTTAAACTTTTGGATAAAATTATTATAATCAGTTAATAACATTCTTTGTCCCTTTCTCATTTTTATTATCAACTGCTTCTTTAGATAGTTCAAGATCAAACAGTTTCAAAAGGGGATTCTTTTTTCTCATCATCATCATCTTCATTATCATCATCATCACCACCATCCAATTGCTAATTCTAACCTTAGCTTGGATGAATCCATAACAAATAGCGGATACAAGAAAAACTCCCACATAAATAATATGTCTTTTTGTACTTGTCAAAATACTATTTTTTTTCTTCATGGAATTGTTTGTTGCTTGCTAGTCCCACCACAACCAATGCTTTTCTTGAAAAATATAATCAAGATATAGATGCATGAAACTTTGGTATAATATAAATGACTTTTTAGTTCTAGTCTCTCCTTCAAAAATCATGCTTTTCCTATCATGATAGTTTGTTAATGATACGTTTGGGATATGGCAAGGCACAAAAAATACATAACCAAAAAACCTTCTGCTTTTCCATGTATTTATTCTCATTCTCACCTGTGCATTATAGTCATTTAGAATATATTGATTAGATATATCAATTGGATTTGGATATTATTATAGGGTTCATTGTACATTTCTCTGCCACAGGACCTGATATCAATTCATTTTGCCATTTTTTTCTCATAATGTTTTAGTCATGAGTTTTCCTTAGTGATGCACAACAATAATATTGTTGCTTTGGAGAAATTGACAAAACCCTCACTTTCTTTGCCACTACCCAAAATACTTTTGAGCTATCCTCCTACCTAGATACAAATTTCTTCCTCTTCTTTACAGTAAGGATGCCAAGATTATATGATAAAATAATATATCCATTCATTGATCATAAAACAAGGCTTTAACTCAACAACTGTATAAGTAGAACAGTCAAAACATTGAAAGAGTGCACAAGGGTATCCATATCATATCAATTGAACAAAATTACTACTACATAGGATAAACTTCTGAACAATCAATTTGTGAAAGCACAGCTTGGCAGACACTTAACTCTTTCATAAATTCCAGCTAAATTTGTTTTCATCCTTCATTTCAAAGAGGACAAACACCATCAATGAATGATGACTTGTGTGCGATATGGATTTAAGTGAGTCAGAAGCCATACGTTTAACTCTCTCCCAGAGTCTGGTGGCAAGACAAAAGGCCTGAGATGCAGTACATGACCCTGGTGTCTTTTATGTCTGACTAAATTCTTACTAAATTCTCCATAGAACTTGTTTCAGTTACCTTCATAGATATTGTAACAAATTGTTCTCATCCACCCATCCCATTGGGGGAAGTCTATACAGGTTTGGGGTAGACCTCTTCCTAACTCACAGATGGGTTTGATATCTGTTGTTTACTCTCAACCTTATTCAGACTGTTTGCTGAGATGGTTTTACAGGAATCTAGCTGCTGCACATGCTACAAGCTTCTTTAAGGCACAGGAAAGAGATAGATGATAGGTAGATACCAGAGGTGGGATAAGTAACCTTGAAAAAAGTTCAAGTACACACATCAGAGGTGCTAGTACTCCATGAATACCCCATATATGATGACTTAAATTAAGGACCTATCACTGCGAATATCAAGAGAATATCTCTGTTAGTTGTGAACTAAATGTTTACACTTAGAGAAGATAAGTGACTTAGCCACAATTCCACCATTAAATCAGCACTCTTCCTGATTCCAATGTTAGTGTGCTTTCCACTGTTCCAGATTGCTTATCTACTATACAGAATTAAAATAATTTGGAATATTTTATAGTCTTTTCTTTTTGTGGACATAGAAAAGTCTGGTTCTATATTCTAAGAAATAATGAATAATGCTTGATTATATATATTTTAATATAAATATCTAATTTGTTTTACAAGTGTATACAATAGTAGTTTCTACCTATCATTTATTTTATTATATTAAATCTTATAATTTTCCCCCAACCTCCCTTCCTACATTGTTTCCACACTACACATTGATCAAAATCTAATGTGTAGAGAAAAACATCATATCCTGGAGAAAAAAAATAAAATATAAGAGATAGAAAAATCACATAGTACATAAGATAATTCTTTTTAAATTGAAGGGAATAGTCTGTGGTCTTTGTTGATTGATTTTAATATACAAATATAAAAATGGTTATCCAAATAATGTCTTTTGAGTGTGAATTAATTTTAATCGAACTATGTAATGATTGTACAGGAGGGGCAGGTAAAGGAAGTAGAAAAATGTGGAATTCAAAAGTTTACAAAAAGATGAATGCTGAACTGATGCTAATCAAGATGAGCAGAACCAGAAGAACATTTTACACCCTAACAGCAGCATGGGGTGATGATCAACCTTAATGGACTTACTCATTCCATCAGTGTAACAATCAGGCACAATTCTGGGATATCTTCAATGGTGAAAACCATCTGTACCCAGAGAAAGAATTGTGGAGTTTGAACAAAGACCAAAGACCTTTAATTTAAATAAAAACATTATCTTATTATGCAATTTTGCTATCTCTTATATTTTATTTTTCTTTCTTAAGGATATGATTTCTCTCTCAACAACTTAGATCAATGTATACCGTGGAAATAATGTAAAGACTAACAGACTGCCTTCTGTGAAGGGTGGGGGGAGGGAAGTGAGATTGGGGGGAAATTGTAAAATTCAAAAAAATAAATAAAATTGAAAAAATTAAAAAATGAATGCTGAAAACTTGCATGTGATTGAAAAATAAAATAATATTCAAAGAAAAATTAAAATTCAAAAAAGGTTTATGTTACTATTCCAAAGGAATCATAAACAGATGTATTTCAGAAAAACCTGGAAAGACTTATATGAACTGAAGCTGAATGAAGTCAGCAGAATCAGGAGACCATTATACACCTTAACAGCAACATTATGTGATGGTCAGTTGTGACAGACGTACCTCTTTTCATTAATACAATGATAAAAAAAACAATTATAAAAGACTGGACATTGAAAATGCCATCCATATCCAAAGAAAGCACTATGGAGACTGAATACAAGCCAACCATAATATTTTCACTCTTACATTTGTTATATTTTTCTTTCTCATGTTTTTTTTTATTTTGTTTGATTTTTCTTAGACAAGTATAGATACATGCATAACATGATTGTACATCTATAACCTTAATATAGATTATGTATATGTATGCATATATATGTGTATATCACACATATACCTACACACATATTAAACTCATTAAAATCAAACCAAACTCTGAATTTTTGTGTTCCCTTGTCATGGAATTTTACCTTAAAGACTGTAAATAAATACTGAAAAAATGAGTGGAAAACGTTGGAAGACAAGAATTACGATTGGGTCTTCTCTTCAAGCAGAAACAATTAGCTGTTTGACAGACAATTTAAAATGCCAAGCACAGGTTTGATTTCTACTATAACCTTTATTTCTTTGCATCTTGCATAATTCTTCCTATCTGGATCTTATTTTCTTTTTACATTTTGCAAATCTGCTTTAGTCCTTAATCCCTTCATATGCTTCTTTTACAAACATGCATTTCTCTCTGGATATTCCTTACCTGACTTCTTATTTACAAGTCACCCTTGGAAATATCCTATACTCTACTTGAAACTACTGCATATTTCTCACTCACAATTTTACTTTATCAAAAGTTGTGGTATTTCAAGATATCCAGTCAGTAGGTGAATATCTCCAGTTAAAAAATTTTAAACTATGGAACAACTTGGGATAATTAAAATTAAAGAATGAATCTAGTTTGTTTTCCTCTTCTTCTTGAATAGATAATTTATTAACTATCTATAATTCCTGTTCCAAATGTTCAAATGTGTTCAAAGGAATGGCCAACAATTTTTCTGTAACAGCACAGTAGATATTTTTAATCCTCTTAGTTTTTTTCCTATATGGATTGTCAAACCTATCTTTTTTGACTCATCATTTATCGTAAGTAAGAAGTCCTATAATGTTTTAGTATTTGATTCAATTATTACGTTATTTGTTTTTTCACTTAGTTGTTTTAACTCCCACTTAGACTCTGCATGGTATCTCTTCTGAGATTATGATAAATGCTATTCTTTAGAATAATATGCTTCTCTATCACTTGATGATATAAATAATTACTAAACAAATTATCTATGCTGTTACATTTATCAAGGCATTTTATGTACTTAAAATAGGAATAAAAAATTGTGAGTTTATTTATATATAATATACACTCAAATATAATACTTAATAGACCATAAAACAATATATAAAGTTTAATTGTTGTTGCAATTATAATAATTTTGTTAGAGAACTGCACAATCCAGTCATGATATGTAGCAGAAATACTACTGACTAGATTTGTAATCAGGACCTAGGTTCATTTTACTGGTTATGTTACCGTGGGGAAATTATTTAACCATTATGTGACTTAGTTTCTCCATCTGTATGATGTGCATACAAACGTAGACATTCTCAAAGATATATTTCTATGATTGTTTGAAAACTGAGATTTTGTATATCTCTGACAATATGTTATAAGGAAACCTTTCATATGGAATTTACAGTGAGACCTCTGACAGCTCAGATTTTTAAAATTTAGGCCAAATCCTTACCCCCTCATTAAAATTCTTATTTTTCTCCAAAAAAAAGCATCTCTGGCAGTCTCAGAGATGACGAAATGGTACATGATAAACACTTTTTTAAAAAATTAGAAAAGTTGTATTTATTTTGAGTTTTACAATTTTTCCCCCAATCTCGCTTCCCTCCCCCCACCCCCCACAGAAGGCAGTTTGCTAGTCTTTACATAATTCCCATAGTTATGGTACTCTTTTTTTTAGGGTTTTTTTTTTTTTTGCAAGGCAAATGGGGTTAAGTGGCTTGCCCAAGGCCATGCAGTTAGGTAATTATTACGTTTCTGAGACCAGGTTAAAACCCAGGTACTCCTGACTGCAAGGCCAGTGCTTTATCCACTGACCCACCTAGCTGTCCCACGATAAACTCATAATACGAGTAAAGTACAGTTAGCCATTTCTCCAAGTTCATCAGGAATTATCTACCTGAATTATAAAAATCATGATTATAGAACATATGCTAACCAATTTTTATTAATGATCTCATCTTCTTTAAAAAATTATATTGATGTCCTAAGAACTCATTAGAGATAGAGATTCTAACTTTCACTTACTGAATGTGTGATACTTTGTATCTCATTTTTTCTCTCTATAAAGTTGGGTTACATTAAATGACATTTCTATTTCTGTATCCTCACAGTCTTAGGACCTATTTAATGTCCTGTAATTTAAAGAGAAATAAAATGGAATGTGATTCAATTGATAGAGAATAGAGCTATTCTTCTTTGATTATGACACTGGAAAAGTCAGTTCCCATTTCTATATTCCTTTGTGCAACTCACAGATAAGTCAATATCATTTTACCAAGAAGACTAATACTTAATTCTGTATTTCTTATCTTCTTTAACATGACGTAGATAAAAGCGATTCTCATCAAATTTGTGGCAACACAAAACTGAAGGTGATAGTTACAAACTGGATGACAGAATGAAAAGTGTAAAAATTTTTTTTGACAATTTAAAGCATTACTCTGAATCTAATAAGACAAAATTCTATGCCATGAATTGTGATAGACTGGGGTAAGCAACATTTACATAACATTTAAGTCAGTGATTTGGATGATGACTGAGGGCAGTATCTCCTAGAGGAATCAGGTTCATGTTATTAAATTGATATCTGAAGAAAAGTAGAGATTCTACAAGACAGAAGAAACTCTATAAGTCTAACTATTTTTTCAGTCTTACATAAAACATGTAGGATTTTTGAACCAACATCCTGCTGTATCCACTGAATGTCTATAATTATATGCATGAGTCACTTAATCTTAAAGCTCTTGGAGATAAATAAAAACAACCAAAACTCTAAATTTCCAGAATTCCAATTTACTATATCACTACTCATAAAATGAAATTAATTGCAATATTAATAAAAATAGACTTTATTGGAACAAATTGTTCTTATTTATTGTAAGGAATTCTATTATTCGATGAGTTATTTGCCTATTTTGATTTTTATAAGAATTTTAGGATTATAAAGGCTCATTTCTAAAATGTATTGTTGTCCAGAGTTTTCACCAATCCATAAGGATTTTTTTCCATCAATTAGAACAAATAAGGAAGGCTTTGTATAATTATTTAGATGCAAGTTTCAGCCTTTGTATAGACTTTACTTCAAGGCTTCCTTCTAAATAGTGAGTTTATTTTGAATAACCAGTACATAGCATTCTTTACTGCTTGTGTTCATATTAAAATGACTGCATATTTCCAAGCCGTGTTGAATAAAATATGTCAATAGTAATAAAAAAAAGGCAGAAGGAAGGAGGGAAGGGTAATTACACTGGAAATGGCTATCCTTTATGAAAATAATTTCATGTTTTTGATGAACTAATATTAAAAAAGTAATGCTGGCAACAAAGCATTATTCCACTTCTTCTGAAACATTTATTGCCAGTTCAAAAAACAATTATACTATTTCATAGGACAGATCATCCTTTCAAATTTTAAAAAGCAATAGTATTCAACTGGCAATGCAAAATTTAATTAAACATTTTAAACAGAAAAAGGTGTTTACTATTCTGAAGAAAAGAGATGAAAGAAAAAATAATAGATGGTTAAATTTTTGAAAAGTTCTTTAATAAGACTCATAAGAATCTCTTTAGTAAAAAGAATTGATGCTGCTTACAGACATAATTTTATCAGAATTTAATTTTACGCTTAAATTGCTAACTTAGAAAACCAAGCAGAACTCAGGATAAGTTGGCAATCTTAATTCTTAACAGACAATAGTTTGTAATTTTTAATCATTATTTCCAATTTAGCTCCTGGCAACCAATTCTAGAGTGTGTTTGGTAAAGCCGTAGACCATAAATGATGCAGTTAGTGCAATGTGATCATTGTGCCCTTTTCAGAGTTAGGATGAATTATGATCCTGGCTTTCTTCATAGCAGTATGCTTGCAGTTTCAATAAAAACAGCTTCTTTACCCCCCCTTCCTTCCCCCCAATAAGCAGCCAATGGATCGACTTTTGCCTTAGTTGCTACTTGGATATTAGGTGAAGCAAAAAAGATTTTTCTGATATCTTTTTTGGAAATGGAATAGTTATAACCATTCACTTTTGAAAATTTCATTTGCACATTTCATTGTAAACATTTTGTTAGGTTTTTAAAAATTTCTCTAGAAAGCATCTTGTCTAAGGAAAAGTCTTTTGGTAAAGAAAAATCAAACTGCATCTTCTCAACCTAACAAAAAAGTGTTCTGTTCATGAGAATTGAGTTTTTCTAGTATTTCTAGTGTTCTGCTATCTTACTTTTTCCCACTATCCCTTTAAAGTATCATGCTCATTACACTGTTCAAACCCAGAGTAAAATCACCTTAAGGTGATACTTAAAGACTAAAAGAAGAGGAAAAGAAAAACAATAGAAACAGACATTGAGATGTCTAGATATGAACTATAGGTTTTGGAATTTTTTTTTTTTTAAAATCTACTTCTTTAGCCTGGTTTCACATCTCAGGAGTGACATAAATGAGATACACCAATACCACTTTTGAAACAATCTGTAAAATACATTTCTGCCAGCAACCACCTAGCATCTCATGGACATATTCATAGCCACACCTACATACCCATAGACATTCATGTGCACACACACACACACACACACACACACACACACACACACACACAAACACATAATCAGGAATCTCAGGTAAATCTCTAAAATAAAATAAAAATGAAATAAATATAAAATCAAATAAAAATCAAATAATAAATTCTGGTTTGGATGGAAATTGTAAAACTCAAATAAAATCTTTAATTAAATGCAAATATAAGGAAGGTATTCTTTTTTTTTAATTAAAGATTTTATTTGAGTTTTACAATTTTCCCCATCTTACTTCCCTCCCCTGCCACAGAAAGCAATTTGTCAGTCTTTACATTGTTTCCATGTTGTACATGGATCCAAATTGAGTGTGAAGAGAGAGACATCACATCCTTAAGGAAGAAACAAAGTATAAGAGATAACAAGATCAGACAATAAGATATCAGGTTTTTTTTTCTAAATTAAAGGGAATAGTCCTTGAACTTTGTTCAATCTCCATGGTTCTTGATCTGGATACAGATGGTATTCTCCATTGCAGACAGCCCCAAATTGTCCCTGACTGTTGCACTGATGGAATGAGCAAGTCCATCAAGGTTGATCATCGCTCCCATGTTCCTGTTAGGGTGTACCATATTTTGCTGGTTCTGCTCATCTCACTCAGCATCAGTTCATGCAAATCCATCCAGACTTCCCTGAATTCCCATCTCTCCTGGTTTCTAATAGAACAATAGAGGCGGCTAGGTGGCATAGTGGATAAAGCACCGGCCTTAGAGTCAGGAGTACCTGGGTTAAAATCAGGCCTCAGACACTTAATGATTACCTAGCTGTGTGGCCTTCGGCAAGCCACTTAACCCCATTTGCCTTGCAAAAACCTTAGAAAAAAAGAATAGTGTTCTATGACATACATATACCAGTTTGCTAAGCCATTCCTCAGTTGAAAAGAAAATATTCTAAACAGGATAATTGTCATCTGTATACAACACATCCTACTCTCCAGTTTACAATTCTAGCCTGCAGCTATTTTTGCGTGACTATAAGATATCATAATTTCTATGTCCTTACATGTAAAATGGAATATTACAAATGATTTTTCTTTTTGAGCAATTGTCCTTTTTAACACTTTCCAGAGCATCTTTCCCACCTTGGAGATTAATGATCTACCTACAGTTATTTTTCTATCATGTGTTACTATTTCTTTTCATAATACTGTTTCTTCTCCACAGAGACCCATTCTTCCATATCAACTTGCTACACCCGGAACTTAGGCTGGATCCATGATTTAGAAATAGTTGTTTATTATTATGCAAAGAATAGTTGGTACAAAAGAACCACTTCAAAAGTCTGTGACATTCTTCTTCATAAGTAAAGTGAGCAAGTGGATTAAAACTCAGAGGACTCATGGACTCATGTGACAAAGGGAAAATTACATTTCTTGGTTGCCAGAGGTCTTTTTTTTCCCTTCATGATATCCTACGTAGATATTTTATAGTTTTTCTGCTTATGTCCTTGTAGAACTTTGAATCTGCCTTTCTTCTTTAAATACAGTAATATTCCTGGTACTTAATGTAGATGTTGTCATCAGTAGTTACTGTCCTAAAGATTAGACTACAATGCTAATAGAAATATGGAAAATTTATTATTTTCTTGAACTTTTGAGTCTCCTGTGGTCCTTCTCATACCCAAGGTATTGGGAGTGGACAAAGGGTGAGACCCTAGCCTCCTTTCCAGGACTTGATCAGAATGACTCCTGAATTTCCACTAGTTTAATCTCTCAGTTATAGAAATAAAAATTATCCATTTGGAAAAATAATTTTTCCTCAATCTAAACACACATTTCTGTGTAATATCACACCATTTCATTAAATTGTTTTCAAGGACTTCTCTTATTTTGTTTAAATAATGACTGAAGCATGATTCATTTGGTTAAGGTATTGGAGAGTCACTAACTTTGAAATGAGATAACTAAAATTAAAGTAATTTCATTGACTCTTATCTTAACTGTTTTAGATAAGGTCTAACTCAGGGAAGTCCTTAGATAGTTTAGATTAACTAGAATGAAATGAGACCCACTATCATTCAATAATTTTAAAAAGCAGATATAATTAGTCATAACAAGAGAGAGAGTGAGAGAGAGAGAGAGAGAGAGAGAGAGAGAGAGAGAGAGAGAGAGAGATTTTTCAGCAAGGAAATGTGTGAAAAACACTCAAATGATCTAATTGAGTAAAACTCTCTTGCCCAAGTTGTCCATTTTGATCAAGTGGTAAAGGGGATACAAAACTTCACTGAAGAAAATAATTTCTTAAAAATTAGAATTCGCCAAGTAGAACTGATCACATCAAGATACAATAAAAAAATTAATAGAATAAAAAACAAGGAAATGTGAGATAGCTCATAGGAAAATAACTAAAATGGAAAATAAATGAAAGAGAAATAATTTAAGAATCACTGAACTTTCTGTTTACAGTGATATAACAAGCTGTGTTCTATTACTGTCCTAGTAACATTAATCCATGAAAGAATAGATTGATTGGTTCTACCCTTTATCCCCAGAGCAAGATAACTTGATATCACAGTCAAGCTACTAATGAAAATCTGAATAGTGCTCACCTCTGACAATTTTGTGCCAATTTTTCCATTTTCTTTAGGTCACAATGACATAAGATTCTGGAAGGGAATTAATTGATTTTTTAATGGGAAAAAATACTTTAGGTACTATGTCTTGGCACTCTAGTTAATGTGTGTGTTTGCGTGTGTGTATGTGTGTGTGTGTGTGTGTGTGTGTGTGTGTGTGTGTGAGAGAGAGAGAGAGAGAGAGAGAGAGAGAGAGAGAGAGAGAGGGAGAGGGAGAGAGAGAAAGAAAGCTGAGCTAATACATTGATAAAAGTCAACAAGAATCCAAACAAAACAAACTCAACATTCATTGACCTTTTTATTGGGTACAAGTATGAGTATAAACCAAGTACTTGGGCCAATTTCTTCTTCCTTGTTAGTTATGATTACTATGGAAGCTTGCTAATGGTGAACTGTGGAACTATAACGTAGGAAATCATGATGAACAAGAAAGAAAACTCTAACAGGCCATACATTTTAACCAAAAATATTATTTAATATTCTGCTAACTGCTTATAGAAAAATGACTATAAAGTTCTAAGATTTCAATCTTCTCTTTTAATGTCACACAAACCCTATAAGCCTGCCTCACCAAAATGTGACTGGAACCTTTTAGGAAATGGTTGACATATTTATGTGGTCCTCATGTCTCTTTGCCTTATACTCTTTTTTTAAGGTTTTTGCGAGGCAATTGGATTAAGTGACTTACCCAAGGCTACACAGCTAGGTAATATTTAGTGTCTGAGGCCTGATATGAACTCAGGTACTATTCACTCCAGGGCTGGTGCTCTATCTACTGTGCCACATAGCTGCCCCATACCTTGTAGTGTTAGTGGACAGAAGAAACCAACAAGTTTCTGGTAGGAGTAATTGCCTTCTAGATTTCTGTGAAACAATTTGGTTATTGATTGTTCCAGAATGCACAAAATATCAGAGAATCTCCACTACTATAGAACTATTTGCATCTGTGCCCAATTAGTACAGTATAATATTTCCTAATCTGATTCAAACCTTTCAGGTCCTCATATGCCTCTCCAATTTCTGTGTGTCAAGAGTACAGAGAAGGCTGGTTTCTGTGATGTCTCTCATAGCATCCTTACTCTGATACATGTTTGGAAACTTCTAATGGTCCCAGGAAGATAGCAAACAACTTTAAGATAATATATTATGAACAGAAATATTGCATGTTGAACTATGAATGACTTGGTTATCCTCAGCAATACAATGATTCAAGACCAACCCAATGATCTCGTGATGAAGCATGCTACCCACTTCCAAAGGAAGAACTAATATTGTCTGGAAACAGACTGAATCATTCTTTTTTCTTTTTTTCTTTTTTTCCCCTCCTTTTTTCTTTTATACTTCTAATGCAAAGTGACTAATTAGGAATTATTCATGACTCCACTATATTGGTTACTTACTTAGAGGGGAGGAATGAAGGGAGGGAGAGAAAAATAAAATTCAGTATAGAAATCTTTTTTTTAAATGTTCTTACTTTCCCAGATTCATTTTTTTTGGAGTGGTCATTCTTGGTCTCTTTTCTTCATCTCTCTCTTAATAATTTGATGCATAATGTCTCAGTCAGACAATGACCTGGAAAAGACCTAGTATTAAAAGACCTACATCTCCCATTGCATCCAGGATCATCTCCAGTTGACTGATACACTTCTGGCCACTGGACCCAGATGGCTCTGGAGAAAAAGTGACACCAATGACTTTGCACAGCACTCCCTCATTTAAATCCAACTTTCTTGCATGTCATTCCATCACTTTTCTGATGTTATGATCTTCTTTGAGAACTAAATTCAAACAACATACAAAGAAAAGGAGGTGAAGGAATGGCTGATTCTTCACTCTCACACAATCAATCAAGAAACATTTAATAAGTGCCTACTATGTGCTGGGCTTTTTCCTACTCAAGACACAGAGTTGGGTAAAGAAATATATTTTACACAGGAAAGCAGGAGCAAAATAAGTGAAGTGAAATGGATAACTTATGGGAACATATATTGAGTGATTAATTTTTAAACACTATCAAATCTAACTTTTTATAACTATCCGGTGACAAAGAATGAAAATCTGAGAAGATATCCATGAATTGAAGAAAGAATGATCAAGTTAAAGTATATAAATGTGATGAAATAATTTTGTGCCAAACTCTTATCAACATAATGAGCAACCAGGATTATACAAGTCTAATGATAAAACATGCTATCCACACCTCCCGACAGAAAGGTGAAGACTTCAGAGAAAAAAACAATTGAACATGGTCATTGTTGAAATTTGGTTTGATTGACTATATATGTTTGTAATGTCATTTGTTTTTGTATTCTCAACTGAAAGAAGAGATGGGGAGGGTCAGAAGGATGATCTTGGGCTTATTGAAACAAAAAATCATTTTTAAAAAAGAAAGATTTGAATTTATAACAGAAACATGGATTTGATTCAATATAAGCACTTAAATAGTTTTTCCAGTTATACCTACCTCTTCATGACCTCATTTGGAATTTTATTGTGAAAGATACTTGCCATTTCCTTTTCCAGCTCATTTTACAGATAGGAAACTGAGGTAAACAAGGTTAAGTGACTTGTCTAGGATCATAAAGAGCTAATTTGTATTCAGGCACTTCTGACTCCAAGGCAAACACTCTATCCACTGTGCCACCTAGCTACTCTAATATTCATATAGCAATTCATACTGGGAAGACAGAGAGCATCTAGTCTGTCCTATTACTTTCAGTCTGAATAGAAAGAAATGCTAATCTGTTTCATTTTATTTTTTTCCATTCTCTAGACTCATACCATAGACTGGGCTACTTTCAGGTAAAGTAGAGAAATGTGATTCCATTGATAGCCCACACTGATCACTGGCTTTACTGTCTAATAACCTAAACAGACAGGAGTCTGAGGATATCTCCTTACAATCAATCAAAATCTTCCAAAACTTGTTCCTTACGATCTAACAAATTTTTACCCAACTATCATTGAGGGCTGCTCAAACAAGTTTGGTTTAAAAGTCAGTTATGACTAAAAGGCCCAGGCTTTGGCGATCCTTGGGCTGAAGGCTTTCCACGGAACTCGGCTGTGATAAAACAAATGAGTCATTACTGACTTCACTTGGTGATAGCCCTGTACCCAAACTTCTTGACCTGGGTAACATCCTGCTAGGTTATTTCCTGAGCAAATTTGAGAAACATCATTGTTTTATCTTATGTGCTAATTTTGTGGTTTTCTTCTATAAAAAAACTATCTGATACTATCAATAAACATTTCTGCTAATTGTCCTGCTGGCATCTCCACCCAAATGTACAAAGGTTTCTTTTCTCTCCTGAGCAGAATTAATCCCCATGGTAGACGGGGGCACTTCTTCTCAATGATTCTAAAGCCCTGGTTATGATTTTAAAATAAAAAAAAATAAAAATAGGATTTTGAGCAAATTTTATTTATTTAAGGCAACGGGGTTAAGAGACTTTTTCATTGTCACACAGCTAGGCAATTATTAAGTTTCTGAGGTCGTATTTGGTGCTCTATCCATGGTACCATGTAGCTACTCCCAAACTCCTATTTTTCATATCACACTTCCCAATTCCTTACTCCTATTCTCTCAAACATCTCTTTCCTATTCTAAAGTTACCCATCCATTCTATTATACATTCTGGAATACCTCCTCTACAATGAACCAATTGATTTCATTTTAAATATTTTCCTTTCCTATTCTCTACATTTTCTAGATCTTATGAGACCGGTTTCATGCTTGATGATATAGTTTCTTTTGCCATCCTTCCCAGAACTTTCACTCATTCTCTCAGACTTACTGGTATTGGGAGGGATTGAAATATGCTTTGATCCCCACTGCCAATTCCAAGCTTGCCTTCTGTCTCTATCACTCAGTAACCTCCCCTCCTTTGTGGTTCTCTCAAATCAGATAGACCAGTTAATGAAAATTCTATTATCTTTTGTCTAATGACCTTTAGGACATTCCTCTTTTTCCTCAATGAGCTCAGTGGCTGGGTCATAATTCGGCTTCTAAGTCCTGCCCTAATACTAGAGGACTTTGACAAACATAATGATAATCCCTCTAACACTCTAAATTGGCAGTTCCTCAAGTTAACTCACTTCCCATAGCCAGATCTTTCATTTCACCTTAGGGAGCTTTTCATACTGTTAATCTTGTCTTCATTCACAAATGTAAACTTCCAAGTTCATCAACTTTCAGACACCTTTATATGATTACAAACTGTTTTAATTCTACCAGTCCCCCTGGCTTGAACACCCTAACCTGATACTTTGTATTCACTATGACTTTCAGTCTTTCCAGGTTTCAATTCTTTCCCAGGCCAAACACCACTGACCACATTTTTTCCTCCTTTCTTCCATCTTGATGCCTTAGTGAAGTAATTCATCTCTACAATAATCTCTTCTCTAATGTACTTTACTCCCCTGTCTAATAACCAATCTAGACATATGAACATGGATTCCTTCCACAATATATTCCTTAACACCCATATTGCTGATTGGAACCAAGACAAATTTATGATACATTAATGAAGGCTTTATGGCTACTTGTAACCAATTTATACTCCATAACTGACTCACTATCCATTCACTCCAATGAATTTCCAAACCTTTTTATTTCCTACTGAAAACTCTTACAGCTCACCCTCCATTCACACTCTCAACTGAGACATTTGCCTCATATTTCATAGAAAAAAATTGAGGAAAATGACTAAGAACTTCCTCTTCTTCCTCTCCTTTTCATCTTCCATGTCCCATCAGCCTTCTGCCAATATTTCTTCCTTTACTCCTTTCTCTCTTTTCCTTAGCTGTAAAGGAAACAAACTCCTCTACATGTCCGAGTGATATTCATTCTAATATTTATCTTCAATTTCAGCCTACTAACTCCTACCAATAGCCTAAAAATTATCAAAATCTTCCTCTATTCTCCAAAAAAGATGTCATTTGAAGCCTAATTCTTCCTCCTGTTGTGGCAAAATTTCTTCTTCTGCTTTTTTTCCATCTCTTTTTAATTCTTCACAATCTGCTTCCAATTTCTTCTTTCAAAAGAAACCATTCTCTTCAAAGTTATCAATGTTCTACTAATTGACAAATTTAATGTATTTTAAAAATCCTAACCCTCAGGGGCAGCTAGGTGGTGCAATGGATAGAGCACTGGCCCTGGAGTCAGGAGTACCTGAGTTCAAATCCAACCTCAGACAATTAATATTTATCTAGCTTTGTGGCCTTGGGCAAGCCACTTAACCCCACTGCATTGCAAAAGCCTAAAAAAAAGCTCACCCTTATTTTCTTCTCCTCAATACTTTCTCCTCTTTAGATTTCTGTTTCACTACACTTGCAGTTCTCCTCACTGAATGACAAGTCGTCCTTATGTCTCTTTATTCAGGTCATAACTGCTAACCATGGGTTCTTACATGTCTATCGTGGACATTCAAGTCTGAAAGTGTCCGATACACTACTGCCCAATATTGGAGAATGACTACAGGTTGTTCGGTACTAATGAAGTAGCAGGCCAAAGCATAATGGAAACTCAGCTGTAAATGTGTCTGGTGGTGAAAAGAAAGTCTTATGTTACAAAAATAAATATGGCTTTGAGATATGGAATAGAAGATTGATGAACTATGCAAGGCAAGCTGGATAAGGTTAAATAGTAGTTATTGATATCTTGGAAGAAGAAAGTATAAACAGACAGGAATGAATGAATTTAATTCAAATGATCATTTCAGACAACAAATATGGGCAAGAATAAGAAGAAATGAAGTAGGGGGAAGAATCAAGATGACAGAATATAGGTAGGGACTTGCCTGAGTCCAAGACAACTTAAAAAGTTGATACAAAAGTCTATTGCGACAGGGTGGGAGAGGAGCACAGATCTTACCCGAGAAAATCAGGAACAGGCCTGGGAGTGACTGAATCAGAGGCAGCATAGACAGTACACAGAAACCAAAAAACAACTTAGAAGGCAGACAAGAAGGACTGGTATTCCCTGATGAGAGTGGAGCACCATCCATGATGGGCTGTGCCAGCAGAGCCTTGGTCTCAGCAAACTAGGAGAAGGCCTTGGGAGTCACTGAATCAGCAGTGGCAGTGGCTACTTCCAGAAGTCTTAGCCTGCAGATGATAAGGGGGCCAGAAGGAGATTATAGGCATCTCTTTTGCTGGCATAGGCACAGAACTTTGTTGCTTTGCCCATACTCAGATGGAAGTCACAGTCCTGGGTGGCAGTTAAGCTTTTGGTCCCAAGGGAAAAAAAGAATGCTTAAAGTGACTCACAGACTATAGCAAAGACCAAGAGAATAGTCAACACCTCTGTATAGATCATATCACCTTAGAAGAACTGAAAATTAACAAGGCCCTAGGTTTCTCTCTGAAAATAGTTGTACAAAACCCCTTAACCTTGCAACAGAGAGCCCTCTACCTTGGAAGCAGTCTCACTTTAACAAAGAGTGTAAAGTCAAGTAATTGAGAAAATGAGAAAACAATAGAAGAAATTCTGACCATAGAAAATCGCTACAAAGACAAGGAAGATCAAAATATATAGTCAGCGGGGTGGCTAGGTGGCACAGTAGATAAAGCACTGGTCCTGGAGTCAGGAGTACCTGAGTTCAAATGTGGCCTCAGACGCTTAATAATTACCTAGCTGTGTGGCCTTGGGCAAGCCACTTAACCCCATTTGCCTTGCAAAAACCTAAAAAGCAAAAACAAAAACAAAAAAACCCATAAAGTCAGAAGATAAGAAAATCAAATCTCCTATAATGCAAAGTCTCAGGAAAAATATGAATTGGTCTCAGCCCAAGGAAGATCTCAAAAACCATGTTGAATGTTAACTAAAAAGGTAGAGGAAAAATTAGGAAATGAGAGTGAAACAAGAAAACCATGAAAAATGAATCATCAGTATGCTAAAGGAAAGACAAAAAAATAATAAAGAAAATAATACCTTAAAAAACAGGCTAGATCAAATGGAAATAGAGGTACAAAAAATCAAAGAGGAGCAGCATGCCTTAAAAAGTATAACTGGACAAATGGAAAAAGAGTCACAAAAATTCACTGCAGGTCTGACCAAATGGAAAAAGACACAAAATTCATTGCTTAAAGAAAATAATTGTTTCAAATTTAGTATTGAGGGGCAGAGCCAAGGTGGTGACAAGAGAAGATCATCTCTTAGGCGCTCTGTCATAAAACTTATAAACTAAGGACTTTAACTACATTTTTGAGAGACAGAACCCATAGAGGGACTCAGTGAGTCAATTCTCCTACTCAAGGTAACCTGGAAAAAAGCAGAAAGGCTCTGCTCCCTGGGGTTGGAGGTGTGACCTGCCAGAGCAAAAGAACTTCAGCCTCCCAGAGGCAGCCACAGGGTGCTGGGAGACGCAGCTCACAGCAGGGGGAGTTTCCTGACCTATGCCCTGGGGAGCACCAGGCACAAATTGGGGGGAACAGTGATGGGACCTCTGCCAGAGTGAACACACAGAGAATAGCTTGGCCAAGGCAGTCCAGATCCAGGAAACAGAAACAGGAGAAGCCTGTAAGCAGGAGCCCCCAGGGCATGAGCCCATTGAATCTAGGGAGGGGAGGGAAGAGAGAAACTGCCAGCTCTGGCCCTGGAACAGGACTCTGGGATTCTGACCGCATTCACATCCTGATCGCAGTCTAGGCTGCCCCATAGAACAGCAGGGCACCCCCTCACCTCAGCCCTATGGCGGGGGGGGGGGGCACATATGGTCATTCACAAACCAGGAGGGAGGACAAAGCCTCACACACTAAGACGCTTGTGGGAGTGTCCCAAAAGCTCAGGAAGCAAAACAAGCTAAGGCTGGGAAAATGAGCAAGCAGAGAAGCAAGAGGAACACCATTGAGAAATATTTTCCCTGTGAGCCCAAGAAGGATCAAAACACACAGTCTGAAGATGAGGAAGCACAAGCTCCTGCATCTAAAGACTCCAAGAAAAACAGAAATGGGGCTCAGGCTATGGACAGGGCTCAAAAAAGACTTTGAAAATCAAATGAGGGAGATAGAAGAAAAACTGGGAAAAGAAATGAGAGAAATGCAGGAAAAATATGAAAATGAAGTCAGAAGCGTAGTCAAGGAAATCCAAAAAAATGCTGAAGAAAATAGCATGCTAAAAACCAACTTAGGTCAAATGGATAAAACAGTTCAAAATGCTATTGAGAAGAAAAATACTTTAAAAAATGGAATTGGCCAGATGTAAAAAGAGATAAGAAATCTCTCTGAGGAAAACAAATTCTTCAGACAAAGAATAGAACTCAGGTAGATTGGTGATTTTACGAGAAATCAGAACTCAATACTTCAAAACCAAAAGAATGAGAAATTAGAAGAAAATGTGAAACATTTAATTGAAAAAACAACTTATAAGGAAAACAAATTTAGAAAAGATAATTTAAAGATTATTGGAATACCTGAAAATCATGATCAGGGAAAGAGCCTTGACATCATTTTCAAAGAATTACTACAGGAAAATTGCCCTGATATCCTAGAAGCAGAGGGCAAAATAGAAATGGAGAGAATCCACAGATCCCCCTGAGAAAGAGATCCCAAGAAACCAACCCTCAGGAATATTATAGCCAAGTTCCAGAACTCCCAAGTCAAAGAGAAAATATTACAAGCAGCCAGAAGGATACAATTCAAATAACGTGGAGCTGGAATTAGGATCTCACAGGACTTAACATCAACTACATTAAAAGCTCATAGGGCTTGGAATATAATATACCAGAAGGCAAAAGAGCTTAGAATGCAACCGAGAATCAACTGTCCAGCAATACTGAATGTCGTCTTTCAGGGAAAAAAGATGGACTTTGAATGAACCAGGGGAATTTCAAATGTTCCTGCTGGAATGGCCAGAGCTAAATAGAAGGTTTGATCTTCAAATACAGGACTCAGGTGAAGCACAGAGATTGGAGAAGAAGGGGAAAATAGGAGGGACTTAATGATGATGAACTGCATATATTCCTGTATAGAAAAATGGCACTGATAGTACTCATATATGAACCTTCTCAATTAACAGAGCAGGTAGAAGGAGCTTTTGTACATGAAGCACAGAAGAAAGCTGAATTTGAAGATAAAATATGGTATAAAATGGAGTCAATAGAAAAAAAGGGAAATATAATGGGAGAAAGAGAAAGGAGAGGTGGAAATAGGCCAAGAAATTGCATATAATAAGATTTTTCTTTATTACAAAGAGCTATTGCAATGATATGGAAGGGGTGGAAGGCAAGGGGGGAATGAGGTAATCTTTGCTCTCATTAGAGGTGGCTAGGAGAGGAAACAGCATATATATATATATATATATATATATATATATATACTCAATGGGGTATAGACATCTGGAGTAAGAAGGAGGGGACGGGGGAAAGGGTGGGGATGTGAATGAATGAGGAAAGGATGGAGCATGGGGGGAGAGTCATCAGATATAATGCATTTTCTTTTTTACTTCTTGCAAGGGGCTGGGATTGGATGGCCTATCTGGGACCATAGGCCCAGGTGGATACTGGGCCTAAGGAGTGGTATGGAGGCTCGGGGCCACTTGGCCCTACGGCCAAGGATCTCTCTGTTGTGCCACTCAGGTACCCTACAGCGGAGTCATGGTGAAAGGAGAGAGGAAATATAGTACATGTTATGGAGAAATATGAAAGGAGGGAGTTGCGATCAGCAATGGCAATGGTGGAAAAATATGGAAGTAACTTTTGTGATGGACTTATCATAAAGAATGTCATCCACCCCTGACAGAGTTGGTAGTGTTGGAACACAGACTGAAGCACATTTATTATTATTATTATTATTATTATTATTATTATTATTATTATTATTATTATTATTATTTTGGGGGTGCAGGGCAAATGGGGCTGGGTGGCCTGCCTGGGGCCACATAGCAGGGTGATCTTTGGGTGAGTGAGGTTGAATTCGGACCCGGGTGCTCCTGGCTCAAGGGCCAGTGCTCTGTCTGCCACCATCACCTCTACTATTATTAGTACTTTATTTCATTTTATGTCTTTTTTTTCCTTTGTTTTGGTTTATGCAGGGCAGTAAGGTTGGGGTGGCTTTCATGTCACATAGCTGGGTGATTGTTGGGTGTATGGGGCTGGATATGGGCTTGGGTGCTTCTGGCTCCAGGGATGGTGCTCCATCCACTGCGCCACCTGGCCATACCTACAATTATTAGTATTTTTCTTTATTTTAATTTTAATTTTTTTCTCTCCCCTTTACTTTATTGCTCAAGTGAGTCTATATTTTTTTGGGGGGAGTGGTTATTTGGTTTACTCTTAAACAAGAATATTTTACTAATGTATAAAAAATTGTACAAAATCAGAATAAATATATATTAATTTAAAAAAAATTTGAAAAATAAAATTGTTTCAGTAAAAGCTTCAAAAAAATTAGTACTGAGCAAATTACAGCTAATGACTTTGGAAGAAACCAAAAGCAATAAAACAAAGCCAAAAGAACGAAAAACAGAGGATAATGTGAAATATCTCACTGGAAAAATAACTGACCTGAAAAATGGATCCAGAAGAGAGAATTTAAAAATTATAGGACTAACTGAAAGTTGGGATAAAAAAGTCTAGAAATCATCAAATTATCAAGGAAATTTTCCCTATATTCTAGAACCAGAGTTGAAACAAAAATTTAAAAAATTCACAATCTATTAAATATATCAAGAATTTGTTTCAATGGAAACACAATAATTTGTGCTCCTTAGGAGATTGTCCTCTACCATATATATACCTGTAACTCTGAGCACCCTAGAGCACAGTAATATTGATGTATAATGAATAACGTACAATTTACTATGTTCTGCATTCTGAAATATCAATTAAAAGTCAGTGCCATTCTATTAAATGACCTATATAATCTACCTTTCACTGCATTCTTCTACTTACCAACAAGAACTAGAAAGAACATGAGACAGAGTAAGGAGAGCTCAACTTGACCTTAGCATTTACTGAATCTATGACCATTGGAAAGATATTTTACATAACTGACTTCACCCAACTGTAAAGTGGGAATAATAATTGTTGTACATGCCTCAAAAAATTATGATACCTTCAAAGAGGAAATAATACAGGCAAAGCATTTTGGAAGCTTTAAAAAACTACAAATTTCAGGCATGATCCTTCCTTGGTTTATTTTCACTAAGTCTTCTAATTGCTCTAGGTTTTATCATTTGTTTCAGTTCAATCAAACGGCTCTCCAAAAGATCTTTGGGTTTCATGTAACTTCTCATTTTCCTCAAGGAAACTCAAGCTTCTTCCTATGCCAAGGAATTTCTTGCTTTCTTGCACATATACTACAGATACAGATGATCCTCTTCAAAAATCAAATCAAATTAAAATTAACCAAAAAAAGAATTCTTTGTATACATTTGTGTTTACCCATTACTGTTTAACGTCATTCCCTCCAAAAGAATGTAAGTTCATTAAATCAGGAACTGCCTTGATTTTTGTTTTTGCATCTTCATTTCCTGCACTACACCTGGCACATGATAGATACTCCTAATAAATATTTGTTGAATTAACTTGAATTGTACATAAGCAAGATGATTTAATATAATTTCAACAATCAAACTAAAACAAAACTATACAGAGAACTGTATCTTTACAGGCATTCACCCATGTGGTCAAAATCACTAATATATTTGATAATGTTATTTTTAATTTCCAGGTGTTAATGTTGGAATATTTTTTCCTAAACATTTTTGATTCCTCTAGGCCAGGGGCTGTTCATCTGTGGTGTATGAAATTTCAAAAGAAAATAACTGTATTTTAGAATAATTTGGTTCCTTACAAAACTTTTTTTTTATTTTTTACATTTAAAAGTTTTATTCTGTGAAAGGTTCCATAGAATCAATTCATTAGATTGGATTTTATCCAAAAATTAAATTTTGGAAACAACCTCAGTTTTAGAGTATCCATTTTGATATTGGTTTTTGTTCTGTTTTGTTTGGAAGAACAGTAACTATTGCATCAGGGAGAAGGCAAGGTGTCAGTCAATCAATCAACACTTATTTATTATGTGTTTGATGTGACAGGCACAGGTTTAAAACTTTTAGAAATATAAAGAAAGAAAAAAATTAGACCCTGTCCTTAGAGCCTCGTGTTCTAACTAGGGAAACAAGAAGAAAATAATTATACACAAGAGATACACAGAATGGGAGATAATCTCAGCAGGAAATGTACCAAGGTGGGTTGGGGATGAGTGGGGACAAGTAGTGGGATCTTGGCAAAATCTCCTGCAGAAGTTGGAATTCAAGTTGAATCTTAAAGGAAATTAGGGAAGTGGAGATGAGGGATATGAGCATTCAAGAAATGGGGGAAAACCAATGAAAGAGCAATGAAATTAGATTGGGAAAGGAACAATCCAAATCAAAGGTAAATTGGAAAAAACAAAAACACAAAGAACTACCCAAGAGGATAAGAATGTAGATTAATTTAGGAGAAATATTTTATCAAGTACAATGGTATGAAATAGTGTTGAAAACTATGTTGACTCAGTTGTTCATTGTTCTCAGTCCTGCTTATCTACCAGTTTTGGGGAAGCTCTGGTAGGAAAGGAGAAAGCAAATTTGCAGCTTTTTGTATTACCTGTTTTTTGTCAAATTCTTGCTACCTTGGGGAGATACTGAGATGCAAGAGCCCAATGTCTTATGCTAGGGCAGTCTATGTAAATTGTCTTAAAGTTACCCATAAAATCTATAGCAGAGTGGCAGCTAGGTGGCACAGTGTATAGAGCACCAGCCCTGAAGTCAAGAGTACCTGAGTTCAAGTCTGACCTCAGACACTTAATAATTACCTAGCTGTGTGTCCTTGGGCAAGCCACTTAACCCCATTGCCCTGAAAAATCTAAAAAAAAATCTATAGCAGATCTTCAGTGAATTAGCCAATCAGTGTATTGCTACCTTGATAAACTGTTTTTGGTTTATTTATTTGATATTATTACAATAAATTTGCTTTGAAAGCACACATAAATCCCGCCACCCCACCCCCCAAAAAGATGAGAAACCTCAAGAACAGTGAATGAGGTAAAAAAAGGTACTTCAGTCTGTGTTCAGATTCCATTGGCTCTGTCTCTAGGATGAATTGTCTTATCATGAGTCCACCAAAGAAGATGTTTCAGTATTTTTTGCACAATTGCTATTACCAGTTGTATTTCCCTCCACTCTATTCCTTCCCACTCTCATTTATTATATCCCCTCTCTCTCCTTTCACCCTGTCCCTGTACAAAAGTGTGTTGTAAATGAGTACCATTTCCCACAATCTTCTCTCTCTTCTATCACCTATTTCCCCCATTCCCTCCTACCATTCCCCCCTTATCCCATTCATTTCCTCTAATTTTTCTCTGAAAACTCACCCTATTAAATGTGTATGTTATCTCCTCTTAGTCATTTCACATGAGAATTAAGGCTCACTCATTCCCCTTTTCCACTCCACTGAAAAATCTTTTTCGTGACTCTTATGTGAAATATCTTAGCCCCTTCTTCCTCTCCTTTCTCTTCCTCCCAGTCTTTCCTTTATCACCCACTGACTCCATCTTTTCACTGCTCCTTCCTGTGCCTTGTCTATATATGTTCCTTTTAACAGCTCTTATAAATGATAAAGTTCATATGAGTTATCAATAACTTCTTCCCATGAAGGAATACAAACAGTTCAACATCATCAAGTTCCTCATAGTTATTCCTCATCCACCCCCTCTATGGTTCACCAGAGTCCGGTACTTGGAGAGCAAACTTCCTGTTCAGCTCTGGTTGTTTCAATAGGAAAGTTTCAAAGTCCCTTGTTTCACTTAATATCCTTCTTTTCCCCCTAAAAGAGGATGTTCAGTTTTGATGGGTAGTTGATTCTCAGGTGTAAATCAAGATCTCCTGCCTTCCAGAACATCATATTCCATGCCCTATGACCCTTTAATGTAGATGCTGCCAGATCCTGTGTAATTCTGACTATAGTGCCACAGTAGTTGAATTATTTGTTTTTAGCAGCTTGTTGACTCGGGAATTTGGGAATTTGGCTATAATATTGCTGCATATTTCTCTGTTCGCATCTCTTTTAGGAGGTGATCAGTGTCAATTTCTAATTTACCCTCTGCTTCTAGCATCTCAGTGCAATCTTGCTGTAATATTTCTTAAAAAATTAAGTGTAGGCTCTTTTCCTAATCATGGTTTTTAGATAGTCCAATAATTTTTAAATTATCTCTCCTAGATCTATTTGTGAGGTCGATTATTTTTCCAATGAAATATTTCACATTTTCTTCTAATTTTGTTTTCTTGGGGGAACAATTTTATTTCTTCTGATTTCTCACAAAGTTATCAACTTCCTTTACTTCGATTTTGCATTTGAAGGAGTTATTTTCTTCAGATACCTTTTTTATCTTTTTTTCCAGTGGGCCAATTCTGCTTTTTAAGAAATTTTTGTCTTCATTTGCCTTTTGTGTTGCTTTGGCAGATTTTTAATATATTTTTAATATATTATTTTCTTCAGTATTTTTCTGTATTTCATTCACAAAGCTGCTGATTTGGTTTCCATGATTCATCTGCATCACTCTCATTTCTCTTCTCAGTTGTTCCTCTACCTCACTTAATTACATTTCAAAGTATTTTTTTGAGCTCATCCAAAGCCTGCACCCATTTTCTTTTTATCTTGGAGGTTTTGAGTACAGAAATTTGGATTTTTTCATCTTCTGAATCTACTATGGGACCAAAGTAATTTTCTTTGGTCAGAGTCTTCTTTTTCTTTTGTTTGCTCATTTCCTGAGCCTATGACTGATTTACTGCACTTCCAAGGCTTTGGGTTTTTTTGGGAAAAATGCACATGGACCTCCAAGGCCATATGAGAGGCTTTGACTTCTCTTGCCTGTGCTTTGGTATGTGGATGATCACCCTCTGCCCTGGAGCTGTGAGGAGAGTCCCTGCTAGGCTATGGTAGTATGGGAGCCCATACCAAAACCTGGATTTGGGTGTGGGCAAACAGCTGAGTCCTTCCCCAGGGAGAGCATAGAGACCTCTGCAGTCTCCCCTGACTCCCTTACCATCTGTGGGCTGTGCTCCGTAGATGCAGGTTGCCTTTATGATTCCCACTGCATGTTCTCACCACAGGGTTGCTCTGAGGCCAGTGCTTGCTCTGCACTCTGTACAGCAGAGTTCTCTCACCACCACTTCCTGCTGTTCCCGTGATCACTTGGCCAGAAGGTCTGGAAACCACCCCCCTCTGCCATGGTCCCAGGTACCCCGAGGATCTAGGCACTCAGCCAGATTGTGCTGTACTGCGGCTTTTTCTAACCCCTGGTCCCAATGAAACAGACCTTTACTGCAGAAAATCTGAGTTGTCTTGGACTGGGAAATTACAATACTCAGTTTTTCTATGGGTTCTGCCCCTCAAAATTTTGGCTAGAGTCATAATTTGATAGCTTTTGGAATTTTCTGGGGAATAAGTTTCCAGGAATTCCTGCCTTCACCCCCCATCTTGGCTCTGCACCCTTGATAAACTATTAAGAAAACTCTTTGTTCTGAGTTTTGCTTGTTAAGCAGGGTAAACGTCCAAATTAAGAATTTTCCTTTCTGCAATAGAACCCATACTGACCTAACATCAGAACCAATACCAACCTAACATACTGGCAAAGAATGTGGGAAACATCTGGTAAAGTACATTCAAACTTTCAAATAAAAAAGCTAAGTTCTACTTTTGCAGAAATTTCAAAAGAAATAAATTTAAATAGTAAAGAAGGGGAATTAAATAAGAATCAAATAGGCAGCATAGGCATGAGTGGATTGGTGGGAAAAACAATGTTGGGGTATCCAGGTGGTGCAGTGGATAAAGTGTCAACCATGGAATCAGTAAGTTTCCTCTTGCAAAGTTCAAATTTGGCCTCAAACACCTATTAGTTTTGTGACTCCTAGCAAATCATGTAACCTTGTTTGTCTCAGTTTCCTCATCTATAAAATGAATTGGAGAAGGAAAAAGGCAAATATCTTTTTCAAGAAAACCCCAAAAGGTTTCACAATGAGTCAGACACAACTGAACAATGAATAATACAATATTGAGATCTTAGATCCCCTGGCTTAGTAAAATATAAGCATCATGAAACCAAAAGTAATTTGAAAGTAGGCTGGTTACATGAAGAAGGACACTTTTAGTAATATTTTACTCAAATGTCTTACTTACATATAGATAAACACATAGATGGATAGATAAGATAGAGAGATAGATAAACAGATAGATAGATAGATAGATAGATAGATAGACAGATATGGATTTGTTTCCTTACCATAATTTAGGAAATCTAATTTTTTCCAAAGGCAAATAAAAGAGACTAATTATTCAATTTTTTAAAAGTATGGTAAATTACCCTAAGACTTCTTTACTGAAAACTCCCCCAGGATATAGAAAATATTTTAAATCATTTATAAATACCTTTTCAGGGTTGCAGAAATTGAATAAAGGATGGATAAATTTTATATCTTTTGAATATATCTTTTTGATATTATATATATTATATAATTAATGTAACATACTTCATCTATACTATATATACTGAATGAGTACACTGTCATGATCAATTCTCTATCACAGGAAAAATATTAGTTATATCCCTTAAAAAAAATAAACAATAGGGTGGCCAGATGGCGCAGTGGAGCAGAGCACCGGCCCTGGAGTCAGGAGTACCTGAGTTCAACTCCAGCCTCAGACACTTAAAAATTACCTAGCTGTGTGGCCTTGGGCAAGCCACTCAACCCCACTGCCTTGTAAGAAAAAAACATCTACAAAAAATAAATAAACAATAGGAAACTTTGGAGGACTTTTCAGTCATAAACCAAAGATGCAGATAATTGTTGCTAAACTGGATGACTGAAATAAGGTAAATTAATATCCTCTACTTTAGTGGGTGGCTACGTGGCCCAGTGGATAGAGCAGTGGCCTTGGAGTCAGGAGCACATGAGTTTAAATCTGGCCTCAGACACTTAATAATTACCTAGCTGTGTGTCCTTAGGTAAGCCACTTAGCCCCATTTGCCTTGCAAAAACTAAAAAAAAAAATCTACTTTAGTCAACCTTAAAAAGTAATCATCTAAACTACAAATTTACTCTTTCTATGCTTTATTTACTTTTACATTTAATCTAATCTAGACTTAATGTTTGAAAAGGAACAAACAATAAATGCTAAAGTTGTTTGGTGTCAGGATGTTTACTGATAATGCCTTCTTGCAAACTCAATTTAACCAAAATCCAAATACTATGTAAATTTATTTTTTTCAAATCACTCCATGAGGACAGTATTTGAAAATAAAAATGAAGAACACATCATAAATACCTACATAATTTTATTATTTTAAAGATTTAACAAAGCATTTATTTCACATTAGCATACTTTGAGAAAGACTATAAAAATGCCATTCTCATACCAACATACTACATAGAAATGGAGAACATAATAAATGGAATGAAAAAAGCTAGCTATCAGGAATCTAGTTCTTTAGATCACGTGAACTTTACATTTTACTGGTAGTACCATAATAACTCATAAATGTAAGATAACAAAATGACAAAAATCTAAAAAAAATATTGAAATGATAATATGAAAATATTCTCCCAACGAATTGGTAGTACTTTCTAATTGGAAGAGCAACATGATTCTTTTTGCAAAGAAAAAATGCTATATATATATATATGTATATGTATATATGTATATATATATGTATATATATATATATATATATATATATACAAAATAAGCACACATTTAAAGCAATGCTGATTTTAATTTTAATTCAGAGTTAGGAAGAAAAATAAGACATAAATACATATCTAACTTGTTATACAGGTCAAAGGTTCTGAAATTTTTGGCGTTATGCTCTTAGAAATTATTGCAGACTCTCCCCAACACAACATAAAACTTTTGTTTATGTTCATCAAATATTCAACACATGAGATATTTTATATTTAAGATATCAGAAATGTAAACATCTTGTATTATTAATGGAAAAAACGTTTTGACCTTGACAATCTCCTTGAAAGGAATTTGAGGACTCCCAGAATGCCCTTTGAGAATCAATAACACAGATTAATTAAAACACATTCATAAACAGAGTAAGGAATGTCATAGAGTAGCAGTAGATTTGTTTATCTGGAGGGGGGAGTGGTGCAAGGTCTCTACATGATATTAAATTTGATGGGAGAATTTGGGAAATGGAGAACAGTCATAGAACATATTGTACATAGTTATTTTCATGTTGTCTCATCTATTAGAATGAACCTCCTCTGGCATAAGAAGCTTATCATTATGTTTCTTTGAATTCTCAGTAGTAAGCAAAGGCCATAGAGATCACTTAAGAAATTTAGTTTGACTGACCAGTACACTACGCAATTTATTAAGTATCTCCTTTTTTTCAATGAAACTTTTGGGTTTTTTTCCACTAAATTATAAGTTTGATGTAGTTTCTATAAAAAGAAATTATTTCAACTTGTGTCAGACTGTGCTCAGTCATTCAAATTTTGGCTTTTTTTCTAAGATGGTCAAGAATATTTATTTAGCAGAATATAATTGACAATTAAATTATTCATATCTGTATCACAATACTTTACTATAATTTCTGATCTCTTCATTAACATATTTGAATATCATTTTTATATAGCTACAGAAACATTAAATTTCTATTACCATATCTAATATTTCATTTTAAATTAACTCAAAACACCTCAGTAAAAGGAAAAGGAGGTGGTTATATTGTATAAATGCCTACCTCATTGCTGGACAAAAAGTAGAATAAAACCTTTTGGTTTTGCTAAGTCAAGTAGCCTGGGTTATTTGAATTTAGCAGCTAGATTCATGATAAGAATTAAAAAATAATTTTTTTCCCTCCAGTTTTGCAGCGGGAACACTGTCAGAGGCAAGAGAAATGCAGTTAAAAAGATAACTATCTGTCTACTACTGTGGGTCTGAATCTCAATAGAGCTAAGATAGAATCTGAAGTTATGATCTGAAAGAAGTATAGAAGAGGCAGTTCAACAAAAATCACTAGAAGGCAGGACAATGTAGAAAAAGGATCAATAAAGATTATAGCAATGTGTAGAAAAGCTGAAGTCTTTTTTTATTTCTTTTTTTAAAAGTTTTATTTATTTAAGGCAATGGGGTTAAGTGACTTTCCCAAGGTCACCCAACTAGGCAATTATTAAGTGTCTGAGGCCAGATTTGAAAATCAGATCCTCCTGACACCAGGGCTGGTGCTCTATCCACTGAGTAACCTAGCTATACCTGAAGTCTTTCTTTAAACAATCGAAGATATGTTAGCTTAAAGCAAGAAGAAATTACATATTTAAAATGTATATAATATTTTATACTTGCACATTCAAGAAATAATCTTTGTTATAGTTTTCTAATCACACAAAAAGGCAGTTAGATGGTATAGTGGATAGAGCACCAGCACTGGAGTCAGGAGGACAGGAGTTCTAATTCTTCTTCTGACACTTACTAGCAATGTGACCTTGGGCAAGTTATTTAACCCTGATTTCCTTGCTTTCAGGGTCATCGCCAGTCATCCTGATTCATATCTGGCCATTGGATTCAGATGGACTCTGGAGTAGAAAGTGAGGTTGGTGACTTAGCACAACACACCTTCACTCAAATCCAATTTCTGTTTGTCATGGCATCACTTCCCTGATGTTGTGGTCTTCTTCAAAAGTGAAGAACGAACATTATTATAATCACATACAAATTTTAAAAGTCAAAACATTTTTTTCAGCATTTTAATTTTGATTGCTCTTAGACAAAATTTGGTCTATTTGATGAGTAAGTACTGGATATTGAACCCACAAAATTCTTTTTTGTATTTTCACACATATTAATAGTGATTTGAAATCTCTGAGCAACTTTGGGCCAGACTGAAACAGACCACTAATTTTAAGTAGCACATTTCCAATAGTCTCCTTTATTTCCCTTTCCGTTGAAATAGCCACAGAGTGAAAAGGAGGGAGATTTGGGCTTAAGATCTAGTTCTGCTTCTATATGGGTACTTTTTGGTAAATAATTTAAACTCTGAGGCTTTGTTCCAACAGGTACCTATGGTTATTTAAGACCATTCGTTTTAATGATCCAGTGTGCAGTCCATTATGAACCATACATTTTGAAACTCCTTTTCATAAATCCAAGCATCTCAAAACTGGAATAGACTTTCAAAGTCATTTTGCCTATATATCCTTTCTAAATATTCCTACTAAGTAGTCATCTGCTCTCCTCCTGAAAACTTTCTGGCTAACACCTAATAAAATGTAACTGTATTAATGGAATTATTTTACCACTTGTTTTGGATAATTTTTTAATAAGGGCTTCTAAAAACAATTTCATAATGAAAAAGATTTTAATGGTAAGCTTATAGACCCTCATATTACATTATTTCAAACAGTCATTGACTTCTAAGATTACTTCTAATTCTACTATTAAATAATTTGTCCACTGCCATTAATATTCTATTCCCTGACTTACACCATACCATCCTCCCCAACTCATATATTCTTCTATGCATTGATGCAAGTTTCCTTGTTATTCCTTGTACAAGTCCCTCCATCTCAACTCCTAGAAATTTTATAGATATAACCAGCATCACCAGCATCCTTGCCCAGAATGTTCTGCCTCATCATCACCACTTTTGGGCTTTTGTAGAGAGGTTGCAAGGTGTGAATTCCCACTATTCTAATATATATGCTTTCAGCTGATTATTTCCAATTTATCTTGTATGTAGTTTGTTTATACATAGCTGTTTGAATGTTGTCTCCCCCATTAGAATATGAACTCCTTGAGAACAAATCTATCTTTTACATTTGTTTGTATCCTCAGCAAAATTCTTGGCACATAGTAGATGCTTAATAATTTTTTATTAACTAATTGCTCAAGTCTAATCAATAAGTGAGAAAAAAGTTTCTTATTCTTCTCTAAAATTTCTTATGGGAAAGCAAATATTTAAAAAGAGATTATACTTCTAATTTGAGCCATCCATGCATAAAGATTTCTGAGAATAGTTCAAAAGAGTAAGAAAAAGAATCTGAGCGAAATAATCAGCTTCAAATACTTCATTTTTAAATTAATCTTAGCAACAAATTGAGGCTGTGGCAGATAGATACTGTACTGTGGAGATAAGGAGTAAATGCTTTTGAAATATGATGAATGGTCAGGGCAGAAAGAAAGGTTGCCAAGAGTGAAAAACAATGTAGTCCATTTTGTTAGGATGCAGAGTGTAGTACAATTAGATTGGAGTTACATTGGAGCAACAATGAGAAAGATTTTCAAATCTAAACAGAGGTTAAAGTAATATGGGTCAGATACATATGCAAACACAATCAGTTTTCCAAAGATGACATCATGCCATGAGACACTAGGTTTTGTAGTCCAGTAAAATCCAGGAGAAACTGGAGCACATTCAGTATTTGGCTACTGTGTGACCATAAACAGTCCTTTCCTATTGACTATATTAATTATAGTCAAAATTGCTGGTGTATAAAATGGGTTAATTCAGCAAGGTCTGAACTTGTGTGCTATTTGTGCCTATGGAATGAGAGGGCACCTTCATTCACAGTTAATGAGATTGCAAAGGAAGAGGAGGGAGCATCTTTTCCCCTTGGGGTCATGTGGCCATAGAAAATTGACCTTGGTCTTTGGTTTTTTGCTTCATTCTTTTCCATTCAAAGTACAAGGAAAACAACTCTCCATTCTACAATACTGTCTTGGGGATGGAACAATCATTAAGCCACTGTGAAGAAACGTTCCTTTGTACAATAAATTTCTGCAATGGTGGCATCAAAATGGCAAGCAACTAGCAAGCTGCCAGAGCTTTTCCTGAAACAACTTTGAATGGAGCCTCTAAAGTGATACTAAAAAGATAGAACCCACCAAAAAAAATAGAGAAATAACTTTCAGCAAGATATCTTGGAGAAACTTGAGGAAAAGATCTGTCTCACATGGGTAAAAGAAGAATGCAGTGCAGGCAGGAGAACTGGGAAGCCAGAGAGAGGCTCTAAGCCACAAAGCAGTTCAGGTCCCAGTTGAGTAGGCCAGTGGTACAACAGGTCAGTGATGAAGAGCCTAACTCAAGCTCAGAGTGCAAGGTTCAAGTCTCAGAATGCTGGTGCAGCATTTGACCACCTTAGCATAAGACGCAATCCTGGAGCGTCAAAAATGTCAGAGTAGAAAGTCAGAAACCAGACTGATAGCTCCCATACAAAAAGCTTGGGACTAAACGCATTGTACCCCAGGAGTTCAACTATTTTCTAAATGAGCAAAATACCCCAAAAGAACACTAGCCATAAAAACTTATCATTATGATAAAGATGACAAATACACCATCACAGAAGAGGAAAGCAGTGACAAAATGCCTACCTACGAAGTCTCAAAGGAGTTTATGAATTGATCTCAAATCCAAAAAGACCTATTGGAAGAGCTCAAACGGAATTTTCAAAAGCAAAGGAGCGAGGAAAAAGAAAAATGGAAAAAAGAAATGAATCATGGAGGAGAATTGTGAAAAATTGGCTGAAGAAAATAACACCTTTAAAAATAAAATTGAACAACTGGAAAAGGAAACCAACTCATCAAAAAGTAAAAGTAACCAAATGGAAAAAGAAAACAATTCATGTAAAAGTAAAAATAATCAAGGAGGGGAATCATGAAGTAAATATAAAATAACAATAAAAAAATACAATTTACAAATGTAAACTAGTAATTCTATGAAACTCTAAGATTTCATCAAACAAAACCAAAAGGCTGAAAAAATAGAAGAAAATGTAAAGTACCTCTTTTTTTCCTGTTAAATTTATTTTTTTATACTCATTTTGTACAAATGGTTTTTTTTACATTAATAAAATATTCTTGTTTACAAGTAAACAAAATACCCCTCCTCCTCCCCCATGAATATAGATAGACTTGTTTGGGTGAAAAAAGTAAAGGGGAGAGGAAAAAATAATTAAAATAAAAAATAATAATAGTAATAATTGTAGGTATGGCCAGGTGGCACAATGGAAGAAGCAACAGCCCTGGAGCCATGACCACCCGAGTCCACATCCAGCCTCGTAAACCCAACAATCACCCAGCCGTGTGACATGCAAGCCACCTGATCCCCACTGCCTTGCAAAAACCAAAAAAAAAAAAAAAGAAAGAAAGAAAGAACGAAAATAAAATAAAATAGTAATAATAGTAAGGGTGGCTGGGTCTCAGACAGAGCATTGGCCCTTGAGCCAGGAGCACCTGGGTCCAAATCCGGCCCCAGACACACAAAGATCACCCCACTATGTGGCCCCAGGCAGGCCATCCAGCCCCACTTGCCCTGCACCCTCCCCCAAATAATCATAACAAAAGATGTGCTTGAGTCTTTGTTCCAACACCAACAACTCTGTCATGGGTTGATCTCTTTCCTTATGATAAGTCCATCACAAACGTTATTTCCATATTTTTCCACCATTGCCATTGCTGATTGCAACTCCCTCCTTTCTTATTTCTCCACTACCATGCACTCTATTTACTCTCTCCTTTCACTATGACTCTGCTGTAGGGTAGCTGAGTGGCACAGCTGACAGATCCCTGGTCCCGGGGCCAAGAAGCCCTGAGCCCTCATACCACCCCTTAGGCCCAGAATCCACCTGGCCCTGTGGTCCTGGGCAGGCCTTCCATTCCCAGCCCCTTGCAAAGAAGTAAGAAAGAAAATGTGTTATATCTGGCCACTCTCCCCCATTGCTCCATGCTCTCCTCCTTTATTCACATCCCCACCCCTTCCCCCTGCTCCCCCCTCCTTCTTACTCCAGTTGTCTATACCCCATTGAGTATATTTGCTGTTTCCTCTCCTAGCCATCTCTGATGAAAGCAAAGTTTCCCTCATCCCCCCTTGCCTCCCGCTTCCATATCATTGAAATAGCTCACTGTAATAAAAAAAAATCTTAGGTGAAATATCTTTGACTATTCCCCCTCTCCTTTTTCTTTCTCCCATTCCATTTCCTTTTTTTTTCTATTGACTCCATTTTTACACCATATTTTATCTTTGAATTCAGCTTTCTCCTGTGCTTCAAGTATAAAAACTCTCTCTACCTGCTCTATTAACTAAGAAGGTTCATATGAGCATTATCAGTGTCATTTTTCTATGCAGGAATACATGCAGTTCATCCTCATTAAGTCCCTCATATTTCCCCCCTCTCCTCCAATCTCCATGCTTCACCTGAGTCCTGTATCTGAAGATCAAACCTTCTGTTCAGCTCTGGCCATTCCAAAAGGAACCTTTGAAATTCCCCTGGTTCATTGAAAGTCCATCTTTTTCCCTGGAAGAAGACATTCAGCCTTGCTGGGTAGTTCATTCTTGGCTGCATTCTAAGCTCTCTTGCCTTCCGGTATATTGTATTCCAAGCCCTATGAGCTTCCAATGTAGCTGCTGCTAAGTCCTGTGTGATCCTGACTGCAGCTCCACGATATTTGAACTGTGTCCTTCTGGCTGCTTGTAATATTTTCTCTTTGACTTGGGAGTTCTGGAACTTGGCTATGATAATCCTAGGGGTTGGTTTTTTGGTATCTCTTTCTCTGGGGGATTGGTGGATTCTCTCCATTTCTATTTTGCCCTCTGCTTCTAGAATATCAGGGCAATTTTCCTGTAGTAATTCTTTGAAAATGATGTCAAGGCTCTTTTCCTGATCATGACTTTCAGGTATTCCAATAATTTTTAAATTATCTTTCCTAAGTCTGTTTTCCATATCAGTTGTTTCTTCAATGAGATATTTCACATTTTCTTCTAAATTTTCATTTTTTTGGTTTTGAAGGATTGATTCCTGATTTCTGTTAAATTCATCAATCTCCCTGAATTCTATTCTTTGTCTGAAGGATTTGTTCTCCTCAGAGAGTTTTCTTATCTCTTTTTCCATCTGGCCAATTTTGCTTTTTAAAGCATTCTTCTCCTCAATAACTTTGTGACCTGTTCTATCCATTTGACCTAAGTTGGTTTTTAGCATGCTATTTTCTTCAGCATTTTTTTGGATTTCCTTGACTAAGCTGCTGACTTCATTTTCATGGTTTTCCTACATCTCTCTCCTTTCTTTTCCCAGTTTTTCTTCCAACTCCCCCATTTGATTTTCAAAGTCTTTTTTGAGCTCTATCATAGCCTGAGCCCAATTTTTGTTTTTCTTGGAGTCTTTAGATGCAGGAGCTTGTGCTTCCTCATCTTCAGACTGAGTATTTTGGTCCTTCTTGGGCTCATTTGCAAAATATTTCTCAATATTCTTCCTTTTGTTTCTCTGCTTGGTCATTTTCCCAGCCTGGGCCTGGTTTGGGGTGTTTCTTGAGCTTTTGGGACACTCCCACAAGGGTCTCAGTGTGTGCGGCTCTGTCCTCCCTCCTGGTCTGTGAATGAACATAAGCGCCCCCCTCTGCCAAGGGGCTTATTTGGGGGGGGCTGTTCTATGGGGGGGCCTAGACTGTGGTCAGGATCTGAATGTCCTCAGAGCCCCAGAGTCCTGTTTCAGGAGCAGAGGACAGAGCTGGGCAGTCTCTCTGCACTCCCCTCCCTCAGCTCAATGGGCTCATGCCCTGGAGGCTCCTGCTTACTGGCTCCACCTGCTTCTGTTTCCTGGATCAGGGCTGGGGAAAGAAGATGTTGCTTGTTATGTGTCCTGAGGGGTGGGCTCCACGTGCTCGCTCTGGCAGAGGTCCCCCGCTATACCCCCACTTTGTGCCCAGTGCTCCTCGGGGTGCAGCTCAGGAGACTCCCCTGCTGCTGTGAGCTGAGACCCCCAGCACCCTGGGGCTGCCTCCGGGAGGCTGAGGTTCTTTGGCTTTGGTGAGCCACCACTCTGGCGGGCCGCCTTTCCCACCCTGGGGAGCAGAGCCTTTCTGCTCTTTTCCAGGTTACCTTGAGTAGAACTGCCTCACTGGGTCCCTTTGTGGGTTCTGTCTCTGGAAAGTTTAGTTAGAGTCCTTAGCTGATGAATTTTATCAGAGAGCTCCTAAGACTGGATCCCTTCTTGTCACCATCTTGGCTCCACCCCCTAAAATACCTCTTAAGAAAAAATGACGAACATGGAAAATGGGATCCAGAAGAGTTAATTTGCAAAGTGACAACTATCCTATTTTCTTTCAGAAAATTGTCATGGAAAACTGCCCTAATATTCTAGAGCAAGATAAAATAGTCCTTGGGAAAAAAACCATTGATACCCCCAGAAAAAAGATTCCATATTAAAAACTGCAAGGTATATTGTAGTCAAACTTCAGAATTATCAGTTAAAGGAGAAAATACTGCAAGCAGCCAAAAAGAAGCAAATTAAATAACAGGGAGCCAAAATCAGGATCCAACTTCAACATTAATGGATCAGAGGATCTAGAATATGATATTCTGAGGGGTGAAGAAGCTTAAATTACAACCACAACAATCAACTACCCAGAAAAATTCATCCTATTCTTTTAGGGGAAAACATGGATTTTGAACAAAATAGGGATCTTTCAAACTTAACTGACAAAAAAGTCAGAACTTTATAAAAATATGATTGATATTTGACCAAATCAAAATTTGATAAAAAGATTCAAGAGATGCATAAAAATGAATAGAAAGAAATGTTAAGCAATAAGGCTAAATTGTATACATCACTACATAGGAAGATATTACATGTAACTCTAGAGAACTGCATTTCACTTAGGAGAGTTGAAAGGAGCATACATAGACAGAGGCTATGTGTACAAAGTGATTATGCTGTGATGATGCTTATAACCCTTGAGAATTGTACCACTATCAGGACAGCTGAAAGGACTATACTTTGATAGAAGCTGTTGGTACAAGACAGCTATAAAAGAAGACATGACAAAAAGGATTTTGCTGGGGGGAAAAGGCAGAGACATTAGGGGATAAATAACATCATAAGAAGAGGCACAAATGACATAGTAGAGAGAAAGAAAGGAAGATGTGAGCACCGAGTAAATCTGACTCTCAACAGATTTGACTCAAAGAAGGAGTAACATACATTCTCAATTGGTTTTAGAGATTTATACTACTATACAGGGAGGAAGAAGGGGAATGGGGGAAGAAATGAAATGGGAGGGTCATAAAAGAGAAGGGAAAAGTAAAAGCAAAAGTTAAAAAAGGGAATCAAAAAGGATAGTGAATGGGCAGCTTGGTGGCAGTGGGTAAAGTATCAGCCCTGAAGTCAGGGGTAACTGGGTTCAAATCTGGTCTCAGACACTTAATAATTACCTAGCTGTGTGCCCTTGGACAAGCCACTTAACCCCATTTGCCTTGCAGAAAACAAAAAAAAAAGGAAAGCAAAAAGAAAAGGAAAGTGAACTGATAAAACTGAGGGAGGCAGCAGTCAGAAGCAAAACACTGTTGAGGAAGGAAAGGAGAGAAAAAAGTACAAATAAGAAAATTAGGATGGAGAAAAATATGGAATTGGCAATTATAACTGGCAATGGAAATGGGATGAACACTTCCATGAAACAAAAGCAGATAGCAGGGTGGATTAAAAACCAGAATCCTACAATATGTTGATTGAAAGAAACACATTTGAAGAACAAAGATACAAACTGAGTAAAGGTAACCAGCTAGAACAGAATATATTATGCTTCAGTTGGAAAAAGTAGGAGGCAGAAATTCCAATCTCAAACAAAACAAAAGAAAAAAATAATTAAAACAGATAAGAAAGGAAACTACATCATGATTAAAGGTACCATAGGCAATGGAACAATAGTAAATATATATCCAACAAATAGTATAGCATCCACATTCTTAGAGGAGAAGTTAAATGAACTACAGGAAGACATAGAGGACAAAACTATGTTAGTGGGGAACCTCAACCTCCCTTTCTCAGAATTAAATAGATCTAATCAAAAAATAAACAAGAAGGAAGTTAAGGAGGTGAATATAATTTTAGAAAAGTTAGATGATGGAGAAAATTGAATAGGACATGACACCTATATTAGTGGGAAATCTCAACCTACACAATAACTGCTCATGCATTAAGGGTACAAAAATCTTACAAATAAATGCAGAAAGGCAGAAATATTAAATGCATCCTTTTCAGATCATAATACAATAAAAATCAGAAACAATAAAGAACCAAGGAAAAGTAAGCTGAAATTTATTTGGGAACTAAATAACCTAATATGAAAAAATGAGTGGGAGCAGCTAGGGGGCACAGAGCACTGGCCTTGGAGTCAGGAGTACCTGAGTTCAAGTCCTGCCTCAAACCCTTAATAATTACATATCTGTGCAGCCTTGGGCAAGCCACTTAACTCCACTGCCTTGCAAAAGCTACGAAAAATGAATGGATCATACCACAAATATAAGTAATAATTTCATCCACAGGAATGACAAGGATAAGACATTATACCACACTTGAGGTTTGAAGCAAAAGTAATTATTAAGGGGAAATTTTATATCTAAATTCTTACATGAATAAATTGGAGAGAAATCAATGAATTGGGCATACAACTAAAAATGCTAGAAATAGAACAAATTAAAAATCCCCTAATTAAATGTCAAATAAAAAAATTCTGAAAAACAAGGGAGAAATTGATAAAATTGGATATGAGAAAACTATTTAATCAAAAACTAAAGAAATAAATCCAAATTACCACTGTCAAAAATGAAAAGTGATATCATCAATAATGATGAGAATATTTGAGTATTAATTCGTTTTTTTCTCCAACTGTTTAACAACAAATCTGGCGATAAAAGTGAAATGGAGGAATATTTACAAAAATATAACTGCCCAGATTAACAGAAGAGGAAATAAAATATTAAATGACCCCATTTCAGAAAAAGGGAGTTCATTAATGGCTTGTTCAATTTCTAAGAAAAAATATTCAAAGACAGATGATTTATAAGATAGTACTACCAAATATTAAAGAATAATTAATTCCAGTTCTATGTAAACTATTTGAAAACAGAGGTGAAGGAATTCTGTCAAATAACAAGACCAAAATTCCTATACCAGGAAGAGATAAAGCATATAAAGAAAATTATAGAACAAACTCCTTAATGAATATTGATACAAAAATTTTAAATAAAATTCTAGCAGAAAGATTACAGCAATTTGTGAATAGGAAAATATATTATAATCAGATAGAAATCATCCCTTGTGTGTTGGGATGGTTTTATATAAGGAAAAGATATATTGAATCAACATAACTAATCATATTAATAAAAAAATGACCATATCAATAACAAAATTAAGAAAAATCATATGATCACCTCAATAGATGCTGAAAAAGCTTTTAACAAAATGCAGCACTGTTCCTATTAAAAAAACATTAGAGCATATAAGAATAAATGAAATTTTCTTTAAAATGATAAGCAATATACATCCAAAACTTTCAGTAAAAATTATATCTGACAGTGATAAGCTAGAAGGATTCCTAATAAGACTATTGTATTAGAAGTGTTAGCTATAACAATAGAAGAAAAAGAAATTGAAGGAAAACGAGAGTAAAGCTTGAAAGACAGCGATTGCTAAAATTCATGAATGCCAGGCAAGGCTATAGGGGGTCACCTCCACATTTATTTTACATATATGTATATAAATATATATGCATCCATGTTGAAAATCAGGAACATACATGATATTTATTTTTCTTATATGTGCATATACATTTACATGTTCACATATATTTGGAAAAAATCTGGCATCAGTGAGTAGAACAGTACTGAGTGAGGGTAAAGAATGAATGGAAATGCCTAGTAGAAGATAACTGCGATAGACAACTAGTAATATGGTCCTATTCTAAACTTCTAAGAAATGGAAAGTAGGGAAATGATTAGATAACTCATTTCACGAGAAGAAAAGGGAAAAATCAGAGATACTTTCAAAGTTTTAAGGACAGTTAGTAAATAACTGCTACTCTCAATGCCACTGACAAAAGTTGTAAAGTCAGAAAGCAGATAAGATTTTGGGACAAGTTACAGTTGAGATCTTAGTGACACACACACACACACACACACACACAAACAGAAAAGAATTAATGTTATAGAGACAGAAGAAAATACATTTAATTTGCCCATCAAGTATATAGAGTGAAAGAGACAAATATCAAAAAGTGTCACTAATTCTAAACTGCATAAATAGGTACTTTGTCATAATTAATAGAAAAGTCTTCAATTAAAGAAGACTTAGATTCAAATCCTTTCTCCCCCATGTGACTCTGGACAAGTCACTTTCACAAGTCATTTCATCTCTCTAAACTTGTTTCTTCATCTATAAAATGAGAAGGTTGACCTGAGGCTTGTGCACTATCTAAATCTATAACTCCATAATTTAACTTAGCAATGCCTTAAACAACCAAGACTATAATTTATAAAACAATCAACTTAACAACATGGTAGAGAAAATTTATTCACCTTTTCCTCTCACCAGTGAAATCATAGGTTGGGACCAAAAATGAGGGGGTTGGGAGTGGTAAGAGAACATTGCCTTTTTGATTAATTAGAAAGAATTATATGTCAGAGTGCTAGATTCAAATATAGAATTCCTTTCTCTCAAGATTCCTCATTACATGCTAACCAGTAAAAGAGATAATGCTTTCATTCATACTGATAAGAACTTAGCATATTTGCAAAGAAAAAGAGGAGAAAGATAAAGAAAAAGAGCAGAAGAAGGAACAGGAGGAAAGGGAGAGAAGATGAGGAAAGAAGAGGAGTAGGAGGAGAGGTTAGAAAGAGAAAGAAAGAGAAAATTTCAAAATAATTCAAAAATATCCAGTTAAGAAAAAAAAGATAGCTGAAAGTCAAGTAAACTTCATATTTCAGCAATGAACACATAGCAGGAATTTAATAAATGTTATTGACTAATTTATGGATACTGCATGTTGAATTTCAACTTCCATTAGATTTTGTTTCGTTTTGCTTTGTTTCGTTTTTGCAAGGCAAATGGGGTTAAGTGGCTTGCCCAAAGCCACACAGCTAGGTAATTATTAAGTGTCTGAGACCACATTTTAACTCAGGTACTCCTGACTCCAGGGCCCGTGCTTTATCCACTACACCACCTAGCTGCCCCCTCCATTAGATTTTGAAAGACATATTTGAGTTAAGGCCAAAATTCATTAAAGTGAATAATGGTATAATTTTCTTCTTAAGAAAAAGGATGATGGGCACCTCCAGTAAAGATGGTGGAGAGAAGACAGACACACTTCTAAAGTCCCCTAATCTTTTCCCATCTATGATATGAAACAAACCTATTAACAGCAATCCAATCCACAAAACCCAGAAAGAAAAGGCAGGAGAAAGAACCTCAGGATTTTTCTTCTGCAACCTTGGGTGAGTGCAGGCTCAGAGGGTGATCAGCCATGGATCAGCCTGATTAGCAGCAGGAGCCCTGTGAGCCGAAGGGCCTAAGAGCCAGACCTGCTTGATCGGTGATGAGGCTAAACCAAGGGGCTTGGATTTACTAGAGAGCAGAAGCATTGGTGTTGGCACTGACCTTCTGGAGCTTCCTGACAGGGCTGGGGGTAGAGTTCTGGAGTCAGAGAGCTGTGGACACCATCCCTGGGATCCTCTGGTCTGAGGAACTCTGAGTCCACATCTCCATTGCAGCTGAGACCTCTTCCCAGAAAAAACACAATTACAGAAAAAACAGAATTACAGACTACTTCTGCCCCAGGCACAGGTGTGTGAGCAGAAGAACCAGCCCAGCAGACAACAGGGAGATGGATGACCTCACCCCAGGGTAAAACCCACTATTCACTGAAAACAAAAAAAAAATAGCTTCAATCTATCTCTTCAGAGTAAGCCTCAATCAAGGTCACAGACGCTCCAGAGAAAGCAACCAGCCCTTCCTACTGGCCAGTGGAGAAACTGCAGAGTAAAGCCAGAACAGAAAGTCTTCCTTGAGGAAATCAGGAAGGAGTTTAGAAATCAACTGGAAAATTTGGGAGAGACAATTAACACCTTGCAACAAGAAAAGAAAACATTGGAAAATACAATTGAACAAATACAAAATGAGACTAAATCTCTCAGATCCTCAACTGGGCAGATGCAAAAGAAAATAATTCTCTCAAACCCTCAATTGTTCAAATGGAAAGCTCTTTCAATTGTCAATTGTGGAATGGCTTATTTTTTTAAAAAAAATTGACTCAATTCTCTGTATATTTTAGAAATGAGTCCTTTATCAGAAATACTAGTCTTAAAAATTGTTTCCTGATACATTTTTTATCTTGATTACAGTAGTTTTCTCTCTGCAAAAGCTTTTTAATTTAATGTAATTAAAATTATCTAGTTTATTTTTAAAAAACTATTGTTCTCCAACTCTTCCTTGGTCATAAATTGCTTCCCTTTCCAAAGATATGACAGGTAAACTTGATCTTCTAGTGTGCTTCTAATATTGATTTCTATGTCTGGATCCTTTATCCATTTTGATCTTATCTTGGTTCAGGGTGTGAGATGTTGGTCTAATCCAAGGTTCGTCTATACTAACTTCCAATCTTCGCGACAGTTTTTATCAAAGAGAGAGTTTTTCTCCCAATAGCTGGACTCTTTAGCTTTATCAAACAGCAAAATACTATAATCATTTCCTGCTATTGCACTTAGTCTGTTCCACTGGTCCACCACTCTGTTTTTTAGCCAATACCAGAGAGTTTTTGATGACTGATGCTTTATAATATAATGTTAGATCTGCTAGGGCTGAGCCAAATTCTTTTGCACTTTTTTTCCTTAAATCTCTGGAGATTCTTGGTTTCTTATTTCTCCATATGAATTTACTGACAATTTTTTCTAACTCATTAAAGTAAGTTTTTAAAATTTTGATTGGTAGTGCACTAAACAGTTAGTTTAATTCTGGTAGAATTGTCATTTTTATTATTAGCTTGGCCTATCCATGAGTAGTTGACTTTTGACCAGTTATTTAAATCTAATTTTATTTGTGTGAGAAGTGTTTTCAAAAAGTTTGAGTCTGCCTTGACAGGTAATCTCCTAGGTATTTTATATTGTCTGAAGTTACTTTGAATGGGATTTCTCTCTCTAGCTTTCTGCTGTATCTTGCATATATGGAAATGTTGAGGATTTATGAGTTTGTTTTATATCCTAAGACTTTGCTAAACTTGCTAATTATTTCTAGTAGTTTTTTTAGATGATTTTTTTTTATTTTCTAGGTATACCATCATGTTATCTGCAAGGAATGAGAGATTTCTCTCTTCTTTCCCTTGCCTTTCCCAATTTTTTTCTTCTCTTATTGCTGAATCTAACATTTCTAATACAATATTGAATAGTAGTGGTGATAGTGGGCATCCTTATTCACCCCCAGTCTTATTGGGAATGCCTCTAGCCTGTCCCTATTGCATGTTGATGGGTTCTTGTAGATATTCCTTACTATTCTAAGGAACAATCCATTTATTCCTATGCTCTCTAGTGTTTTTAGTAGCAATGGGGGCTGTATTTTGTCAAAAGCATTTTTCAGCATCTATTGATAGAATCATATAAATTCTGATAGGTTGCTATTGATATAATTTATAATACTGAAAGTTTTCCTAATATTGAACCCTGCATTCCTGGGATAAATCCTACTTGGTCATAATGCATGATCCTAGTGATAACTTGTTGAAGTCATTTTGCTAAGATTCTATTTAAAATTTTTTGCATCTATATTCATCAGGGAGACAGGTCTATAATTTTCTTTCTCTGTCTTCACTCTTCCTGGTTTAGGTATCAGCATCACTTTTCTGTCATAGAAAGAGTTAGACAGAGTTCTGTCTTCACCTAGTTTTCCAAAGAGTATATATAGAATTGGAACCAGTTGTTCCTTAAATGTGTAATAGAATTCACTTGTAAATCCATATGGCCCTAGTGAATTTTTCTTAGGGAGTTCAATGATGGCCTGTTGAATTTCATTTTCAGACATAGGGTTATTTAGGCATTTAATTTCCTCTTGATTTAAGCTGGGAAACTTTTTTTATGATTATATTGCTATATTTTGGTGGATTATTATGTCCTTTGATGTGTTCAGGTAATTAGAGTCACTCGTGATTGGACACAGTCCTTCAGTGGGCCACAGGTCTTCCATTATCATCAGATATATATGAGCTTTTTGTCCATTAAAGATTTTATTGATTGTTATTTTAAAATTTTCCCCCTAATCTTACTTCCCTCCCCCACGCCCCACAGAAGCTCATTTGTCAGTCTTTCCATTGTTTCCATGTTATACATTGATCCAAACTGAGTGTGATGAGAAATAAATCATATCATTAAGGAAAAAACGAAGTGTAAGAGAAAACAAGAACAGACAATAAGATATCAGTTTTTTATTCTAAATTAAAGGAAAAAGTCTTTGGACTTTGTTCAAACTCCATGGTTCTTTATCTGGATACAGATGGTATTCACCATTTCAGACAGTCCAAAATTGTCCACTGATGAAAGGAGTGAGTCCATCAAGGTTGATCATCGCCCCCATGTTGCTATTAGGGTATACAGTGTTTTTCTGGTTCTGGTCATCTCAGACACCATCAACTCATGCAAGTCCCTCCAGGCTTCCCTGAATTCCCATCCCTCCTGGTTTCTAAAAGAACAATAGTGTTCCATGACATACATATACCACAGTTTGCTAAGCCATTCCCCACCTGAAGGACTTTATTTGATTTACAATTCTTTGCCACCACACACACAGGGCTGCTATGAATATTTTTGTACAAGTGATGTTTTCACCCTTTTTCAACATCTCTTCAGGGTAAAGACCAATAGTGGTATTGCTGGATCAAAGGGTATGCACATATTTGTGGCCCTTTGGGAATAGCAATTTACATTTTTGTAAATATTCATCCATTTCACTTAGATTATCAAATTTATTGGCATACAGTTGGGCAAAATAATTCTGAATTATTACGTTAATTTCTTCCTCATTGGTAGAGTTCACCTTTTTTTCATATATGATACTAGACATTTTGTTTTCTTCTTTCTTTTTTTTTCTTCTGTTTTTAATCAAATTGATGAGAGGTTTATCAATTTTATTGGGTTTTTCCATAAAACCAGCTCTTGGTTTTATTTAGTAGTTCAATAGTTTTCTTGCTTTCAATTTTATTAATTTCTCCTTTGATTTTTAGAATTTCTAATTGGTATTTATCTAGTGGGTTTTAATTTATTCTTTCTTTATTTTTTTAGTTGCATAATTAGTTCATTGATTTCCTTTTCTCTAATTTATTCATATAAGCGTTTAATGATAAACATATGTCCTGACAGCTGCCTTGAGTATATCCCATAGACTTTTATATGCTGTTTCATTATTGTCATTATCTAGGATAAAATAATTAATTCTTTGTATAATTTGTTGTTTGATCCACTCATTCTTTAAAATTAGCTTATTCTGTTGCCAATTAGTTTTGTGTCTATATCTCCCTGACCCAATATTGCATATGATTTGTATTGCATTGTGACCCGAGAAAGATGTATTCACTATTTCTGCCTTTCTGCAATTGATCATTAGGCTTTTATGTCCTAGTACATGATCAATTTTTATAGAATTGCCATGTACTGCAGATAAGAAAAGTACATTCCTTTCTATCCCCAATTAATTTCCTCCATAATTCTATCATATCTAGGTTTCCTAACAATCTATTTACCTCCTTAACTTCCTTCTTGTTTATTTTGTAGTTAGATATAACTAAATCTGATAGCAGGAGGTTGAAGTCTCTCACTAGTAGAGTTTTGCTGTCTATGTCTTCCTGTAACCCCTTCAACTTCTCCTCTAAGAATCTGCATGCTATAACATTGGGTGCATACATATTTAGTATTGAAATAATTTTACTGTCTATGGAACCTATTAGGAGAATATGGATTCCTTTCTTATCTCTTTAAATAATATCTATTTTTGCAGCTGCTTTGTCTGAGATAAGGATTTCTAGCCCTTCTTTTTTTCACGTCAGTTGAAGCAAAATGGATTCTGGTTTTTTAATCAACTCTGCTATTCACTTATGTTTTTTGTTTTTTTTTAGATTTTGCAAGGCAATGGGATTAAGTGGCTTGCCGAAGGCCACACAGCTAGGTAATTATTAAGTGTCTGAGGTCAGATTTGAACTCAGGTAATCCTGACTCCAAGGCCAGTGCACTATCCACTGTAGCACCTAGCCACCCCTTGCTTATATTTAAGGGGAAAATTTATCCCATTCACATTCAAAGTTATAATAACTAACACTTTATTGCCTCCCATGTTATCTTCCCTCTTATTGTATTTCCCCCCTTTTTCCCTTTATCCATAATCCCCAGTGTTTTGTTTCTGAATTCCATCACCTTCAGTATTTTTGCTCTCCTGTATTCAACCCTCCTCCCCCTTTTCCCCCTATCCCTTTGTCACTTCTTCCTTTCATTCTGTTGATTCCCCCTTTTCTCTCCCTCCTCTTTTCCCCTTTTAACACTTTAAAAGTAAGATAAGTTTCTTAATTTAACTGAGTGTGTATATGTTAACTTAACCCAATCTGATGAGAATAAGATTCATGTGGTTCTTACCTTCTCCCTTCTTCCCCTTTATTGCAATAAGTCCTTTGTACCTCTTAAAGTAATGAGATTCACCCCATTCATACCTGGCTGTCCTCTGATCTCATTCTATCTAAGTCACAGAAAGGGCATGAGTGTCCATCACTTCTTGCTGTTCTCTAAAGTAGAATTACAATTATTGAGAGTTATTAGAGTCTTTTTCCCAGGTATGGGTCTATCCAGTTTCATCTTATTGGATAAGAGTTTCTCAAATGAGTCATGTGTATTCATCTCTTCTGGATAATTAAATTCTCTCTAATACAGTTACATTTCTTGAGAGTTGTTAGAGTGTTTCTTGATGTAGGGATATTACCTGTTTCATCCTATTTGACAACAGTTTTCCCTCCCTTTCCCCTCATATCCATATTTTTTTTGGTTTTTGCAAGGCAATGGGGTTAAGTGTCTTGCCAAAGGGCACATAGCTAGGCAATTATTAAGTATCTGAGGTCGGATTTGAACTCAGGCCCTCCTGACTCCTGGGCCAGTGTGCTATTCACTGTGACACCTAACTGCTCCTACCCACTCCCCTTTTTTTAAATTTTACCTTTTCATATGTCTGTTGAGTCTCCTGTTTGAAGTCTAAATTTTCTGAGAAGCTCTGTTCTTTTCATCAGGAAAAAGTTGGAAGTCTCCTATTTCATTAAATGTCCATCTTTTGCCCTGGAAGACAAGACTCAGTTTTGCCAGATATTGGATTCCTTTTTGCATTTCAAGTCCCCTTGGTTTTGGAATACTGCATTCCAGGCCCTTTGATCCCTTAATGTTGATACTGCTAGGTCCTCTATAATCCTTCCTGTGGCTCCTTGGTATTTAAATTGTTTCTTTCTGGCTTCCTGCAGGATTTTTTCTTTTACCTGATAGTTTCAGGATTTGGCTACAATATTCCTTGGTGTTTTCATTTTGGGATCCCTTTCTGGAGGGGATTGATGTACTTTTTTAATAATTATTTTGCCTTCTGGGGCCATGATATCAGGATCAGAGCAGTTTTCCATCACTAAATCCTGTTATATTAAGTCCAGGCTTTTTCTCCTCTTCAATATTTTCAGGAAGACCAATAATTTTTATGTTATCTTCCCTCGATCTATTCCCAAGGTCAGTGGTTTTGCTGATGAAGTATTTAAGATTTTCTCCTATTTTCTCAATTTTTTGGTTTCGTTCAACCAGTTCCTGTAGTTTCGTGGAGTCATTGGCTTCCATAGACTCCATTCTTTTTGAGAAAGAATTTTCTTCATTTACCTTTTGCAACTCCTTTTCCAGTTGATCAATTCTATTTTTGTAACAGTTTTTCCTTTGATCATTTGGGGTTTTGAGAGAATTATTTTCTTTTTGCATTTGTCCAATTGTATTTTCTAAGAATTTGCTTTCTTTTTGCAAGTTGTTAATTTTCTCGTGGGTTTCTTTTTCCCAAAGTTTCCAATTGATTTTTAAACTCCTTCCTGATTTATTCAAGAAAACTTTTCTGTGTTCTCCTCAGGGGTTCATTTCTCTGAATTTGGGTCTTTTCCTTCTATGAATTTTTCTATGGGCCCCCTTTTCACTGCCCTTTCTTCATTTTCCTAAGATCTTGTGTTGGGGGAGGGGCTGATTCACAGAGATTTGTTATTGAGATCCCTAGAGGCAATCTAGAGCTGGCCAGTAGGGGGTGATAGAGACTTTGCTCACTGAGTGTCTAGTAGGTGGTGTTGGAGGCTTTTCTCACTGGCCATAATACCTCCTCCTGATCAATAGGGGGTGATAGAGGCTGGAACCTACTTACTACTATTTCCAGTAAAGTCCGAGACTGTCAGTCGCACAGCCAGGCCTCCACTCTCTGGTTTGTTGTCAGAGCGAATTGGTTCCCATACCTAAGTGGTTCCCACAGAGAAAGCACCCAGGGCCATTCTTAGATTAGTCTGGCTCTCCCCCCTCCCCCACTGGTTGTTGCACTCTGCACTCACCACAACCCTGATCCCCAGGAACAGACCTTGAGGTATGTATGGTTTTTCGTAGTTTCTCTTTCTGGATTTTGTCAATAGAACTTCCATTAAGAGGTTTGTTCATACTGTTTATGAGGGAAGATCAGGGGACCTAAGCACAGAAGCTGGCTTCACTCCTCCATCTTGGTCAGAAGTCCTCCAGCCATTCTTTTGTTTGTTTGTTTGTTTTGTTTTTTGCAAATCAGTGGGGTTAAATGACTTGTCCAAGGCCACACAGCTAGGTAATTATTAATTGTCTGAGGCTGGATTTGAACTCAGTTCCTCCTTACTCCAGGGCTGGTGTTCTATCCACAGTAACACTTATCTGCCCCCCTCCAGTCATTCTTGAAAGCACTTTGGAAATATGTCCCTGAAGAGACTTTTGCATTTCACATTTCATTTCATTCACTCAGTAATACTATAACTAGGCTCTAAAGAGGTTAAATAATGAAGAAAAAGTTCCAAATGTATAAATAAAAAAGTACCAGGTCTTTTTTGCAATTGTAAAGAAGTGGAAACCAAGGAGGAGCCTGTAAACTCAGGATAAGTTATAGTATATGAATGCATTAGAATACTACTGAGTCTTAAGAAATGAAAAGATAGATTCAGAAAGACTAAAGAAGACATGTATGAATTAAATGCAGAATAAAGTGAGCAGAAACAGAAGAAAAATTTAGATTTCAATATCCATATTTTCAAAATGAACTATTATGAATGATTTGAAAATTCTAATCAATGGTGTAGCTAGGTGGTACAGTGGATAGAGCACCAGCCCTGGAGTCAGGAGTACCTGAGTCCAAATCCGACCTCAGACCAGATTCTTTTTTTTTAGTTATTTTTTCAAGGCAATGGAGTTAAGTGACTTGCCCAAGGTCACACAGCTAGGCAATTATTAACTGTCCAGGGTTCTGAAATAGTTATTGCCTACCCCATAACACAGATGATGACCATAAAATATGCAGAAGAAGTGGATGTGGGAATTTGTTTTTCTTAACTATACTTCTATAAAAATAGCCTTCTGTATCTATTTTTCAGTATGTAGGAAGAGATAGGAGAGTAAAAATGCTTGAAATTGAAAAAAAATAAAAATTTGTGGAAAAACAAAGTCAACAATTTAGAAAGTAAATTCCGATATTTAATAGCATCAAGATATTAGTTAAATGGAAAATAAATCTTTAAAATTAACTAGCATTTCTGCATATTAACAAAACAAAGGATGAAGAGACAGTAAGGGTGATTAAAAATAGCTACACGGAATAAAATCTTTAATAAAAAAATAAAATCATTAATAAAAAAATAGCTGCATTCGTAGATTAAAGTGTACTATTAGACATCTATAAGGTAGGTGAAGAATGATGGTGGGAAAGGTAAAACTAAAACTAAAAACTAAAAAGTGGCAAGGAGTAGAGGAATATTCTAACTCCCTCCCTTCAATCAGTCAGTTTGGGTAGTGGGGAAAGAGAAGACTTTGCACTTAAATGAGTGCCAAGATCAGCTTGTGCTGAAAAGAGATGCCAGAGAGATGGGGTCATCAGGACAGGATAGATAGGACTCTCAGTAAGAGTCCTAAGATGGAAAAGGGAGGAAAGGAAAATATTTAGGATGAAGGCAATTTTGTAATCAATGAAGCAAGATTCCAGAGAGCAGTGAAATGAGTAGCTTTAGAGTGGAACATTAGAGGGCAGGATTGGATTGAAAGGAAAGGGAATAGGGGATCAAGCACTGTAGGAGAATGTGGTTTAAATGTTTACAGATGAATTCAGAAACAGTTGTATGAGAAGGGTATGACCTAGGAAGCTTTGTCCATTTTTTCAAACCTTAGGATAAAATTTTATCAGGTCTTGGGCAGTTTAGGGGAGGTAAAATATGCTTGGGAGTGAAAGGAAACATTTTACTCCTTTTCCTCAAGACAGACCATAGGAGTTCAATCTTTTAGCTCTTCTTGTCTGCAACATCCAACAAAAACTTGTGAAGGCCACATATAGAATTAATATTTATTACTATAATGTAACCCATATCACCAATGAGTAAAATAATACAATGCAATAATGTAATACAGCATTTCTTTTGTAAAATAAACAAACAAGAACTTGGTGTCTGTGGGAATCACACAATTCAAGTCACATGAAACAGTAAGGTCATTTTAGTTAAGGGTTAAGTTAGTTTGTAATGTTGCCACACTGAGGGATGGGCTAATCCATTCCTTCATTTTCAGGTTAGTGTGACATGAGTCACCTGAATGGGTTTTGAGGGCCACAGATTAGAGACATGCCAGATAGGAGATGTGATGAAATGGCGTTTCTCTTTTACTCTCTAGAGGAAACTGAATACTTATACTCACTTGGTATAGTGGAAAGTCGACTGAATTTGGAGTCAAAATGCCATGTAAGCCTCAATTTGTAGAGGAAGCAAATAATATACTACCATCTGTCTCACAAAGTTATTGTAGGAATGAGTGATTATGTGTAAAGCTCTACCTAAATATGTACTAATATGATAATGAGCCCTGGAAAATTGAAAAGTGCATGACTATCATCCCATTACAAAACAAATAGATCTCAATAAATTAATTAACAAGAATTTATAAAGCATCTAATGACTATGACTATGCCTCTGGGCAAGAAGAAGTAAGCACAGTACCAGGGAGTGCAGCAACAGAGTGGTGAGAACTTTTCTGTCTGTGGAAATTCACAGAAGAGTGGAATCTCTGCACTTGAGGATACATAGGAAGAAATTAAAACAATGTTTTCTTCAAGGATTTAAAAGTTAAGCCAGTAAAAAAAGAACAGGTACATATAAAGGTGTTGTATGTACTCTGAAACTGCTCTCTTAAATTCTTCTTCCACCAGTATGGTTACTTTCTCTCTATTCAAGATTAAGAGTTAATCCTAAAAGTTTAGGCATGGTTTCTAGAAGTATAGTTACAAGATCCCACAAGTATTCTTCTCTCTCTGCACTCATGATTAGCAGTCGGTGTTAGTCAACCAGTTATTTATAAAGGGGATATTTATGGAAGTGGCATATGAACATATTATAAAATATGCTCCTAGAAGACTGTGATATACTCTCCCATAAGCATAAACGAAATGCAGTAGCAAGCAGATATTACCTTAAAGGTCATGTTGTAAAAAAATTTTCTGTAAGCACCGATGCTAGAATGTATTCTCTATAAATAATATAGTTCTATTAGCAGTCCTTATTAAGTCCTGAAATTAACTTTTCTCAGTGTGTTTAGTTTGTTTCTAGGACATAAAAAATCCAAGTCTTCTGACTCTTTGAACTAGGATTTTTAGATGTCCCTGTGGGCAAGGGAAGATGGAGAGACAAAGGTTCTACTTATACCCCAACCTCTAAGTGAGTATTTCTCAGGAGTTTAGTTGGAATTGATTCCTCTTCGGAGCTACCAGATACTTAGACCATTTAATTTGAATTAATCTGCTATTTGATACAAAATCATACTATTTGATGAAATTTCTTGAGTTAATTCAAATACAATTTTTTTACATTGTTCTATTAATTTTGTGTAATGATTTTCAAACACTACTTAAATCGAATCCAATGCCCTTGAGTAATTGATGGATTTAATAAAAATTTTCTCATCTGATTAAGGTAGTTACATTAAATGAGCTAGCTTGCCTATTTGATTCAATGGAGATATACAGACTTTATTTACAAGTTCATATCTCTGATTTCTTGATTCTACTGAGAGATGTAAGTAACCCCCATTGTTATCAAACTGTGGATTTTTTTGGTTTTGTTTTTGTTTTGTGGGAGAGGGTGAGCAACTGTAGGATCAGGAAAATTGTATTACCATCACATTAAGGCAGACTTAAACCAAGTCTTACTGGAATCTAGTGATTTCAAGAGACAAACATTCACCACCAGGAGAAACATTGGTAAGCAATATACTCAAGTCCTCTTTTCCCTCCCATAAAATATAACACAGGTTAATAATGCAATCATGTGTAATTCTTAAAACTCCAAATATAAAAGCTGAGTGAAACATAATTTTCGACTTCTCAAAAATAATCTTAAGAAAAATATTAATAATTTAAAGCAGAGAAAAATGTCCTCAAATTACTTTTTTCACAAAAGAATTACCTCTCAAATGTAGCAAAAGTTTTCTCTAAAATTCTATTCAAACAATTCCGTTTCTCTAACAAATAACTAGGACCCCAATAAAAGTTGATAGCACAGACTCAGTTCAAGTTACTTGAGTAAATATGTTCTTTGCAGGAAATAATTGCTTTTCCAGTTCAGCACAAAATATTTGTTCTGTCTTTTGTCTCCTGGCAAAAATGTCAATATCTATGGGTGGGCTAGCAAGAAAGGGTTCTGGAGGTTAAATTTACACTGTAGATAATGGTAGTAGGATTTAAATTTTATTCTAGATTTTTACTGTTCTTAGCATGCCACTCTTCTTAGATGCATCTATTAGATAAAATAGGTTTAAGAGAAATATGTATTCCTTTTCTCCTTTCCCACTTTCCACAAATATTCTCCATCAGTAGAATAGAGGTCAATTTTACAGTACAGTTTAAAGAAATCAAAGAGTGCTTGATTCATGAGACTTTCTGGACAATATACAATATCTTGGACTCTTTCACATTTCACATTTTTAATTTTAGAGTACCCTTTCAAAATGTTTTATATTTGCTAAAAGCTCTCTCTTTTCCCCTCTCTCCATACCCCCTTTTCTTTTATCCTCTGTTGAAAGGGGAAAAAATACTAAAATTACTAAAAAATTAAATTTTAGAAATTTATTAATCAATTCTTATATAAATGAAAAAGATCCCATTATATACTAAAAGCCTTATCTAGCAAACTCTTTGTCCCTATATCCTATCCTAGAATAAAATATTCAGGCTGCCAATCAAATGTAGTCCTCCAAGAAGCTACAATCATGAGAAATGTATCTAGACAAAATTAATCTTGAGGATGTTTTCATAATAGACAAGTTGATTAAACAAGATCAACTTGGAATTAGAAAAAGGGAGCAAGAAAATGTTTTGAAGGAATAAGCAATCACAAAATATAAGGTGGATAGGTAGTAATAATAAAATTACTAAAGAATAGCAATAATATTAAGCAGGAGTGAAGTTAGCATTAATTTCCACTCTAGAAAAACAAAGTAATATCATTTTGAAAAGGGGTTTTAATATGTCTAAACCAACCTATTCTCTACATTACAAATGTGAAATAACATTAATTGCATTGTTATTAATAATTTATTCAATATATATTCTATATATTAGTAATTATTCCTGATAATTATTAATAAATATTTAATAATTATTTCTCCCTACTCAAAGTCCTATTTTCATGAAGTTGAAGTAAGCCAGAAAACTTGTAATTGAAATGAACAAGTCTTCTAGTTTCAGACCAAGGGCATTCAGTAACATAATTATTCAATAATATGAACAATTTTTATCTTTATGTTGATAATGAGTAATTATTGAAACTCATGTTTATATAAGATTTTAAATAATTTTTAAAGTTTTTAAAGCCCATTTTCTTATTCAGTCTCATAGGACATTAAATTAATTTTTTTTTCCTTTAATTAAGCCTTTTTGCTCTCCTCTAAGACATTTCCAACTATATGAAAAATAAAAATAAAAACAAAACATTGCAACAAATATGATTTAAGCTGGGAAACTTTTTTTAGGGATTATTATATTGCTATATTTTGGTGGATTATTATGTCCTTTGATCTGATCAGGTAATTAGAGTCACTCCTGATTGGACACAGTCCATCAATTGGCCACCGGTCTTCCATTATCATTAGATATATATGAGCTTTTTTCCATTAAAAATTTTATTTATTTTTAGTTTTACAAATTTCCCTCTAATCTTACTTCCCTCCCCCATGCCACACAGAAGATCATTTGTCAGTCTTTACATTGTTTCCATGTTATAAACATTGATCCAAATTGAGTGTGATGAGAAAGAAATCATATCATTAAGGAAAAAACAAAGTATAAGAGTAAACAAGAACAGACAATAAGATACCAGTTTTTTTCTAAATTAAAGGAAAAAGTCCTTGGACTTTGTTCAAACTCCATGGTTCTTTATCTGGATACAGATGGTATTCACCATTTCAGACAGCCCAAAATTGTCCACTCATGAAAGGAGTGAGTCAATCAAGGTTGATCATCGCCCCCATGTTGCTATTAGGTTGTACAGTGTTTTTATGGTTCTGCTCAACTCACTCAGCATCAAGTCATGCAAATCCCTCCAGGCTTCCCTGAATTCCCATCCCTTCTGGTTTCTAACAGAACAATAGTGTTCCATGACTGACATATACCACAGTTTGCTAAGCCATTACCCACCTGAAGGACTTTATTTGATTTCCAATTCTTTGCCACCACACACACAGGGCTGCTATGAATATTTTTGTACCAGTCATGTTTTTACCATTTTTCAACATCTCTGCAGGGTAAAGACCAGTCATGGTATTGCAGGATCAAAGGGTATGCACATTTTTGTGGCCATTTGGGCATAGAAACAAATTTTTGTAAATATTCATCCATTTCACTTAGATTATCAAATTTATTGGCATACAGTTGGGCAAAATAATTCTGAATTATTACATTAATTTCCTACTCATTGGTAATGAGTTCACCTTTTTTTCATATGTGATACTAGCCATTTTGTTTTCTTCTTTCTTTTTCTTCTTTCTGTTTTTAACTAAATTGATGAGAGGTTTATCAATTTTATTGGGTTTTTTCATAAAACCAGCTCTTGGTTTTATTTAGTAGTTCAATAGTTTTCTTGCTTTCAATTTTATTAATTTATCCTTTGATTTATAGAATTTCTAACTGGTATTTAGCTGGTGGCTTTTAATTTGTTCTTTCTTTAAATTTTTTTTAGTTGCATATTTAGTTCATTGATTGCCTTTTCTCAAATTTATTCATATAAGCGTTTAATGATAAACATATGCCCTGACAGCCGCCTTGAGTGGATCCCATAGACTTTTATATTTTGTTTCGTTATTGTCATTATCTGGGATAAAATAATTAATTCTTCGTATAATTTGTTGTTTGATCCACTCATTCTTTAAAATAAGCTTAGTCTTTTTCCAATTAGTTTTGGGTCTATATCTCCCTGACCTAATATTGCATATGATTTGTATTGCATTGTGACCTGAGAAAGATGTATTCACTATTTCTGCCTTTCTGCAATTGATCATTAGGCTTTTATGTCCTAGTACATGGTCAATTTTTGTCGAAGTGACATGAACTGCAGATAAGAAAAGTACATTCCTTTCTATCCCCAATCAATTTCCTCCATAATTCTATCATATCTAGGTTTTCTAACAATCTATTTGCCTCCTTAACTTCCTTCTTGTTTATTTTGTAGTTAGATATATCTAAATCTGATAGCAAGAGGTTGAAGGCTCTCACTAGTAGAGTTTTGCTGTCTATGTCTTCCTGTAACTCCTTCAACTTCTCCTCTAAGAATCTGCATGCTATAACATTGGGTGCATACATATTTAGTATTGAAATAACTTGTTTTTCTTAACTATACTTATATAACAATTGCCTTCTGTATCTATTTTTCAGTATATAGGAAGAGATAGGAGAGGAAAAATGCTTGAAATTGAAAAAATAAAAATTTGTGGAACACCAAAGTCAACAATTACGAAAGTATATTCCGATATTTCATAGCATCAAGATATTAGTTAAATGGAAAATAAATTTGTAAAATTAACTAGCATTTCTGCATATTAACAAAACGAAGGATGAAGAGACCAAAATGTTGATTAAAAATGGCTACACTGAATAAAATCTTTAATAAAAAAAATAGCTACATTGGTAGACTAAAGTGTACTATTAGACATCTAGGAGGTAGTTGAAGAATGATGGTGGGAAAGGTAAAACTAAAACTAAAAACTAAAAGGTGGCAATGAGTAGAGGAATATTCTAACTTCCTCCATTACAGTCAGTTTGGGTAGTGGGGAAAGAGAAGACATTGTAATTAAATGAGTGCAAAGTATAGCTTGTGCTGAAAAGAGATGCCAGAGAGATGGGGTCATCAGGACAGGATAGATAGGACTCTCAGTAAGAGTCCTAAGATGGAAAAAGGAGGAAAGGAAAATATTTAGGATAAAGGCAATTTTGTAATCAATGAAGCAAGATTCCAGAGAGCAGTAAAATGAGTAGCTTTAGAGTGGAACATTAGAGGGCAGGATTGGATTGAAAGGAAAGGGAATAGGGTATCAAGCACTGTAGGAGAATGTGGTTTAAATGTTTGCAGATGATTTCAGAAACAGCTGTATAAGAAGGGTATGACCTAGGAAGCTTTGTCCATTTTTTCAAACCTTAGGATAAAATTTTATCAGGTCTTGGGCCGTTTAGGGGAGGTAAAAAATGTTTGGGAGCGAAAGGAAACATGTTACTCCCTTTCCTCAAGGCAGACCATAGGAGTTCAATCTTTTAGCTCTTCTGGTCTGCAACATCCAACAAAAACTTGTGAAGGCCACATATAGAATTAATATTTATTATTATAATGTAACCCATATCACCAATGAGTAAAATAATACAAGGCAATAATGTAATACAGCATTTCTTTTGTAAAATAAACAAACAAGAACTTGGTGTCTGTGGGAATCATACAATTCAAGTCACATGAAACAGTAAGGTCATTTTAGTTAAGGGTTAAGTTAGTCTGTGATGTTGCCACACTGGGGGATGGGCTAATCCATTCCTTCATTTTCAGGTTAGTGTGACATGAGTCACCTGAATGGGTTTTGAGGGCCACAGATTATAGACATGCCAGATAAGAGACGTGATGGAATGGCCTTTCTCTTTTACTCTCTAGAGGAAACTGAATACACATACTCACTTGGTATAGTAGAAAGTCGACTGAATTTGGAGTCAAAATGCCATGTAAGCCTCAATTTGTAGAGGAAGCAAATAATATACTACCATCTGTCTCACAAAGTTATTGTAGGAATGAGTGATTATGTGTAAAGCTCTACCTAAATATGTACTAATATGATAATGAGTCCTAGAAAATTGAAAAGTGCATGACTATTATCCCATTACAAAACAAATAGATCTCGGTGAATTAATTAACAAGAATTTATAAAGCATCTAATGACTATGACTATGGCTGTGGGCAAGAAGAAGTAAGCACAGTACCAGGGAGTGCAGCAACAGAATGGTGAGAACTTTTCTGGCTGTGGAAACCCACAGAAGAGTGGAATTTCTGCCCTGGAGGATACACAGGAAGAAATTAAAACATGCTTTTCTTCAAGGATTTAACAGTTAAGCCAGTAAAAAAAGAACAGGTACATATAAAGGTGTAGTATGTCATCCGAAATTGCTCGCTTAATTTCCTCTTGCACCAGTATGGTTACTGTCTCTCTATTCAAGATTAAAAGAGTTAATCCTGAAAGTTTAGGGGTGGTTTCTAGAAGTATAGTTCAAAAGACCGCACAAGTATTCTTCTCTCTCTGCACTCATGATTAGCAGTTGATTTTAGTCAACCAGAGCTATTTATAAATGGGGTGTTTATGGAAGTGGTATAAGAACATATTATAAAATATCCCCCCTAGAAGACTGTGACATACTCTCCCATAAGCATATACTAAATGTGGTAGCACGCAGATATTACCTTAAAGGGCATGTTGTGAAAGAATTTTCTGTAAGAGCCTATGCTAGAATGTATTCCCTATAAATAATATAGTTCTATTAGCAGTCCTTATTAAGTCCTGAAATTGCCTTTTCTCAGTGTGTTTAGTTTGTTTCTAGGACATAAAAAATCGAAGTCTTCTGACTTTCTGAACTAGGATCTTATGAGGTCCCTGTGGGCAAGGGAAGGTGAGGAGACAAAGGTTCTACTTATACCCCAACCTCTAAGTGAGTATTTCTCAGGAGTTTAGTTGGAATAGATTCCTCTTTGGAGCTACCAGATACTTAGACCATTTAATTTGAATTAATTTGCTATTCGATACAAAATCACACTATTTGATGAAATTTCTTGAGTCAATTCAAATACAATTTTTTACATTGTTCTATTCATTTTGTGTAATAATTTTCAAACACCACTTAAATCTAATCCAATGCCCTTGAGTAACTGATGGATTTAATAAAAATGTTCTCATTTGATTAAGGTAGTTACATTAAGTGAGCTAGCTTGCCTATTTGATTCAATGGAGATATACAGACTTTATTTACAAGTTCATATCTCTGATTTCTTGATTCTACTGAGAGATGTAAGTAACCCCCATTATTATAAAACTGTGGATTTTTTTGGTTTTGTTTTTGTTTTGTGGGAGAGGGTGAGCAACTGTAGGATCAGGAAAATTGTATTGCCATCACATTAAGGCAGACTTAAACCAAGTCTTACTGGAATCTAGTGATTTCAAGAGACAAACATTCACCACCAGGAGAAACATTGGTAAGCAATATACTCAAGTCCTCTTTTCCCTCCCGTAAAATATGACAATGGTTAATAATGCAATCATGTATAATTCTTAAAACTCTAAATATAAAAGCTGAGTGAAACATAATTTTATGACTTCTCAAAGATAATCTTAAGAAAAATATTAATAATTTAAAGCAGAGAAAAATGTCCTCAAATTCCTTATTTCACAAAAGAATTACCTTTCAAATGTAGCAAAAGTTTTATCTAAAATTCTATTCAAACAGTTCCTTTTCTCTGACAAATAACTAGGACCTCAGTAAAAGTTGATAGCACAGACTCAGTTCCAGTTACTTGAGTAAATGTGTTCTTTGCAGGAAATAATTGCTTTTCCAGTTCAACACAAAATGTTTGTTCTGTATTTTGTCTCCTGGCAAAAATGTCAATATTTATGGGTGGGCTAGCAAGAAAGGGATCTGGAGGTTAAATTTAGACCTCAGGTAAGGGCAGTAGGATTTAAATTTTTTCTAGATTTTTTAATGTTCTTAGCATGCCACTCTTCTTAGGTGCATGTAGTAGATAAAACAGGTTTAAAAGAAATACGTATTCCTTTTCTCCCTTCCCACTTTCCACAAATATTCTTCAGCAGTAGAATAGAGGTGAATTTTACAGTACAGTTTAAAGAAATCAAAGAGTGCTTGATTCATGTGACTTTCTGGACAATATACAATGTCTTGAACCCTTTCACATTTAACATTTTTAATTTTAGAATATCCCTTCAAAATGTTTTATATTTGCCTTAAAGATTTCTCTTTTCCCCTCTCTCCATACCCCCTTTTCTTTTATGCTCTGTTGAAAGGGGAAAATACTAAAATTGAAATTTCAGACATTTATTAATCAATTCTTATATAAATGAAAAAGATCCCATTATATACTAAAAGCCTTATCTAGCAATCATTTTGTCCCTATATCCTATCCTAGAGTAAAATATTCAGGCTGCCAATCAAATGTAGTCCTCCAAGAAGCTACAATCATGAAAAATGTATCTAGACAAAATTAATCTTGAGGATGTTTTCATAATAGACAAGTTGATTAAACAAGATCCACTTGGAATTTGAAAAAGGGAGCAAGAAAGGGTTTTGAAGGAATAAACAATCACAATATATAAGGTGCATAGGTAGTAAAAATAAAATTACTAAAGAATAGCAATAATATTAAGCAGGAGTGAAGTTAGCATGCATTTCCACTCTAGAAAAACAAAGTAATATTTTGAAAAGGGGTTTTAATTTTTCTAAATCAACCTATTCTCTACATTATAAATGTGAAATAACATTAATTGTATTGTTATTAATAATTTATTTAATATTTGTTCTCTATATTAGTAATAATTATTGGTAATTATTAATAAAGATTTAATAATTATTTCTCCCTGCTCAAAGATCTATTTTCATGAAGTTGAAGTAAGCCAGAAAACTTGTAATTGAAATGAAGAAGTCTTCTAGTTTCAGACCAAGGGCATTCAGTAACATAATTATTCAATAATATGAAAAATTTTTTATCTTTATGTTGATAATGAGTAATTATTGAAACTCATGTTTATATAAGATTTTAAATAATTTTTAAAGTTTTTAAAACCCATTTTCTTATTCAGTCTCATAGGACTTTAATTTAAATTAATTTTTTCCTTAAATTAAGCCTTTTTGCTCTCCTCTAAGACATTTCCAACTATAATAAAAAACAAAAATAAAAACAAAACATTACAACAAATATGTATACTCAGAAAAGATTCTAGGAAAGTGGTAGGGTAAAACAGGAAAGACCAGCTTTACAAAATTATCCATAAGCACAACAAAAATGTTGCCTTAAAGAGAATTTTAGGTTCCACTGTCAGCCCCGAAGTCGGTCATCTTCTGCAGCTCGTCCTCGTCCTCGGCCGGGCGCTGGCCTCTGAGCTCTCGGCCGAGGGACCCCCGCGGCCTGGCCACTGGAGAAACATGGTGGAGAGCGCGGCGTTGTCCTTTGGTGAACGTCCCTGAATCCGCAGAACTTTGTGCAAAAAGTGCGGCAAGCCTCAGAAAATGACGCAGTTCGAAAAAAGCCAGGATTCCCTGAAGGAACTGGGGAAAAGACGAAACCATTGGAAGCAGAGTGGTTGTGGTGGGCAGACAAAAGAAAGTTTTCAGAAAAAGGAAAAAAAAACAAAAAGATTGTACTGAGGCTTGACTGTGTGGAACCCAGCTGCAGGTCTAAGAGGAAGCTTGCCATGAAGAGGTTTAAGCATTTTGAACTGGGAGGAGTTAAGAAGAGAAAGGGCCAAGTGATCCAGTTCTGAATTTCATTGTTTTCCTCTTGATAGGGGAAAACACCCACCTCATTCCATTTCTTGGTTTTTGTGTTTTTTGTCTTGGAAAGGAAAAGACTTGAGAAAAAAAACCAAGTCTGATACTATGTGAAGCTGTTCCCACATAGGGATAGTTTTTGAACATGTGACCGAATGTTGTAATTTAATCATCTACTTAAATGAAATTTATGTTATAGAGAGAAAATCCAGCTGATCATTGGGGGAGGAGCCTGGAGAACTTGGTTGTTAGGACTATGGCTAACATAGTTGCTGACAGCCTGGATTCCTAGGCAGCTTGCAAGTTCGATAAATTAGGGATATAAATCAATTAAAAAATCACTAATAAAAAATACAGGAAAATTTTATTCCTATTATAGACTTTCAGCAAATTAAAAGTACTTAATTCATCACTTTTAGGGGCTGCCCTGTTTGAAAAATATTAATGATTGAACTGCCTGGTCATTTATTAGTCAAACTAATTCATACCCTGTTTTCAAAGTATTAATGAAGTGACTTCCCATTTCTAGGTTGAATTCTCTGTGAACTAATCAATAGTGATTGAAATACTTGTGAACTGAAAATTGATAAAAAATTATGTTTAGGGAGAGGTAGGAATGACAGCTGGGCAAGATTTTGAACAGTAGAGAATGTTTTTCATTTTACATCGTTTGTTTGTGTTTCATAAATCTATATTAGCCTTTAAGCCCTCTCACGGGCTGAATGTTTGTCGGTGTCACTCTATGTATCTTGGTACAGTGCTGAGCACTGTACCTTTCACAACTAAAGGTGCTTAATAAATGTTGAGTCTTCCTAAAAAAAAAAGAGAGAGAATTTTAAAAAGTAAATATAATTTAAAATCTGAGTAAAGTCCTTCATAAGAAGATCTCAGGAAAATTCAACTCCACTGAACCTAGAAGTTGAGGCCTGATGGATTGAAGTGCAAACACTTCAAGGCAGACACCATAGAAACTACAAACAAGCCCTAGGGCAGGTGGCAGCTAGGGCTGCAGACACTTTCATCTCACAGACAGTGTGAAGGTCTAAAGGCTAAGTAGGGGAAGATATGAGGATCCTCCACAGTTGCTGGATGCCAGTCACAGGTGTGTTGCCCAAGACTATGGCTGTGGTTGTGGGCAAGAATTGAGCACAATACCAGAGAGTGCAGCAACAGACTGATGAGGACTTTGCTTGCTATGGAAACATGGAGAAGAGTGGAATCTCTGATTTGAGTTTCAGTGCCAAGCCAAAAGGGAGAGTTAAAGTTCTCAACCCCAAGAGGGACTCAAGGGAGTAAGAATATCTGTAGTGACTGCATAAATAGATCCCCTAACCTATGGTTCAGTAGGTGGAGAGAAAATGGGTTGCCAGACATAGCAAAGAAAACAACCATATAAAGAATCTGAAACCTGAAGAATCATCCCCTACACGTGTGTTCTAAAACTTGACTATAAAAATGAAACATTTAAAATAATGATAATAACAAAAACAATAATAATAACAATCAGTAAGTAGAGGAGAAAGAACACGATCACAGACAGCTACTATGGAGACAGAAAAGAACTGGGTTTTACACAGAAGTAGATAGTAAAGCTGAAAAAAATACTCCTTCAGAGAAAAATGTTAAATGGTCACAACTTGAAAAGTACTTTAAAAATCATAAGAGAGGGGCCGCTACGTGGCGCAGTGGATAAAGCACTGGTCCTGGAGTCAGGAGTACCTGGGTTCAAATCCGGTCTCAGACACTAAATAATTACCTAGCTGTGTGTCCTTGGGCAAGCCATTTAACCCCATTTGCCTTGCAAAAATCTAAAAATAAAATAAAAATAAAAATCGTAAGAGAGGGGGCAGCTAGGAGGTATAGTGGGTAAATCACTGACCCAAGAGTCAGGAGGACCTGCATTCAATTGCAGCCTTAGACACTTAATAGTTACTTAGCTTTGATGACCTTGAGTAAGTCACTTAACCCAAAAAGAAAAAAGAAGAAAAAGGAAAGGCAAAAAACACCAATTATAGTAGAGGGAAATAAGGAAGAGAACATTGAGTGAATCTTACACTCAATAGATTTGGCTCAAAGAGGCAATAACAAATTCCCAACTGGGTTTAAAATGTATTCTAACCAATATGGAAATAGGAGATGGAAGTGGACAGAAAGGGAAAGGAAACAAAGGAAAGGAAAGAAGAGAGGAGATAAGTAAAAAAGAGAAGGAAGAAGAAAATGGAAGTGGGCTGTGAGAAGTGCAGATTGAAGGATGCAACTGTCTGAAGCAAAACTGAAATAAGAAGGTGAAAGAAGAGGGGAAAAAAGTACAGACAGTATATTTAGAATGGAGAGAAATATAGAGAGTTAAAAATAATAACTGAATGTGAATGTGATGAACTCATTCATTGAAAAGAAAAGGATATCTGAGTGGATTAAAAACTTGAATAATATGTTCTTCATAAGAAACACAATTGAAGCAGAAAGATACACACAGTATAAAGGTAAAAAGGCTAGAGCAGTAAATATTATGCTTCAAATTAAGTAAAACAAGCAGGGGTAGAATCCTGATCTCCAACAAAACAAAAGCAAAAATAAATCTAATTATGAGGGATAAAGAAGAAAACTAGAACGTCCTAAAAGTTACAAAAGGCAATGAAGTAATAACAATATTCAAAAATATGCACCAAGTAATATAGCATCCAAATTCCTGGAGGAAAAGCTACAGTAGTTACAGGAAGACAAAGAGAACAAAACTGTATTAGTGAGGGATCTCAACCTCCTTTCTTGGAATTAAATAAATCTAACTACAAAATTAACAAGAAGGAAGTTAAGCAGGTGAGTAGAATTTTGGAAAACTTAGATATGATTAGCTTTTGAAAAAAACTGAATGGGGATTGAAAAAAATAAACTTTTTTCTCAGTAGTACATGATGCCTACAGAAAAGTTGACCATGTATTAGGAAATAAAATTTCTACAATCATATTGTAGAAAAGTCAGAAATATTAAATGCATCCTTTTCAGATCCTGATGAATAAAAATTCCATATAATAAAGGCAATGGAAAGATGAACAGAAATTAATTGGAAACTAAATAACCTGATTTTAAAGAATGAGTGTATCCAACAGCAAATCATAGAAATAACCAACAATTTCATCCAAGACAATTACAATGTTGAGATATGATACTAAATCTGGTGTGATGCAGCCAAAGCAATTAATAGGGGAATTTTATTTGTCTAAATGGCTACATGAATAAAACAGAGAAGGAGTAGATCACTGCACTGGGCAAAAAAGGACAAACCAAGACTCCCCAATTAAATACCAAATCAAAAATTCTGAAGATCAAGGAAAATTGATTAAAATTTAAAGTAAGAATATTATACCAAATAAAATAAACCTTTGATTAATTTGATTTAAGTAAATAAAGAAAACCAAATTGCCAATATCAAAAATCCAAAGGGTGATCTCATCATGAAAGGGGAGAAAACTAAAGAAATAATTCAGAACTAGTATGCCAACAATTTAAGTCAAAGGGATAAATATTTACAAAAATGTAAATTGCCCAGATTAAAAGAAGAGGCAATTAATTACTTAAATAATTACCCAATTTCAGAAGAAAAAACTGAACAACCCATCAATGAGTTCACTCAGAAAATTTTGCAGGATCAGATGTATTTACAAGAGAATTATACTAAACATCTAAAGAACAGTAAAGCTTAATTCTGTATAAACCATTTGAAAAAGTAGTGATGAAGGAGTTCTGCAAAATTCCTTTTATGACACCACAGGGTGCTGATACCTAAACCAGGAGGAGCAAAACCAAAGAAAATTATAGACCAATTCAACCACTGAATATTGATACAAATGTGTTTTCAATTAAAAAAATGGCAAAGAGATTAAAGCATTTTATTAGGATAATTCAGTATGATCAGTTAGGTTTTATATAAGGAATGCAGGGATCATTCAATATTAGGAGAACAATTAGCATAATTGACCATATCAATAACAAAACTAACATAAATCATATGATTATTTCAACAGTGACTGAAATTTTTTTTACCAAAATACACAAAAATATTAGAGAACAGGGGGCAGCTAGGTGGCACAGTGGATAGAGCACCTGCCCTGGAGTCATGGGTACCTGAATTCGAATGTGACCTCAGATTGTCTAGTTGTGTGACCTTGGGCAAGTCACTTAACCCACTGCCTTAAGTAAATAAAAAAAATTATAAAAATACTAGAGGACATAAGATTGCATGGTTAAAAGGAATAGCAGGATCTAAATCCATTAGCAAGCAGTATATGTAATGGAGATAAGCCAGAAGTATTCCCCCCAAAAATCCCAATATCCATTATTACCACTATTCAGTATTATAATGCAAAAGTTAGCTTTAGCCATAAGAGGAAAAAGAAATTGAAAAAAATCGATTAGGCAATGAGGAAAAAAGGCTATCATTATTTGCAGGTGATGTGATAGTTTATTAGAGATTCTCTAGAGAATTCTAGAAAAATTCTAGAAAATTCTAGAAAATCAACTAAAAAACCGTAAAGTTGCAGAATATAAAATAAACCTACAGAAATCATCAGAATTTCTATATATTACCCACAAAGCACAGCAGCAAGAGATAGAAAAAGTCCATTTAAAGTAACTATAAACAGCATAGAATAGTTGGAACACTACCTAACAAGACTGAACTGAAAATTATATGAATACAATAACAAAGTATTTTTACACAAATAAAATCAGATCTAAATAATTGGACAAATGTCAATTGTTCATGGGTAGGCCAAGTTCGTGTCATAACAATTACAATACTTCCTAAATTAAATTAATTATTCCATCTCATAGTAATCAAACTATCAATATCGTATTTTATTGGGCTAAAAATAGTAACAATGCTCATCTAGAGTAACAAAAGTTAAAGAATATTAAAGTTTAATTAATGAAAAAAAATTCAAAGGAAGGTTGCCTAGCCAAATTTCATCTAAAGTTATATTATAAAGAATAGTCATCAAAATAGTTTGGTACTCATCAAGAAATGTGGATAAGTGAAATAGATTAGGCAAAAAAAGAAACAGTAGTTAATGACTATAATAATACACTGATAAATTGAAATTCTTGAGCTTCTGGGATAAGAACTCAATAAAAACTGCTAAGAAAAGTGGAAAATAGTATGACAGAAACTAGGCAGAGAACAATATCTCAAACCCCAAACCAAGCTAATGTCTAAATGGGTACAGGATTTAGACATAAAGGGTGAAACCATAAACCAATTAGGTGAACAAGGAATAGTGTATCTGTCAGATCAATGGAAAAATAAGTTTATGACCAAAACATATAGAGAACATTATAAAATGCAAAATTGATAATTTTGATTGCATTACATTAAAAAGGGTTTGCACAAATAAAATGAATGCAATCAAGTTTAAAAGGAAATCAATAAATTAGGAAATTATTTTTATAGTTAATATTTCAGATAAAGGATTCTTTCCTTAAATGTATAGAAAACTGAGCCAGATTTCTAACAATTACATGTCATTTCTGAATTGATAAATAGTCAAAGGATATGAACAGTTTTCAGAAGAAGAAATGGAAGCTACCTATAGTCTTATGAAAAAATGTTCTAAATCATTATTATTTTTTTTTACATTCTTTTTTGCAAGGCAAACAGGGTTAAGTGGCTTGCCCAAGGCCACACAGCTAGGTAATTATTAAGTGTGTGAGACCCTATTTGAACCCAGGTACTGCTGACTCCAAGGACAGTGCTTTATCCACTGCGCCACCTAGCCGCCGCCTAAATCATTAATGATTAGAAAAATGAAAATTAAAACAACTTGATGTGTCACATCAAATTGGCTAATATGATAAAAAGAGAAAAAGATCAATATTATAAGGAAAGTAGGAAAAATAGGTAAGCTAATGCTTTGTTGGTGGAGTTGTAAAGTGATCCAACTATTTTGGAGAGCAATTTGAAACTATGGCCAAAAGGCATTAACACTGTGCATAGGGGAGGCTAGGTGGCACAGTGGATAAAGCACTGACCCTGGAGTCAGGAGTACCTGCGTTTAAATACGGTCTCAGACACTTAATAATTACCTAGCTGTGTGGCCTTGGGCAAGCCACCTAAACCTGTTGGTGTTGCAAAAACCTAAAAGAAAAAACAAAAACTGTGCATAGCCTTTGATTAAGCAATAATACTTCTGGGTCTGTCTCCCACCACCCCCCAAAATAATTCAAGTATACATTAATATAGCGGCTCTTTTTGTAGTGGTAAAGCATTAAAAATTGAGGGAATAGGGGCAGCTAGGTGATGCAGTGGATAAAGTACTGGCCCTGGAGTCAGGAGGACGTGAGTTCAAATCTAGCCTCAGACACTTAATAATTACCTAGCTGTGTGGCCTTGGGCAAGCCACTTAACCCCGTTTGCCTTGTAAAAACCTAAAAAAAATTAAGGGAATGCCCAGTAAATGGCAAATGACTGAACAAATTGTGGTATATGAATGTGATGGAATACTATTGTTCTATAAGGTATCATGAGTAGCCAGAATTCAGAAATGCTTAGAAAGACTTATAGGAACAGATAGATGATGAGTGAAGTGAGCAGAATCAGAAGAAAATTTTACACATTAACAGCAACATTGTGTAATGATCAGCTATGATGCATTTGTACTTCTCAGCAGTATAAAGCTCCAAGACAATTCTAAATAACTGAACTTGTGATAGAAAATACCTTCCACATTCAGAAAAGGAACTATGGTATCTAAATGCAGACCAAAGTGTACTATTTTCAATTTTTAAAATTTGTTTTATATTTTATGTTTTTTCCCCTTCTCATGGTTTATTTCCCTTTTTTGTTCTGATTTTCTTTCACAACATGATTAATATGGAAATATGTTTAACATAGCTAGACATGTATAACCTGTATTAGATTACTCACTGTTGGGGTCAACTAGTTGGCACAGTGGACTGAATACCAACACTGGAGTCAGAATACCTGATTTCAAATCCTATCTCATACACTTGACACTTACTAGTTGTATAACTCTTGGCAAGTTACTCCACTGTCTCACACTCAAAAAAAGAAAAGGGAATGGAGGGAGCGTAAAATTGCAAAACTCAAAATCTTACCAAAAAAAAAATGAATACTGAAAACTACCTTTGCAGGTATTTGGAAAAAGAAAGAAATAAATTTATGTAAAAAAAAATAAAGCTACTGGGGGGCAGCAAGGTAGTACAATGGTTAGAGTACCAGCCCTGGAATCAGGAGGACCTTAGTTCAAATCCCACCTCAAACATTTAATAATTGCCTAGCTGTGTGACCTTGGGCAAATCACTTAACCCACTGTCTTAAGTAAATAAAAAAATATTTAAAAATAAAGCTACTGTAGACAACATAAAATACTTGGGATTCTAACTGTCAAGAATATGAATGTACTTACAAAAAGACAACTCGTAAAAATAAATCAGTTCAAAACAACTGGCAATATGTCAGTTACTCAAGGTTACACCAAGTTAATGTAATAAAAGTGATAATTCCACCTAAATGAAATTACTCATTCAGTGCCATACCGATCAAACTTCTAAAAAAATTTTATCATTAGAAAAAATATGAATAACAAAATTTATCTGGAGAAGCAAAAGATCAAGAATATCAAGGGAATTAATAAAAAACAAATATAAATGCAAATGGCCTAGTTGTGCCAGATCTAAGTCTATATTATGAGGTGGTAGTCATCAAAACTGTCTGAAACAGGCTAAGAAATAGACTTGTGGGGGCATCTAGTTAGCACAGTGGATAGAGCACCAGCCCTGGAGTCAAGAGAACCTCAGTTCAAATGTGGCCTCATACACTTAATAATTATTACCTAGCTGCTTGGCCTTCAGGCGAGCCACTTAACCCCATTGCCTTGCAAAAAAACCCTAAAAAATTAAAAACAAAAGGAATAAAAGAAATAGGGTAGAAGATCAGTGGAATAGATTAGATACAATAGAAACAGTAGCAAATGAATATGGGAATCTACTATTTGATAAACCCATAGATTTCTGGGAATAAGTATTCATTAAATGACAAAAACTGCAGAGAAAATATCTGGAAAATAGAATGGTAGAAACTAGGTATAGACCAACATTTTACACCCTATACCAAGATAAAGTCAAAATGGGTATGTGATTTAGACATAAAGGTTTTAATTAGGAGAACAAGGAATAATTATCTGTCAGATCTATGGAAAAGGGAAGAATTTATGAACAAGCAAGAGATCAAGAACATTATGAAGTAAAATGGATAATTTTGACCACATTATGTAAAAAACATTTGCACAAATAAAACCAATGCAATAAGATTAAAAGGAAACAGAACCAACATTTCTGATAAAGACCTCATTTCAAAGATATATAGATATATATATATATATATATATATATATAAACGTCAATTTCTTTAATTTTATAATTTTCCCCCAATCTCACTTCTCTTCCCCCACACCCCAAAGAAGGCAGTCTGATAGTCTTTACATTGTTTCCATATTATACATTGATCAAAACTGAATGTGTTAGGGAAAATTATATCCTTAAGGAAAAAAATAAAAATAAGAGATAGCAAAATTTAAATATCAGTTTAATGAATTGGTTTGACTATGTTTAGTGAAGCTGACTCATTGATGCAACCAGAGACCATTCCCTGGAGATGACACAGAAGATATGGAATGTGTTTGAGATGAATCTCCTCTGGAGCTAGTTTCCTATTGTGGACAGTTAGGGAGGAGGTAAAATGGGACATCTCTCTGATTTCCTGAGATCTTTCTGTATTACCTCCTTTGGCATGAATCCCAAAATCTGAAAAAAATTTAGAAAGAATGTTGTTAAGGTCATTTAGCAAAGGACAGAGATAGAAAATGGTGTTGCAACATCTTGGCATTTTTGTGAGGTTAACAGTTAAGTCAAAGAAGTAAGGATGTAGGCAGTATTTATTTCCAGAGAAGGAAAGTTTGAAACGTGTATCAGCAGGTAAGCATAAACATTCCAGTTTTGGGAACTCAGTGTCTTGACGTTATTGTTGTTATGTTATTTGTCCTTCACTCTCAAAGAGGATGGTGACATCAGGGGACTTAGTGCCATACAAGTAAATTGGATTTAAGCAAGGCAGGAACATACATTATAATCATTCTTATTTTCTTATCCAAAGTCATTGGAGTTCACGGGCAAGACATAGGTCAAGATTTCTAGTGTTGGCCCTGGATGCAGTGGGAGACCTGGGGAACCCCAAACATAAGCTAATACTCAAATCATTATGCTATTTATTTTATCATTCAATTTTTCAATATTATCATTTTGCTATTTTATTATTTAATTATTTGCTATTTTTCCTGCTATTATTTTACTATTTCACCTACTCTAAATCCTGGGGTGAATGGACAATAATGATGTAGTAGGTTCAGCTACACTGGGAGCATTAGAGAACCTGCACATAGGAGACCCAAGGAATGCAGTCATCTTCTTACTGGACTGAAAAAAGCAGTGGCATTTGGCAAGTCTTGGGGTTGCCTTTTCTTTTCTTTTCTTTTTCATTTTTTAAGCAATACTTTATTTTGAGTTTTACAATTCCCCCTCCCCATTCTTGCTTCCCTCCCCCCCACTCCCCCACAGAAGGAAGTCAGTCAGTCTTTACATTATTTCCATGGTATACATTGATCTCAGTTGAATGTGATGAGAAAGAAATCATATCCTTTAGGAAGAAAAATAAAGTGTAAGAGACAGAGAGAGAGAGCAAAATTACTTAATAAAAAAAAGTTTTTTTTTCCCTAAAATTGAAGGTAATAGTCTTTAGTCTTTGTTCAAACTTCACAATTCTTTCTCTGGACACAGATGGTATTCCCCATTGCAGATACCCCAAAATTGTCCCTGATTGTTGCACTGATGGAATAAAGAAATCCATCCAAGTTGATCATCACCCCGATGTTGATGTTAGGGTGTATAATATTTTTCTGCTTCTGCTTATCTCACTTAGCTTCAGTTCGTGGAAATCCTTACATGCTTCCATGAATTCCCATCCGTCCTGGTTTCTAATAGAACAACAGTGTTCCATGCCATACATACACCCATTTGTTAAGCCATTCCCCAGTTGAAGGATATTCACTTAATTTCCAATTCTTTGCCACCACAAACAGGGCTGCTATGAATATTTTTGTACAAGTGATGTTTTTATCTGAGTTGCCTTTTTAAAAAAAAATATTTTTATTTAAATTTTTCTATTTGGTACACTTCTAGACAAGAAAAAGGGAACTAAGAGACAGGGGAAGGAAAAAAGGTGGAAGGGAAAGAAAAAGAAGGGAAGGAAGGAGGGGAGGGAAGGAAAAGGATGAATGCATGGAAAGAAAGAAGAGAAAGAAACTTCGGGATTGCATCTTTTGGTGTCATCTACACACCATTTCACAAGGCACATTAGTCTATCAGAATTTCAATTTACCCAATATACTGAACACAACAAAGAGAAGTGACCCATTCAGTTTTATAGGCCATAGAAAACATAAGGCTAAAGGCAGTTTCTTCAGGCAGTCAGGCAATAAATATTTCTGATAGCAGGGGACTAAAGATGAAAGCAATTCTTACAAAGAGTCTCAGAAAACAATGAGATGATAATCTTTGGCTTCTCCCAACTACTTCTTGGAAGATAGCAGAAAACTGTAACTAAGCATTTCCTCAATAATTTTCATTCTGGATTTTATTAACATTTAAAGTAAATTACAGATTTCTAAAGGTAAAATTAATGAAAATTATAAGACAATCTAGTAAGTGCCCCATAATGAGCGCAGAATTTTTATTTTTTCTTAAACATTGAAGATTACAGGGTAAGACCATATATTATATAGTAATATATTAATTAATTAATATTACATTTTATAATATTATATATTAAAACAACTTAAACTTCTAAGAATTAGATACTATTCCACACTGAACTTCTATATCCAGGAATGCTGCAAAACTTGATAGCAGCATGGGGAGCCAAATCATGTCTACTAATACTTTCATAATAATTGCTGTAATGATCTGAGGGCAAACTGGACAACTACAGGGTTGTACCAAACGATATCAACATTAATTGATGGATAGTATAAGTTATGTTGAGGCAATACAGACAAATAGAAATGCCCTACACATTTAGAGGCAGCAAGCAGTAAAGGCTTAGTATAAGTACTAAGAAGGAATAAAGCTCTTTTTTTTTGCATTTGTCATAACAACAGAGTTATAATCACTCTACTCTGTACAATGTTCTAAAAATATTCTAGGCTTTAAACATATTATAATTAATTACCAAAAGTTTACCTGGGTTAAAAAAATGAAGAAACTGATCAATATTATAACATTAAAATAGCACAAATGGACAAAAAAAAGAAGTATTTTGATTAAACAAATATGTTTGGCAAAATGAGTTAGTAATTTAATGGAAAATGGATGTAAGATTCATACCTAATACTGTATAACTAAATGAATTCCAGCTAGATAATAAGCAAATGTAAGAAGATGAACTATGGAGAGATGGAAGAAAACATATTCACAGTTGTTTGACAAAAAAAAATTCACTCAGATATAGCAATTCGCAAATAATGATCTTCATAACTAGAAGTCAGACAACTTAGAATAAGTTCTATAAGTGACTTCCTCCTATTTAACAGTAGAATTACATTCCCCATGTAAATCTTCTTATGGCCCTTATTTACCAAGTCACCACAAATCTCCCTCTTTGGAATTAGGCACATATGGCACATCAGCTAGAAAACTCACTTCCCTGATTGTGGTGGTGGTGGTGGTGGGGTTCCTCTGTTTTTAGAGGTCTCTGTCCACAAAGATAAAGCAGAATACAGCACTGGAAGCTACCCAAGTGAGTACAATATAGACACTAAATTTCACAGTGGAAAACTTCCCACAACAGTTGTACTGCTTTTTAAAAAAATAATCCAAATCATATACGTAAAGAATTTTAAAGATTATTTTCTAAATAATAACAAAATGATTATCTTTATCAATATTCAAACTCCACAACTAATATGCTAAGAAGAGCTTTAAAATTCAAAGAATCACAGGAAAAAGAGCAGTTTATGACTAATCAGAGGCAGAATTTAAACCAAAGCAAAATTTTTCCATCCTCAAAGCTATTTAAAATTATTCACTGGCTCTTTTATCAGGCAACCACAGGGAAAAACAAAACAACTCAATTTTCTAGAATTAAATATCACTTAGACAAAATATCACATATTGGAATTGAATGTTTCTTAGTTGTTCAGATATGTTCTTAGACATACTTAGGACCTATTTATTAGCAAATATTTTTTTAAAAAATCTATGAGGATAGATTATGACCATAAACACTTATTACATGTATGTCAAGCATTTAATATTCATCAGTGGAAGAACAAATAACTTTTGCTATATGAAATTATATTTTTCCAATAAAGCCCAAGGCTTGCATAAGTGCAAGTGATCCTGATCTTCACAATAAATTTGTGCAAGGCTTGCAAATAAGAGTATATCTCTTCTGATTACCAGACTATCCAAGCTTGAACAGAGATTCATTACTAGATGAAAGTTACCAAAACACAAAATTACTTTGGCTATAGCAATTAACAAAATACTGTTTTCTATGGAACAATGAGGGCTTTCAGTGTTTACCAATAACAGGTATATCCAAATCAATGATTTCATTAATACTTTAAGCACTACATTAGATATATATATATCTTATATTTTTCTTAACTATATTCTCATATTTATTAAGAAAAATCTAAGTTTTTAAAAAAATTATATATGTATATATATATATATATATATATATATATATATATATATATATACACACACACATTTAAAAGGTTGAAAATTAAGAAGAATTGATCCACTAATGTTTACTTTCCCTAACTGGTAACAAATTTAGCTGAGTATAAAATACTAAGAGTTTCCACTTTTCAAAGATGAAAATCTAGTTATATTTTTCATGCTGCTCTTAGTTTTCCATCTTTTTTATTTCAAAGCCTTATGCAAGTCTCTTCTTTTTTTGAGTGTCTTGTGAGATTTTAGAATTTTCTTTAGCTTTTACACAGTTATAGGAAGCAACAACTTGGGCAATTTTTATCCCATACTACCCAGCAGCTAAACTACTATTGACTTCTTCCACCTTTTGAGGACACTCTTCATTCACAGAAGTGTTGATGTGCATTGCAAGGCCTAGAATAAAAACTTCATAATCAGATGCAGAGATGCAGAAATATTGAATACATCCTTCTCAGACCATGATGCAATAAAAATTGTATGTAATAATAAAGAGCCAGGGAAAGAAAAACTAATTAGAAAAATAAATAACCTAATTTTCTTTTTTAGGGGTTTTTGCAAGGCAACCGGGGTTAAGTGACTTGCCCAAGGCCACACAGGTAATTATTAAGTGTCTGAGACCGGATTGGAACCCATGTACTCCTGACTTTAGGGCCACACTTTATCCACTGTGCCACCTAGCCGCCCCTACATAACCTAATTTTTAAGGAATAAGTGGATCTATTAACAAAATATTGGAAATAATCAATAATTTCAATCAATAATGAAATATTGTATCAAAACTTAGGAGATTCAGTCAAGGCAGTTTCTTATTAGGGGAAATTTTGATATCTCTAAATGCTTAAATGAATAAATTACAGAAAGAGGAGATCAATGCACTGGGTATGTAACTAAAAAAGCTAAAAAAAAGAACAAATAAAAAATACTCAATTAAACACCCAATTAGAAATTCTAGTAATCAAAAGAGAAATAAATAAAATTGAAAGTTTTGAAATAGTTTTCTTAAAACTATTAAACTAATAAATAAAAGTAAGATTTGGTTTTATGAAAACCATTAGAATAGGAAAAAATTTGGTTAATTTGATTTAAAAAATGAAAAAACAAATTATCAACATCAAAAATGAAAAGAGTGAATTCACTATCAATGAAGAAGAAATTAAAGCAATAATTTAGAGCTATTTTTCTCAATTGTACAACAATAAATCGGAAATTTAAGTGAAATGAATAATTACCAAAATATAAACTGCCCAAATTAACAGATGAGAAAATAAAATACTTAATTAATCCCTTTTCAGAAAAGGAAATTGAGCAAATCATCAAAGAACTCCCTAAGAAAAACTCTCCAGGATAAGATGGATTTAAAAATAAATTCTATAAACATTTAAAAAACAATTAAGACTAATTTTAGGGCAGCTAGGTGGCATAGTGGATAAAGCACCGGCCTTGGAGTCAGGAGTACCTGAGTTCAAATCCGGCCTCAGACACTTAATAATTATCTACCTGTGTGGCCTTGGGCAAGCCACTTAACCCCATTTGTCTTGCAAAAACCTAAAAAAAACCAAGGAAAGACTAATTTTATAAAAACAATTTGAAAAAATATGTGAAAGAATTCTGCCAATTTCATTTTAGGACACTAATATGGTGCTGATACCTCAATAGAAGAACCAAAACAGACAAAGAAAATTATAGACCAGATCCCTTAATGAATAGGGATACCAAAATTTTAAATAAAATAACAGCAGAGAGATTACAGCAAATTATCACTAGGATAACACACTAGAATTTATACCAGAAATGCATGGATAGTTCAATATTAGAAAAACAGAAAGCATACTTGACTGTATCAGTAACAAACTAATAGAAATCATGATTATCTCAATAAATGCAGAAAAAGGTTTTGACAAAATACAGCACCTATTCCTTTTTTTTTAATTGCTCAGGATTTATTAAAGATGGCTTACAAAGTATATACATTAAAATTCCTAGAAAAGCAGTAAGCACTTTTAGGACAGGCTAGGCGAAGTCTGAGTGAGAGTGAGAAAGAGAAAAAGGATTGATAGCCATTAGAGATTGCCTATGATGTTCTGATGTTCTAATGTTCTGGAGGCCTAAATCGGGAACACACAGAGAGAGAGAGAGAGAGAGAGAGAGAGAGAGAGAGAGAGAGAGAGATCGTGTGCCCAGAAGGTGGCACTATTTTAGTGTTTGGGGGTAGTTTTTGCAAGGCACTGGGATTAAGTGGCTTGCCTAGGGTCACACAGCTAGGTAATTATTAAGTGTCTGAGGCCGGATTTGAACTCGGGACCTCCTGACTCCAGGGCCAGTGCTCTATCCACTGCACCATCTAGCCACCCCATAGGTGGCACTTTTTTTAATTGATATTTTATTTTTACAAATACATATTATGAAAATTTTTCAATGTTCATCCATATGCATATGAATATTTTTAAATTACAAAATTTCCCTCTGCCCTACCTTCCCAATGCCCTCCCTTCCCAATACCTCCCCTTAGCAGTGGTCAGGTTAACTTTGCATATACATATTTGTGTTAAACATACTTACACACCAGTCATTTTCATTATGAGGAATTAGGATTAAGAGAAAGTGATACATAAAGAGATATTTTTAGAAAGTGTTCATCAGATTCTGAAGGGTTTTTTTCCTATTTAAATTTTTTTTTCATTTCATTTTTTCCTTCCTTTGTTTGGAGATAGCATTGTCCATAGTCAGTCTACTGGAAAGCCACAAACAGGAAAAAGGGTTTGGAAGGAAGGAAATTAACATGGAAGATTGCTCCAAAATCCTAGACCAAGAAGATAAAATACTCCTTTAAAAAAATCCAACAGGAGGCTAAGTGACACAATGAATAGAGCACTGGCCCTGCAGGCAGGAGGTCCCGAGTTCAAATCCAGCCTCAGACACTTAATAATTACCTAGCTCTTGTAGCCTTAGAAAAGCCACTTAACCCCCATTGCCCTGCAAAAAAAAACACCTTAAAAAAATCCATCAAGGAGAATACCAACTGTATCCAGAGAAACTGTGGAGTATGATCAAAGACCAAGGACTATCTTTAATTTAGAAAAAGAAATTATATCCTATTGCATGACCTTGCTATCTCTTTAACTTTGTTTCTTCCTTACGGATATGATTTCTCTCTCATCACATTCAATTTGGATCAATGTATACCATGGAAACAATGTAAAGACTGGTAAATTGTCTCCTGTGGGGGGTGGGGGAAGGGATGTAAAATTAGGGCAAAAAATTGTAAAACTCAAAATAAATAAAATCTTAAAATAATCCATCGATCACCCCCAGAAAGAAATTCCAAGATAAAAGCTTTTATAATTTTCAACTAAGGGAGAAAGTAATGAAAGCTTGCAAAAAAGAAGCAATTTACATATCAGGGAGATAAAATCAGGATTGCACAGGACTTATCAGCTTCAACATTAAATTGGAGAGCCTGGAATAAGATATTTGGGAGAACCAAAAAGTTTGCACTACAATCAAGAATCAAATACCCTGCAAAATTGAGCATATCTTTTCAGTGGGTTTCAATGAAATAGTGGACTTTTAAACTTATCTGACATAAGATCAAAACTAAACAGAAAATGATTTTCATATCAATACTCAAGAGATGCATAAAAAGGTAAACAGAAAAAATGTTAGCCAATAAGAATAAATAGAAACACATCCACCTCTTGAGAATTAAATTTTTCTCAGTATAGAAGAAAGCAACATATATTCAGAGGAAGTGGGTATTTCTATTGGAACAATTGGAAAGGGGGTATTCAGAAAGAGAAGTGAATATAACTTGACTATTATATAATGATGTTTATGTCCCTTAAGAATTGTATTTCTATCTGGACAGTTGAAAGGAACTTTGACAAGGGCTATAAGTACAAGATCGGTATAATACAAAATTAAAATTTGAAAATAGGATTATATTAGGAAAAGAGGGTGAAGATATATATGTTATAAAAGGATAATTAGCAGTAATGAAGAGGCACAAAGAACATACAATAGTAGAGAAAAAGGAGGGAGAGCATAAATGCTGGGTAAATCTTACTAGCAACAGATTCAGTTCAAAGAGGGAAGAATATACATTCCAAATTGTGTTTAGAAATTTATTCTACTCTACACTATCCTAAGGACAGTGTATGGTAGGCAGCAGTCAAAAACAAAAACATTTGTGAGGAGTGATGAGGGGTAAAGCACTAATATGGGATAGAAAGGGTAGAGGAAAGAAAAAGATTTTGCATACAATCATTAAACTAAAGCAACCAAAATTAGAAGGAATGAAGAAAGCTAGGGAAAAAAATTATTTTACAATTGGTTGGCTTTCTTTTCATAATTTTCTTTTTTTTTTCTTGGATTGTTCTTATTTTCTTTTTTAAGTTTTTTTCTTAAACTCTCTTATTTTATTTTTAAACTTTTTTTGAATTTTTCTGTGAATTCTTTTTGAGAAAGTAGCCATTTTGACATTATTTATTAGGGGTAGTTCTGTTTTTTCTTTCAGTATCTTCTTCTTGAAAATTAACCCCAATCCTATCTACTCTCATAGTAATTGTCAGTGGTTGTGTTTTTTCTTTTATGCCTGCTCGGTTCTTTATAAATTTTAAGGAGCTTTTTCTTATATTCAACTTTAGTCCTGAAGGGTAGAGAATGACGTCTCTGACATCAGGAGCTTTGTCCTGGACCCAACCTCTGCACTCCTTTTCCCCTGCTACATCACAGCTGGGGTCCCTCAACACACTGTGCTGGAAATGATCTAACTCCCAGAGAATCCTCCAGTCACTATAACCTTCAATTCTCCCCTCTGGCATGGAATCAAGACCAAGAACTCAATTCTATTAGTTTCTGCAGTGAGCAGTGTCCCCGCACACTACTGCCTAAGCATTCATGGGGCCCATGCCCAGGACTGAGTCCTCAAGTGCACAATTGGGCTTTCTATCCCTTGTCAGCATCACCCCTTTCAGACATCTGACTCTCCCCACTGTTCCCAACTTCCCACATTGCTCTATAGATGAAAATTCCTGTGGCTGAGGTGAAGGCTACTTCCCAAAATGGTTGTCCTTAGGGCTTGCCTGGAGGTATTTGAACTTCAATCAGTTGGTTGGGCTTTAATCCAGGGATCTTTTTTAGGATATTCTCTGATTGTCCCAGAAGAAAAATTCTTCTGCTACAATTTGTCTTTGTGTTTGCCACTCCATGTTCACCCTGAGATTGTTTTTAACTTGTTAGTGGAGAAAATCTGGAGAGCTTGGAATTTTCTGACTAACTCTTCCATCTCCCCAGGATTCCCTCTCTAAGCTTATCATTTCCTTTAGTATATTAGTATTCCATCATAATCATATACCACAATTTTTTCAGCCTTTCTCCAATAGATGTATATCCCAGCAAAGTTAAGTTTTTTGTCACCACAATGAGAGCTGATAAAATAAACAATTCAGGGGTGGCTAGGTGGCACAGTGGATAAAGCTCCAGCCTTGGAGTCAGGAGTACCTGGGTTCAAATTCGATTTCAGACACTTAATAATTACCTAGCTGTGTAGCCTTGGGCAAGCCACTTAACCCCATTTGCCTTGCAAAAGCCTAAAAAATAAAAAAATAAACATTTCAGAATGTGAGGAATATGGGGGTGTTTGGGTTCCACAAGAATGTGGAGGGAGATTGTTAGTTCACATTAGAGGGTCTGCCTGTGGTGCCTATGGGCATGTATGTGAATGTAAGACAAAATTTTAGTCTCAACCTGATTGAAACCTGAAATTGGATCAGGGCTGGCTCCCTTCCTCCTCCCCACCCCACCAGGTCAGAATTAACCTAGGGTCTGCCTGTTCATGCAGAAGGAGATTACTATTGCCTCCAGTATAATGAGCAAGGCAGGGAAAACATATGGAGACAAATGTATCAATTAAAGTATAACCACAGTGAATGATTGGCACAAAAGGGGAGGAACAAGCCTTTCAAAGTGCATATAGGACCAAGCATCTTGGGAATTTGGTGCCCCTCTTTCCTTCTGAGAGAGGTGGTCCTTTATTAAGATGTCTTAATAAAAGCCATTTTAATCACTCTGGACTAAGTACTTATAAGTCATTTACAACAATTTGTGGACTATTCCAGGATTTGATAATATAAAACTTTTTGATGGTTTCCCAGAATAACACAATAAAATAGCACATGCAAATGGCTTGATTTCAAGCACATTTTCTTGACCTTCTCTGAGGGGGAATTACCTCAAAGATTCCTGGGAAGACTGGCCTGGGTTTAGAGCCGAGTGATTAAAATATCACCCTGTAAGGGGTGATCTCCAGGATGGTGGGGTGGTGGCTAGAACCACCTTGGCTGACTGAGAATTCCTCTAGGAGGGAAATCTATACCGAAGGAGAAGTCAGAGGATTAGAGAATAATAGGGTGCCCCAAGGGAGAGGGAGATTCAGGGTACCTCTTCAGGAATTTTCCCAAAACCAGAGCCCACCATAAGGAAGGTTGTTGGAGGACTTGGAGGGCAAGGGAATTTCATGGTCAGGAGCCAGATGGCGGAAGGAAGAAAGCTAATTGGATCCAGTGTGGTGCATAAGTGTGTGTGAATGTAAGTATGCGGTCCCACAGGTGTGTGTTCATGTGTCCTGCATTCTAAATTGTCTGAGTGAGTCCCTAATCTTGTTGTATTTCTGGGTCAGGGAACCAGCTAAAGTTTTAGACTGTGGGGGCGTTGGGAATTGAGCGAAGGAGTTTTGAAGGGGGAGAGGAAAATTTCAAGGGCTTTGCTTTAAAGGGGAAGGGAATACCACTGGTGTGATGTGGTCAGGAAAGAAAGAAAATATTTTTTAAAATAGGGGTTAGGAGATAAGTTTATTGGAAGGAAATAATGTTTAATGAATGCCTCAGCTCTGGTCACATGGCCTAAAAGTTCTGTTCTCCTGACCCTATTTCTATATTGAAAAATTAACCCATTTCTGATCTACAACTTTGGGAATCACTCTGATGATTTTAAGAGGGGGTATTAGTGTTCCTTTCTAATAAAATTTGTACTGAATGGAAGGAATTAAATAACCTATATTATAAGATTAGTTTGGGATCTTGAGCTTTATTGAAACATCTTTGAATTTAAGGAAAATGGTATTGGCTACTAAGAAAAAATATATAATTATGTTATTAGTTGTATGTGAAGAAACTTGGGAGTCTATGATATTGAATACTATATAATTATGTTATCAGCTATATTTATTGATTTTTAGGGGAAAAAGAAAACAGGAGAGGAGTTTTATGAAGGGCATTGATGGAGAGGGTTTATTACCTCACTAATTCATTTTAATGTAAAGCCTAATACTGATGATAATTTTATTATTTTGGATTGAGTTTTGGAATGTAAGTTCTGGATTTCACTGTACCAGGTACTCTAAAGCTTTTATCAAACGAAATGATTGGGAAGTTAAAATTGTATAGTTGATAGGCAAACTAATTTCTAAATTCTAATGATTTAGTCCTTTGCCATTGGCATAAATAAGAATTGCCCTGGAGTTTAAAATGAATCATATGTCTGAGACAGGATTCTTGGAGGATCTGGGTAGAGAAGCTTGGAAGACAAGAATGTAAAAATATTAGGATATTCACTTTGCTCTTGTTCTGAGAGAATACGATGTTAGCACAAGGATCTTAATGTTTGATGTTATATGTTTAATTTTTAAAAAGTCAAGATTGTGCCCTTCTCCCATGGTTACTGCAGACAATTGATGTGGGGGGCTCTGAAAGATGAGGGAACAAATAGCAATTGTGTGGCCCCACTGTAAGGTAACTTATCGTTGAGTAAGATGAGTTTATTAGTTATGTGATATTCTTTTCTTTTTAGTTTTTGCAAGGCAATGGAGTTAAGTGACTGTTTGAAGGGAAGTAACAAAAATTATGACTCTGGAATTGTCGAAATTTTAAATTTTGTAATGAACTTGGTATAGATCTTTGGGTTCATGTATAATGTAATAATGGAAAGATTTGTACAATATAATACTTCATATGGTATTCATACTGCTGCTTTGTTATACTGAAACTAATAATATATGTGGGGAAGTTTAAAGTCATCTCACTCTAATGGTTTGAAAGAACTCAAAGTAATGATTTGTATGTTAATCAAGGCTAGTAGTTTAACACGTTTATGTATAGAAATTTTCTAATTATGTAAATTGGAATTATTGTGGTTATATATCCCAAAACTGTAGTTGTGTGCTTTGAAGTAACAGCACCTATGTAATATGAGGAAGATAAACACAAGAAAGACAATTTAAGATTCTTCTGTGACAATATTTAACTGATGTCTATCATCTCTTAAATTCTCACATAACAATCTCCTAGCCAAAGGAGGTGTTTATTTGGGGATTTTTGTTTTGTTTTGTTTTTTTAAGACAATGGAGTTAAGTGACTTGCCCAGGGTAATGTACTAACTTGCTCAGCTATGTAATTATTAAGTGTCTGAGGCTGGATTTGAACTCAGATCCTCCTGACTCCAGGGTCAGTGCTCTATCCACTTCACCACCTGAGGTGTTTATTTGTTGTAAAATACAACTAGAAGGGGGGTGGTCTCTATCCAAGGTGACTCAGATATACCATCTTTATATGGAAGTAGAAAGAGATCAGAGGCCTCGAGTAGGAGGGAGCAGATGAGGCATATAGGGCCAGTGATAGAATTCCTGGTTTTTGCAAAGACCCAGGAAAGACACTCAAGACCGTTAGGTAGGGGATTCATTATTTTGGACCACGACTATGAATGGAATTTAGTTAACTGGACTCACTTGAAGTTTTAATTAGGTAAAATTACTATTTTAGATCATGGGACTTTTAATCAATTTTTCTTTATAGAAAGATACCAGGATGGTCAGCAAAAAGAAAGTGTTACTAGGTCAATGTATTCCTGGAGTCAAGAAGGACAATGAATTGAAGATTACAAGTGATAAGATCATAGAGTTGAAAGTATTTCAATGTGGTCTGAGTTTGGACCCGTTTGACTTGATTTCCCCAAATATGACATTTGGATAATGTTTCACCTGGTAGAATATTTCTGGCCTAAGACATTTATCTACCCATATGGCCCCTGACCTGGACACAGACATTCAAAAAATATATATAAAGGAATTTTCCTTTCATGTTCTGGATCTTTCTATTAAGCCACTGAAAGAAAATCAGATAATGAAATTTTAGGTTAATTGTATTTAATAATCAGTAGTTTAAATTGAGACTCTGGTACCTGCTGTCAGCTACATGTTTAGATAGGAATTAAGATTCCTTAATTTTTATATAGGAGGGGATATTTAGGTAAGAAGAATAGGAAATTTTTAGGATAATTACAGTTTCAAGGTCTAGTTTAAGGAAAAGATTGTGAGTCAAATAAGTTATCAGGAAAAAATCTACAGTATATTTGGGAATGTTTTGAGAAGAAAAAATTCACTTTGGATAAGAATGTTTGAGTCATTTATTTTAATGAGCAAAAGATTAAGATTAAGGTTTTTATTTTTAAGTCATATGTTAAATACTCTTTATACTAAGATGATTGTCAAATGTATATGTTACAAAGTTAAGTTAATATGGTAATTCTCAGTGAGTTTACTCATGTAATGAAATACTTATGGAAGTAATTGTGTTGAAGTGAAGGATGTATATCAACATGACAGTGAGTATGGCAAAATATACATTGTGATAAGCTATAGAATCTTGTTGTCTTGTGATGAAAACATGTTTTGGTCTGAGTAAAATATTTAGCAGTTTCCTTACCAGAAGACAAGGTCTCAACAAGTCAAATGAGCTGGAAAGTACTTTTTGTAACAGAATCAAAATATGCAAAAGGACATCAGATGTTTACAGGGGGAAAAAGAAGCGAGAAGGAGACACTGGACCAAATCATTCCCATCATCTCTCTGCTATGTGTACATTGTTTAGTCAAGGGATCTTCCCCCTTTGAAACCTGTAACTTCTCCATGATTCTCTAAGTAGGTTATCCCTACCCTTTCTTTAAATGTACACATCAAGGGATGAAGGATTTGAGGGAAAGGAGGAAGGGGGCAGGGTGATGATGTACTCCACTGAGAGAAAACAAGGTTGAGATTATTGGGTGGTATGATCATATCCTGCATGAATCTATATATCCTATCTCTGAATGAGAGAACAGGGTATTAGTAATGGTGGGAGGAAAATGCAGCTGACAGAAGTCACTACACAGTCTTTTGGTGTGACTAACTGTTGAACTTGTGCTGGTCCAAAACTGGCCTTAGGAGCCAGTGGCCCTGAGTCCGGCCTAGATTCTCAGTTCCTAGTAAGAGGTGCATTGTGGCACAGGATTCTGATTCAGAGCAGATAAACAACAGTGGCATATGACTGAGCCAATTCAGGGTGACTATAGTCTATACCAGTCTGGACAGGACATTTTCCTGAGGACTAGTAAATATCTGTGGATTTATGTCTGGAAGCAGGATACATATATTCTGGACTGCTCACAGAGGTAGATGGACTGAGACTCATGGGAGATGTAATGATGGTACCTGGATCCCTTGTCAGGATACATTAAGATAAAGAAAATTGTGATAACCACTGCATACACCAATCTGCCAACAGTTGGTCAGAGAGTTATTTTCCAGACTTATGGGCCTGTTACCTGGGCACACAATGGGAGTTAAAGCTATGGAACCCCAATTTATATCCTGATTAGATACTAAGCTATAGCAGAAACAATTACCAATAAGACAGCAAGGGCCTTGAATTTTTTGGCTGACTAATGCATGCAAACAAGAGAGACAAGATTTGTAATAGATTTATCTACTAAAAAGTAGGAGTTTATGGTAAATTGAATCTATCAATTTTCTGCCTAAAGATACATGACAATAAGCAAATAGTAAAGGAAATAACCAAGGACATGTTATATGGTATATGCTCCCACACAAACTTGGAAAATAGGATGAGTCCATGTCTCTGATAATGAGGAAGTAAAATTGTTGATAGCAACAATCAGTAGCTTTGTCAATAACAGGGATTGTGATTTAAGAAAGAAATCACTAATAAGATGGGAACCATCTTATTCTTATTTCTTATTTAAAAAAAAATGGGGGAATTGTGAGGAATATGGAGGTGTTTGACTTCCACAAGAATGTGAAAGGAAATTGTTAGTTTACATTACAAAGACTAGGATCTACCTGTATTGGTACCAATGGGCAGGTATGTGAGTGTAAGACAAAAGATTTAGCCTCAATCTGATCAAAATTGAGATTAGGTCAGGTCTGCCCCATCTAGTTCTGAGTTAACCTAGGGTCTGCAGGGGAAAGCAGATTACTGTTACCTCCCCTGTGGGTGGGCAACACATATGGAAGCAGATGTATTCATTAGTTTATGACCCCAGCTAATGATTGGCACAAATGGGGAGGTACAAGCCTTTCAAAGTGTATATAAGAACTAGCATTTTCAGGATTCGGTGCCATATTTCCTTTAGACAGAGGAAGTCCTTTCATTAAGTTGTCTTAATTAAAGGCATTTTAGTCATTTTGGACTAAAATATTTACAAGTCATGTATAACATAGAAAAAAATAAGTTCATTTTCCTTTTTTTTTTTTGCCCCTAACTAGTTTTGGAAATAGATCCAGTAGTAGTAGTATTTCTGGGTCAAAGGGTAAAGGTGTACTCTTTTAAGTATAATTCCATATTACTCTGAAAAAGGGTTTAATTTTACAATTCCACAATATTTGTCCATTTTCCCTTCTCTCATTTTAGTCAATCTGATAGGTGTAAAATGATCTCAAGGTTTTTTTAATCTGCATTTCTCTAATCAACAATGATTTAGAGCATTTTTATATGATTATAAATCATTTTGGTTTTTTCACTGGAAAAACTGCTTGTTCATATCCTTTGACTATCAATCAAAAAATACTATAAATTCTTGCAGAAAGAAAAAGGCTAGTATAGTTTGGATGACATGAATGTCCAAGGATAGATGATCCTTTGTCAAGGAAGTTCATCAATAGTAATCTCACCCAAGAGTCTATAGTGGCCCTTTGGAGAAAGTCTGTCATCACATAGAAAATTATAATCTCAGTCCCCTTTATAGCTGCCAGAACTACTTTAGAAGGAAAAAGAAACACACTTTCATCCAACCAAATATTTTATTTATCAATGCATGTGGTTGCAAAACAAATGAGGTTCAAGGGTCCAGAAGCTTGGTTTCCATACAGTTAATAAACAAAGTGGGGAAGTAAAGAACAGGAAAAACCAGAACTTAGAAGGATAAAGATCATTGATTTCTTACTGATGGAGAACATTGGGAGATACTGAGCTAAAAGAGAGGACAATTTTGTGATATTCCTTAAACTGAGTGACCTTTGGAAGGGGAGTTAATTTCATCATTTTTCTAAAATCAGGTGACTTGCAAACAGTTGAAATTTAGCCTCACAAAATGTTGGATAAAGGATTAGTTCTCCTAAAAAGTTTTATGTCATATTTCAAAAATTCATATTATTATCCATATTATTGGCAGACTTCTAATTTTTCTTATACGATGAATTTTAGGAAATCATTGTATAAGAAATACTACTAATAAGAAAAATTCTATCTGGAGGTTATTACAATTTTATAATTAGACAAATAATTTCTCTTTTGATCTGGATATTTTCAGATTATAAATTACTAAAATCATTAAATTAAATTGTAAAATTTATTAAAATTGTTAAAATGTATTAATAAAGTATTAAAACAAAGTAATTGGTCATATTTTGCATCAAGATATAGGATTTTAAAAATAATTTAAAGTATGGGGCAGGGGGGGAATTACAACAGATCTCTTAATTTGTCCATATCTAAGATTCTCTAATTGAAAATGGTAATAATAAATTATCAACTTCTAAAGAATTTAGAAGTTTACTTAGAACAGAGAGTGAATTTTATCTGATAGATTTGGTCATTACTTATGAAAATTATGAAGTTGTCTCTATTAATAAATTGTATGTATAGAAGTTTTGAGTAACAGTAGATCTTAGATTTAAAGATTTTATTTTGCCTTACAAATAGTCAATAAAGATATCTCTTAGTCTGTGCTTTTTCTGGCTTTTTAAAATAGTTATCATATTCACTAATGGGCAAAGCTCCAAAATGTATAATTCTAAATAGCTAAATTCTAAATTCTTCTGAGAGGAATTAGAAAAGATAATTATCTTATTCACTGATATATAAGGTTCCAAAATGTAAAGTTCTAAATTGCTCTGAGAGGAATTTAAACAAGAAAAGATAAATAAGACCTTATATGTGCTTCTATGGGCTTATTGTTAACTCTTTTTGCAACATGAGAAGAAAAGACAATTGGCCTAGTTCTAAGTTGTGAATACTGAAATTTTTCCCATTTCTGAAATATTATCATTTCAGGTAAAAATCTTTGGGTTTTTTTTTATTTCAGGTATAGTTGCCTGATTTGTTATTAAGCCAATGGTTTACCATTCAAGGAAAATTATATCTACTGCCCCTGGAAAGTACAGCCTAAGAACTGCTGCAAGTATTTGTGCTTAGGAAGGTTGAGGAGACAACTTCGCTTGGAGGAAGACCGAACCCTCTTTTCTCCTTATTTTCCATTTTACTGTTTCTTTTCTGAACAGAAAATTTTCCTATCTGCCTAATCCTAAAGCTGGTTATGATGGACAGATACACTGTAAATAATGTGGAACTTTACTATAATTGACTGTGGGCTCTTATCTGAAATCAAACAGAGGTAAAGGATTTTCTCCTGCTTTACTTTTATCAAACCATGCCCTTAAAGGGACTGTCTTGATATTATAACTATGTCTTTATTTATTTTTCATAACCAATTTCTATAGTCAGGATAGATAAACATATAAGTTTTGACACTGCTATACTAAAATGGTCATGAGTTGCTATAATGAGATTTAAGCATGAAAGAATTAATTATTTTTAACCTGAATTTGTTGACAACTCCATATCCTAAACAATTAGCTAAATGAATTCTTATGTTTGGAATTCCTTGCTAATATTCATACATACATATGTATATATAAATAAACTTTATTTTTCTTTTGCTTTTGTTTTTGCAGGTTAGGTGACTTGCCCAAGAGGTCACACAGCTAGATAATTAAGTGTATGAGGCCAAATTTGAACTCAGTGCTGGTGCTTTATCCACTGTTCTATCTAGATAACCTTACTTTATTTGTCTTGAGGTTTCCTTTTTTTGGAAGGGGTTCTATATTTTCTTTCAAAATATGTCTCTTTTGGAAATGGTGTGCATGACTACACATTATTAACCAACATCAAATTGCATGATTTCTCAATAAGGGGAGGCGGACAGGAGGAAGAGAGGTAATTTGGAACTTGGCATTTTAAAAAGGAACGTAAAATTTGTTTTTACTTCTAAGTGGGGAAAAATAAAATAGTAAATTAAAAACACTTATTGATACTGACCATATAATAAATAAAAGGAAAAAGAGAAAGGAAAGATTGGACCACAGAATGTAGCCTAAATGACTTATCCTAAAAATCTGAGCCTAATTATAACAGATAAAACATTGACATGCAATAAAAAAGAATTTGAAACATTTTTTTGAAAACTAAAACACGAATTGAATAATTATTTTCTTCTCTAATAAATCGAAGAATGGAAATGAAGAAGTGAATAAATGGAACAGACAAGAATAACAAAAGCAATACAATGACAACAGAAAAACCAGTAAGAAATAGCTTTCTAAATAGATACAATGAGAGATGGATGAGGGTGGGAATCTGATAGAAGAAATAGCAAAGAAGTAGACAGGGAGCTTTATGGACTGAATCTACTATCTACTTTTGTGGGATCATATTAGAGCACTGGAAGGGAAAAAGGGGAATAAGCAGATGGAGAAGAATATTGCTGCACTAGGTTCAAATCTAGAGTTGACAATGAGGGGAAGGTAGTGTCATAAAGAGAAGAGACTGCAGGAGAGTGAGAGAAGAGGAAGTGAAGGGCATTGAAAACACAGGGAAGGAAAGACATCTGACATTATAGATGGAACTGGGAAAATTTGTGATTTCTCCTATGAGTGAAAAGAGTGGATCATTGAAGGGACATTAGAACCTTACACTAGATTATGTCAGGGTGACTTGGTGCTTTAAAACTATTTGAAAAGAAGAAATTTGAATCCCTGGGGGCAAATGGTATCTGGAGGAGCAGGAGAGCATGAACACAGGAAGAAAATTTCCAGAGAAATGTAGAGGAGGAAAAGGTCATTAAGAAAGGGAATAGATTAGTGGAAGAGAGTCCCTACAATGGGGACTCTCTGATTGTGCATTGTTCTTTTAGGGAGACACAAGGGAAGTAGAATCTGTGAAGTAAGCCATACAAAGCAATGGCAAATAAGAAGAAGGAGGAGGAGGAGGAGGAGGAAGAGGAGGAGGAAGAGGAGGAGGAGAAAGAATTTAAAAATCTAAATGGAAAGTTTAGAATACACATTAAATTGATCACATTAAAAATACAAAACAAAAAAGGAAAATTCAGATAAATATAGCGGTCATGAATCAGAGAGTAATTATTTTAGTGGCAGTATACTAAGAAGATGAATAAAGGGAGCAGGAAAATCTTTTTTGGAAAGGGGGACAAAAATGACATTTTTAAAGCTAATGAAAAGGATTAAGTTAAAGTGAGAAGCAAAATCTACTTCACAGAGAAAAAAAAGAGGAAAGAATTATATAATGACATCAAAAGATGAAAGAACAAGTTACTGTTAAACTAAAACCAAAAAGGAAAGACATAACAAATATGGAGGGGATAAGCAATGAGAGAAAGAGAGCCACAGTGGGAACAGGGTCATCATAAAAATTAAAATAACTAAAGGAATATAAAACTGTATTTACAGCAAGAGTAAAAAAAACAGAACTTGAAAAAAATTGGATACAGACGAAAAACATAAATGTAATTTATAATTTTAAATGAGGGGGCGGCTAGGTGGCATAGTGGTTAAAGCACTGGTCTTGGAATGAGGAGTACCTGGGTTCAAATCCAGTCTCAGACACATAATAATTACCTAGCTGTGTGGCTTTGGGCAAGTCACTCAATCCCATTTCCCTTGCAAAAACCTAAAAAAAATTTAAATGAGAAAGGATTAAGCATTTCAGTAAAACACCAAAGTTATAGATGAATTAGCAGTAAATATTTAAAAAAAAAACAATTACAAATGCAAAATAAAGATTTGGGGATGAAATACAAGTTAATACCAAAAAATCAGGAATCAGCAGCAAGATAACTAGTAAAGCAAAAGCAAACATTCAAAAATAAGAGAAATAAATGAAAATCATTTTGTGTTGAAACAGATAATGAAAGAATTCAGTAGTAAATTCACTCTTCAAATACTTTGCCAAACAATTTGAAAAGGAAACACTGAAGTAACAAGAGACTTCCATATCCATTTTAGATAAGTCTCATGGAAAGATATATGAAATATAAAACGGGGAATTGAACAAATTATTATAGAAACTACAGTTAAATGACATCTGGGCATCTAGGTAGTGCAGTGGATAAAACACAGTCCCTGAAGTCAGAAGAACTGGAATACAAATCAGGCCTAAGACACTTGATTCTTACTAGCAATGTGACCATGGGTAAGTCACTTAATCCTAATTTCCTCCCATCCAGGACAAACTCCAGTGGTCCTGATTCATATCTCTTTAATGGACACAAATGGCATTGGAAGAGAAAGTAAAGCTGGTAACTTAGCACAGCACCCCTCACTCAAATACAGTTCATAAGCTTGTCATGCTATCAGCTCCCTTGATGCAATGGTCTTCTTTGAAAACGAAGGACAGACATTAAACAATATATGATGTCTGCCAAGTGGAAAAGCAGAAGAATATGCATATTTTCTGCATCACATAAGGCTATTTTTATTTATTTTGAATTACATAATTATTCCCCTAATCTGCTTCCCTCCCCCCACACCCCACAGAAGGCAGTATATTCCTCTTTACAATGTTTCCATGGTACACATTGTTCTAGGTTGAATGTGATGCGAGAAAAATCATATCCTTAAAGAAAAATAAAGTATAAGAAATAGCAAAATCATATAACAAGATAAGTGTTTTTGCTTTTTTTAGATTAAAGGTAGTCTTTGGTCTTTATTCAAACTCCACAATTCTTTCTCTGGATACAGATGGTTTTTTCCATTGCAGATACCATAAAATTGTGCCTGATTGTTGCAATGATGGAATGAGCATGCCAATTAAGGTTGAACATCACCTCCATGTTGCTGTTACTATTCCCTTCTTGACAAAGAAATAATAGACTTAAGACACAGAATAAACACAAGACTCCAGTTGTTAGGATAAAAGCTCCATCTTTGATAAAAACTGTTAGGAAAACTGGAAGTTAATATGGCGGAAACTTGGATTAGACCAACACCTCACACCCTATACCAAGATAAAATCAAAATGTATCCATTAAGACATAAAAACAATAGTATAAGCAAACTAGGAGATCAAGGAACAGTTTAATTATCAGATCTATGGAAAGGGAAGGAGTTTATGACTAAGGAAGAGATGGAGAACATCATTAAAAACAAACTAGATGATTTCGACTACATTAAATTAAAAAGCTTTTGCAGACAAAACCACTGTAACCAAGATCAAAAGAAATGTAGTAAATTGGGAAGCAATTTTTATGACTATTACTTTCTGACAAATTACTCATTTCTAAAATATACAGAGAATTGAGTCAAATTTAAAAAAAAAATAAAAAAGAGCCATTCCCCAGTGGACAAAAGGTTAAAGGATATGCAAAGACAATTTACAGATGAGGAAATCAAAGCAATACATAGTCATATGAAAAAATTGCTCTAAATCATTACTTATTAGAGAAATGCAAATTAAATGCAAATTTAAGCATCTCTGCAATAGCAGCTCTCAGACTGTTCAACATGACCAGCAGGACAATGATCAATGTTGGAAGGGATGTGACAAATCTGGGACACTAATTCGTTGTTGGTGGACATATGAACACATCGAAACTTTCTGGAGAGCAATTTGGAATTAATTATGAATGTGCATACCCTTTCATCCAGTAATACCACTACTGGGTCCATACACTGAAGAGATGATGAAAAAAGGGTAAAAACATCACTTGTTCAAAAATATTCATAACAAGCCCTGTTTACAGTGGCAAAGAATTGGAAATTGAGTGAATGTCCATCAAATGGGGAGTAGCTTAATAAACTGTGGTATATGTAAGTCATGGAACACTATTGTTCTATTAGAAACCAGGAGGGATGGGAATTCAGGGAAGCCTGGAAGGATTTGCATGAAGTCAGTGAGATGAGCAGAACCAAAAGAACATTGTATACCCTAACAGCAACATGGGGGGTGATAATCAACCTTAATGGGCTTGCTAATTCCATCAGAGCAGCAATCAGGCACAATTTTGTGGTTTCTGCAATGGAGAATACCATCTGTATCCAGAGAAAGAATTGTAGAGTTTGAACAAAGACCAAAAACTATTACTTTTAATTAAAAAAAAAACATCATCTTACTATGTAATTTTGCGATCTCTTATACTATATTTGTTTTCCTAAAGAATATATTTTCTCTCTCATCACATTCAACTGCATACCATGGAAACAATTTAAAAACTAACAGACTGCCTTCTGTGTGGCATGGGTGGAGGGAAGAAAGATTGGGGGGGGGGAATTGTAAAATTCTAAATAAATAAATAAATACATTTTTTAAAAGACACAGAATGAGGCTCATATTGTTTGACATAGCCATTAAGAAAATTAGCTTTATTTGACTATATATTTGTTAAAGACTTTGATTTTCCTTTTCTTCCCAATGGGAAATGGAGGAATATAATGACAAGGGGTGATAATAAATCAAATGAATAAATAAATATACCCAAATTATCAATGAGTCTTCTTTTCTTTTTTATATATAGAAAAAAAGAATAGAAAGAAAACAAGAAGGAAGACCAGGCTAACAGGAGAGTTTTGAAACAAGAAGTCAATCTTATAGTATACTTAAAAAGAAAGGGGTGGCTAGGTGGCCCAGTAGATAGAGCACCGACCCTGGAATCAGGAGTACCTGAGTTCAAAACCAGCCTCAGACACTTCGTCCTCTTTCTATTCTATGTTTAAATGTTTTAAATGATGTTTAAAATCTACAACAAAAATAAATTTTCATTTCTAGAACAGATGTCTGCTTTCTGTTCACTCACAGTTCTTAGGGATTGCTGTATGTCTGTGTGTTTAAGAATACTGTAAATTATCATCACCTGGTGCCTTTGAGCATTGGAACGCTGTTTTACTAGTGGGAGTAAGAGTGGATTAGGGTCTGGAAAGGATATTTAAGTACTTGTATTCTGGTGAATAAACAGAGCACTTGGAGAACTTGATGGAGCATTTGTCTCCGAAGTCAACCTTGTCTCCCTTGTCATCATTGTCTCCCACCCCTCCAAGACTGAGGGAGTCCAGAAGGGGACTTGACACAAAGTAGGCAAAAATCCCACCAATCTGGCAGGAAAAGATTTTAGATAAAAAAAATTTCAGAACCATGGAGTACAGGGATATTCCAGTATATATTTTTATATCCATAAATGTTATACCTTACTTACCAATTTCCTTGATGTTGCCAGGTTTAGAGCTTCACAATTTTTTTTCACAACTTAAGCAAGTTTTATTTGACTGCATCTTGTTTAGACAGCTTGCACATTTCAAACTCCATTATAATCACTTTCTCCAAAGGATATGGAACAGAAGAAAATTATGCAGCATTATCATCAAACAGCAGTTCAATATTTTTTGAAATACACGTGATATTGTACAGACACCCAACTCATATCCAACTCCAATATAATTTATGGTTATGCTTTTACAAACCTGACAGCCCTGTAACATTATAGCACTCAATTTTAGAGATGTCATGGTGCAATGTAAAATAATTTTGATGCACTATGCCAATTAGACTATGTCTCCACTCCTGGAAAATGAGGAATTTCATGATTTGGGGCACTGTGAAACACATATCCAGCCTTATCCATGTCAGCCAATGCCAGCATATAGTGCAAGGTAAATCTAAAACCTAAGTGACAAAGACAAACTCTTCTGTTTATACCTGTCAAGCAAATGGGGAGATTGTTGAGGAGAAAATAGGAGAGAAATCCTTGAAACCAAATCCGGAAAAAAAGGAAATTAATAGTTATTCTTATTATTAACCTGGAAAACCATTGCAATGTTTTCTAAACTGAATAACCCTATGCCAAAACAACTGATTCAGTCAGTTCAGTGAAACTGTAAATCTGAAAGAATGAGAAGTCTAAATCCATTATTTCACTAGTCTGACAAGTTAAAATGCTGGTCTGATTTGTTTATTCAAACATTTTGCCTTCTTTACAATTGTGCATGGGTAGTCTAATCACACTGAGTGATTAGTTTATAACAGCATTCACATCTGAACCATCAATTAAAAAAAAAAGTTGTGAACTAATGTTTAAAGACTTCTGTGCAATCTTCTGTGCAATCAATCTGTTGTTTCTGTTAAAGTTCCCTTTATAGTTAAAACATACAAAATACCACTGTGATCAGTACTATTTTTATTGTTGAATGCCAGAACCTAAATGAAAACTGTCTGCTTATGCTTAAAATAAACAGTCTGTTCTAAAGGTTGTCACCCTCATAGTGCTATGTGGGTTCATCTGCACCAATTCCATTTTTTTGAAATTGTACTTACTTACTTACTTACTGTTCTATGAAGCCTTTAGAAGTGATGCCAGTCCAAATAGGATTGGGCACTTTTAATAATATATCTCTTTAAACTAAGACAAATGATTGCACCAGCTGACATAAAAATTTTTTTCAATATATATATATATATATATATATATATATATATATGTATATATACTGAACATTTTATTTGAAAAATGCTTGTTTACTTCAAATACACTCTACTGAGCAAAGAGTAGCTTTCCTTTAAAAAAACTATTTTTTCCTGAAAGTGGAACTTTTCAAATGTTAATGGAGGTAGGGTACTTTTTTAAATGTACAGTAATTATAGTGACTTAAAAAATAATAAAATTAAATCATAACCAAATCCTAACAGTATAGTTATAGTAAGGCAAATATGAATTCTGAAAAATCATGTTTTCCATAGAACATTCTTCATAGTGAGCACATCCCTTTCCATGTATACTTAGGTTTTCCAGTTATAGGAATAATTGGTTTATTGCTAAAATTGAAAAACAATCAATTTATTGTAACAAGCTGTTATACCATGCCAATTGACAAGTTAGCAAAACACAATGTAGCCAAAGATGATTAATGGATCACATGGTGATCAATCACCATGATTGATTGTTTTTTTTTTACAAAACCCATGTAACTCATTCAAAGAAAAAGATGTATATCCTTCTCCCTTTTTATTTTAGGTGGGAGAAGAAAAAGACAGATCCTCCCCCCCCCAGAACTTACATAGTTTAGAGGAAAAAACAGCTGAAATAGATAAAATACACCTTGAAATTTATTTCCAACAGCAAGAACTGAAAATCAAAGCATTTTAGAACACCAAAGCAATCTGAATCCAAATCAAGTGAAAAAAAAGCTCCAACTGCTTTATAAAAGCTGTTTTTCACAGCTCATAGCAATAATTTTGATTAAATAAAATCATACCAATTTACATTAATTTTCTATTCCTTTCCAAAAATCCCTATCAAAAAGAAAAAGTGCATCCAAATCCAGCAATTCACTGGAGCCTTCAAGTTCCCAACCCTTCACCCTACCCCTTAGCAACTGCTGAAGAATTTTCCAAACAGTTTCAATTTTTTTTGTTGTATAAGAATAGCTCTGTCTCTTGCCTGGGAAAAGTATCCAAATTACAAAATCTGAAATAATTAATTATCAAATTCAGAATTTAAATAAAAACAGTTTTCTTGCAAAGACATCTTTAAAAGAAATAAAAAGAAAGCAAGCACTAAAAAAAATAGAGATGAAGACAAATATACTTATTTATACAGGAACTGGGAGATGCAATTTAATTGTTACTGTTACTCATTGTAATACACACCCCACCCTACAATACACTTTTTTCATTCACTAATCACTGAGGTACCAATATTCAAAAATGGAAAATTCAATATTGGACAATAAAACCTAAAATTGAAGCTTTCCCTCCCCCACCCCCAGAAAACTATGGCAAGTTTTGTATGAAATGTTAGTATACTTAGAGAATTTTACAATCTAAATTGGCTTTTTCAGGAACAAAAATTATGTTCCACATACAGGTTCTGTGATAAAATGTTCACTGTGGTATATAACTTTGTCAGTAGACTTGCAAATGAACAAACAAATCTTGGCTAGCAACTGGCACAACTTGCTGGTACCAAAAGAACTCTTGAAGTTGGAAACAATCTTTTAATTCAGAACAAATCTGCCATGCCATAGTGCAACAAATATGTGCAACACTCAATGAGACACTGACAGATAAGAGCTGCATGGAAATTATGAAATCCACCTGCAAAGCAATTCTGTACAAATGGCATTGCATACAAAGCCTGACTGTGCACTGTTGGAAGTTGTTCCTTCATGTGATAGTTCCTTTTAACGCAGCCATAGCTTAAGACACAGTGCATCAACTCCATTTAAACAGTATCTGAACAGCCTTTTATCCTGCACAAAATCAATCCACAATTTAAGGCATTTCATAAAGAACGTATAATAAGATGTCAGAGATATATTTTTTTTAAAGGATGGGAAAAATGGGTGGGGTTTTTTATTCTCTTCAAAACTTAAAGTTATATGTTGTATAGAAGTGTATATACATATATACTCTCTATGAAAGAAATCACCTAAACTACATGATCACTATGTTTCAAAGATTACTGATTCTTTTTTTTTTTTCTGTAAAAGAACTGCAATTTGACCATGGTACCATTCAGAAAGCTGAAGCAAGTTGTCTCTTTTTAAAAGTGCCCTCTCCTGACATTGTCATCAAGGTTTTTATAAACTCTTAATGTAAATTCAGTCAAAATGTCCCATTCTTGTGCATTGGATAAGAATATTAATTTTAATGCTAATTATTCTATGGGCATATAGATCAATCTGTTGATTGATACTAAAGTACCAAGATAAATTGTTTTCCAAACATCTGTTTGATTTTTATGTTTTCTCTCATATTAGACTATCTCTCTAGGATTTCTTAAAATAATTAACCATAAGACTTCATTAGACTAAATTGAAAAAAAAAAAACATCTCATCACCCAAATAGATTTTTTTGTGTACCAATTCCGAAAGCCCACATTCCCAATAGCCTTGGATCTTACTGCTTTTTTCTGAGCCATACTGAAGGCAGGTTGATTACTGGAAAGAATAACACAGCTAGTGTTTTTTTTTTCGTCCTAAAGCCCAGTTTTGTGCCTCTTCAGGATCAGACAATCCAGGAGTTTTGTGTCTAATTTTAAGACACACACTGTTAAACCAAACTTGACCATAAAAGAATTCAGTTTGGTCATCAAAACTTTAAAATAAAATTTCTTCAGATGTATTGACCTTATTTGCAGTACTTATAGTTACCATTTTCCCTCATTTTTCCCACATTGTATTCTGATATTTTTGCCCACCACAGATATAGTTGTATTAGTTTTTTTAAATCAATTACAAACAGATATAACTGAATTAAATTTCTAAAATGTAAATTACAAACATTTACCAAATGCTTAATTTGTGCCAGGAACTGTATTGAGCGCTGAAGAAATAACAAGGAAAAATCACTCCTTGTCCTCAAGAAACTTACATTCTAATAAAGAAACAACATTCAAATAAGTAGATGCACAAGATACATACAAAGAAGATGGAAAGAAATTTCGGAGTAATAGTTATTGTCAGCTGAACATACTAAAAATGCATGTTGAATAAGTAACAAATAGTGTATATGAGAAAAAAACAAGGTAATGTAAGATAGCCTTAGAAGGAAAGGCACTATCAGGAGGACCAGTAAAAGAGACTCCTCTAACACAGGAAGGTGGCTCTTGAACTCTTAAAGGAAATCAAGGTTTCTAAGAATAAGAGGTCAGGATGGTAGGCAGTCAAGGCCACGTCATAAAGTTAGGAAATGGAAGGCCAAATGAGAAGAATAATAGTAATAGTTTGGATTTTGAATTGTGCCAAGACAGTTAATGTGTAAAAATAATGGAAAGATAGACAGAGCTCAGGATTGTGAAGAGCACAGAATGTCAAATAGAAGCCATGAGTGAATCATTGGAGTTTGACACAATAAGACACATACTTAAGAAAAATGATTTTGTAAGCTGTGTATTGGATAGATAGCAATGAGGAAAAACTTGAGAGGGGGAAGTTCAATTAAAAAGTTATTTTTTTAGGAAATAGTTGATGAGGACCTGAACAAAGTTCATATTTGCATGACTAAAGAAAAAGTGAAGTATACAAGGAAAATTCATACGGAAATTTATGATGAGATGTGGAACTTAACTGGGTATGTGGACTGCTAAGAATAATAATAACGATAAAGAGCTTGTAAACTTGAGTGGCTAGAAGATGTGGTGCCTTCAATAGTACCATGATGACATAATAGCAGAAAGTGTCCTACCTAAAAAAAAAAAATCCAAAACAAACAAGAAAAAAGCAATTTTATTCGAATAGATCTAGAAAATTTACTAGACCAAATGATGAGGGGTAATGCTGAATTGAGTTAGAATTGAAGAGGAATCCCCTGTACTAGGAGTATTAAAACTTTCAGAAAGAACCTATAAATCGACCCGCCCACCCGGCGGCGGTGGCAGAATGCCAGTTGGAGAACGCGCGCTGCCCGGGGAACGAGCGAAGGATGCGGGACGCGCTGCCCGGGGAACGAGGGAAGGATGCGGGACGCGCTGCCCGGGGAACGAGGGAAGGACCCGCAGTGGCGGCGGCGGCGGCCAGACGCGCTGACCCTGAGCTGCTCCCGGCCTCTCCTCGAAGCGTCCCCCGAGGTCCAGACCCGCCCCTTCTGTGGCGATCGAGGCACTGCCTTCCCCTGCTGCCACGACCCGGCGAGCGTAGCGGGAGCGGACGCCCCAGCCCAGGCGCCCGTCTGCATCTCGCCCCGGCCCCCTCCTCCTCCTCCTCTGCGGCGCTGCGGGAAGTGGCTCCTTGTCCTCCTCCTGGTCCTCCTCCTCATCCTCGTCCTCCTCCTGGTCATCGTCCTCCTCCTCGTCCTCGTCATCCTGCCCGGGCCGCGCACTGCGGGCCGCCCCGCTCCCCGCCCGCCTCCGGCCCAGCCGCCGTCTGCATCTCGTCCTTCTCCTAGTCCTCGTCCTCCTCCTCGACCTGGTCCTCGTCCTCCTTCGTCCTCCGGCCCGGGCCGCGCACTGCGGGCCGCCCCGCTGCCCCCCTCCGGCCCGGCCCGCCCCTCCTCGGCCCGGCCTCCGAGACCCCGAGCGACCCCGCGGCGGCCGCCGCGCCCGCACAAGATGTCTGCCCGGACACCGTTGCCGACCGTGAACGAGCGGGACACGGAACATCATACATCTGTTGATGGATACACTGAACCACACATCCAGCCTACCAAATCAAGTAGCCCACAAAACGTACCACGATGTAGAAATTTCCTTACATCTGCTACAGATGGACAGCCTCACTTTGGAAATTATCAGTTGCTTAAAATAATAGGGATGGGAAATTTTGCCAAAGTGAAATTGGCAAGACATATTCTTACAGGTGGAGAGGTTGTTGTAAAAATAATACATAAAACTCCACTGAATCCTACCAGTCTACAAAAGTTATTTCGAGAAGTGCAAATAATGAAGATATTGAATCATCCCAATATCATAAAATTATTTGAAGTTATTGAAACAGAGAAGACACTGTATTTAGTCATGGAATATGCTAGTGGGGGTGAAGTGTTTGATTACTTAGTTGCCCATGGACGAATGAAGGAGAAAGAGGCCCGTGCAAAATTTAGACAGATTGTGTCTGCAGTACAATATTGTCATCAAATGTATATCGTACACCGTGATCTTAAAGCAGAAAACGTCCTTCTTGACGGTGATATGAACATTAAAATTGCTGACTTTGGTTTAACTAATGAATATACAATTGGAAATAAATTAGACAGATTTTGTGGAAGTCGTCCCTATGCAGCTCCTGAACTTTTCCAAGGAAAAAAATATGGCCCTGAAGTAGATGTATGGAGTCTTGGTGTCATTTTGTATACATTAGTCAGTGGATCTTTGCCATTTAATGGTCACAAGCTAAAGCAACTGCGGGAGCGAGTCTTTAGAGGAAAGTATCATATTCCATGCTATATGTCTACAGACTGTGAAAATCTTCTGAAAAATTATTAGTACTGAATCCTATAAAAAGAGGTAGCTTGGAACAAATAATGAAAGATCAATGGATAAATGTTGGTAATGAAGAAGAACTAAAGCCATATACTGAGCCAGAACCAGATTTCAATGACACAAAAAGAACAGACATCATGGTAACAATGGGTTTTTCAAGAGATGAAATAAATGCATCCTTAATAAATAAGAAATATAATAGAGTCATGGCTACTTATCTACTTCTGGGCAGAAAACCACCTGAATTTGAAGGAAGTGAATCTTTGTCCAGTGGTAATTTGTGTCAGCGATCTCGCCCCAGCAGTGACCTAAACGACAGTTCTATGCAATCTGCTCATCTGAAGGTCCAGAGGAGTATACCAGGAAATAAGAAACACAGGCGTTTCAGTGACCATGTTGGTCCATCAATTCCTGCCACAGTGTCATACACCAAAAGGGCTCAGGCAAACAGTGCAGAAAGTGAGCAAAAAGAGGAATGGGACAAAGGTGTATCTCATAAACTTGGCAGCACTGTAGTTGGATCCAAAGCAGAGATGACAGCACGTCCTCTTGTAGGACCCGAAGGAAAAAAATCTTCTATGCCAAGTAATAATGTCTTTCCTGGAAGTAGTATGACAAGAAGAAACACATATGTTTGTAAAAGGACAACAGATCGTTATTCTGCAATACAGAATGGGAAAGACAGCAGTCTCACAGAAATGTCTGCAAGTAGCACCCCTTCTGCGGGCTCTGCCATCACTTCTGCTGCAGCGTCGAGCCCCCTTGACACCAGAAGTCTGTGTCTGCCTCTGGCCACCCTATAAAAGTCACGCTGCCAACCATCAAAGACGGAACTGACTGTCGACCTGCTACAACTCAGAGAGGTCCTACTGCTTCCCCTTCTGCTCACAGTATTAGTGCTACAAAGTATTAGTGCTACAACAGACCGCACCGGTTTTCCTCAAGGGAGTTCAAGTCGAAGTACTTTTTCATGGAGAACAGCTTCGAGAACGACAGAATGCTACTTATAATGGACCACCTGCCTCCCCATCACATGAAACTGGTACATTTTCACATGCCAGAAGGGGGACATCAACTGGTTTAATAAGCAAAATAACTTCCAAGTTTGTTCGCAGAAATACTTCCAGGGGAACCAAAGGAAAGGGAAAAAGAGGTTAGTAATGATTCTAAGCCACGTTCATTGCAGTTCACTTGGAGGATGAAGACCACTAGTTCTATGGACCCCAATGATATGATGAGAGAGATCCAAAAGGTGTTAGATGCAAATAATTGTGATTATGAACAAAAACAGAAGTTTTTACTTTTCTGTGTACACGGAGATTTCAGACAAGATAGTCTTGTTCAGTGGGAGATGGAAGTCTGCAAGTCGCCTCGCTGGTCACTTAATGGGGTTCTCTTCAAAAGAATATCTGGAATTTCTATTGCATTTAAGAACATTGCATCCCAAATTGCAAATGACCTTAAACTATAAAGAAAACTAAATCTACAGGATCAGGGAAGATGTATTCGTGATCTAAGATTTGTGAGTGCACTGATAATGCCTAATGTGATTGGCCTGTGAAACTCCCCCTGTAGAATTGCCCTTATTGCAATAAGGTTATACATAGTTATGAACTGTAAAATTAAAGTCAGTATGAATTATATTAAATAACTGTAGCTAAAATGTTATGTTCACATGTACAGGTAAATATATTGAGTATTCTATTCATTTTATGTTCATAGAATTGTATAATAAAAAAAGATAATTGCTTTAAAAAAAAGAACCTATAAATCAAGTGCGAGACCTCAACCCAAAGAAGGGCACAACCAGACTCATATCAGACTCATATTGGGGCATTATAAGGTAGAACAACTGACACTTTAAACTCACTCTCATCTGAATTAGTCAAACACAGAAGAAACACAAACACACACACACACACACACGCACACACACATATACAGAGACACACACAGACACACACGCACACACACACACGCACAGAGTTGAGTATAGAAATACATTCCACTCATCTTGGAAATAGGAGAAAAAGAGGAGGGGAAAAGGAAAATTAGATGAAGGTACATTAAATGAGCAACTAATCCTAAGCAAAAAAAAATTACAAACAGAACTAACTTTTTTGAAGTGATGAAGAATTAAAATGTGTAGGAATTGGAGAATGGATGAACACTATAATTTGGGGAATCAATAACAAAGTTAAAATATGTATTCATAAATACATAAAGACACGTATGCACTAGTTTTTCTGAAATCATCTCCTTCAGCATTACTTATAGCACAATTGTATTTCCATCACACTTATGCACATGACAAATTGCTACTGTGCTATAAGAAATGATGAGTGAAATGATTTCAGAAAAAGATGGAAAGTCCTACATGAACTGATGAACAGTGGAGTGAAGAGAAGCAAGAAAACAATATATAGCATATCAAAAAGATTATAAGACAATCAACTTTGAAAATATTATAAATTTTTATTAGTATAATGACTAACCTCAATTTCAGAGAAGCAATAATGAAATGTACTACCTACCTCCTGATAGAGAAGTGAAGGATTCAGAGTGCAAATTAATTCAAATATGTTTTGGACATAGGCAAAGCATGAATTTCTTTTGCTTGAATGTGTGTGTGTGAGTGTGTGTATGTAAAACATGTTTTGCTTTTCTTTTATTCTCTATTGGGAAAGGTGAGTTAGGACTGCAGATATTTGTTGATTGAAAAATAAAAAATTTTTAAAAAGTAATAAGAAATTTAATAATAGAGAGGGGGATTTTTAGGAAGAAAGATATAGACATATTGACCTTGTGATCCTTATGGGTATCATCAATTTGAAAATATCAAAAAAAGGCAGTTCTTGAGAGTTCAAGAGTGTAAAACCTCAAAAGAAAGACTAGGGATGACTGAAGAAATTTGGAAATAGTGTATAGATGGTATTTAGACCAGAAAATTCAGAGGAACTATGGAAAGGTTCATTTCACTCCGATAAAGGAGAGTAGGGGAGCACAGACCAGGACAGGAAGTATCCTAGCAAGCCAGCAGCAAACAAGTGGGAGATCCCGAATCTCAATGTAGTGGAGCAAGCAAATACCAACACCAAAACTCCCCACCAGCCTTTACAAAGCCAGGGGAAATGGCAGACTCCAACTCTGAAAACTACTACATAGCTGGTTAAGCACAGCTCTGAGGAGACAGGCATGCTCCACTGGTTAGACCATCATGTACTTCAGTTTAGCCCCAGAGAAATTCAGAATCATGTCACTGGGTCTAAAAAACACCATTAGGACCCCAGTTCAGCACCAGGTAAATTGACAGACCCTTTATGCTCATTTACGACTCCATCACTTCAGTGTGGAGTACCAGACATGAGGGTCCCCCATGGACCCTAGGGACACATCAACATCAGACGAGGTAAACAGCCAGGACCTGTAGTCACTGGAACAAGAAGCCTGAGACAGTGCCACTTACATCCTAGGAACAAAGCTCAAATTTTTAAAAAAGGGAAAAGGGCAAAAAACAATGAGTAAAAAATAAAACAAAAACAATACAATCATAGAAAGTTATGAGAGTGATAGAAAAGGTTAAGACACAAATTCAGAAGAAGGCAACAATGACAAAACACCTATAAACCCCAAAGGAAAACTAGAAATGGTCTTAAGCACAGAAAGAACTCACAGAAGAGCTTAAAAAGGAGTTTTAAAATCATACGAGAGGTAGAAGAAAAACTGGAAAAAGGAAACTGCTTAAAAAGTAGACAAGACCAAATGAAAAAGGAGATACAAATATCCATGGAGGAAAATAACTACTTAAAGAATACCACTGGCCAAACAGGAAAGATTCTACAAAATTTATTTGAGGAAAATTCTAACTTAAACGTTAGGCTAGGGGGCAGCTAGGTGGCCTTGGAGTCAGGAGTACCTGGGTTCAAATACGACCTCAGACACTTAATAATTAACTAGCCATGTGGCCTTGGGCAAGCCACTTAAACCCATTGCCTTGAAAAAGCTTTTAAAAAAGTTATTATTGGACAAGTGGAAGCAAATGAATTTATGAGACATCAAAAATCCAACAGTTTCAAAAGAATGAAAACATGGTAGAAAATTTAGGTATCTCTTGGAAAAAAAAACTGACTTCTAAAATTATATCCAGGAGCCACTATATTGGAATTATTGGATTACATGAAAGACATAATCAAAAGGAGGCCTGGGATAGCATTTTTCAAGAATGTCTATGTCCTGTAACCATTTGGATCTTATCTTGGTAAAGGGTGTGAGGTGATGGTCTAATCTAAGTTTCTTCGATACTAACTTCCAATTTTCCCAGCAATTTTTATCAAAGAGGGAGTTTTTATCCCAATAGCCAGACTCTTTGGGTTTATCAAACAGCAGATTACTATAATCATCTCCTGCTTTTACACCTAGTCTATTCCACTGGTCCACCACTCTGTTTCTTAGTCAATACCAAACAGTTTTCATGACTGATGCTTCATAATATAATTTTAGATCTGGTAGGGCTAAGCCACCTTCTTTTGCACTTTTTTTTTCATTAAGCTCCTGGCAATTCTTGACTTTATATTTCTCCATATGAATTGACTTACAATTTTTTCTAACTTGTTAAAGTAATCTTTTGGAATTTTGATTGGTAGGGCACTAAACAGATAGTTTAGTCTTGGTAGAATTGTCATTTTTATTATATTAGTTGATATTTGCCAAGTTATTTAAATCTGGTTTAATTTGTGTGAGAAGTGTTTTATAATTGTTTTCAAATAGATTCTGTGTCTGTCTTGGCAAATAGACTCCCAAATATTTTATATTGTCTGAGGTTACTTTGAATGGGATTTCTCTTTCTAGCACTGCCTGCTGCTTCTTGCTAGACATATATAGAAAAGTTGAGGATTTATGAGGGTTTATTTTATAACCTGGAACTTTGCTAAAATTGCTAATTGGTTCCAGTAGTTTTTTAGATGATTTCTTGGGATCCTCTAGGTAGACCATCATATCATCTGCAAAGAGTAAGAGTTTTGTCTCTTCCTTCCCAATTCTAATTCCTTTCATTTCTTTTTCTTCTCTAATTGCTGATGCTAACATTTCTAATACAATATTGAATAGTAGTGGTGATAATGGGCATGCTTGTTTCACCCCTGATCTTTTGGGAATGCCTCTAGCCTCTCCCCATTGAGTATAATACTTGTTGATGGTTTCAGATAGATACTGCTAATTATTTTAAGGAACAGTCCATTTATTCCTACACTCTTTAGTGTTTTTAATAGGAATGGATGCTGTATTTTGTCAAAAGCTTTTTCAGTATCTATTGATATGATCATATGATTTCTAATATGTTTGTTGTTGATATAATTGAGAATACTAACAGTTTTCCTAATATTGAACCAACCCTGCATTCCTGGAATAAATCCTACTTGATCATAATGTATTATCCTAGTGATGACTTTGTTGTAATCATTTCGCTAAGATTTTATTTAGGATTTTTGCATCTATATTCACAAGGGAGATAGGTCTATAATGTTCTTTCTCTGTTTTAACACTTCCTGGTTTAGGTAACAGTACCATATTGGTTTCATTGAAAGAGTTAGGCAGAGTTCCATCTTTCCCAAATTTTTTTCAAAGAGTTTATATAGAATTGCAACCAATTGTTCCTTAAATGTTTGGTAGAATTCACTTGTGAATCCATCATGCCCTGGAGATTTTTCTGTAGGGAGTTCAGTAAAGGCTTGTTGAATTTCTTTTTCTGAGATATGGTTGTTTAGGTATTTAATCTCTTCTTCATTTAACCTGGGCAACTTATATTTTTGTAAATATTCATCCATTTCACTTAGATTATCAAATTTATTGGCATAGAGTTGGGCAAAATAATTTCGAATTATTACTTTAATTTCCTCCTAATTGGTGGTGAGTTCACTTTTTTCATTCATGATACTAGCAATTTGGTTTTTTTCTTTCTTTCTTTTAATCAAATTGACCAGAGGTTTATCAATTTTATGGGTTTTTTTCATAATACCAACTTTCAGTTTTATTTATTAATTCAATATTTTTTGCTTTTGATTTTATTAATTTCTCCTTTAAATTTAGAATTTCTAATTTGGTACTTAATTGGGGATTTTTGATTTGTTCTTTCTCTAATTATTTTAGTTGCATGTTTAGTTCATTGATTTCCTCTTCATCCAATTTATTCATATAAGCATTTAGAGCTATAATATATCCCCTAAGAGTTGCTTTGAATGAATCCCATATGTTTTGGTATGTTGTTTCATTATTATCATTATCTAGGATAAAATGGTTAATTCTTTCTAAAATTTGTTTTTGGTCCACTCATTTTTTTAAAATGAGGTTATTCAATTTCCAATTTATTCTGGGTCTATATCTCCTTGGCCCAGTATTGCATATGACTTTTATTGCATTGTGATCTGAGAAAGATGTATTCATTATTTCTGCCTTTCTGCACTTGATCATTAGGTTTTTATTCCCTAGTACATGATCAATTTTTGTATAAGTTCCATGTACTGCAGAGAAAAAGGTATATTCCTTTCTATCCCCATTCAGTTTCCTCCATAAGTCTACCATATCTAATTTTTCTAACAATCTATTTACCTCCCTTATTTCCTTCTTGTTTGTTTTATGATTCAATTTATCTAGACCTGACAGCCGGAGGTTGAGGTCTCCCACTAGTAGAGTTTTGCTGTCTACATCTTCCTGTAATTCTTTCAGCTTCTCCTCTAAGAATTTGGGTGCTGTCCCACTGGGTGCATATATATTCAATATGGAAATGACTTTATTGTCTATGGTACCTTTTATGAGGATAAAGTTTCCTTCCTTATCTATTTTAAAGCTATCTATTTTTGCTGCTGATTTGTCTGAGATAAGGATTGCTATGCCTGCTTTTTTTACTTCAGCTGAGGCAAAATATATTTTGCTCCAACCTTTTTCCTTTACTCTATATGTATCTCTGCTTCAAATGAGTTTCTTGTAAGCAGCTTAATGTAGGATTCTGGTTTTTAATCCACTCTGCTATTTGCTTAAGTTTTAAAAGAGAGTTCATCCCATTCACATTCAAGGTTAAGATTACTAATTCTTTAGTGCCCTCCATGCTATCTTCCCTCTGTTTGTATTTTCCCCCTTCCCCCCCCTTATCCATATTCCCCAGTCTTTTGTTTCTGAAAACCACCCCCTTCTGTGGGTTTGCCCTCCTATATCACACCCTCCACTTCCTTTTCCCTTTCCCTTTTTCCCTTTTCCTTTCCCTTCCTTTTGTTATTTCCCCTTATTTCCCCCACTCCCCTTCCCTTTCTCCATCCCCCCCTCCCCTTTTCCCCTTTTAATACTTGAAAGGTTAGGTGTTTTATAAGTTAACTGAGAATGCGTAGGTTGACTTAAGCCAAGTCTCATGAGAAGAAGATTCAGGTGTTTCTCCTCTGCTCCCTTCTACTCCACTATTACCATAGGTTTTTTTGTACCTCGTAGTGCAATGAGATTTACTCCATTCAATCCCCTCCCTCCAACCATCTCTTTCCTGTCCCCCTTTGTAGGGCAGTAGTGTTTTTTAGATCATTCTATCTAAGTCATAGAGAATTCCAAGTGTCTGTCCCTTTTGGTTCTGTATATTCTATTGAATAGAGTCATAATTCCTGAGAGTTATTAGAGTCTTTCTCCCAAGTGGAGTTAAAGCCACTTACATCCCATTAGATAGTAGTCTCATGGATAGGTCATGAATGTCCATCATTTCTGGCTAGGTGTATTCTCTCTGTTAGAGTTACATTTCTCAAGGTTTATGAGAATCTTTTTTTTACCCCCATGCTGTGATATAGCCAGTTTCAACTTAGTGTATTGCATTTTTTTCTTTTACCGCCCCCCCTTTTTACCTTTTCATGTGTCACTTGAACCTCCTGTTTGATGCCCAAATTTTCTGTGTAGCTCTGGTCTTTTCATCAGAAATTTTTGAAATTCATCCATTTCGTTAAATGTCCATCTTTTTCCCTGGAAGAGAAGGCTCAGCCTTGCAGGAAAGTAGATTTTTGACTGCATTCCAAGCTCCCATGCTCTTTGAAATATCTCGTTCCAGACCCTTTGATCCCTTAAAGTTGGTGCAGCCACGTCCTGCGTGTTCTTTACTGTGGCTCCTTTATATTTAAATTGTTTCTTTCTGGCTGCTTGCAGGATTTTCTCTTTTATGTAATAGTTTTGCAGTTTGGCCACTACATTCCTTGGTGTTTTCATTTTAGGATCTTTTTCTGGTAGGGACTAATGTACTCTTTCAATAACTACTTTGCCCTCCGATTCCATGATATCAGGGCAGTTTTCCATCACTACATTCTGTAATATTAAGTCCAGGCTTTTTTACTCTTCAATGTGTTCAGGAAGTCGTATAATTTTCAGGTTGCCCCTCCTCGAACTTTTTTTGAGGTCTTTGGTTTTGTTGATGAGGTATTTTAAATTTGCTTCTATTTTTTCTATTTTTTGATGATGTTTAACTGACTCTTGCTGTCTCATGGAGTCATTAGTTTCTGTAGACTCCATTCTTTTTTTGGGGGGAGGAGATTTTTTCATTAACCTTTTGCAACTCCTTTTCTAATTGGTCAATTCTACTTTTGAAAGAACTTTCCATTTGACCAATTGAGGTTTTGAGAGAATTAATTTCTTTTTGCATTTGTCCATTTGAATATCTGAGAGATTTGTTTTCTTGTTGCAAGGTATTAATTGTCTCCCCCAAATTTTCTAGCTGATTTTTAAACTCCATCCTTTTTTCTTCAAGTTAGTCTTTTTGTGCTGAAGACCAGATTGTATTCTCCTCAGAGGTTCAAGGTCTCTCTGAGTTAGTGTCTTTCCCTTCCAAGAATTTTTCAATGTATCCACTTTTCTGCTGAGCCCTCTTCAATTTGCTAAGACCTGAGTTGTGGAGGGGCTGGTTCACAGGGGTTTGGGATCGCTAAAGGCTTTACTCACTGAGTGTGCTTTCTTTGGCTGGCCAGCAGGAGGTGCTGGTTGCTTTCTCTGGAGTGTCTGTGACCTTGGTTGAAGTCCTCTCCCTTTCCTTGAAGGGAGGAGTTGGAGGTATTGAATTCATTTGCCTTCAATCAGTGGTGGGCTTTACCCTGGCCTGAGGTCATTCCTCAGCTGGGGTTCTTCTGCTTACACACCTGGGCCTGAGGCAGAAGTAGTTTGCATTTGTTTGTTAGGGGAGAAGTCTGAGTTGTAATGGGACTCAGCCCAGGGATGGTGTCCGCAGCTCCCCTGCTCCAGAGTTCTCCCCCAAGCCCTGTCCGGGATCTCCAGGGGGACAGCACCAGCACCAGCGCCTCTGCTCCCACGCAGACTCACGTCCCTGCGGTCCAGCCCCACCTCTGATCCAGCAGGTCTCTCTCTCCGGCCCTCAGACTCCCGGTTCCAATTCAGCTGCTGGACTGGTAGATCGGGGCTGATCCTCCCTCTGGGCACAGACTCACCCGCCAGAATTCAGCCACAGTTCCTGTTGGAGACAAATCCCGAGGTAGATGTTCTTTCTCTTGGCTTTTCTTTCTGGGTTTTATGGGTCAGATTTCTTTTACGAGGTTTGTTTCATGTGATAGATGGGGAAGAGATCAGGAAACTTTAGAACTGTGCCTGTCTTCTTTCCACCATCTTGGCCGGAAAAACTGTATATTTTTTTAAAAGGAGAATTATGATAGTTAATAGTCTTAGCTAATTTCCTGATAAATCACTTATTATTTCATAAGTAATTTCTGGAAAATTGACTAATTGTAATGAATAATTTCTGGTAAAAATAAAAATAAACTCATTCAGTGAAAGCATTAAAAAGTTTATAGAAAAGGCATTCTCTGAAAATATATTTTAAGTTTCCTGGGAATAGAAAATTGTTCATAAAGAGCAGTAAAACTATATCACTTGGAAGAATTTCATCAGGAAGTCTTGGGAAAATGACAGCAAATTTATTCTAATCTATCTAATATAAATCTATTTTAATCTATCAAATAAAATGTAAATTTAAAAAAAAAGTCTACAAAATTCAATATATTAGGATTCTAAAATCCTGCCCAGGACTTGTTAAGGACATAGATAAATACAAAAATTGGAGAAGAGATGATAATTTGCTGATTAAAAAAAGCTCTGATCAGTATATAAGGAATTAGGCTCAGAATGAAACTTTAAAATTCATTGGGACAAGGAACTCTGAGGTAAGGAAATTCATTCCACCAATACAGGTTACCATCTTCTCTGTAACTGACAGTGTCAGAAAGTTGTCTGCAGCAGTGAAGGATTAAGCGATTTGCCTGGTTCACATAGCCAGTAAGGGCCCAGATAGTCTTTTTTTTTTTTTAAAGGATCTTTATTCACTATTCTATAAATGAGATGAAAACACCACCTATTTTGATGGATTTTTTCAATGCTGAGTCTTGTTATAAGAAAGATATAAGATGCTCAAATCCCTTTAGAAACACTATGACTTTTTAGTACACTAAAAACTAATTTGTTATTTATTACTCAGAGAGTGCAGGGGAAAAATTAGAGGAAAAATTCCATGTATTTATTGTTCTCTCTCTCTTTTCTTTATGAAAATCAAGAAATAGGATGAAAAGTGAGAAAGAAATACTATAAATCCATGAAAGGCAGTATTTCTCTAAAAGAGAATTTTTTTTTTCCATGGGATGTATTTTAATCACATTGTGAAATGGTTTGGGAAATGAAACCAAAAATTCAGACAAAAATATAGGTGATGTTTCCTCTAGGTAATTCTAAAAGAAATCAAACCAATAATTTGATGTCAAAGAACTATCATTTTTTAATAAAATCTTCCAGAATAAACAAACACCTGGATTCTCTTCCATGATGTTGAGGGCCTCAATAGCAGCTGCAGCTCATAAGGGAGGTAGAGAGGCTGAAAAACAATATCCTTGACCAGAAAGTCACTGTGAAGAAATAAAACTGAGAGTAAGAAACAAATTCTTCTCACCACCACTTTATTCAATCTTAAAACCCAGCAATAATCCCATTGTCCTCTATTCATGGTCCTCTTTCTAAACAGATGTGATTTATGCTATGCTTAGGCAACAGACACTGTACTCAGAGAGTAAAACACCCTCTCTGATGATTGGACAGCATGCTGGTGGTCCTGTGCCTGTGTCTCTCATGTTGTATAATACAGTTACTATTATCATTCATCAAATATGATGAAAGAAATTAAGAGTTCATGTAAGACTTATATATGAAAATAAAGTTATCAGACTGAAAACATGGGATTCTCACCCAGCTCCTTTCTAACTTAAAATCCAATAATCTTTCCAGTACAAACCACACCACCAAAGACCTTCACTCTCCTTAAGTCTTCTCTTCTCCATGTTATACATTCCTAGTTCTTTCAAATAAACCCCCAAAAACAGTTTTAAGTTCTTCCCTCCCACATACCTTATTCTGGTTATTCCTCTATCAATGTCCTTTGTAAAACTAAATACTCAAAGCTCTACAGAGTTGCATCAGAGTATAACAAAACATGTGAAAAAATAGACTTGCAGAAATTTAGAGCTAAAGTCAGTACGATTTTTAATGCTTAGATGAGAAGAAAGAATGTAAAATGCCTAAGATCACATTAAAGAAAAAATTACTTATGAGGTTGAACTGGTTATAGAACATCAGTTTAACTTGCTTCAGTTCAAAGAGTCATCAAGGTTGATCTAAAGTTTTTTGAAATTTGTAGGCATCTGATACTCAAAACTTAACAACACAGAGAAGAACATTGGGGAGTAGGGAGAGTCTTTTTAATGTTTTCTTTCTCTCTCTCTCTTTTTAAGGATTTTTCTCATATCTATTAATTCCTACTAAGGTTATGTTAGTATATACATAGAAATATTTCTCTTATTTTACTTTAAATCTGTTTATTCTAATGAATTCAACTGAAGAGTTACTGTAAACCAACAATACCAGGCACTAGGAATTAAAAAGAGGCACTTTCTCAAGTTTTCAAGACCTTTCAAAGTCTAGTTTTAAATCACTTTTACTTAGTAAATCTTTGTCCATATGGGGCAATTGTCCAAGATATATAGATAGAGGTTCTACCTATCTAACAAATCTGATGAATTTGTTCTATATGTTCTATATATTGTCTATATAATTTGTTCTATAATCCAAATTATATGCTTTTTTATTGTCTATAGAATTAGACTAAATTCTTTCGACTATTTATAGATTTCATTCAAGGGGTTCCATAATGTTTCAGGTAATGTATTTCTTCCAAGAAGACGTTGAACACCTTTAGTGAGAGTATATCCACCACTTGTTTTATACGCTGTTTAATATTAATGATCTTGAAAGTATTAAGTCTTTTGAGGAATTTTGCAAAGGAACAGCCTTGTTGGAGGAGAACCTTTAAAGCAGCATTTTGCTCTACTGAATCAAAAGCACGTTTTTAAACTTTTTCTTTAAGGCAATGGGGTTAAATGACTTGCCCAAGGTCACACAGCTAGGCAGTTATTAAGTGTCTGAGGCTGGATGTGAACTCAGGTACTCCTGACTCCAGGGCCAGGGTTCTACCCACTACACTATCTGGCTGCCCCCCAAAAGCACTTTTTAAAGAATTTTATTTAGCTGAGATTAGCAGTTGATGCTAAGCTGTTGATGTGTGCGTGTGTAGGGGGTGGGGGTGTTAATAGTAAGTTTAAGAGATTTTTATAGCTGTATTAAAGTTACAGAGAAGAGATATAAGGCAAGGAGATCAATTAGGAAGCTACCACAATAGTCTAGGCCCTAGTGGGCCCTGACTAAGCCTAAGAGGAAATAAGGCACCAAACTAGGGTAATAGGCATGTGAGGAGAGAAAAATAATAGATCTAAAAGATATTGTAGAGGTGGAAATACCAAGTTTTGGCAGCAAAATAGATATGTGGAATAAGAGAGTGTGAGGAGTTAAGGCTGATAATGAGGTGTAAATTTGGATAATTGGATGGAGTACTCTCCACAGAAATAGGCAAGTAGGTTTTGGAGAAATTAAGAGTTCAGTTTTGGATGTGCTAAATTTGCAATACTTATGGAAAATATGACTGGAAATGTCCAATAGGTAAATAGTGATGGGGGTGCCTTGAAGACTTTAATAATTCATTTTGAAGTATTATATTCCATGACTTGCAACCATTCCAAATTATTAGAAAAATATTGATATTAATTTTTTGTGGGGGAGGGGATGTTTCTTGGAAGTTCTTGTTGCAATTTTTTATAGTAAATATAGAAAATAAAACTTTGTGTTCTCTGTACCTTTTAGGCTACTGTATTACTGTAAAGATATAATATTTTATAGGAATCATTAGCAGCTATGTTTTGAGAAGCATGGAAAGACATGCTAAGTGAAGTAAGCAGGACCAAGAGAATATTGGGACATTAACTATATAACATTGTGAGATGCTCAACTATGATGAATGCAACTCCTTTCAGCAGTTCATTGATCAAGGACAATCCTGAGAGATTTGTTAAGGAAAAAGTTGTCCACATCCAGAGAATAAACTATGGATGCTGAAGGCAGAACAAAACATTCCATAGTAACTTTTTTAAAAACTTCTATTATTTTTCCCTTCTTTGTCATGGTTTTTTCCCCTTAATTCTAATTCCTTTCACAACATGACTAATATGGGATTATGTTAATCACAATTGTACATGTACATTTTTTATTTGATTGTTCATCAGGGAAGGGGTAAGGAAGGGAGGGTGGTAGAAAAATATGGAACTCACAAACTTTCTAATGGATGAATGATAAACACTACCTTTTTCATGAAAGTGGAAAAATAAAACGTGAAAAACATTGCCCTTTATTGCTGTCTATTTAGCAAGGAAAACAACTATTTATTGACTGAAGCAATTTTTGAATTGTTTTTGGTCTTCCTTTTGTGGCAAATGATTTATAAAAGCTGAATTTCCTTAGGAACTATGACTATCATTTTATTCATTTTCAGCATCAACTTGTTTTTTTCAACAGATTAGAGGTAAGTAGCCTCAAATTCAAGTCATGTTCTTATTTTTTCCAACTTGGTATTTATTTTTATATTTGCTGTAACAAGGCAATGTTCTAACTATACAGACAGATGATTAATGAAAGGACTCCCACATAGGTAGGTGGGTACTTCCAAACTATTATGTTGACACATAAGCTGTAATTATTTTACATTATTCTTTTTTGCAAATGTTTATCATGAGCACTGAAACAGAAGATTTGGTAACTAATATCCTTTCTACAAAATAATGTTTACTGCTGACTTTGGATCTATTAAAATATTTTTTTTCCAACTCCTTTTTTTGTCTTTATAGACAAAGACATTATTTCTTTTAGTTACAATTTCATTTTATCTTTTGGTTTCATTAACAGATGACTCAATATTTTCAGCATAAAATATTTTTGTTATCAAATGATTAAATTAATATTTTTACATTATTAAACAGTCATGTCACCAGTTTAAAAGCAGAAAGGGACTACTACACGAGACTGTATTTTTCTTCATTATATGGTCAAGGAAATGATAATGGTGATAAGCCTCTCTATACTTTGCTAAACTGGTCCTCCAACAATAAGATATATTCTATAGCTAGGACCATATCCAAATCCAATCTGCTGCCATAATATTCACTAACAAGATAAGGCAGCAGAATAGGACTTTAAATTTTTACAAATACAGAGAGCAATGAGGTATACTAAAAAGAATCTGCATTTGGTATCAGAAGTTGGGTTTAATCCCACTTTTGTTATTCACCTGTAAGATTTAGTTTTCTCATTTGTAAATTGTGGAAGGCAGATGATGTTTAAGATCCCTTTAAACCCCTAAATCAAGAATCCTTTAGTGAGTTTGAGTCTGAAATTTCTTTTCTTCTGTTCCTATTGCTATTCTTTTCTTCTCTTCCTCTTCCTATTCTAGTCTGAGAATTTTGTAACTCAGTCCTTAATGAAGTGGAAAAATGATTCTATGTTTCTATTATCATTCTTCTTCACCAATTCATTCTTAGCAACATGATTTCAAGAATAATTAGAAAATAAGAACTCTGCAGTCAACTTAAATTTTCAGGCAAACAATGTCAATCATACCTGGTGATCAATTACAAAAGATCTACCACAGCAAAATCCTCCAATAGAAGCTAAGGAATTCTCCATGTTAGCGCTGATTAGATCAACGTCATCAATCTGTAGAAAGGGTCAGAGAACACCTTTAAAAGAGAAAAACAAACCTCAAAAAATATCCTAGATCATTTGTTCAACATTATTAAGGCACATATAAAAAGAAAAACTTTTAGCATCAATCCTATATATGTTTAGATAATATCACTCTAATAAAAGTAAAATCCTTAAATTTAATTCCAGGAAAACAATTGTCCACTATTACAAGGACAGATAAAAATAAAAAAGCGAATTTCATCATTTGCATTAAATTAGACAAGTAATTAGGATTAAATAGTTATTTTAAGAAATAATTTGAATAACTTGAAACTAAATTTAATGTGATTGTAATTAAAATTCAAAATAATAAATCATTAAGCACTCTATAACTGTGATTAGTGAAACTAATGCAGAACTCATATTTACATTGTGAGTAGTACAAGTATCTGATAAAATGTGAAAAAAACTCATGATAACTGCATGAAATACAACAAAACATTCATAATTTTCTCCTTTTTCTATAGATGAGATGGGGGGGAGGGTTTACAATTATTTGCCATAGTCACATATGTATGTGAAACTAGGAAAATAAATTCAGCCTTCTGACTCTTGATGCTAGTCTTTCCACAGTACTGCTTTTCAATGAAAAGACTCTGGCAGTAAAATGGTAACAATTCAAAAGGCAAAGATTAACTAAAAGGAGCAATTGAGACAAGCATATCCAACAAATATATAATCCAAGAGAAAGATAATAGAAAAAAGTGGATAAATTCATGAATTTGACTCAAGGAAGAAAGTGAAAATATAGGAAATAATTGGATGAGGAAAAAGCTACCCAACAAAAAAGAAGTATAGGATGATTTCTAGAAGCTGCATGGAGGAACAATTTGGTAGTGAGAGCAAACCATCAAAGAATCTTTTAAAATTATTTTACCTTTTAAGCAGGGTAGCTAATTTGTCTTTTAATGTTATTTTATTCTATTTTTCCCAATTACATACAAAGCTAGTTTGGGATATTCATCTTTTTGTGAGAAGTTGAGTCCCCCACCAAAAAAAAAAAAAAAGATTTTTGAGGTCCACATTTATCTAGCTTCCCCTGACCTTTCCTACTTCCCCAAGAGTGAGTAATCTGATAATGGTTAATACATGCTCACTCATATTTAACATATTTGCATATTAGTCATGTTGTGAAGGAATTAAGAACTAAAGGGGGGAACATAAAACAAGTTTTAAAGGGCAAAAATAGTTTGAAAATAGAAACTCATGATCTGCATTCAGACTCCAGTTTTTTATCTAGATGTGGTTGGTATTTTGCAAGACAAGACTTTTAGAATTGTCCTCATCACTGAACAGCTTGAAAGGATTTAAGTCCATCATAATAATGTTACCCTGATTCTGGTCATTTCACTCAAACTCACATCAGTTCCTGCAGTGCTTTCCAGGTTTTTCTAAGTCCACCTTCTCATGATCTCTTACATTTCCTCCCATTCATAGAACAAAATTTCTTCAGGCATTTCATAATTGATAGAGATCCCCTTGATTTTTTTTAAGGTTTTTGCAAGGGAATGGGGTTAAGTGGCTTGTCCAAGGCCATACAGCTAAGTAATTATTATGTGTGGGAGGCCAGATCTGAACTCAGGTACTCCGGTGCTCTATCCACTGTGCCACCTAGCTGCCCCCTCCCCTCCTTTTTCTAACCTACTTTTGTCTCCTACTTTTTTATCTTCTCCTTCCATTTTCCCTCTTTCCCCTCTTAATTTCCTCTAGGGTAATATAGATTTCTAAAACCTCACTGAGTGCTTATGTTATTTCTTTTTTGAGACAAATCCAATGAGGAAGATTCAACCAACTCTCATCCCTTCCCTTTTTTTCCCTCTAATACATTATTTGTGCCTCTTCCTGCGATGTAATTTACCCTATTCTGTCTCCTCCTTTCCCAATACAATCCTTTTTTAATACCTTAATTTTTATATCATTACATCAAATTCAGCTTGTGCCCATATCCTCCAAGTATATTCCTTCTACCAGAGATACAGTTCTCAAGATTTACAAATATCATCTTCCTGTGTAAGATATAAACAATTTAATGTTATTGTATAACATTTTTCCCCTTTCCTGTTTACCTTTTTATTTGAGTCTTGTATTTGAAGATCAAATTTGCTGTTCAGCTCTAGGTTTTTTTAATCAGGAAAGTTTGGAATATTTACTATTTCACTGAATGTCCTGCAATATTTTCTCCTTGACTTAAATTTCTGAAATTTGTCTACAATATTCCTTGGTGTTTTCTCTTTGAGATCCCATTCAGGAAGGAAGTAATTAATGGATTCATTCAATGACTATTTTACCCTATGGTTCATTCTTGAAAGATGTAGTCCAGGTTCTTTTTTTGATCATGGCTTTCAGGTAGTCCAATAGTTCTTAAATTCTCTCCTGGACTTTTTTCCAGGTTAGTTGTTTTTCCAGTGAGATATTTTACATTTTCTTCTATTTTTTCATTTTTTTAATTTTATTTGACTGATTCTTGATATCTTATAAAGTCATTAACTTCCACTTGCCCAATTCTAATTGTCAAGGAATTATTTTCTTCAGTTAGCTTTTATATCTCTTTTTCCATCTGGCCAATTCTATATTTTACATTTTTTAAAACTTTAATACAAAATAAGAAAGAAATTGTCATGTACACAGCAAAATATGAAAGGATTCATAATATAAAGCAATTTTCCATTTCAAGGAAGTCTATATAATAAATATTATACATGGTGTTCAAAATTGTCCATTTTAATTTGTTTCCTTGCAGGTTTTCTTCTGTACTCTGCTGTACATTGTTTACTGCCCTTCCCCCTTGAAGCCTACAATTAAGTTTAGATGTCTACATCCATATATATACATATATGCACATAAAATTATATTCAAACTTACATAAACACACATATAGATAACACAGATATACCAAAATTTTATATGTATATATATGCATACACACATATCCATACACATATACACATTCATAGATACATATACATACATATTCATAGATTTCTATGTATTTGGTTTGCATCTCTTTTTTTATAACATTTGAAACTAATAACTCCCACTACTTCTCTACTTTACTTCTATTCTTTAATCTATTGGTCTTTGAACAATTCCTCCCTTACATACCCTGCCACACTCTCCCTCCCCATTGACCTGCATACTCTTCTGTATAAACTCTTATCCTATTCCCTCACTCTCTAACTCAATACCTTCTCTATCAACTCTTTTAATTTCTACCTGAATTTAAAATGATTTTATACCTATAAATATGTACTATACATATATGTAAATACACACACAAAACAAATCATTCCTTCTTCATCACATTCCCAATGACAATAAGTTTCCAGAACTATTAATTCTATTTTCCCAATTCCTCTGTATCAATTATTCCTCTTGTATCTCATTTGAATAAGATGATAACTCAATTTTTTTATCTTTTCCTACACTACTATACTCAGGTCCTACCTTAATTGTTCTTTGGAACTCCCCATTACTAATACCAATCTTGGACACATGGTTTACATTATCATGTACAAATAGTAAATAATTTGTCCTTATTGAGTGCCTTGTAATTAATTATTAGTCTTTGATGTTTACCTTGCATTTCACTTGGATCTTTTATGCCAAATTTTCTATTAAGTTCAGGTCTTTTTGCCACAAAATCCTGACAGTCTGTCAATCCATTGAATGCCTTATTTTTCTGCGTTCAGGATTATTCAGGGTATGATATTTTTGGACAGAACCCCAGTACTTTTGCTTTTCTGTGGTCCTTTAAAGTAGTCATGGCTAGCTCTTGTGTAGGTCTAATTGAAGCTCCCCCAAATTTGAATAATTTTTTACTTTTGTTCTTTATATTTTTTCCTTAATTAGGGGGCTTTGGAATTTAGCTATGATATTACTGTCAGTTTTCTTCTCAAGATAATGTAAATTTATAGTGTGTCCAGTCAGAAAAGATATATGATTTTCTCTATTTTGTTTAACATCACATGTATAGGAGTGAAGGCATCCAATAATGGGAAAGATTCAAAGCTGAAACTTGCCTAGACATAACTGGCAATATGGTAAGAGGGCTAGAGATTCAGGAAAAGAAAAGTGTAGAGTTGAAGTGGTTCACCAAGTGTTCAAGATGGAAAAAGTAGAGGACAAGACCTGGGCATTACCAGGGAAATCAGAATCTAGAATGCTGGAATGGAACATCATTATTTTCATCTATTTGAGCTGTTCTCATTCCAATAAATATATTTTTATATTTCTATTGTTGTGGTTCAAAACTTCAATAAAGCCTGATTCTTTAATCTCATGGACCATGTTTTCTGAAAGAGTTTATTTGGCCTTTTAGTTTTTTAAATTTTTTCTTAAAATTGCCAATAATACTTTCATTTATATTATTCCCCCAGGATCAAATATAAAATTCTGATTGGTTTTTAAAATCCTTCATAATTTAATCCATTCATACTTTTTTTTTGTTTTTTGCAAGGTAAATGGGGTTAAGTGGCTTGCCCAAGGCCACACAGTTAGGTAATTATTAAATGTCTGAGACTGGATTTGAACCCAGGTACTCCTGAATTCCAGGGCCGGTGCTTTTTCCACTGCACCACCTAGCCACACTCAGTCATACTTTCTAATATTCTTAAACATTTTTTCCCTTCCATTTACTGTGACCCAGTGACACTAGCCTCCTTGTTGTTCTTTATCCAAGATATTTCAAATTTCATATCTCTGCATTCTCACTGGCTGCTCCCAATTCTTTTGCAGTCTGCTGGTTTCTCTGATTACCTTCTGGTCTCACCTATAGTTCAACATTTTCTTTTAGTTCAACATTTTAAAAGAAGTCTTTTCCAGTATTCCTTAATTCAAGTGACTTTTCTCTGAGATCATATCCATTTTATCATAAATGTTATATGATATGTACCACAGTACAAAATTTTTATGTAATATAAACACAGTTTTTAAATGTTGTCTTCCCACTTAGATAGCTCTCCTTTAGGGCAGAGACTGTTTTTTTCTTTCTTTGTATCTATTGCTTTCCAGTCTGGTATGTAGCAAACCCTACTAAAAGCTTGCTGGCTTTCCCTGGTTATGATGCAAAGGCACTTAAGAGATGTTTCATGTGAATCCTTTGTTGACAATGCTAACATTTAAAGTTTTAAAGTGTGTGATCTTGCTTGGGAGCATTTTTGTTTCTATTTGAAAATTGCCAATAACAGATTATTTTTCCCATCTTAGTCAATTTGGACCTCATTGATTTAGGGATAGTGCTTACTCCAACACCAACTTTTTTGGTGTGAGTTGATATAAAGAGGGAAGGAAATCGGGTTCTTTATGTACCCTGACACAAAACAACAAATGGAAAAACCAACATTAATTATAAAGAACTCACACAAGAAAATCACCCACATAGCACACGCACACATGCTTTTCATTAGCAAAATAAAACATACTATTACAATTTTTCAAATATTAGAGAACATAGGAATTGTTTAAAACTCAGGACCAAAGCTGGAAAAAAAGAAAAAAAATCACTCAAAGTTTTCTGAGATATAGCCACGGAAGAATAAACAAATGATTCAACAAAATTAATCAATGAATGGTGATAATAAGAAAAATTTAAAAATTAAAAGGTAGAAGGTGGAAACAAGGGGCGGAATAAAGAAACGGACTGGCCCCAACTCTCTACCAAATCACACTAAATAATTTTAAATAATGACTATAACCAAAGTTGTAGAACCTACAAAAAGACCGAGTGACACAATTTTCCATCCCAGGACAAGTTAGAAGATCCAGGGGAAGGGTCTGCTGTACCAGGGTGAGAGAGGAGTGTTGGAGTGTGGCTGTGTTGGAGCAAACTGGCCCAAATAATCGAAGAAGAGACAACGATGGAGACTTCGAGACCTCTCACCCCAGAGACTGCCATGGACAGCTTGGAAGTTCAGGAGGAAAAGTCTGTCACACCAGGTGGGAGGTGGAGCCTAGGCTGGCACAGGCCTTAGCAGGGCAGACCAGGTGCCAGTAGACCAGGAGCAGGGCTCAGGAGTCACTGAATCAGCAGAGGAAGCTGTTTCTGGAGCTTTCAGTCCATTGATGGTAAGGGAGTCAGGAGATTACAGGGTTCTTTTTGCATCACTGAGGCCGAACTCTGTTACTTTGCCTATACTCAGATCTGGGTCACAGTCTTGGGGCCCAGTCCCACGAAAAGGAGTAGAAGCACAATAGAGTTTACAGCCTCAGTGGAGCAAGAATCCTCCTCACAGTTGTAGAATAGAAAGGAGTACTTATGGTCACCCACAGACTAGAGCACAGGCTAAGGAGAATGGTACAAATCTCTCCTTAATCATAAAACCTCAGAAGAATTGAAAACTTTCAGATCTCTAGAAGCATCTTTGAAAAGAGCTGCAATAAAAACCTGAAAAGCTTGGGACAATGCACACTACACCCTGGAGGCAGAGCCCCAGCATAAACAATGAATTAAAATCAAATTACAGACTTGGGAAATGAGCAAACAACAGAAGAAAAAGATCTAAAATTAGTTGCTATGGTCATCAGCAGGGTCAAAATACAAACTCAAAAGTAGAAAACAAAGTCTAAACTTCTCCATCCAAAGCCTCCAAGAAAAACATGAATTGTTCTCAGGCCACGGAAGAGCTCAAAAAGGACTTTGAAGAACAAGTAAGGGAGGTAGAGAAAAAAATTGGGAAGAGAAATAAGAGTGACTCAGGAAAATCATGAAAATCGAGCTAGCAACTTTGTGAAGGAGACAAAAAACACTGAAGAAAATAACATTTTAAAAAACAATTCAATTATCATGGCATCACAATCAGGATAACACAAAATTTAGCAGCTTCTAACTTAAGGGATTGTAAAGCTTGAAATCTGATATTCTGGAAGGCAAATGAGCTTGGATTACAACCAAGAATCAACTACCGAATAAACTGAACATAATCTTTTTGGGAGAAAGAATGGACATTCAATGAACCAAGGAGATTTTCAAATTTTCCTGACAAAAAGACCAGAGTTGAAAGAAAAACCTGATCTTCAAATATGAGCCTTAAGTGAAGGATAAAAAGGGACTTAATGATGTTGAATTGCTTATATTCCTTCATGGGAAGATAATCCTGATAACATGAACTTTTTTATTTATTATGGAAGTTAAGAAGACATTGAATATGAAGGGATAATATATTTAAAATTTAGCATTAAAGGGTGAGAGAGGAATGTACTATGGAAAAGGAAAAGGGAGAGGTAGAATGGGGTAAGAAGTAAGAAAAACATTTGCAGTGGAGTGGAAGAGAGGGGTGGCTGGGGGGAAGTGAGTGAGCCTTACTTTCCTCGAAATTTACTCAGAGAGGAAATAACATACACTCAACTGGGTATAGAAATCTATCTTACACTAGAGAAAATAGGAGAGAAAGAGAAAAGGAGAAGGGGGGAATGGAAGATTCTGGGAGAGGGTAGTCAGATACAAAATATTTCTGAGGATAAAAGGAGACAGAGACTAGAATAAATAGGGATGGGGGAATAGAATGGAGGGAAATAATTAGCAATAGTAACTGTAGGGAAAAAATAATGAAACATTTCTCTGATAAAGACTTCATTTCTCAAACATAGAGAACTGAGTCAAATTTATAAAAACAAGAGCCACTACCCAATCGATAATGTTCAAAGTATGAACAGTTTTCAGATGGAAGTTTTCAGTATTATCCATGCCAGATTAAAAAATATGTCCTAACTCACTATTGATTGTAAAAGTGCAAATTAGAAAAATTCTGAGGTACTACCTCATACCTACTGAATTGGCTAATAGGACAGAAAGAGAAAATGACAAATGTTATAAGGGATGTAGAAAATGAGATTAATGCACTGTTGGAGAATCTGTGAAATGATTTACAATTCTGTAGAGCGATTGGGAACTATGCCAAAGATCTATAAACCAATGCCTACCCTTTGACCTGCTATCAGTTCTATGTTCCAAAAAAATAAAAATAAAAATAAAAAACAGGAAAGAAAACTATATTTATAAGAGTATTTATAGCAGCTCTTTTTTGCTGGCAAAGAAGTAGAAATTGAGGGGATGTCCATCAGTTGGGGAATGGCTGAACAAATTGTGGTATGTGATTATGAAGGAATATCATTCTCCCATAAGAAATGATGAACAGGGTATTCTCAGTAAAACCTGGAAACACTTACATAAGCAGATGCAATGGGAAATGAAATAAATTAAGTAACAGCAATATTGCAGGATGATCAGTTGTGAATGACTCTCCTTTTCTCAGCAATGCTGTGACCTAAGATAGTTCTGAAGGACTTATGATAAAGAATGCTATCCATTTCTAAAGACAGAACCTGATGTTTTTTGAATAAAGATCTAAACATACTTATTTTTTAAACTTCATTTTTCTTGAGGTTTCTCTCTGTTTTGGAGGAGGAAGGCGGCTATGTTTACTTTTACAAGATTACTATTATGGTCTATATATAGCATGACTATCTTTATAACCAATACCAAATAACTTGCTTTCTCAATGAGGAGGAGTGGGGGGGGGAGGGAGAGAATTCAGGATTCAAAGTTTAAAAAATGAACATTAAAATTTGTTTTTACATGTAATTTGGAAAAAATAAAATAAAATGGAAAAAATTATAAGGCAAAATAAGATCTTGCAGAATTAAAAGAAAAATGATACTAGAAAATCAAGACTTAACTGTGTTAAAACAAATGCTGAAATAAAAATGAAAATAATCAATACAAAGGATATGTTAGAAAAACATCATGAAAATCAACAAAGGTAAGCAACAAGACTTATCAAAGTGGAAATGAATGTACACAAAGTATTGCACAGTTAGAAACAGGACCTCAACAAAATCTATGAGTCCTCCAAAATATTAGTAAATACATACTCAATTATCAAACCAACCTCACAATGCAATGATTTTATGATTACTGACATCCTACATAATTTTGCAAAATAAAAGAATTGGAACCCTTTGGTTTAAGAAATCATTAAATAATTTTTTCTCCAAAGTGAAAACAACCAACAAAATACAAACAGAAAGAGTCCACATAATGCCTATTAGAGGACAAAATTTAAAATACTACTTATCATCATGGTTCAATTCAAAATGAACAAACAACAAAAGAAAACTATCACAAACTGCCAGAAGAAAGGCAGGAATAATTTATAAAGGCACAATATTTAGGATCATAGCAGTTTTGAAAGAGGATGAAAGAATGTAGAAAGTAGAAGAAATATTTTAAAAATTAAGAAGGATCGATTATAACCTCAGAATTAGTCATAAAGATCAAGAAGACTGTGACTATGAAAATAAGAGATATTTGAGAATCAGACTTTGAAAAATGTTCTGCGATATCCATGCAAAGCAAGACCTCAAATTTAAAATAGCCTCCAGAGAAAAGAATTAATTACTTAACAGAAAAATAATTGCTAATAAAAGGATAATAAAGAGCACAGAAAGGCATTTCTGAAAAGGGTAGGAGGAAGTGGGGCACACAAGGAAGAATGGGAAAGGGTCTAGGTAAAGTTACTATATTTTAAAAAAGGCAATTTCAAGTTAAAATAACTTAAGATGAACATTAATAAAAACAAGAATTTTGTTTAGAGTAGCTTTATTAAATAAGGATTAATAAATAAGAATCTATTTTCTTTTGATAGGAAGACAGAAGAAAAATTTAAAATAACACTAAATATAAATACACTGAACTCTAAAATAAAAAAGCACATCAATAAATAGAAAATAAAGATATATTATTTTCTAAAAGGACATTTAGTTCAGAAAGCTCAAAGGACAACATATTTAGAGTTGGAAGGAGTTAAAGGAGTTGTAAAGATATATAATCCTTCTACTAATCCAACATTTTATTTTACAATTGAGGAAACTGAGCCGTGGAGCCCAGGTACAATTAAGTACAGAGTAAAGATTCCACCATAAGTCCTCTAATTCCAGATCCAGGGTTGATATGAAGACACTATTTAAAATTTACCATTTATTACCAAATCACAAAAAGTAACAATGACATTTTGTTGGACTAAAATGAACTTATTATCCCCAAAGAGAGTAGGGAGCTGTTCTTGAAAAGTGACACTTCCAAACAAAGGATGGAAGCCAGAGGACACAATATATCAATGGAGAGCAAAAATCGGTGGTAAGTCTCTTTTGTCCCTTGTTCCAAAAGTGAATGAATATGCCAATTCATTGAAGGCCCCAATTCATTTAAGACTGAATTTATATAGAGGGTTTTAGACAGAGAGCTGACCTTACACTAATAGAAAACCGCCTAGTCACTGATAAGGCAAAGCACTGGAGGTAATCCAGACTACTAAGATAGGAATGTTCTATAAACTTCCTAATAATGAACTGAGGAGTAGGAACCCAGGAAACTTAATGCTTAACTAATGAGGGAAGGAGACAATGCCCAGTTTCCAGGTCAATTAAGTCTTAACATACCTGCTATCTGCTGGCTAGAGTTGTACAACTCAAACCTGTTTCCACCAGCTTCCATTGGCATGGAAGAGAATCCATCTATTTCATTTTCATTGTGAAAAATATGAAAATCAATATATTTAAATTCTTTAGATTCTTAAGAATCATAAGTTCGTTATTTTAAATTCAAGTAGTACTATTAGATATTACAGTGATTAAATAGAATGCTGACTTCCTAGTCTAAAAGGCATTTACTAGTTGAATGAAACTGGGCAAGTTACGTAACTTATATCCTCCTTAGTTTCCTCACTTATAAAATGGAGATAGTAATAGTTCTTTCTTCATAGGATTGTCCTATCCAATTGGGTAACATATACAAAGCATTTTGCAAAATATTAAATGCTGTAAAATTGCTAGGTATATTACTATTACTGGGGGGGGGTGACTTTGAGTAAGTCACTTTTCGGTCTCAGTTTCCTCATATATGAGAAAGGGTAAAGAAAACATAAATGACAACCTATTCTGCTATTGAGATGAGACATTTAAATGTCATAGTCAAACCTAAATGAGGCAGTATTCCAGAAATTGATGGCTAAAAAGTCATAAAAATGTTTTACTTTATATCAATACCACAAAGAATAAAGCTTTGTACTTTTAAAAATCTCTTTAAGATTAATTAGAATGCCATCCTCTAAAAGAAATTTTATATCCCAACTTACAGACTTACATTGATCCCAAAATGTTTAGTGACTCCTCGGCCATGTTCTCCTAGAACTCCAAATGAAAGGCTTTCCTCCAAAAATATTCTTGCTTTGTACTTATATTTAAACTTGACCTAAAAATATATGAATGAATCATAAGTTAAAATTGCATTCTTTTTGGAAATATACCTGAAATACTTTGGAAATTAAGAGAACTAACCTAAAAGAAAAATATTTTAGATATTGTTAAAGTGCTATTGAATTCTACGACAGCCTTTTTGATGTGTTTTGAAAACATCACAGACCAATTTCATTCTTTAACACAAAAATATGAGGAAGTAAATCAATTAGATTATATTAGTATAACTGATTTCTACCTTAACATATCTATTACTTTTTAAATACTTTATGGAATATTTATTTCAAGATTTCTATCATTATCTCAAAGAAAAATATTCATAGAATCAATCAATAATCAAAAACTATAGAGGATTCCTTTAATTAGCATATTATACTTTTCATCTGTTGCAAGCTAAACTTCTTAATTCTTACAAACTCTTGGTCACAGTTAATTTTTATCCACAAATAGATCCAGTGTTCATATATAATCCTTCTACTACAAGAAACCTTCGAGTTACACATGACTTATGAGGATTCTTCAAAATAAACAAACAAAAAACTTTAAGGGATGTCCATCAATTGGGGAATTGCTGAACAATTTGTAGCATACAAATGTGATAAAATACTACTATTCTATAAGAAATTATGAGGGATGGGACTTCAGAATGGCCTGGAAAGGCTTTTATGAACTGATACTTGAATGAAGTGAGCAGAACTGAAGAAATATTATATTCACTCACTGCAACATTGGTGATGATCTGCTATAATGGACTTGTTTGCTTCAGCAATACAATAATCAAAAACAATTCTAAAAGACTTGTAAAGGAAAATACTATCCATATCCAGATAAGGAACTGAGGAGTTTAAATGCAGACCAAAGCTTATGATCTTCAATTTTTAAAAGTTGACTTACATATTTTTTCCTATTTGATCTGATACTTATTTCACAACATGATTAATATAGCACTATGTTTAGCATGTTTATGCATGCATGGCCTATATTAGATTGCTTTCTGTCAGGGGGAGGAGGGAGGGAAAGGAATGTGAAGCTCACAATATTGCAAAGAGTGATTGTTGAAAACTACCATTGCACACAGTTGGAAAAATAAACAAAATTTAAAAAACAAACAAGATGGATCAGTGGATAGAGTACCAGCCTTGAAGTCAGGAGGACTTGAGTTCAAATTTGACCTCAGACATTTAATAATTACCTCGCCATGTGACCTTAGGCAAATCACTTAATCCCATTTCCTTGCAAAAAGCAAAAAAAAAATAAGAAATTTAAACTAATAAAAGTGATATGTCAAATAAAAGGAAAAGAAACTAACATTTCATCGCTAGTATTTAAAAATTCTAAGTACAAAGGAGAATCTTTTATTCTGTCTTAGAATGATTCTTAACAATGTCTGGAGGTTACAAATTCAGCTAAGTAATGTCTATTAAAGTTGATTGGTTTTTGTCCTTTGTTACTGAAGAAGACCAAAATGTTTGAGACAAATGTTTGAGACAAATATGTATTCAACATAATGTATTCAACTGTGGCTAGGAAGTATAACCCCCTGGCAAAAAATGAAAAAAAAAACAAACCACAATACCCATAGGTCTCTGTTTTTCAAAGAAAACCAAAGTGGACATGCCTCAAACCAGCCAGATCATTCTAATATACTTTCCTTAAAAAAAATTCCTAACAACCAATATAAAATAGGACCTGACACAATAGAAATTTAGGAAGGGAAAGAAGAGATATTCTGACGATTTGAGCTACAGAGCTTCATACAGGCAGCCAAAGTGGAGGGAGTAAACATTGGCTAATGCCATTCTTCCTTATTTTCCATTTAGATTTAATACAAGGTGAAAAAAACAAATATAAGGATCACTGAATATTCATTTTGGTGGCTATAATAATATGGGCTTTAAAAGCTCTAAGGAGATGAGTGGAATATTCCCAATAAAACCATTTCAGGGTTAATATTCCTAGTTAAGTACTTTCTGAGTTAAGAGATATTTAAAAAAAAGAACCAAGTATTATTCTTAAACTATTTCGAGAAGAAAGCCCCTTGTATTCCAAACAGGAGGCTCACTCTCTTAACTTTTGAAAAGACTGCTTTTACTGACTACTAGAAGACTAGTAGACTTTTTTTTCTCATGAGAAAAACCTTGCATTCCAAAGAAACTCATAAGCCTCTTGTTTGATGATAAGACTATTTTTACTGACTAGGAGGATAGTAGAAGACCTTAAATACTCAGACATTATTTCGCTTAGACAGACATATAAGGTCATTAAAAGTCTTTTTGATGTTCTCACCATCTGGATGGTGAGGTAATATTTTATGAAAACCTTACATTCTTTTCTTTCCAACTCTGAAGACTAACCAATGAGTCAACAGAGTGAGAGGACAAGGAGGAAGAGGGGATCGAATTAGGCCATAAATCTTGTCTGACTATGTCAATTCGGGGCAGCTCCTTGATCTTCACTACCTTTGTGAGACTTGTTAGTGTGCCCTTCTCTCAAGAAAAGCCACAAAAAACCTTTTTTTCTTTTTGCTCAGAGGGGTCTCTCAAAATTTTTTTGAAGCGGATTTTTATCCCTCAGAGAAAAGGTTAAGGTTATTAATAAGATAACATAGGAGAGGTTATAGTTCAATCATTTATTCATGTTTGACTTTTCATGACTCCATGGATTATATAATCCACAGGGTTTCTTGGTAAGGATATTGCAATGGTTTGCCATTTTATTCTTCAGTGGATTAAGGCAAACAGAGGTTAAGTGGCTTGCCCAGGGTCACATAGCTGGTAAGGGTCTGAGGTCAAATTTGAACTTGGGCCTTCTAGTGCTCTATTCATTGAGATACTTAGCTGCCTCCAAGAGATGGAAGGGAATTATAAGGGGAAAAAACCCAAAACCCAAACCACAAGAAAAAAAAAACAGTCTTTGAGAACAAATGTTTTAATGAAAAAAATATTTAGTCCAAAGTAGGTTTAAAACCTGGATAAATTTTTACTTTCAAAGGAAGATCATGATAAAAAATACTCTTCCTCCAAAAGTAATGTAACTTTTACTTATGATTCAGAATTAAAATTTAATACAGAAATTTTTAAAAATGAAAACTACATAGCAAAACTATGCTTTACCAGAAAACTAGATGCCAATATCAGCTGCAGGACATATCAAAATGAGAAAGTTAAAAAGTAGGAAGAAGTTTTTTTAAAGATCAAGATATTTTTAACCTTTCCTTTATGGCCCTGTACAGGTGGTATGTATTTCAATCAATCAAAAGTTTGAGGGGTATCTCTTCTTTTTAGGACATTAATTTAATACCTTTAATCTATAACAAACAATAAGTAGAGACCTGTTCCTTCTGTGTACTATAAATATTCAAGATGGAAAACAGATGAAAACTGATTTAATAAAGTATTCATTGCTTGATTTTTATTTATCATACATGATAGTTTCTAACTTAACACACGAACTTTATATCCAAGTTTGGTAAGTACTTTCTTGCTTCAAAATGTTTTTCAAAATGTATACACAAATCTATCTGATAGTTCCCATGGACCTCTAAATGGAGGATTGGAGACTCCGTGGACTAGGCAAAGAAAAGACTTCTAACGGACCTTTGAATGGATGCTTATTAGTAAGGCAATATTTCAAATTGTTCAAATTTTTTTAATATAAGAATGTCAAGTCTATGAAAGCCACTTTTGAATTCTTATATTTATAATGACCTTTCTATACCAAACCAGAATTTTTAAACAGTTTTTCCAGTGCACAAAAAGAAAAAGGAGATAAACATGTGCTATTTTTCCTTTGGCCTATTTAATCTAAAAAATAGACTATTAACATAAAATTTTTCTACATTAGAGTTCAAATCCATATCCGATGCAATTATAGCAGTAGAATGAAATTTAGGAATTAAACTGGTAGTGGACATCAAAACGTAAAGAACAGCATTAAATGAAAATTGTTACCAATATGTAAATGAAGAAAGAGAATAAGTTTTCTTGATAGGTTGCCATTCAACAAATTAAATACTTCTACTTCTGAGGAAGAGCCCAAAAACCCTTTTTTTCCTTCAAAATAATCTCATACCATTTGATCTTCATTCTCTTGTTCTTTCAGTAGGCACCACAGGTGAACCATGTCATTATGTTTAAATAATTTAATGTTGCTACAAGATGCTTGTAATCCCTTCTGAATAGCAAAACAGGCAACTTTATCTCTAAGAACAATAGAGACCATCCTTTAGATTGCCTAGTTCTCAGAAAATAAAAATGTTATAGATTTTTTAAAGTATGCAAAACCATTTTAGCTAACTTAAATGACTTGCGAATTAAAGTTTAAAAACTATACTAAGATGTTTGGGACAAACTGTACACTTAATTACTCTGTTTCTAAATACAAACCAGTATAAACTTTTTCATATGACTTCTTTCCCATGTAAAACCAAAATTATATCAATTTAATTAAGAGAAAAGATAAAAGTAATTGTGAAAGAAAATATTGTATCATATAACAAACTATGAGGAAGTTCAAACCAGGAAATGAGATATCCAGGAAGAATAAAATCACCCATTGAGGAAAATAATACTATTATCCTAAAGGTCTTTAAAAAATAAAATTAAAGATTAAAAAATTGCCTAGTTCACTTTTATGAAAGAATTGTAAACTTAACAGATTTTTGGCATATATAAAATATTCAAGTACATTTATAGTTTTTAAATAGCCAAAGCATACAGTCTGACAGATACTCAGTTTTATAGTTGTAAACATTTTAAAAAGAGCTTTAGCTTTTAGTAACAAGCCAAGTAAATTACCACTAAGTATAGGAAGCAGTGGGTGGACGTTTATTGATAGAATGTAACTGAACAAATGGACAAGCAACTTGCTCCAAATGACATGTATTAAAGGAAAAACCATAAAATGACAAAAATATCTTAAGGTTTTGGGAAGGCACAGTAAAAATTATCCAAAGGATCCACTGATTAGATATCTGTAAATTTTGTTAATGCTCAGAATGCCAGCTCATTTGTCTGAAAAAATCAAAGAACCTAGAGAATTTGCTTCAGCAACTTTATATAAAATATAGGGGAAGATAAAAGTATATACATTAGAAGTGAGAAGATAAGGACCCCCGCCAGTTGGTCAGAGGAGGGAGCTATGGTTTTGTAACCCAAGCTTTACTGTGCAGTGAGGGTGATAGAGACAGTTTCCTCTTATTATTGTGGTAGAAAGAGCTGAGTCAGTTTCTTTCCCATCACAATCTTCCTCTTATCACAATGGCAACAGAAATTCTTTGGTCTCATGTAAATCATAAACATATTCTGATGATCAAAGCATTATAAAAGACCATTTGTGCTCACATATTTATTATTATTCATGATTATAATCTTAAGATAAAATGACACTGTTCAAAAACATTTTAAAATTAAGTTTTGAAAGTAAAAAAAAGCGCTTTAAAATCTTTATGTGCGTGGTCATGAAGGAAAGGCTGAAGGAAAAAATTGTTTTTAAAGATCCATGTGTCTCCTGTAATGTTTCCTCATGAGAACCTTTCTAATACAGTTTCTGGGTTTTTCCTGGGGAGGTAGATTCTCAAGGATTTAATACTGTCTGCAGTTACTTTAAATAGAATTTCTCTTGCTCTTGAGTTTTGTTCATATATAGGAAAAAAACCCATTCTTAATGCACAAGTAAGAATGACCTTCAGTACAGCCTTCTCATGAATACAATTATGTTTCACCTTATTTTTATCCCTTATTTAGAAGTAAAAACTGTCTGGTTTCCATATTCTTGAAAATGATGTAATTTTAAAAAGAACTAAATTAGCCCTTTTTTTCTGATTGCATATCTCCAAATTTAGTCAGAGGAAATGTATGATGAAGAATTGTAGAATCTCACTTTTTATAGGGTATAAATTAAGCTATGAATAATTATGGTAACTTTCCAATAGGATAGAGATTAGTTATGAATAATTAGGATAATGAGGACTGAATTTGCTTTGCACTGGTTGTATAATATTAATGAAGAGATTGGGAGCCTATCTCACCAGTCAACGGTGGGATAAGACAGAATTTGGAGGAAGGATTATTATTATAAAAATGATCTGCATGTTACTATTTTTGACACATTCCCTGGTGTATATTATTATTTTGCTGCCTCTTCATCTCACATCAACCAGATGTCTTCTGCCATTATCTGTGTCTCATATGAGTAATAATTAACAACCATAATTAATATTTATAGAGCTTATTATGAGCTAAGCACTTTACAATTATTTTCTCATTTGATCTGCAAATGAAGAGGAGGCCCCTCTCCTTGTCAAGGAAAAATCCTATACATGTGCAAGTGTTCATTACATCTTGTGTCCTACAGGTGGTTCTCGTTATCGACCCTACTTTCTCATTCCCAGTTCTTTCTCTACTGCCTGCAAACATGGTTAAGTCTAAGAAAAAAAAGATGAAACCCTCTCAATATATTCATCGTCACTAGCTATCATCCTATAGCTTTCCTCCCTTTTCTTTACCTTAACTAAAACTCTCATTACAGTTTACCTTTAATTTAGCTTTCTCAAAGCATTCTTCCTAAAGTTCAGATTTGACCATAACACCCACAATCACTTAATAAAACACCAGGGGACTGCAGTGCCTCTGGGATTGACTATAAAATTCTGTTTGCATTCAAAAGAACTAAATTAGCTCTTTTTTCTGATTGCATATCTCCAAATTTAGTCAGAGGAAATGTATGATGAAGAATTGTAGAATCTCACTTTTTATAGGGTATAAATTAAGCTATGAATAATTATGGTAACTTTCCAATAGGATAGAGATTAGTTATGAATAATTAGGATAAAGTGCTTCATTATTTGCTCCACTCTCCCCACTCCCTACCTAATATGCCCTAACACACCCTAAGATCAATATAACACTGGATTCCTTGGTATTTCTGTGGGTATTTACACTGCTATTTCTCCTCCTCCCCACCTCCTCGATTCCTTTGTTTCAACTCATCTTAATTTTACTATTGATTGTAATTCTTCGGATATTTCCAGTTTATCTTTTATGTAGCTTTCCTGTATACAAAAGATGGATTGGAATGAGAAGAGACAAAGTGGAGGGGAAGAAGAATACGACAATATGTCTATTCCAATAATATTAGATCTGGCAGATAAAGTACCCGAAGAACTATGGGACAAAGATTTGTAAAACTTTATAGGAAGTAGCAAAAAAACAAAAAACAGAAACACCTTGGCAAAGACAAGATTTTCAGGAACAAAGATGATGGGAGTAGCAAATTGCTATATTTTCTATATTCTATATCTATCTATCTATCTATCTATGTATCAATATCCTATATTCACCATCAAAAAACTAAAATAGTAACCCTGAAATAGCAGAACCAGCAAAAAAGATTGGTGATACAAACTTTGAGCCCAAGAAGCATGGAAGACCAGCAGAAAACATCTATCTGACTCAGATAAAAGGGAAGCACAGTTCAGGGCAGGAAGTTCCCAGCAAGCCCCTCAGCAAACTACTGTGAGCTTGTGTAGCACAGCAGGTAACACCAGAACCTCCCATGTGCCTCAGCACAACAAGGAGAATGGGTAGACTGGTTACTAGAACTGCCATATACTTTAGCTGAGCTCTGAGCAAAGAAGTCCCCCTCTAGCAACCAGACTACCACCTGCTTCACTGTAGCCCTCAGAAAACACAGAGGCACACCCCAACACCAGCACTAGGAGCCCAGGTAAGTATCCGGTAAGCTGCCAGAATCCTATGGCCACTCAGCAAAGACAGTCACTCTCCACCCATCACCCTCAGTGCAGTACAGACATGAAAGTACCTTGTTGGCCTCAGGGTAAGATACCTACAGCACCAGGTAAACAGAAAGGGTTTGCAGTCTGTGCCCAAGAAGCCTGAGACAAGGAGCAAAGATTAAATTTAAAAGAAAAAAAGGTCAAAAAGATGAGCAAAAAAAAAACCAAAAAAATTTGATCATAGAAAGTTATGGTGACATGGAAGATCAAGATATAAACTCAGGACAACTATCATAAAATGTCTATGGACAAAACATCAAACAAAAATGGAAAGTGGTCTCAAGCCCAGAAAGAATTCATAGAAGTCAAAAAGAAGCTTACAAAATCATATGAAAAAAAGTAGAAGAAAAATAAAAAAAATGCGGGCGATACAAGAAAATTATGAAAAATGAGTCAACAGCTTAGAAAAAGAAAACTTAAAAAGTAGAATGGAAAAGGAGACACAAAAATCCACTGAAGAAAGCAAGTTCTTAAAAAGTACAATTGGCTAAAGAGTAAAAAAAAGTACTAAACCTAGTTGAGGAAAACAACTCCTTAAAGTTAGACTTGGGCAAGTTGAAGCTAATGACTCTATGAGACATCAAGAATCAATCAAACAAATTCAAAACAATGGAGAAAATAGAAGAAAATGTAAAGAACTTCATAGGAAAAACAACCGACCTAGAAAACTAGATGCAGGAGAGTCAATGACATAATCACTAGACTACACAAAAAAATCATAATCAAGAGGACATCTTTCAGGAAATTGCCTAGGAAAACTGCCTTGATGTCCTTGATCCAGAAGGCAAAATACTGATAGAATCCACCCATCACCTTAGAAAAGAGATCCCAAAATAAAAACCCCAAGTGACAGGGACAAATTTCAGAACTATCAAGTCAAGGAAAAAATACTACAAGTGACCAGAAGGAAATAACTCAAATATTGGAGAGCCATAATCAGGATTACACAGGATTTAGGAGTTAATAAAACAGATTAATACAGAAGGCAAAGGAGCTATCTTGACAATCAAGAATCATCTACTCAGCAAAATTAAGAAAAATACATAGAGGGAAAAATTGCTCATTCAATGAAATAGAACAATTTTAAGCTTCAATAAGGAGAAAATAGAATTATGATCTTTAATATCAAGACCTAAGAGAAGTATAAATAGTAAAATGAGAAAAGAAAACATAAGGGATTCAAAAGAGCTGAATTGTTTACACTGTTACTTTCAAGATGATACTTGTAATTCTTTAAAATTGTATCACTAATAGTATAGCTGGAAGGAATATGCAAACACTCTGTGTACAGGTAAGACTCATAGTGGAGGAGAAGATGGGAGATTGGGTAAAGGGCATCACTTAAACCTTACTCTCATTAGTATTAACTAAAAGAAAGAATAATATACACCATCAATTAAATGTAGAAATCTATCTCACTGGACATAAAAATTATTGTAAAAATTACCAGACAGGAAAATACGTAAAGGGGGGAGAGGGAAATTGACAGAAGTGAGGGCAGACCAGGAGAGTGGTAGATAGAAGCAAAATACGGATAAAGAGGGAGAGTGAAGAGAGAGGACAAACAGTAAAAAAAATAAATTATAGAGAAATACACAGTTATCATAATTATGAATGTGAATGGAATGAAGTCACCCATAAGACAGGAGATAGCTAACATCAAAAACCAGAATTCTAGAATATGTTTTTTTACAAGAAACACATTTGAAGAAGAGAGACAAAACAGAGTAAAGTTAAGGAACTAGAACAGAATCTAGCATTTTTCAGTTAAAATAAAAAAAATCCATGTGTAACAATCATGATCTAGATGAAGTAAAAGCAAAAATAGACCCAATTAAAAGAGATAAGAAAACTACATCTCACTAAAAGATTCTGAAAACAATGAAGCAACTTTAATTTGAAACATATATATGCACAAGTGGTAGAGCATCCTAGTTCTTACAAAAGTCAAATGAGTTACAAATATAATGAAATATAAAATAGGTAATTTTGATTACATTAAAATAAAAGACAAAACCAATGTAACTAAGAGTATATGGAAAGCAAAAAAATTGGGAAACAATTTTTACACTAAATATCTCTAATAATGTTCTCATTTCTCTGATATATAGAGAACTGAGGCAAATTTATAAGAATACAAGTCATCATACAGGATCTAGACATAAAATCCACTATTATAAGCAAACTAGGAGACCAAGGAATAGTTTACCTGTAAGATCTATGGAAAGGGAAGCAGTTCATGATCAAGGAAGACATGGAAAACATCATTAAAAACATACTAGAAAATTTTGATTAAAATTTCTGTAAATTAAAAAGGGTTTTACAAGACACAACCAATTGGGAAACAATTTTTACAACTAGTATTTCTGACAAAGGACTCATTTCTAAAATATACAGATAACTGAGTTAATTTTTTTTAAAAAAACAAGCCATTCTCTAATTGACAAATGGTCAAGAGATATGCAATGACAGTTTACAGATGAAGAAATCAAAGTCATCCATAGTCATATGAAAAATCATTACTGATTAGATAAATGCAAATTAAAGCATCACTGAGGTACCCCTTCACACCTCTTAGACTGGCCAATATGACCAGAAATTACGATGATCCATATCGGAAGGGATGTGGGAAATCTGAGACACTAATGCATTGTTGGAGGAGCTGTGAATTCATCCAAACTTTCTAGAGAGCAATTTGGAATTATGACCAAAGGGCAACAAAAATGTGCATACCCTTTGATTCAGCAAAACTAGATCTATACCCTCAAGAGATCATGAAAAAGAGTAAAAACAACTTATACAAAAATATTCATAACAACCCTGTTTGTGGTGGTAAAGGTTTGGAAATTAAGTGAATGTCCTTTAATTGAGGATTGGCTTAACAAACTGTGGTATATGTATGTCATGGAACACTATTGTTCTATTAGAAACTAGGAGGGATGGGAATTCAGAGAAGCCTGGAAGGATTTGCATGAACTGACGCTGAGGGAGATAAGCCAAACCAGAAGAACACTGTACACCCTAACAACAACATGGGGGTGATGATCAACCTTGATGGACTAGACAATTTTGGGCTATCTGCAATACAGAATACCATGTGTATCCAGATAAAAAATTGTAGAGATTGAACAAAGACCAAAGAACTTTAAGTGAGAAACAAAAAGTTATTGTGTTATCTAATTTTGCTATACCTTATACTTTATTTTTCCTTCCTTAAGTATATGATTTCTCTCTCATCAAGTTCAACTTAGATAAATGTATACCATGGAAACAATCCTCTGTGGGAGATGGAGTTAGGGGAAGCAAGATTACGGGAAAAATTGTAAAACTCAAAATAAATCAAATCTATCTCAGGAGGATCACATTCTTTATCATAAGTCCATCACAGAAGCTACTTCCATAACTGTTGTTGCTGAGTGTAATTTCCTTCATCCATTCCTCCCCACTACCATATATTATATTTTCTCTCTCCTTTCACTGTCTTTCTTCTAAAATTGCTGTAGAGCAGCTGGGTGGCACAGTGGACAGAACACTGGCCCTGGGGCCAAGATACCCCAAGCCCACATAACACCCCAGAGACCCAGCAACCACCCAGCCCCATGGTCTGGAACAGGCCAACCAATCCCAGCAACTTGTAAAAAGTAAAAAAGGAAATGGGTTATATCTCCTATAATCTACCCTCTCCTCTATTACTCACATCCCCCACTTCCCCCTGCCCCCTTTCTTTCCTTTTTACTCTAGATGTCTATATCCTATTGATTGTGTATGCTGTTTCCTCTCTGAGCCATTTCTGATGAGAGTGAAGTTTCCCTCATTCCCCCTTGCTTTCCTCCCCTTCCATATCACTTCTAAAGCTCATTGCAAAAAAAAAAAACTTTTATATGAAATATTTTAGCCATTATTAAGTACCTCTTAAATTACCCTTGTCTTCCACTCTTTATGCTTCACCTGAGTCCTGCACTTGAAGGTCAAACTTTCTGTTCAGCTCTGGTCATTTTAATAGGAACATTTGAAATTCCCCTGGTTCACTGAAAGTCCATCTTTTGCCCAGGAAGAGGATGTTCAGTTTTTCTGGGTAGTTGATTCTCGGTTGCATTCCAAGTTCTTTTGCCTTCTGGTATATTATATTTCAAGCCCTATAATCCCTTAATGCAGTTGTTGCTAAGGCCTGTGTGATCCTGATTTCAGCTCTACAATATTTGAATTGTGTCCTGGCTGCTTGTTATATTTTCTCTTTGACTTGATAATTCTGGAACTTGGCTATAATATTCCTGTGGGTTGTTTTTTTTTTTTTGGATGTCTTTCCAGGAGAGATTGGTAAATTCTCTCAATTTCTATTTTGCCCTCTGCTTCTAGGATATCAGGGCAATTTTCCTGTAGGAATTCTTTAAAAATGAGGTCAAGGCTCTTTTCCTGATCATGACTTTCAGATATCCCAATGATTTTTAAATTATCTTTCCTTGAATCTGTTTTCCAGATCGGTTATTTTTACAATGAGATTTTTCACATTTTCTTCTAATGTTTCATTATTTTGGTGTTGAAATATTCTGTCTTGGTTTCTCATAAAGTCATCAGATTCCTTTAGCTCCATTCTACATCTGAGGGATTTGTTTTCCTTAAAGAGCTTTCTTATCTCCTTTTCCATCTGGCCAATTCTTCATTTTAAAGTATTCTTCTCCTCAATAACTTTTTGCTCTATTTAATCCATTTGACCTAAACTGGTTTTCTTTTATTAGTTTTTATCTGGGGTTAAGTGGCTTGCTCAAGGCCAAACAGTTAGGTAATTATTAAGTGTCTGAGGCTGAATTTGAACTCAGGTACTCCTGACTCCAGGGTCGGTGCTCTATCCACTGTGCCACCTAGCTGCCCCTAAGGTGCTTTTTAACATGTTATTTTCTTCAACATTTTTTGGATCTCCTTGAAGAAGCTGATGACTTCGTTTTCATGTTTTTCCTGCATCTCTAATTCTTTTCCCAATTTTTCTTCTATCTCCCTTACTTGATTTTCAAAATCTTTTTTGAGATCTGGCCATAGCCTGAGTCCAACTTCTATTTTTCTTGGAATCTTTAGATGCAGAAGCTTGTACTTCCTCATCTTCAGAATGAGTATTTTGATTCTCCTTGGGATCACAGACAAAGTATTTGTCAATGGTCAGGTTCCTTTGTCTTACCCTTCTGTTAATTCATTTCCCCAGCCTGTGCCTGGTTTGGGGGCACTTCCTGACTTTTAAGTTTTATTGAGTCACCCCCCCCCCACAAGGACCCCAGTGTGTGTGAGGTTCTAACAGCTCTCCTGGTCTGTGAATGACCACAAGCACACTCCTCTGCCATGGGGCTGGGTGGTGGTTCCCTGCTCTAGAGGAGGTCTAGACTGGTCAGAGCCCCTGAGTACTGTTCCAGGGACAGGGGATAGACCTCAGAAGTCTCCCTCCACTCCCTTATTTTTGGTGGGCTGAGCAGTCAGGGTGCAACTGCCTAGAGGCTCCTGCTTTCCAGCTCCAAGAGCCTGCTTCCATTTCCTGGATCTGGGCATGCTAAGTGCTGCCGCAATGATGAGGGACTGGGCTTCCTTCTCACTCTGGCAGAGGTCTTCCTGCTGATCTTCCAAGTTGTGCTTTGTGCTCCCTCAGGTGCAGGTCAGGAAACTGCTTCTGCTGCCAGGAGCCATTGTTCCCAGGCCCTAGGGCTATTCCTGGGAGGCTGAAGATTTTTCCCTCTGGTGCGCTGCCTCTCTAACCCCGTGCAACAAAGTTTTCCCACTATTTTCCAGGTTGCCTTGGACTGAAGAATTGACTCACTGGATCTTTATCTGGGTTTTGTGTCCCGAAAATTTAGTTAGAATCCATAATTTTAAGATTTCTGAAATATTTTGGAGAAACAACCTAGGAAAGGCTCTTCTGCTGCCATCTTGGCTCCACTGGCATTACCTTTAATTAAAAAAAAACCTGTTATCTTATTATGTAATTTTGCTATCTCATACTTTTTCCCCCCCTTAAAGATAAGATTTCTCTCTCATCACATTCAGCTTAGGTCAATGTATACTATGGAAGCAATGTAAAGACTAACAGACTGCCTTCTGTGGGGGGGGGGGTGAGGGGAGGAAAGCAAGTTTAGGGGAAAAATTGTAAAATTCAAAATAAATAAATAATTTTTTTAAAAAAAGAATGCAACTCATTCCCTGAAATGATAAGTGGTCAAAGGATATAAATAAGCAGTTTTCAGATGAAGAAATCAAAGCTATATATAGGCATAGGAAGAAATACTCTAAACTACTTTTGATTAGAGAAATGGAAATTGATAACAACTCTGAAGTACCACCTCACACCTATCAGAGAGGCCAATATGACAAAAAAAGGCCAATGATAAATGTTGGAGAGAAGTGGGAAAATTGGAATACTAATTACACTGCTGGTTGGAATTGTGTCTCCATTCTGGAAAGCAATTTGGAACTATACCTAAATAGTAATGAAACTGTTGCATGCCCTTTCATCCAACAATACCACTACTAGTTCTATATATGAAAGACATCATAAAAAAGGGGAAAAGACCATATGTACAAAAATATTTAAAGGAGCTCTTTCTGTTGTGCCAAAGAATTGGAAATTGAGGATCTGAACTAAACAATCTATGGCACCGGCCTTGGAGTCAAGATTACCTGGATTCAAGTCCGATCTCAAACACTTAATAATTACCTAGCTGTGTGGCCTTGGGCAAGCCACTTAACCCCATTTGCCTTGCAAAAGAAAAATCAACTAGAAAATTTTGGAGAGACAATTAATACCTTGCAACAAAAAACAAATCCTTAGAAAATACAATTGGACAGATACAAAATGAGAATAAATCTCTCAGATCATCAATTGGACAAATACAAAATGAGGATAATTCTCTCATCTTCTCAATTGGGTAAATGCAAAATGAGAATAATTCTCTCAAAACCTCAATTTGTCAAATAGAAAGGTCTTTCAAAAGTAGAATTGACCAATGGGAAAAGGAGTTGCAAAAAGGTTAATGAAGAAAACTCCTCCATAAAAAAAGGAATGGAGACTGCAGAAACTAATTACTTCATAAGACAGCAAGAGCCTGTTAAACAAAATCAAAAAACAGGAAAAAATAGAAGAAAATGTGAAATACCTCATCAACAAAACTACTGACCTCGAGAATAGGTCGAGGAGGGGCAATCTGAGAATTATTAGACTTCAGGAAAACACTGAAGAGAAAAAAAATCCTGGACTTAATATTACAGGATCTAGTGATGGAAAACTGCCCCGATATCATGGAACCAGATGTCAAAGTAGTTATTGAAATAATACATGGATCCCCTCCAGAAAAAGATCCTAAAATGAAAACACCAAGGAATGTTGTGGCCAAATTCTAGAACTATCAGATAAAAGAGAAAATCCTGCAAGCAGCCAGAAAGAAACAAATTAAATATCAAGGAGCCACAGTAAGGATTACACAGGACCTGGCTGCATCAACGTTACGGGATTGAAGGGCCTGGAACAATATATTTCGAAGAGCAAGGGAGCTTGGAATGAAGCCAAAATCCACCATCCTGCAAAGCTCAGCCTTCTCTTCCAGGGAAAATGATGGACATTTAACGAAATGGAAGAATTCCAAAAATTTCAGATGAAAAGTCCAGGGCTAAATAGAAAATTTGGACATCAAACAAGAGGTCCAAGAGACACAAGAAAAGGTAAAAAAAAAGGGGGGGATGGTAAAAGAAAAGAAAAACTGCTATCCAATAAGTTGAAACTGGCTATATCCCAGCATGGGGTGGGGGGGATTCTCATAAATTTTGAGAATTGTAACTCTAACAGAGAGAATATACATAACCAGAAGTGATGGACATTCATGACCTATCCTTGAGACTGCTGCTATCTAATGGGATGTGCATGGCTTTAACCCCACTTGGGAGAAAGACTCCAATAACTCTCAAGAATTTTAACTATATTAGATATATATTATATTAGATAGAATATATTTAGCTAGAAGTGATTGATAGTCAGAATTTTCTAGGACTGAGATAGAATGATTTTTAAAACACTACCTCCTTAAAAAGGGGGACAGGAAGGAGATTGGAGGAGGGAGGGGATTGAATGGGGTAAATCTCATTACACAAAGAAGTACAAAATACCTATGGTAATAGAGGGGAAGAAGGGAAGAGATGAGAAACACCTGAATCTTCTTCTCATCAGACTTGGCTTAAAGTCAATTTACACAAACTTAGTTAACTTAAAAACATCTAACCTTTCAAGTATTAAAAGAGGGAAGAAGGGAGGGAAGATGGAGAAAGGGAGGGGGAGGGGGGGAAAGGGGAACTAACAAAAAGAAGGCAAGAGAAAAGTGAAAAAGGAAAGGGAAAGGAAATGGGAGGCAGTGATATAGGAGGGCAAACACAAAAATGAAAAGGGTGAGTTAACTACCAATGAAGAGGAAATTAAAAGAGATAACTCAGAGATACTTTGCCAAACTGCATGTCAATAAATTGGATAACCTAAGTGAAATGGATGAATATTTACATAAATACAAACTACCTGGAAATAAATTTCCTAAATAACCCCAGTTCAGAAAAAAAAAATGAAGAAACTATCAATAAACTCCCAAGAAAAAGTTGCCAGGTCCAGATGGATTTACAAGTGAATTCTACCAAACATTTAAGGAACAATTAATTCTTATTCTACATAAACTATTTCAAAAAATAGGAGTTCTGCCAAACTCTTTTTTTATGACACAAACATGATGCTTATGCATAAACCAGGAAGAACCAAAACAGACAAAGAATATTTGAGACCAAACTCCCTAATTAATATTGATGCAAAATTTTTTAAAAGTACTTTAGCAATGAGACAAAAGAAGTTATTCATCAGTGTAGATAATACACCATGATACCAGTAGGCAAGGATGGTTTGATATTAGGAAAATATACAACATAATTGAACATATCAATAGCAAAATCTATAGAAATTATATGATTATGTCAATAGATACTGAAAATGCCTTTCAAAAAACACATCATTCTTATTAAAATGCTAGAAAGTTTAGGAATAAATGGAGTTTTCCTTAAAATAGAAAATATATCTATCTAAAACCATCAACAAATATTGCATGTAATGGGAATTAATTCAGAGCATTTCCAATAAAATCAGGAGTGAAACAAGGATGGCCATATCACCATTACTATTCAATAAAGTATTAGAAATGCTAGTTGTGGCAATAAGGGAAGGAAAAAGAAATTGAAGGAATCAGAATTAGGCATTGAGTTAGCAAAGCATTCACTCTTTGCAGATGATTTGATAGTATACTTAGAGAACACAAGAAAATCATTTTAAAAACTCTTTGAAACAATTAACAAATACAGCAAAGTACAGGATATGAAATTAACTCACATAGCATTTCTATATATGAACAACAAGGCCCAAGAGCAAGAGATAGAAAGACAAATTCCATTTAAAGTAACTAGGGGCAAAACTAAATACTTGGGAATCTACCTCCCAAATAAACTCAGAAACTCTATGAGTACAATTCTAAAGCACTTCTCACCCAAATAAGGTCTCACCCCCAAAATTTTAATTGCTCATGGTTAGGTAGAGCTGATATAATAAAAATGACAATTCTTCCTGAATTAAATCACTTATTCAGTGCCATACCAATCAAACTACCAAATAATTATTTTACCAAGCTAGTAAAAATACTACAAAATTCATCTGTAGTAACAACAGGTCAAGAATAGCAAGGGAACAGATGAAAAAAAATGTAAAGGAAGGTGGTCTAGCTCTACCAGATCTAAAACTACATTGTAACACAGCAGTCATCAAAACTGTCTAGTACTGGTTAAAAAATAGAGTGATGGATTAGTGGATTAGGAGAGGGTCAAAAAAAATCACAGTAAATGACTACAGCAATCTACTTTTTGACAAACCCAAAGACATTAACTTCTGAGATAAGAACTCATTATATAACAAAAATTGTTGTAAAAAAGGGGGAAAACAGTATTGCAAAAACTATACATGACTCACATCTCACAATAGCAAAACAAGGTCAAAAGGGGTACAGGAATTAGCCATAAAGGGTGACAACATAGATAAATTAACACTCTATCTAAAGAAATTATCAGATCTATGGAAAGGGAATAAATTTATGACTAAACAAGAATTAGAGTAAATTATAAACTGCAAAATGGATGATTTTTACTATATTAAATTTAAAAGTTTTTGCACTAATAAAAACAATGCTACCAAAATTAGAGGGAAAGCAGAAAGCTGGGAAACAATCTTTATAACTAATATTTCTGATAAAGGTCTCATTTCTAAAATATATAGAGAATTGCATCAAATTTATAAGGTTATCCTGTCATTCCCCAGTTGATAAATGGTCAGAGGATATGAATAGACAGTTTTCAAAAGAAGAAATTAAAGCTATTTATAATCACATGAAAAATGCTCCAAATCATTATTGATTAGAGAAATGTAAATTAAAACAACAATGAGGTATCACTTCACATCTATCAGTTTGGCCAATATGAGAAAAAGGGAAAATGATCAATGTATTTTTTCTATCCATTTTCAAAATATTTTATTAATTTTCAATTATATACAATAGTAGTTTCTACCTATCATTTTATGTGAGCTTTTGAATATTATAATTTTCTCCCACCTTCTCTTCCCTCCTTCCCCCACAAAAGGCAGTCTGATAATCTTTAAATTGTTTCCATGTTATGCACTGATCGAAACTGAATGTTGAGAAAGAAATCATAATCTTGAGGTGAAAATATTAGATATAGCAAAATTATATTGTACATAAGATACTTTTGTTTAGGTTTGTGCAATGAAATGGGTTTAAGTGGCTTGCCCAAGGCCACACAGCTAGGTAATTATTAAGTATCTGAGACTGAATTTGAACTCAGGTACTCATGACTCCAGGGCCAGTGTTCTATCCACTGCATCACCTAGTCACCCCCATATGACACTTTTTTTTAGGTTTTTGCAAGGCAAACAGGGTTAAGTGGCTTGCCCAAGGCCAGACAGCTAGGTAATTATTAAATGTCTGAGACCGGATTTGAACCCAGCTACTCCTGACTCCAGGGCCAGTGCTTTATCCACTGTGCCACCTAGCCACCTCCCATAAGACACTTTTAAAAAAAATATTCAAGTTAATAGACTTTGGTCTTTCTTTAAACTCCACAGTTCTTACTCTGGATACAGGTGATATTTTCCAATGCAGGATATCTAAAATTGTCCCTTATTATTGCTCTGATGGAATGAACAAGTCCATTAAGTCCATCATCCCCATGTTGCTGTTAGGATGTACAATGTTCTTCAGGTTCTGCTCTCACCTTGCTCAACATCAGTTCACCCAAGTCTTTCCAGGTTTCTCTGAAATCCCATCCCTCTTGGTTTCTAATAGAACAA